>NC_136293.1:9859710-11059710 GCF_964198595.1 Lampetra fluviatilis
CCCCGTGACCCTCCTGCCAGCCCGCGAGCCTTCGACAACTTCACGTGGCCTCAAGCGGCACCTAACCTGGCACAAGCCCCGCGCTGACTTCGCCGCCGCCCACCACTTGAGTAGCAGCAATCGGGTCGTTGTTGGTAACTGTTAAAATAACTCGGAGTTTAGGGCACGTGAGCGGATTGCAGTATTCTCAAACCACACGAACCCATGGTCCAGACGCGTTTTTACAAAATTCGCGTAACTTCGAGCACTTCCCAACTTATGTCACGAGCCGCGCAGCGTCGTTGTCCGCGCTTACCATCGAGCCCAGGGCTTCCCCAACACGCCAGTCTTCGACGACCACCACGTGCTTTACCAATCCAGTTATCGTTCCAATTGAGTTGTTACACGCCGCACGTGCCCGATGATTGATACAACCCGTCCCAAAGCGAGAAGAACTACGTCACGTGGGCACACGCGTCAGCTCTTGATTGTAAGCGCTCTTGCGCCACAGGAGACACTTCTAACCCAACAAACCGGTCTAATTAGGGGCCGTCCATAAATGACGTCACGCGATTTTGGACGATTTTTGACCCCCCCCCACTTCGTCACGCGGCGTCACAAAAATTCAGACCCTCCCTCAAATATGACGTCACAAAGCTCTGCCCCCCCCTCCCCCCAAATAAAAACATGCTTCAAATCGCTTTAAACTATTGCCGTTGTAGTGCGTATTTAATGTGGCGCTGCACTCTGATGTTGTAGGAGAAAACATTTATTAAAAAGTCTATTTAATTAAGTAGAACGTGTTGTCTATATTTATTTAAAGTTGCGCATTTTGATGTGACGATAGATTTCTCAACCCCCCCCCCCCTGGTCACACATCGTCACAAATGTCTGACCTCCCCCCCCCCCTAGGTGCGTGACGTCATTTATGGGCGGCCCCTTGCCCATTTATTAGCTTTGTTTATCAGCTGCAGAGCGCCTGAAGGTGGCAGAAAGTTGAATTTACAAGTCATTATGGCTTTCCGTGGAGCATTATGGGTAAAAGTAAATATGAACAGAACACCAATCTGTCTCCACATTGGTTTACCAATATTTGTAGGTTAATCAGCCGATTAAATACATCACCCAGCAGCATATAAGCATGCAAACCTTGGTAATGTTTCAACATTCCGTATCTCATGAGTGGTCAGGCTTGCGGCTGCCGATGTTAACACATTCCTGCGGAGGGAGCTGGTTAGGAACGTTGGGTTGCTCGGTCAATGGCCAGGGTCAACGGCGGCGTGGTGTATTCCGCAAATATGCCCGACTGTGAGGGCGGGCACAAGCCGGCGTGAGTAGGTTAAACGTTGAGTTTTATAAGGGCACCACGGGGTGACCAGCCCCTCCCCACCCAGCCCCCACCCCTCCCACCCCCCCACCCAGCCCCACTCTCCCCACCCAGCCCCCTCCCCACCCTCCTCACCCAGCCCCTCCCTGCCCTCCCCTCTCCAGCCCAGCCCCCACCGCCTCCCATTTTTGGATGCACGGCAGACGGACGGACGGACGCAATAATCCCCTGTGGGCTGGTAGAACCAGGTGGTTCCTACCAGTAATACGATATATCATTGGTATTACACACAGCAAACAGAGCCCCCTACTGCGCAAATGTGTTAGGACTTTCCTGAAAAAGTCACGAGACGCTCGCGATACCTTCTTGGATGAACAAGCTTATCAATAATAACAACCAGACGCTATCTTCTTGGTTCTTTCGGTAAAGTCACGTGGAAGGGAAATAATTAAAATAAAAAAAATAAAACATAATAAAATAATTTCTCACGACGTTTCGGCCACAACGCAAACAGCCGTCCTCAGGTGAAGACCTGTGGCCGAAACGTCGGGATAATTATATTTTATTGTTTTATTTTTATTATTTTATTATTTCCCTTCTACGTGACTTTACCGAAAGAACCAAGAAGATGAATCCCTGCAGTCACGAAAGCTTTAAATCGAAATTTAACCAGACGCTAGTGGCAAGAGCACTCCATCTGAACTACGGTGGCCCTGTCAAACACAAATCAGTAAATTGTATACAAACTAAATCTTGACTTTCGTGACTGTAGGAATTCATATTCTGTGGTTCTTTCGCGTAAAGTCACATAGATAGGTTCAAAGACAATAAGAAAAATAACAAAAAAACTACGACGTTTCGACTCTCAACGCAAGCGGGTCGTCATCGCTTGCGTTCCGATACAAACTAATTTCGCGGTTGTTGTGGAACGTCGCGGTCAAATCGAATATAATCTGATCTCTGTACTCTGTCTCTTGCAGATAAATAAAACTAATGTATCGAGTTAATCGGCCCATGGCGACCAATATTACGGAGCAGCATTTGAATGTCAAACATTGAACCCGTGTTGTTGATTAACGTCTACTCTGCCCGCATTGACGAGAGGCGATGCTAATGAATTGTAAGTCCCACTTGGCATATCATCGGTTTTATTTTTTTGGTCTGTGGCAGCATTAATAATGCATTGGGGTCCAATAATTAAAACAATACAGCAGGTGTCTGCGCATACATTGATCTCACGTTGGTTGCCATCTTTCAAGCGATGGCCTTAATTGTGAAACGTGAAAGTCGTTAAAATCCATCCGCGTGGCAAATGGGGTTTGTTTAAAAGTGCTGCACCCAATAACATCATTACACGACATAGCCATGAGCCACGATCGATACACTGCTGGATGAAGGTCTTCTTTTAAGCCATCCGCCAACCTTTCACAACTCTGAGAGGCAAAAACACGATCCGTCCAGCACCTGCAACGTCCTACCGTGCACGCAGATAGGGGCCGTCCATAAATGACGTCACGCGATTTTGGATGATTTTTGACCCCCCCCCCCTTCGTCACACGACGTCACAAAAAGTCAGACCCCCACTCAAATATGACGTCACAAAGCTCTGCCCCCCCCACCTCCAAAAAAATAAAACATGCTTCAAATCGCTTTAAACTATTGTCATTGTAGTGCGTATTTAATGTGGCGCTGCACTCTGATGTTGTAGGAGAAAACAATTATTCAAAAGTATATTTAATTAAGTAGAACGTGTTGTCTATATTTATTTAAAGTTGCGCATTTTGATGTGACGTCACATTTCTCACCCCCCCCCCCCCCCCCCCAGGTGCGTGACGGCATTTATGGACGGCCCCATATCAGAGTGAATGCTACGGAGGTGCGTCTTGTTGCACCGTCACCAATGGCTCTTTTTTGCCTTTTATTTTCAGACCCTTTGTGAATCCACTGCTGGATGAATGTCTCCCCATGCGGTATCGCTTGTGGAGAGGGGGGGGGGGGTGACCATACTTCACCATGTTGGGTCAGTGCGGGCTGGTGAACGTGGTGAGCATCGGACGCTGGGTCCGTCGTTGCAGGACAATGGATTTAGCAGCGCTGCCCTCTACTGGTGATAGAGCGGCCCTGCAGCAGCAGCAGCCTTGTAGCAGTAGCAGCAGCAGCAGTAGCCTTGCAGCAGTAGCAGCAGCAGTAGCCCTGCAGTAGCAGCCTTGCAGCAGTAGCAGCAGCAGTAGCCCTGCAGCAGTAGCCTTGCAGCAGTAGCAGCAGCAGTAGCCCTGCTTCAGCAGCCTTGCAGCAGTAGCAGCAGCAGTAGCCCTGCAGTAGCAGCAGCATAAGTAGCCCTGCTTCAGCAGCCTTGCAGCAGTAGCAGCAGCAGTAGCCCTGCAGTAGCAGCAGCAGCAGCAGCAACAGCGCTGCAGAAGAAGCAGCATCAGCACTGCAGCAGCAGTAGATAGCAGCCGAGACAACAACACCGGTTGTGTAGGCATCGTGGTCACAAAGCCCCCACGACCCGAGTGGCGTGTGGAGGTCGCGCATCCAGCAAGAGGATTGACAAAGCAACCCACACCTGTACATGCACACGCGCATTCAGATACACGTGCACTGCCCGACAGATTCACACGAAGAGTAGCATCATCAAATGCCAAGACGTGTTTCGCTTGCTCTTCAACATTTCTCATCATCCTCCATCGGTTTGCTGAAGAAAAAATGTTGACTTAAAGCTTTCGTGACTGCAGGAATTCATATTCTTTGGGTCTTTCGGTAAAGTGACGTAGGTAGATTTCGATTTAAAGCTTTCGTGACTGCAGGGATTCATTTTCTTGGTGCAGCAGGACGGCTGCTTTCGTTGTGGCCGAAACGTCGTGAGAATTTGATTTTATTGTGTTTTATTTTTATTATTTTCTTTGAACCTATCTACGTGACTTTACCGAAAGACCCAAGAATACAAAAAGAAAAATCCTAAGACGAATCGAGTTGCATATTTTCCCACGACGTACTCCCTCGATTTGCCTGGCCCCTGCCGGGTGGTGGAGGGTTATCGTTCACAAATTGGCCATCGGCATAAACCGCACGATCGAGTCCCCACAACGGAACCACTTTAGGGATCGTCACCAGTGCCGGATGACCCTAGTAGCACAAGTAGCTACACCACGTGTAGTAGCTACACGTGTAGTAGCTACTACATGTGTAGCTACAACACGTGTAGTAGCTACAACACGTGTAGTAGCTACTACATGTGTAGCTACAACACGTGTAGTAGCTACAACACGTGTAGTAGCTACTACATGTGTAGCTACAACACGTGTAGTAGCTACAACACGTGTAGTAGCTACTACATGTGTAGCTACAACACGTGTAGTAGCTACAACACGTGTAGTAGCTACTACATGTGTAGCTACAACACGTGTAGTAGCTACAACACGTGTAGTAGCTATACATGTAGTAGCTACACATGCTACGGGCCCCGCACTTTCAAAGGCCCCGCGCTAGATGCTTTCAAGCTATCAATTCCGGTTCAGTGGTTCTGCACTTGCTCTATTTCTATAGTACTATACTGCCTTGAACTTTTATGAACGACTGAGTGTTTAAGGTTAGCAATTTGTCGTATTATCTATGCTGTATAGAAATTGAAAACATACAATTATTTTACTATGCAAGTTAAAAATGTGCGTGTTTTAATATTTACGTGTTTTTATTTTAGGGCCCCTTTATAACAGATGCTACAGGATGAAAGTCATAAAACCTCTTTTGACAGTATTAAATTATGATAATAGGGGTTTCCCCTTTCTGGCAATAAAACAGGTGTTAAGATGTTAAAACACCAAACTGAAACATTTGCAAGAAAGGGGAAAACCCTATTATCATCATTTAATACTGGCAAAGGAGGTCTCGTGATGTAGCTGCTCAACCCCGAGCTCTCATTGCCCTGATAGTGCATTGTCTTTGTGCCGTTCGCCTTTTGGCGTCCTCTGGTCTAACACCGTTTGAGACGAGGCTCTAAAGAAAGCTGTCTCTGGTGTGGACCAATCAGTTTCAAAGACAATGCACATACTGTCAAAGCATGCTTTTTTTTCGCATGTTCACCACAAGTTTACGTGGTAAATGCAGATATGATTCCTTGCAAAGGTTTCAGGTTGATGTTTTAACATCTTAACACCTGATTTGTTGCCAGAAAGGGGAAACTCCTATTATCATAATATGCTACTTAGCTTACTCCGGCACTGATCGTGAGACAATCCCACACGCGTGCGACAACGTTCACGCACAAAAAAAACCGTGGCTACCCGCAAGAGCGTCGCGGGCCGACATTTTACCAATCCAAGCCGGATTGTATTTTTTGTTTGTTAACAACGCGACAGATGTTTGTTTGTTAACAACGCAACTTTGCGAATGGTTAAAAAAAATCCACCGCGAAATCTGCCGTATAGAGGCACGCGGGAAACTCGTGTCGCCATCTGACGGCGAAAATCTCTCCACTCCGGCTCAAAAGTGGATTTGGCAGCTCCTGAAAAAAAAGCAAAGAGAGAGAGAGAAGAGTCGCAACTCCGATGAGTCCGAGTGTGTCCGATACCGTCGATTCTAGAATGTCAGGATGTCGCAATGGAAGATGTGAGGGAGGATGCGGAATTAAAACACATTTTGTAGATAGAACACTAACAGCGGCGTGAGTCGCCATACGGGCGCTCAGAAAAGTCGCTAGATGGCGCTAGACCAAGGGGTTGTCGGGTCGAGCAAACAACACCAACAACAGCAAACCGTGTCAACCCACACGGTTTACCCACCCCGTATTCTTGTGCAGGGAAATTGAGTTTCAAGGTCCATACAACGTACAGCCGTTTCAATGCGGGCAACAAAAACAATTTATTATTTTTGTCTGTTTGTGTTTCTCCCTTGTGATGGGACTTTGTCGGATGAACGTTGGTATGCAACGAGTGCACCTCGCCACAACGTCGCCGGCGTGGGCACGTGGGGTTCCGAATATCAGAAGCAAGAGCGTTCCAGACGGCCGCTGAAGCGCATCTGAAAGCGCGGCCACCGCATCGCGCGGCGCTTTCTGCTGTGCTTCTGCGACCGTCTGGAACGCTCTTCCGTTCCGATTATAAGGAAGCCACCGGAGTTGTGCACTTTTAAAACATCCTCGAGATCGACGAACTAATTTGTGCAGAAACTGCTTTTTGTGTTTCGTTGTCCTCCGCCCACACCTCTGATTACCATCGTTGGCTACGTATGGTGTGAAAAAAGTTCAACATCCGTACACACAAAACTCTAAATGAAGGAATTGGCTGAGCATGCGAAGGAGGAGCTGGGAACCCTTACACAAAATGGTCTTCATACTCCACTCAGCATTAGCAGTACAGTATTGTTAGCGTGTTTATCGATACTCCAATAGAGCCTATCATATATTGTTCGTATGTAAGAAATAACGTTGTCGGCAACACATCCCCATGTAGTCTACAATGGTATAACGAACCCTCTTAGCGCTGATTTGGTTAGCGCTCGTTTCTTCAGGAAGGCATCTTGATCGCTAACCGAGGTCTCTGCCTGTATTTGTTAAAAGCCTTAGAGTTTTATTATTGTTCACCGAATGACCGTTTTTTTTTACCACCGATTAAGCCTTTTTTTCAAGTAACAAAACACTCCACAATGTGATACAACGAAAGGCTTTCTTTATTTACCATCATGTTAAATATTCCTAACACTAACAGCGAGATACTGGAAGCGGGAAAAAACAAACAATTACCCATATGAGAAACGGCAAAGGAAATCATAAAATTAAAAAAACGTCCCCCACCCACCCCCCCCTAAGTTTTTCATTTAAAAGAAATAAAAACACTGCACAAGAGTAACACGTCCTGCACACACATGCACATTCCAAGCAGAGCCTGACCAAAAAAATTGTCAAATCCCACCTCTGGCTGCAGAAGCAATAACATCAGCCAACATTGTAGGGAGAGAGAGAGAGAAACTAAATCGAAGGAAAAACAAAAGAGAGGGCAAGGGGGGAAGTGGGAGGACTTTGAAGGGGGGTAGAGACACTTTTACAATTCTGGGAAATGAGGAGGGGAGGTTTTGTCCAATGCACTGAAGAAAAAAAGAAGAGAAATCGTCTCTGGGCTCTCTGTTGCCCGGCAGTCGCTCCTGATAGAACTGTGCTTGGGGAGGGTGAGCGAGTGCACCATTCACCCGAACGCAATTCAGTCTGTTCTCCCATTCACGAGTGTTTTCACAGCGCCAATTGGAAATAGCGCGATCGAGTGAACGGAACTACGTCGCGCGAGTCGGAGCAAGCGGTAGTACGGCTGCCTCGGCGTAGCGTCGCACAAGGCATCGGGATACTGCTGGATGCTTCTAGATGCTACCCACGCACCTCGGTCTTTGTTCAGCTTGCGTTACGCATCTCACCGTGTTATCGCGGACTGTGCTTTACCCTATATTATATATTATTTATTATAACGCGATTTAATTTTTTCCCCGTAACGCGTTGTTCTTCAGGAACGCATCTACCGCGTTACAGGAGAACAGACTGTACAATATTTTTTTTCTAAATTTCCCAGCGCCCACGTTCGTTAAAAATCACCGCACGAAACTTTCGAGTGGATTACAACGTGCAGCTGTTAAAACCGTGACATGATCTAGCTCGGGCGTTCTAAGTCCCATTCCAAGTGGTTCTGTTTGTATTACAACTACTCCGATTGCCGTAGTTAAAGTAGCGTTTATTAGCAATGTCAGCCTAGAAATGTGCAGAGTTATAGTTGTGACGTTGACTCAAGACGATCATCCACTCGACGGTCAAGGTGCTAATATTTATACAAAATAATCTCTATTTCCCCCACCTTAGAAAAAAAGTACAAAGGACGACATTAAATAAAGTAGAAACAATAGAAAAATGTTCAACGTTAGAAAATGTAAAGCATAAAAGGATGTTAGTTTTAAGCTCATCACGCAAGTGTACCGTTATAAAATCGACACGTTCATGATTAAATTTCACCTCGTCGGAAACCGTAATATTCCAACGCATCACGCGTGAAGAAGCCCAGAGTTGCGTTGTTTCTGAAAAGATTTCGAGAAGAGACGTCGATCCGCCGTAATCTCGTACACAACTTCGGGGCCGTTCTCATCTAAAATTAAAAAATCCCAGAGTGCACCGGTGTGACGTGGGCAGCACTTAAGTGGCATTTGATCTTTCAAGGGAAATACTTTAAGGGGCTCATCCACAAACGAACAGCGTTTTCCCAAGGTCACACGCGCAGAGCGCCATGTGGCTTGGGCAACTCAGTGGCAGTGGGTTTTCATCAACTGCGGTTGGAAAGCAAACTTGGGCATGAAAGACACGGGCGCTTATTAGGAGAGGTGGTGCGTGTGTACGGAGGTGTGGGAGACAGAGAGACTGGGGCGGGGGCGGGGGCGGGGGGGTTACGTGAGTTTCAGAGAGAGTGAGCACAACACTTAAAGCAAGTTTAATTCTTATGGCTGACCCCTGACACCCTGTTCAACACCTTGCTTCTGCACATCTTTACAATGCTTTGGTGATGGCAGTGGAATCAGGTGAATCATCGCAAGCCAAACATCAGTTAATACATACAGTTACGTGTAACTATATATATAGTTGTAGCTATGCAAGGAGAAATAAAATCAAGCGAGTGCCCATTTTAAAAAATGTCGCAAAATCATAAAATCTACGTTAAAAAAGCAAAAAAAAAATCCTCGATCGATACACAATGCACATCCTTTTCACTCTGCACTTAGATCACTGACATTACAGCCGTCTCGTGGTTGTTTCATATCCGAAAAGGCTGACGAAAGCACGACTTGCGTTTTTCAGCTCCTAGCCAAATAAACGTCGACCGGAATTACATCTATGTTATATGCGAATGTGCAGACTATTATTATTCTCATTATGATGAATGTTTTTTTTTTTTTAACGGCGAAGTACACGACGGGTAACGGAATGGACGGACGGATGATGCGATGAGAAATGAGATGAGCAGGCCCGGGTCACGGTGGTTTATGGCCAGCAAATTGAATGGCCACAAAAGTCCAAATGAACGTCACCGTCTAAACCATCGCCCCATCCTCCTCCTGCCCCTGCTCTTGTTTTGTGGTTCCGACTCTGCCTCACTTCTCATCCAGAGCCAGGGGCAGGTACAGATCCTGCGGACAAAGGAACACACGGCAACAATTAGCTCCGCTGCATCTGTGTGGCTATCGAGGTTATTCAGCCTCTCAAGTGGCCTCTCCGGAGGCTTGGTGGATGTTAGGGAAATGGCCCTGTGGATCGCCGGTGCAGGGGGCAGTGTGCTTGCCATCGCGTGATTGACGGTTCTAGCTCTGTTAAGTTTGTTAATTGGTGACGAAAAAAATTTGCTTGACAAAGTTTTTTTTTTTACTTCAGTCAGTCGACAAAATCACGACAGTTTACGCACCGCGTTTCCAAGATCGCTCATGAGAGCACGAGTTTGGCACGTGCTCTTTGGCACATCTCAGTCTCAAGCGTGCCATCTGTGGGTCGTCTGTCAACGTGCGTTGACACTCACCAAATCGGCTCTTTTGTTGCGCGCGCAATTAAAAACGCCGATGGCCAAATAAAGCGGCGTGCGATCGGACGCGGGGGGCCCGACAGGCTGGGTTTACGAGCAGCCCAAACCACGCGGGCAGCGGGGACACCCGCGGTGCAACGAGGGTGCGGGGCGGGCGAGTGAGCGAGACGGTCCTCCTCCGCCTCCATTCGCAGAGTAGGTGACGTCGTTCTAACGGCACGCCTAAGTTTGCGTGCTCCCAATTCTCTTGCAAACAAACAAACAAAAAGGACACCTCATTGAAAAGGGCGCTGACGAATAAGCCAGGGGATGCAATTGTTGTTATGCGAGAGGGGCGCGAAATTTGTAACGTGCCGCCGAGTTTGTACGCGTGATATCGCGCTTTGAGCTACCAACTTTCGCCGCGTATCAACCCGTGTGACATGATTTTTCCAGGTATGGCGCACTGAGCTATACAGCTATTTTTCCGAAGCTGTTTGGCCACTAATGATAGCTCAACGAAGTGGCTTATCATGTAGACATTTATAGCAGCCAAATACTCTCAACGCAGGTTTCTAAATGTGGAGGGAAAAACCCGGAGGGCCTGGAGGAAAATCCACGCGACAACGGGGAGAGAGACGCCACGCAAACTCCTAAAGTATGCAAGCGTCAGGGTCGGGATGGAACCCACAACCTCCTGGATACCAGGTGAGGAAGTAAACATCTCGCCACCGATAACATTTTTTATACTTCATATAGCATCGTCACTTACTCAAATTGCATCTCAAAACGCTGCTGTAGAAATTGTAACGAGCACAGTTTTCGCACGGAGTCACGGGTAGCCACAGGCAAGCGGGAAGGGGGTAGCCACAACCGGCGCGGAACAATTTCCCAAACTCCGTGGCCCTATGTTGGGATGTTTGGCCAACTCCACGGGGAAAATCTTTGCTCACTTTGAACGAGGGTGACAGTCCGCACCGGCTCAAGGATTCACAGAATGATTCCCTCCCATGGACCAAAGGTTCAACGCAGGCATGGGCCCAACGATCGGCGCGCGCGCTTCCGCTAGGCCGTGCCACCGGCCACGATTAAATATGTGCGATAAAAAAAAACTCTTGACAATAATTTCGTCCCGTGCAGACCAGGCTCGAGAGCCCAGTTGCTCTGCGGCTGCCAGATGTTGAACCGAGAGACGTACAGCCTCGCTGGCACGTGTTCGTATTTTGCCTGCACGCCTCCGCGTACAGTGCATGCATACCTCCTCCACGGGGGTTCACGGCGCAGAATGAGTATTTGGCGCGACGACTGCCGACGTATCCCGCGAGGAACAAGAGCCGAGAGGGTTCGCAGCGAATTTCCGCTCGTTTGATTTACTCGGAATATTTGCCCCACCACCTTCCCTTTGTATCTACCACGTGCATCATTCGTTCGTATCGTTTCATAAGAGATTTATTTTCTCAACGTGACCTCCTTACACGGTGATGAATGACGGGCTGGTCCGACCCGCCAGGTGGCACGGTGGTTAAAGCATGGCTGCTCACAATTAGGTCACAAGTTCAAGTCTTGGTCAGGTGTTAAATTAGCCCTTCATCTTGTTGGGGGTGAATACAACTAATACCATATTAAGGGAAGTCTGCAGTGGCTGACTCATCCCCCCAACATCATCATTTGCCATGGTCAATCCACCGCTTGGATGAAAGCCTCCGCAACCCGCGACAATCTCTCACAATTCTTTGATGCAATAAAGCCACCTTGCACCCATCTCTTCGGATGGACGTGCTCCCAGACGCGTTCCATTCCTTTGCTGCCACTCCGTCATGATTCTTGACCATTTGCCATCATGGCTCCGAGTGACGTGTCCTGCCCAAGCTCCCCCACCATAAGAATGAGACGAGCAAGGCCCCGCTCTCGTTTGAGGCTGAATCCACCGTGGCTTTTGACCTTTCAACTGTGCCAACTCCAGCCAACTACAGCGGTTTATTCCTTCTCCGAGGACACCTTACGATGCGAGGGTGGGGGTTGAGGGTGAGGGGGGGTCGGGGGTCGGGTGCTCTGACCTTGTTGCGCCGGAGGCTGGACGGGCTGGAGGGGGAGCTGGGAGACGGCGCCGAGCGCGGCGTCGACAGCTGGCTGCCGCTGCCGCCGTTCACTGCACACGCGGGCGACACGCGGGCGATTTTCGGGTGAAACGCGGGCGACACACGGGGGCGACACACGGCGTGGGAGCGCAAGTCAGGACCACGCGCGGGAGGCAACGTCGGCTGCGACGGGGAACCCCCCACTCCTCCTCTCGCTTCTGGAAATGATCAACGCGTCGCCGAACATTGTTACGCAGCCAACAAGCTTCCTGTGGGGTTGTTAGGACGGTGGCCTGTGGTCGTCGGTGGACCTCCCTGTGACTCGACTGGCGCTGGGAAGGGGCTGCCAGCTCAACCATGAATCCTGGTTGAGCCTCCCAGGAACCCACTGCGCGTCCGTGGGTCGCTGCTTGTCCCAACGTCAGCAATTGATATTTTTACGCCTCTCTGCCTTGGTTCTTTAGGTAAAATAAAAAATAGAAATAGAAAATAGTGATTTTTTAATTTAACATTTTTTTATTTTTCATTTTTATTGTAGATTTGTTGTTTGTTTTCTATCTACGTGACTGTACCGAAATAACCAAGAATATGAATTCCTGCAGTCACGAAAGTTTTAAGTCTAAATTTAACCGCTCTCTGCCTCCGTTTAATTCCCCTCCATATCCCCGTCCCACTGCATTTTGCGATGCAGATGAGCTGCATCGCAAAAGGCAGGATACGGAGGCTTGCAGTGGATGGGGAATACCACGGGGTGGACATGGGACGTGGGTGGGGATATGATTGGTAAGGGGGGGCGGTGAATATTGACAGTAAGGGCGGAACGAACGGACCCCCTTCGCGATGCGACGAATCGTCGTGATTCAGGGTCGCGAACTGTTTCGACGATATTCCTATTTTTTAAACACTGGTGCACGTAGTGGCCTCTGGTGGCTGGCCGATTGTATATAATACACACATCGAAAAAAAAAAGATCGATGCTTTACACTCGCTAATTCAGTACGTGCGTTGCGTAAGTAAAAACAAAATTCTACATTAATCGGCCTAGGAGGGGGTGTTAAGATGATTAGGTTCCATTACAGACGAGGTCTTCTGACCCCCCCCCCTCTCGCCGCTCCCCTCGTTGCTGTTACCCTCCTCCCACGACGGCGCTAATTACGAGTGTCGCTGCCTCTAATAGAAGCAAATGAGTGGGCGGTGGGGAAATGCAATTTTAAATACCGGAGACAGTGCCCGTCCGCGCGCGCGTCCGCCGTAAGGCAGCGGAGCAGAGTTGACGCGCGACAGTGCCACTTAATGAAAACAGATCCAGGGGATCGGCGGGCAGGGCGACTCTGAACAAATAATTATTTATGTCCTTCTCGACCGCAGTTTAGATTCCGTGTCTGCGAATCGTCGTCGTCACCACCACCGTCATTATTTTCATCGCACGAAGCGTCGGCTTCGGGGGAGAGGGAGGGGGGGGGTATGGGGAAGCGGTGTGGATCGTTTCACTCGGTGCCAGTGGCAGACGCATTTTGGAAGTTGGCGGTGGTGGCCTGCGCGTGAACGGTTCCCAGCGGTGACGCCTTAGATTATAAATAGTAATTTATCGTTCGTAGCGCACGCAGACTCCATTCACTCTAAGAGAAAGAACAGAACGAATCCGATTACATGCATTGATGTGCTTGGTTACCAAGAGAAGTTTCGTGGTTCTATAGCATGCATTACACGCACGCAACTGCTGGCTGCTCACGCGGTACCGAGCTGAGGGACGATTGCGCGCCACATCTGTGATTCAAGATTCTTCTTGGTTCTTTCGGTAAAGTCACGTAGAAGGGAAATAATAAAATAATATTTCCCTTCTACGTGACTTTACCGAAAGAAGGGAAATAATACAATAATATTTCCCTTCTACGTGACTTTACCGAAAGAACCAAGAAGATGAATCCCTGCAGTCACGAAAGCTTTACATCGAAATTTAATTATTTTATTATGTTTTATTTTTATTATTTTATTACTTCCCTTCTACGTAACTTTACCGAAAGAACCAAGAAGATGAATCCCTGCAGTCACGAAAGCTTTACATCGAAATTTAATTATTTTATTATGTTTTATTTTTATTATTTTATTACTTCCCTTCTACGTGACTTTACCGAAAGAACCAAGAAGATGAATCCCTGCTGCAGTCACGAAAGAAGCTTCACATCGAAATTCAAGATTCTGTCAACGAGCACACTCGAAAGGGGAGAAAAGTAGCAGACTCGAAATTGACCGTGGTTCTCGTCCAAGATGTTGACGCTATCCTTCTTTTGGCAACGTCGAAAATTGTTTTGGGTGTCCGGGGACACCTCCCGCCCTGTGCTCAATGGACCGCGTGGGGCTGTTGTGCGCTGGTCCCAGCTGGGAATGGGTATGTTTTCTTGTCTGGACGGCGTAGGCCTCTGCAGAGGCACCTGCAGCTTCACGGCGACGCGGGGACGCCGACTACGACCAGAATAAATCACAGGAATGATTTTCTTTCTGTGAGAATCTAACGCGCACATTCTTTTTTTTGTACGCGTTTGATCAAAATTGGAGGAATGAGGTTTCGCACGGAGGCAAGAATGAACGTAAAAGAGACGCGGCCGATTTGATGTAACAAAAAAAAAACGCCCGGAGAAATGAATAAATAAATATAAAAAGGGACATCATGCAAGCCAAAGATTAAATGTCAAGAATGTAAAACGAAAGCGCATAAAACGCGTGACGAGATTAATAGCACCGCGTTTGATGGCTTCGTGCATTCGCAAGTTGAAAGGTAAAGCGTGCGAGGGATTTAACTTCCAAGAGAGGAGGCGTTCATATCAATTGAGGGGGGCCGGCGATCGCGACGGGGTCACGTGGGCTCCGAGCCGCTCCGATGCGGCCGCAGCTCCCACAACCACCGTTCCCCCCCCCCCTCCGGATTTTCTCCTTCCATTTATTCCCCGCCGATCACCGCGTCCGTCCGATATTCTCTCTCCTCAATCTCCCCCCACTCCACACCCCTCTCTCTCCCTCGCGGAGCATTACGCGACCACCTGGAGTCATCCCCTATTGTTTTCCGACCCATTTAACGCCGCGCGTGGCGCACAGCTGTCTGGCTCGGTTTCTGGGCCCCCGTTATGACCTCTCCCTCCTCCTCGTCTGACACAACCCCCCCCCCCTCCCTACCCCCTCCCCCAGCACACACAACCCGACTTCTCTCCATGCGGTCTTATACCCCGATCGCCGCCGCCGCCACCATTCTCCAACCAGCACCGTACCCCGCCATTCCTTTCTGATATTTGATCGTCTGGAGGACGCGGTGATTCAGCCCTGCTGCTGTGCAAGTCGGTGGCCCATTTCAAAGGCGAGGTTCGGTTGCTCATGATGGACCGCTCAACATTGTAATATTATTATTATTAAATAATAATAACAACGCGGTGGTTTATGTTGAGGGTGCAATGATAGATATCCTCCTGCCTCTACCCCGGAGTTGCTTTGATGAACCGTTGCAATGAGATTCAAGAATAAATGATTTTGTCAATGTAGCAAGGAATAGAAATGCCTCTGTAGCGGAGAAATTGAGCAAATGCTTAGAACGAATAACCACCGCTTCTCAAGCGATATGATCGATGAATATGTATGTTGAACCTTCTTGGTTCTTTCGGTAAAGTCACGTAGAAGGAAAATAATAAAATAATAAAAATAAAACATAATAAAATAATTCTCACGACGTTTCGGCCACAACGCAAGCAGCCGTCCTCAGGTGAAGAAACAGGTCTGTCGAGAAGACAGCGTCTGAATGACACGCCCCAGACAGACCTGTTTCTTCACCTGAGGACGGCTGCTTGCGTTGTGGCCGAAACGTCGTGAGAATTATTTTATTATGTTTTATTTTTATTATTTTATTATTTTCCTTCTACGTGACTTTACCGAAAGAACCAAGAAGATGAATCCCTGCAGTCACGAAAGCTTTAAATCGAAATGTATGTTGAACTTCTTTCACACGTAACAAAGCTGGTGCAAAAGAAGTTCAACAAACATGCGCTAATCAGAAGCTCAAGAGTTGATTTCAATCGTATCAATCGATGTATCATTCTACCCCCAGTTTGTGTATCTAACTGGGTAGTTTCAACAGCAGTTCTGTTATATCTTCTTACAATGGCTGCATGTTTAACATGGGGCGACTCACTGCTCCGCGAGAGTTCCAAATGGAATCTTGGTTCTCTAGTGCGATGATGCCAAATACACAGGAGGAAAAACACTGGGAGAAAGACACCTACCAACGTCACACAATTAGGTTCATATCTGACTGAATATGCTCTGGCATGTGTGCAAAACATGGGTAGTACATCCCCCGCACCTCCGATTAGCATGGTTGGCTACGTACGGTGCGAAATAAGTTCGACATACTTACATGCATCATTCGACCTCCTTTGCCAGTACCAAAATATAATAATAGGGTTTTTCCCCTTTTTTCTGGCAACAAAACTGAAACACTTTTACAAGGAATCATGTCTGCATTAACCACAATACTTGTGGTCAAAATGCAAACAAAAAACACACTCTGATAATAAATGCATTGTCCTTGAAACTGATTGGTACACACCAGAAACGGCTTTCTTTTGAGCCTCGTCTCAATTGGTGCTATACCAGTGGACGCCAAAATGCGTACAGCACAAAAACAACGCAGTATCAAAGTAAAGAGGGCTCGGGGTGAGCATCTACATCATTAGACCTCCTTTGCCAGTACCACAATATAATAATAGGGGTTTTCCCCTTTTTTCTGGCAACAAAACTGAAACCTTTTTACAATGAATCATGTGTGCATTAATCACAATGCCTGTGGTCAAAATGCAAACAAAAAACACACTCTGATAATTGAGACGAGGCTCCGACATGATTCCTTGTAGAAAGGTTTCAGTTTTGTTGCCAAAAAAAAGGGGAAAAACCCTATTATTATACTTACATGTACTGCCACGTGTTTCAGACATGAAGATGATGCAAACCGCACGTGCAACTACAACACTGCCTTTACCCCCTCGAAGTTCCACTTCAAACCACAGTCCTCTCTTGGGAGCCACTCAGACGAAAAAAAAAACTTCCATCGTCCTCTCCCAACCGACGGTGCCAGATCCCCCCTCTCTCTTCACGCTCACTTATTTATTGGCCGCACAGTGTAACACGAAATAACGCGTTGCTTTAAAACCGGCGTGGGGGAACGCACGAGCGGAGAGGGAGAGAGAGACAGAGAGAACGCGCACCTGATCCGCCAGGCGACTTGCTCCGGATGGACGGGCTCTTGGCTCCGCTGCGGCGAGGCACAGACGGTGGTCCCCCCTTCCCGGCGGTCGATTTGAGGCCGCGGCAGTCTGCTGAAACACGAGCCGGGACGGGACATCCCGAGCAGTTACGCCGGCTCCTCGCGCGAGCCGTCGGGCTTGCTTGCGGCTAACCGAATCGCTCGCGAAATTGGCCGCGAATCTCGATCATCGTCCCCGCGGCTGCTTTTGTTCACATCTGAGCCCGGTAGCCACGCCGCGCCACGATGAGGAAATTAAATGGCTCGTTTTTACTTTATGCTGCGGGTGACGAAATGCGTCCTTAAATAATCGCCGAGCAGATCGACGCTCGTCAGCGGTGAGGGTTTCTTCTCTCTACCGTAAAAGCAACCGGTCACACAATTTGCTCACGACCGGTTGCAGAGACACCCATCGACAATGGATTCAGTTTGCGAGTGACCAAGTTGCTAGTGACCAAGTTGCGAGTGACCAAGTTGCGCACGCCGACCGCTACGGACCCGGATTCACAGCACCAACGGCGCGCCTCTCTTGCGCGGGACCTCTTGCACAACATTGCCAACAAAAGCCCCGGCACAACGATCCGGCCTGGGCTCGCACCAACCGGAGCTCCCATCTCTTCGGAGCGCCGATCACGTAGAGCTGCCGGATTAGAAGGTACAACTGAGTGGAATTAAATCAAAATCCCCCATTAAAGCCCTAAATATATTTTTTAGCCCATCAGCTTATGGCACTTCCAGGCTTACGCTATCCGGCGGCATTTGTTTCGGCAGGGAAACTCTGGGCAGGTTTTGACCACGTGTCTCTCATCAGCTAAGTCAAGCTTGTGATGATAAACAGCACTGCGAGATTTATCAGCTATGTCAGTGTGAGTGGCTCATGTGACCCACAACAGCAGGTCATTGATTGATTCCAACCAATGACTGCAAACGGCAATATTGTTTAAAAAATCTAAATTCACTGGAGAAATTATCTGTTTATAGTTTTACCCATAATCCACTGCAGGAAGGAGCAGTGGTGCAGTGGTTAGCCTACGAAGCTATCACCAAAAGAGCCAGCGTTTAATTCCTGATCACGGTTAAAAATGTCATCATTCTCATAACACCATTAAAATAATCTTCATGCGAATCAATTCATGAACTTAAGTATTTCACGCCGCCGTAATGCAGTACTATGAAGAAACGTAGCGTGCCCATCGTGCAATGTGTACAAGTCTCGTGAAGTCGCGCACGTTGCTCGGAGCGCACGGGCGGCGAGACATTTCGGTTTTGCTCGCTCACGTTTGAACGTTTGAACCCTGCACCCGAGACGGTGGGGGGCGGCAAGAGTGGGGGGCGGGAGGGGGGTTGGCCGCATGCTGTGGTTTAATGAGAGAGAAATCATCTACTGCTGGGAGACAATCCCCTCCAGCCATGACTGCCGGGGTCAAAAGGCCACCGTGTTAGCGATCCCAGCCAAATGGAGGCAGCGAAGTCGCTCGACCTAATTTAGCTGAATTCGTTTAAAGGGTAAAGTTGCAGCCCTGCAACTTCTTGCTCACATCGCCGCTGGTAGAAAGGTGCTGCCACCAGACGGAGCTCCAGAGAGCCTCTCTACGGGGGAAATTTGGCCGATTCTTTAACATTTGATTTGCCGGGTGCGCAGAAGGTTGCCTGGGGTCATCTTCTTAGGTTTTTTTTTCGGTAAAGTCACGTAGAAAGTAAAATAAAATAAAAACAAAAATCACGACGTTTCGGAGCCAACACAAGTCTCCGTCATCAGGTGGGACCGTCACAGCCAGATTAGCTGTATCAAGTGCAGTCACGAAAGCTTCAAATCTAAAGCTTCAAATCTAGAATTAGTTGCCTGGGGTGGTGGATTTAAGCAAGTGCCAAGCCGGGAGATCAAATCAAACTGTCGACCTCTGGATTACAAGTGAAAACACACATTTAGAAGAAGAATTTCAACAACAAAAAAAGACGTTTTGCAAGCTACGACCCGAAGCGTTGGTGAACATTTCTGGCGGCCAAGGGAGCGTGGGGTCCCACTGGCGAAGGCACGGCGCGGGACACTGCGGTTTCTGCGTCTGGGTTTTTCTTTAACTGTGTGGCGAACGCACCTGCCCTTGCTGTCCTGCCAATTAGGTGCAGCGACTGAGAAGCCCCTTTTGTGCAGACCCCCCCCACGCCCACGTACACACAAGCTTGCACGCACACTCGCGCGCACACACTCGTGCACGCACACACACACAAGCTAGCGCACCCACACACTCGCACACACACGCTCGCGCACACACACACACACACTCGCGCACACACACACGTACACTCACACGCACACAAACGCTCGCACACACACACTCGCGCACACACACGCTCGCGCACAGACACACGTACGCTTGCACGCACACACACATGCTCGCACACACACACTCGCGCACACACACACACGCTCGCACGCACATGCACACACACGTACGCTCGCACGCACACACTCAAGCACACACACGCTCGCATGCACACACACATGCTCGCACACACACACTCGCGCACAGACACACTCGCGCACACACACACATGCTCGCACACACACACGATCGGCCCCCTGAAAACGTAACAAACACACAGGGCTGGCCAGCCTGCCCGGCTGTAAATCTGGGCCCTGTGCACCATAACCAAAATAAACTCCAGAAATCAAAGGTGGAGGGGGAAAATTTTACGTTGTTCCTGTGTTTATAGAATTCGTTTCATTTTATGAAAAAAAGAAAATCTTTATGGAGCTTTCCGAGGGATGGCGGGCAGAATGAATGATGCTCACTCCTACCTCCGTGGGTCAAATGGCACCTTGTGTCCATGTGTAAATACAATACGCATAAATATTGTGTCCGTGTGTAAATACAATACGCATAAATATTGTTCTAATGATTCGCTTCATCAATACCCACCGGATGCCATTATGTACATTGCTCTGCTCTGACTGCATGACTGTACTTTTATTTAGGAATTCCATCAAATTCATATGATCGTAAACTATTACCGTTACGCTGCTGTTGGAGACTGTTACAAGGCCGCACGCTATAGATGGGGTTCGTGAAATTTTTATGATCGTGACAATCGGCAACCCAGGCAACCTCACTCTCGTTATAACGTTTTGGGCCAATTCCATTAACGAGGGTTTCGCTTCCTACGGAAGGAAACCAGAGATCTCAGGATCCCAGAGAAAACCCCACCACTACTTACGAGTGGGTGGCACTCAGCACTGCCAACCCTCCCAGCCGCGTTGCAGCACCCCGCCTACGACGTCCGGCAAGTCTAAGCAACCAGAAAGGGCACGGAGCCCACTGTTGTAAACCAGGGCCCAGCGTTGGAGTGCGCTGCAAACCCAGCAAACTGAGTTCAATTAGGATCAGAATCTTTGTCTATTCTGGAGAACATATTCTTGGTTCTTTCGATTATGTCACGTAAATAAAAAATAAAAACAATTCAATAAATTCAAATACAAATTTAAAATAATAAAATTAAAATAATAAATTGAAAATAATAAAAGCAAAAAACCCAAAATAAAAAAAATATTTAAATAAAATAAATTGAAAATAATAAAAGCAAATAACCCACGACTTTTTAGATCACAACACAAGCGGTCTTCATCAGGCAAAAGAGAGAACCAAGAATATTATTTTCTGTAGTCACAAAAGTTTTAAGTCAAAATTTATCCTGGCGAAATCCGATGAGCTGTGAAGCTCAGATTTCACAAATGTCCGGGAGGGGCGCGGGCCAGCAAGCCACAACAAACAATGTAATAGGCAATATTAAAACATCAAATCATCTGGGAAGAACAGATCCTTGGCCACGGCTGGCATCAGTGGTGGGTGTGATATCAGAAACCGCCCTGGGCCCCCTCGTCCCTTCACCAACCCACACCGACCAGCGTGGTCAAGCGTAACTAAACAACCCCATGACATCTATCGTGTGTGGAGGCTTTTGTCCAGCAGCAGATTGACCAAAGTCATGCGATTTATTGCGATCACTGTCATAAGCCACCAATCTGCATCACCCATAATACTGTTTTTGTTTAGGTTAGATCGCGTGAATATAAATGTGTCGTTAAACCCGCCACCACCCGACGCAACTGGCATCATCTGGCTGCCGCCTGATGATGTCGGTTGTAATTACTGGTGAAACTCTCCAACACACTGGTGTACTCTATCACTAACGAATTGGCATGTTTTGTTCACGTGACAAACCTTACTAATTGGCTGTGTCGGGTAGTGGCGGGTTTAATGACGCATTTATATTTACGCGATCTAACCCCAAAAAAACCTGTATTATGGATGACATTGGTCGCGAAAGCCGACGTGTTAAACTGCGTCACCCAGCCACACACCGACAGCCAAGCAGCTGTAGTTTATCCTGCAGTTCCCATCATCATTCAGATTGCTAGAATGAACAAGCTCGTGATGGGCCTCAAACTACTTATATCGTGATGGGCCCCACTGTACTTACTCTATCGTGATGGGCCCCCTCGTGATGGATCCCAAAGTACCTTCTCTATCCAGGATGAAGTCATCTTGAGCGTAGCGGAATTTCTCCGGCCCGCAGGCAATGAAAACGTCGTCATCTCCGAAGAAGTCCTGCAGGCAGGCGATCTGTCGTCATCCGGGGAGGAGAGGCAAGGTGGCAAGGTGGTGGTGGTGGTGAGGGGGGGGGCACGGGTGGGTGGAAGGAGAATGGGGGGGGGGGGGGTCAGGGATGAGTGACAGAAGAGACAAAGAAACAAAAATAAGCGCCGACCGTGTGCGCCGCATTCCGAGACACGTGTGTCCGTAAATCCCGAGACGGCTTCCAGATGCGGCGGCGCAAACCAGACTTCTCAGACCATCGCCACGCGTATTATTTTTTGTACGTCTAACTAAACAAAAAGCAAGCAAGCAAAGCCCCGGCCATAGCTCTCTAAAGGAACACGAATAACTTAGCCAATTCATTATAAATCTGGGGAAATGACAGAGTAAGTGCAATGAACCCATAAAAAATGGCCTTTGATGTGTTGCCAAGAGATTACGCTTTTCTGGGAAATCTCTTCCAAAGGAGTGCCCCCCCCGCCCCCGCCCCCCGCCCCCTGCTCTGCGTAGACTTGGGCAGCACCAAGCAGAGTTCGCCGAGCGAAGCGCATCCAAGCAGGACGCATCTCTCGGCCAGACGACTAAAACATGCCGATTACCGTCGTCTTCCGCACACAAAAGGGTGCTCGTCGGGGCAAAATCATTTCGAGAGAGAGGGAGGGGTGGTGGTGGTGGGGGGGAAGCGTGCGGAAGAAATCACGCATTGTAAATCAAGGCGCAGTGCAATTCAAAACCGGAAAATGCCTCGAGAAGCGAAGAGTCGCCAAGAAAATTCGCAAGAAGCCGAATTTGCAGGTGCGGGGAAAGAAAAAAAAACCCAACCAAGTCCCCGTTCTCGCTGCCGGGCTGCGATCTTTTGGATGTTTTTATCCCCCCTAAATCTTTCGACGCTTTACTGAAACCGCAATGACGACATGCATTTAACTGTGTGAGCACCCTCGACGGAGAATGCGCCAAACCCCTCGGCGGGTCGCGGTGGCGAGATGTTAACTACCTCGCCTGGTATACAGGAGGTCGTGGGTTCGATCCCAATCCTGACACTTGTTTCAATGGAGTTTGTACGTTCTCCCCGTGGTCTCGTGGATTTTTCTCCGGCTCCTGCCTGTTTTTCCCTGTACATTTAGAATCATGCGCTTAGAGTATTTGGCTGCTATAAATTCCCGCATGATAAGCCACTTCATTGAGCTATCATTTGTGGCCAGGTCGCTTCTGAAAAAGAGCTGTATAGCTCAGTGAGCCTTACCTGGTAAAGTAAAAAGTTTAGTTTTACAGGTTAGGATACCCGGGTGCCGAATACGATGGGAGAAAATATGGACCTTTGCCAAAAGGTGTCGGTGGTAAAGCTACAATAGCTTAAATTTCTATTTAAAGCTTTCGTGACTGCAGGGATTCATCTTCTTGGTTCTTTCGGTAAAGTCACGTAGAAGGGAAATAATAAAATAAAACATAATAAAATAATTCTCACGACGTTTCGGCTACAACGCAAGCAGCCGTCCTCAGGTGAAGAATGAGGACAGCTGCTTGCGTTGTAGCCGAAACATCGTGAGAATTATTTTATTATGTTTATTTTTATTATTTTATTATTTCCCTTCTACAATAGCTTGCTCACGTGACTTTCTGGCAGAGGGAACCTCTCGAGGTGCCCCTCTAGGAGAGGCTATACTTGGCCCTTCTCTCCCATGGTGGTCACACATCTTGGAAGGGGTGGGCAGTGGCCACACTTTACCGCACCATACACGACCTGCTGCCTGACTGACTGTGGTGCATCCATTTATTGTGCTGGGTGGACAAAGGCGGTGAGGCGGGGGAAATTTTTGAATAAAATCGCCTTGTTCTTTCAACTGCCACGCAGGGAGATCAACGAACCGGACACTTCGGGGGTTGACCCTTGCAGGACCCCAAAACCCAACCACAAATACGCTTTGCGAAATAATAAAATACCGCAGATCGCATACACACCCACACACCCGCGCACACTCGCAGAGGCAGATCGCATTGTTAAAATATTCATCAAGCGTACAACAAACACGGCATTGTACGGCAGCTGTGAGAAATTAGGTCTTCGGTCTGCCAGCCCTAAGTGTGCCCAGGTGAACCTTTGGAATGAGAGCTCAACGGAAGCTTTGGGAATTAATGAAACGCATTGCGGAGCGCGGACGTCAGTCTCAACAGGGCTCGCGCAGATTGCAAAATCCTGCGTGGAATTGAGGTTCTAAGTTTGAGGTCAGGACGCGACCCACTGCAGTCCAAGAACGGTGCGGTGTTTACTTTAAAGCTGGGAGAGCGAACATGCGGGGGATGTTTTATATTGGGATAGATGAGAAAAGTAAGCAGGCATTTCAGTAGGATATGTCCACCGATAAGTTCAATCAACTCATGTGCACTCACAGGGACCTCTATGTGTGGCTGGGTGGGCGTGGGTGGGTGGGTGGAGACCAGTGGTGTTCACAGCAGCAGGTCGCCAGACCCAAAAGATTGTGGGCCAGTGCTTTCGTCGAAAAAGTTGTGCGGAAACCTTGGAGGTGTCATCGATTCTGAGCCTCCCGTTTTTCTCTTCGCAACATCTCAACTCTGCAGGACCTCCGGCTTGTGCAACGCCTCCCACATCCCCCATTCCCTTGCCACGGCTGCCGCCGCTGCTGTGAGCCTCATTGTGCGTGTGTTTTTTTACTTTACCAGGTAAGACTTATCATCATGTGTAAATGTATTGCAGCCGAGTACTCTAAACGCACGTTTCTAAACGTGGAGGAAAAAGCTGGAAGTCCCAGAGCAAAATCGACGCTCCAAAATGACAGGCGTCAGGGTCGGCATCGAACCCACGACCCCTTGTATACTAGGCGAGGTAGTTAACATCTCCCCACCGTGGCGTCCTCATCCGTGCCTTCATCACAGCCCGACTCAACTGCTGCCACTCTCTCCTCTACGGCCTCGCCAAATGCCGCACCTACAAAACTCCAGATGACGTAACATTTCCACTGGCCAGACTCCTCACGCACACCCATCTACAAGCTCACACGACCCCGATACTCTCATCTCTCCGGATGCTACCGCTGGCTTCTAAGTCAATCGAAGTTCAATTCCAAGATCGCTCTCGCCATCTTCAAGATCTTCCACGGATTTGTCCCCCTGCCCACCTCCCCCCTCCTCTCACCCTCTCACTCTACTCCCCTCCATTCACTTTCCGCACCAACTACCAAGGGTTTGTATCGAAGCAAACAGTCGACGTTCGCTCAGTGAGAGGGAGGGGTCGCTCTTTTTCTATTGCTGCTCCCGTTGTCTGGAACTCCTGCCACTTGAGCTGTCAACTCCCTGCTCCTGTTTAAGTCCAGGCTACGTCGGTCTCATTCTCACTATACAAGTAAATAAGTGCGCATTATTTGCTCTGAATGCTCACGTGCCATTGTTTTTTTTGTAGCGCATCTTACACGAAGTGGTTGCGTTTAGACGCAACATAAACCCAAATTGCGTTGCTCTGTGCGAATGCTTGCGTGAGCCCACTTGGCCGTGGTCGCGAAGCAACTCCGCCGCTGCTGCTGCTCCTGCCGCTTCTTCGAGAGCGGCTTTCTCAACGCAACCAGGATCATCGCATTGTGACTCTGGGACAACGCTTTCACAAGAAGCGCCGCCACGGGCGGTGGGCACCGTCTGCCATTGTAGTGGCGACGCGCGTCTGCGGGACAGCACTGGGGCGCGCGCACGGTCGTTGTCAAAACATTCACGGCGGGCGCCCCATACAAACCCGCGCCAGTGAATGCACGCGCGCACGCCTGTGTTGTTTTCTGCGACATTGAACAAACAAAACACAAACCCACAAGGCTCTTTGCAGCTCTGTTTCTCCGGCGGCTGTGATTGACCCCGTCGCGAACTTCCAGACGTGACCCAATTCTCCGACATAAAGCGCGGCCCGCCTCGTCTCATCAACATTGCAGCAGCAGCAGCAGCGTCCGCGTCTCAAACCCCCCAAATCCCCTCGCTCCCTCTCTCCGCAGTACAGAGTGGCGTGAATGATTCATGCGGTCGCCCTGCATCGCTGTCCCAACCAGACCATGCCTGACGTCTGTGTAAAGTGTAAAAAAAACATCAAACGGCCAATAAATAAGTGCTGTGGTGAGCGCACGAGAGTGGATGCGCCGCTGCTGGTGCTTCGTAGAGATCGGCAAAGCGTGGGGGTTGGTGTTAGCGTCTCGGCAGGGATTCGTATTCAAGTGGAACTCCGTGGGGATGGGGCTTTAATCTGACCCAAAATTTACACCATCGTTATCGTCGTGTCCGAGAGGCGCGTGCGAAACGCACGGCAACCCTAGGCGGCACAGCGGAGTAGGATGCGAATCGATTTGCGCGAAACGTTTGGACGTCGGTTTTTCTACGATTTCCATTCCGATGGAGCTCTCGGCGTCATGTCAGGGCGACTCTGTGCCGGGAGGCACCGTCTCGCCCCAGGTTGGACGACGGAAGGATAATTTTACGCAACTAGTTCTGACAGCCCTTCACATGAGGGGAGGCTGCATTCGCTCAATGCTCAATACAGATAGACGTTTGTCGCATGGCAGTCAAACAAATCTATTAATTGTCAGAGCTGGACTGTTAGGGGCCGTCCATGAATGACGTCACGCGATTTTGGACGATTTTTGACCCCCCCCACCTCGTCACAAATGTCTGACCCCCCCTCTCTCCCCCTAGGTGCGTGACGTCATTTATGGACGGCCCCTTACCAAATGAAGGGAAAACCCACATTGAATACATCATATCGAAAAAACACATTGCAGTCATCGGGTGACCCCGGCTGAAACGAATTCACTCACTATAATGAAACGGCTATTTCAAATCACGATTTTTGTCAAGATTTGACCGCAGCATCTTAGCGGTGCTGCCTCTGTGTGGCTATCGGCCTACCACGGTGACATCTCCCTTCTGGCGACTGCTGTTTCCACTTCGCAGACGGCTGTCCGAACATCCCGAGCAGGGCCCTTCTGATCAAAATGTTGCCACGCGGTTCAGTATCATTTTGGGGCAAGAACGAGTGTGTTGTCAGTGAAGTGGTTAGCTCGCTGTGCTACGAACTCGGTGGAAATTCGATACCCCCAGTCGTTGAGTTATATCTGAACCTTCTTCACCATCCTGTACTGAGCAGCACGGTGAAGTATGGTCAAACAACCCTACTCCTCCCTGCCAGGACTGAGGTGGGATAATGGAGGTCCTCATTTATCACGGCACATACAGGATATGATGTGTAGAATATACAGCAGATCAGTTAAATAAGTAATATTTAAAAATACTTTTTTTTTAAACACGCTTTCATCAAATGTACCGTACTCGTAATGGCAGAACTCCACGACTCGAGGAAGTGGCCCCGAAGCTTGCCATGACGTAAGGGGCTGGGGTCATTTACAGCCAACGTGAGTTAAGCGTGGACAATTAGACCGAAGCCGAAACATAACATAAAAAAAATGTTTAAAAATATCAATTTTGTTTTTTAACGATAGAATATAGTATTGTCATCAGTATGACATAAGTATACCGAGTTTGCAGTCGATATCACATTGGGAAGTGGGTTAAAATTGAGTTACAATATTTGAGGATACGGCGACAACAACAACAGAGTGAGTTCATAGAAAGCGTGTAATAATAATGTTAAAAAAATATATATTAGAGTTTTTTATGATAGAATATAGTATTGTCATCAGTATGACATAAGTATACCAAGTTTGCAGTCGATAACACATTGGGAAGTGGGTTAAAATTTAGTTACAATATTTGAGGACACGACAACAACAACAGAGTGAGTTAATAGAAAGCGTGTAAAAATAATCTAAAAAAATACATATTTGATTTTAATAATAGAATATAGTATTGTCATCAGTATGACATAAGTATACCAAGTTTGCAGTCGATACCACATTGGGAAGTGGGTTAAAATTGAGTTACAATATTTGAGGATACGACAACAACAGTTCAATAAAAGTGTGTAAAGTGGTCGTTGTAATATAACTCTCAAGCCATTACGAGGCGCATTTTCTTGTTTTGGCAGATGTTCAAGGTGCGGTGTGATTGTGGGGTAATTAGGACAGGGTGGAATCTAACGGGTTTAAAGAGCGTTTGCCGTGCGCAGTCTCCCCCCAAGGGCAATCGATTCGCGACTAATCAGCCACCGCCACCTTATGTCGGAGCAAAATACAAAGTCGCGGTGTGTCGGAGCGACTGCGTCCGACGCTAATGCAACATCGTGCGCGCCCGCGGCGAGTTTCAAATTACGCGAGGGCTCGCCTCTTCTCTGGCCAGCTGAAATAACACTCCGATGTATCTCTCTCTCTCGCTCTCTCTGGGTCTTTTCGACATAACGGGGTAGATTGAAAGAAAAAAAATGGGACGTAAAAATAGAAGTAAGCTTCCGGCGCGGGCTTTTCATCGCCGTTGCTCGCATTCCTCAATCTCAATCAACGCCGCAGCACTCGCCCCCGGATCAAACCCTGCACATGGCCCTCGGTTTGGCAAAGGCGACGAGCGAACGAATCCACGTTAAAGTTGTATTTGTTGTTCACGCGGGTTTTACTTATTTAGTTGCACTCGGCCCACAGGCTTGCTGGCTCTCCTTAGTCGCCGCGAACCTCGCTTGATTATGTAAACACAGACAGCCTACCCCCGATGAGACGCACTCGGCCGTAAGATTCCAGTGCAACCGTGAACACAACAAACTGCGTCGCGACTGCCACGTGTCACAAATGGCGAACTCACGGCCGAGAGACAAATCTCTCGGCTGAGCTGTTTTGTACCTCCCGCCAGAGGCACCCAAAAATTCAGGCGCGGGGCAAAGCCATCGTCGGCTGGCGTGGGTGTCCTGACTCACTCGGCGTTTTTCTCAGATTTGATTGTGTCGCGTGTGTTGTTTCGCTCGGCGTGATGTCCGACGTTTCACTCCACGAACCGCGTGCCGCAAACGGAGTTTCTGAAGAAGCTCCCGGCCGCACGTGGAGCGAGACGTCGGGCACTGCGCCGAACAACACCACCACGCAGCAACCACCCGAGAACATGCAAACTCCAATATACAGCAGGTGCCAGGGTTGGGATCGAACCCATGACCTCCTGTATACTAGGCGAGGCATTTAACATCTCGCCACCGCAGCGTCTCATCATAACAGGCACCGTTAACCTGTGCATTAAATTATAAATATAAAATATAGATGGCATGTGTGTATGATTGTTGAACTTCTTCCGCACCGTACGTAGCAAACCACGCGAATCAGAGGTAGGGGGTGGCGTAATCCGGAGACTACATCAGCAAGCCCGGCGTTGCCAGCCGAGGCATCGATCAGCGGAGCCTCGTGGTGTCCTGCCCCGCTCCGCCTCCTCCTCCTCCCGTTCACAATGTGACCGATTGCTCTCTCGTGGCCCCGGCTGCAAGGGGCGGAATCCATTCACGGATAATGGAACTCAGGGCAGCTGCACCTGATCCCATGGCAGCTGCACCCCAACGAGAGGTGGCGAGCGGAGGCAGCCCTGTAGCGCGGACCTTGTTTAAAGTCGGGGGCTTACAGAAACTCACAAGGGGGGGGGGAGGCTGGGTGGTGGCAGGGGGGCGTGACACAGTCAATGTTAAACAAACTCTAAACAAACGTGAAAGGCTGGAGGGGGTTTGAGTCTTCGACAGGGAGGTGGGGGGCCTTTGGGCTCTCGACAGCAACCGCCCCCACAACTCCCTCAAACCCCGATGCGGTCACACCTCCGTCACGTGTGTAAGCGTGGCCATGTGATGTGTCCGCAGCGCGATGCACGGGCAAAGTTCCACAACATTGGGCAACCTCACAGCCGACATTTCAAAACCACCGCCAATAATTCAAATGGGGTGCTCGTTTTGCGGGGTGATATTTTGACGCTTTTTGAAAAGTGGATTATTTATGGAATAAGTCAATGGGCGAAACTGAATTCACCTTATATTTTGACTTAAAACTTTCGCGACTGCAGGAATTCATATTCTTTGGTTCTTTCGGTAAAGTCACGTAGATAGAAAAATAATTAAAAAAAATAAAGTGAATAAAAAACGTCGTGGTGTTTGTTTTGATTTTTAAAATTATTTGTATTCACTTTATTTGTTATTATTATTTTTCTATCTACGTGACTTTACCGAAAGAACCAAATAATCTGAATTCACCTTCACCATCCTGGTTCGGGTGACAAAGCGAATTCGTCCGATTTCCACCCGAGTGGGCCTGGTGTCAATTCGAACGGTAGCGGTGTTCCTTAGCAGGGCCCGGGACCTGTCACTCGACTCAGTTTGTCAAATCCACGCCTCGCTCGCTTCGCTGCGACGTACGTTGTCGCGAAGCGATTATCTCCGCCCCCCCAAAAAACACCACTCCCTCCTTGGCAAACAAAGGGAAATCCACGCTCGCTGGGCTCGCTTGCTCGTAACGGGGATGTGATCTGCCACCAGCATTGGCCACACCTCACAGCTGGATAAACGACTCGGTGATAGAGAGAGAGGGTGAATTGGGCGGGGATGGGGGGAGGAGTGGGCATCCACCTCCGCACCGACAGCCGTGTCCACTTCACGATGAGACGGAGTGCGACTCGCCTCGCGTATGTGTCTCTGTGCGTGTGTTTAACACGTAGGATGTTTAACACGTATGTGTCTGTGTGCGTGTGTTTAACACGTAGGCTTTCGCGACCGATAGTCATCCGTAATAGAGGTTGTTGGGTTAGATTGATGAAATATAAACGTGTCGTTAAACCCGCCACCAGCCGACACAGCCAATTGGTAAGGTTTGTCACGTAAAACAAAACGTGGCAATTCGTTGCTAGTTCAGCACGCCGGTGTGTTGGAGAGCAAATGCAGAACATTTACAATTCGAGTACGACGTTTCGTCAGTAATTACAACCAGCATCATCAGGAGGACAGCCGGAGCTGTGGACAAATCCTCCGGCTTCGGTCTTTGTACGCATTTTGAACTTCGTTCGCACCGTACGTAGCCAACCGTGATAATCCGGGAAGCGCTTTTGGGACAGGGCCCACAACTTCGCTCAAAAGCCACCGGGCGACCTCGAACGCACCACGGGAATTTGGGAGAGGGGGAAGGGGGCGCCCGGTGAATCATTGGTTCGTTCACCGATGCACGCGGTGATCCGCTGTTTGTCACTGTGATTACTCATCACCGCTGCCACGCCATACGTGGGACGGCGCAAAAAAAATAAGGTCCCGGGTGGTTGCTCGCTCGAACAAATGTTCCCGGATAATGTTGGTCTGAAGCACAATGTGAGTACGTGTGGAGTGTGGAGACACAGAATGGGGTTAGTGCTTGACTATTATTTTATCCATAATACTCAACAATGCATAATGGGGTTGTAGACGTTGTAACGTGAGAATGCTAAATAATTCTGTGGGTGTCTCCTAGCTGTAAATAAAAATAATTGGGTTCGCTCAAAGACAAACACCCCCCGTATAGCCTTAACAGGCTGTTGGGGCAAGTGCTGTTAGCGAGCACCTTTCAGGGCCGGCACAGCACATGATGGGGTGGCAGGCCAGAATTTGTCTCCCCAGTGGCGATGCTTACACACCCGCACCAGGTACTCATTTGAGGCTGCACAGACCTAGGGGAGGCCCAAAACCGGTTCAGATAATATTCACTGGTGTTGGCCGTGAGCGGGAATCGAACTCGGGTCGCCGGGTTTGTAGCCCAGCGCGTTAACCACTCTGCCACCGCTAAAACACCCACAGCACACGTGTACACAGACCCACGCACCCACACATGCCCCATTGTCAGACGTGTCTGCACAGACCACTGGGAGGGCCAGTGCTGCTCGCTCGCTAAACTTCACCACTCCAGAAGCGAGTGAAGCCGGCTTTGGCAGTCGCTCCTAATGAGCGTCGTCGCGTTTGAGTGGAACGCGCGTGGAGGAGGAGGAGGCACGGGAGATAAGAAACAACGCAAAGACGAGGCGTGGGAACAAAACAAAAAAAAAGCCACGCAGTAAAAATTTGTTCAAGAATAAAGATGCTTATAAAATAATTGCACGGCCTAAATATTTGGGTTACTCTGAACGCTGGCCTTAACGTATTTAAGTGTGTAACATAAAAGGGCTTTGATGTCCATCGATGTCTCTCGCTGACCCCCTTGTTTTGTCGTCCAGAGGGGTTGGCAGCGGTGCAGTAGCTCCCTACCAGTCTCGCCGCTTTATTCATCCGAATCCCCGTGGAGGTTAAGAGCATTGCAGAATCAAAAACACAAAGTTCCCCGAGCGGGGTCGGCGTGTAACTTTTTAATGTGTCGCTCGATGTGTGAAAAGGAACGTCGAGGTAAGGTAGCGGATTTTAAAATCTCTTTTTTTTTTCCCTCCGCCGGAGTTCCCAGCCCCCGGTTTCGCGTTCCCACGTCGCTGAATTGTCTTCTCCATGCGCGTGCCAACTACACGATGCCGTCACAGTGCCGGAATCTTAATTGGGGAGCCATGGAGGTTGTTGGACCGTGATGATGTGTTAAAAAAAAAAGGGGTGATGCTTTCAGAGGGCCCCATTAAATCAAATCGCTGTCCTGTTACAATATAATAATGATGACTTATTTACCCAGGAAAGCCAGACCGAGTCTGAAGACTATTTTTTCCCAAGATGGTTCCTGCTACAATGGGATATTTAGCCAGCGCAAATGTTAGTGCATGTTTAACTTTAAGGAGGAAAGCTGAAAACCCGGAGGAAATCCATGCAGAATAGGCAGGAGCGTTACTTACCACTTGCGACAACAATCCACCCATTAACGAATCTTATTTTTCTAACAAACACCCCGGAAAGCCTAAAACACTCACTCGCAGGTTCACGTTCGCCACCCACTTCAAGGTTATGCCAGGTTTTCCCCAACATCTCCGGTTACGCGAAATAAACCCAGCCACAACCATTTTCCATCGTTAAATACACATTTTTTTTTTACGTGAAAAAATAAAATAAAACAGGAATTCCAAAGCTCTGACCAACTTGCAGATGATTTCATTTTCAAATCTTTAGCACCCACGGACCACGACTCACAACCCCCCGACCTCGGCCACAGACAAAAAAAAAGACGTTGCCGTCGTGAGAATGTCCCCACTACGTTCCAGCGTGCAGTCAGTTGGTGGCTCCTGGCCCGTGGGGCTGCACGCTGGCACCCTCAGGGTCCCCAAATGAATCGCTGGCTCCACTCTCTCTCTCCTTTTTTTTACGATCAGTGGAAACAAGAAGATGCTCGGTGTAGCCCGCAGTTGCTTCGTTCATCATTTCGTAATAAAAAAAAAATAACTTTGCTTTATGTAAACCCCCACCTCTCGTTCACTCTCTCACTCACTCTCTCGGTCACTCTCTCCTCTCTTTATCCCTCCTGCTCACCTTGTGCCGTGCAAGGGAAAATATGAATTGATATGCAGATTCGTTAATTGGATTACGGCTCCATTCAACGCTGGGACAATGGCGACGCTCGGTTAGCGGCGCGGTTGGCTACGTGCGGTGCAAAAGAAGTTCAACGTACATTAGAACATACGGGGCGTGAAAGTGGATCGACATACAAAGACAAAGATCCCCCGTATAGCCTTAACATACTGTAGGGGCAAGTGCTGTTAGCGAGCACCTATGAAGGCCGGAACGGTACACGAGGGGGGGTGGGTGGCTAGCACCACGCCCGACCGCCTTTGTCTCCCCAGTGGCGATGTTTACACACCACACCTGGTACTAATTTCAGGCTGAGTCGACCTGGGGGAGGGCCCAGGACCGGTTCAGATAATCGTCACTGGTGTTGGCCGCGAGCGGGAATCGAACCGGGTCGCTAGGTTCATAGCGCAGCGCGCTAACCGCTACACTACCGCTCTCGACATACACACACACACATACAAACATACGGACGAGTCTGTCACCAGCGCCATCGCAAAGAACACGAGGGAAAGGATGCGCTGGACGTTCACAAATCGGAGAACGAGCTGTGCGACGAGGTTCATGTCGGTGCGAGCGCGACGACAAACTGAAACATGGACACAGATTCATGAGGTCAACAACAAAAAAGGATTCTTAAAGTTTACAATAAATGTATCAAATAATGACGCGTGTGATGTTTTCTTCTTCTCAATTGGGATTCATTATAGGTGATGTAACCCTTTCAGCCACGGGGTGAGCCGTGCTCACATCGTCACTCTGAAATGGGGACAATTAAATTGAATTTCCTGGTGGAGGAGGGGCAAGCTTCTGGACAGAACAAATATAACAATCAAATGAAATGACACATCATTACACGATAATGAAATGCCGTACAGTATACACAGACAAAGATCCCCTCGTAGAGTCTGACAAGAATGTTGGGGCAAGTGCTGCTAGCACGCACACACACGCACGCACACACACGCACGCACACACACACGCACGCACACACGCACACACGCACACACTCAGCGGTCGGGCAAGCAGCTCCCAATGGGAAGGTTACATTCTGGTTGGGGGTTGACTCAACCCATCATCACTCCGGGGTCGATAAAACAAGTACCACTTTGTCAGGAAGTGGGCAGTGGTTGCCCGATGGGATGAACTCGCCCCCACCATAGGAATGTGGAATTTATACCACTGGCTCAGAGGCCTGCAAATGGGAGATGGACAACCGACTCGATGCTAATTCGAGCAGGAAATCGCCGACGATACATGCACGCATACCTGGGCTCGTGTCACAGTTTGCTCCAACCGTCACACTTTTATAAGCTGTAGGTCACACGGGCTCATTACCGCTGTCGTGTTATCCAGGACGCGGCATGTACGATGGCTATAACAATAACGTATAGCGTAAATACATAACTAAACGCGTTTTTATTTTACTAGGTAAGCCCCATTGAGCTATTTTTTCAGAAGCGACCTGGCCACAAATGATAGCTCAACGAAGTGGCTTATCGCGTGGAAATGTATCGCAGCCAAATGCTCTAAATGCACGTTGATTCGAAATGCGGAGGGAAAAAAGCGGAGGACCCGGAGAAAAAATCCACGCGACCACGGAGAGAGCGACACCGGTTCAGATAATCGTAACTGGTGTTGGCCATGAGCAGGAATCGGACTCGGGTCGTCGGGTTCATAGCTCAGCGTGCAAACTGCTGCACCACCGCTCTACACTGCCAAACAAGTATCTCACAAAGACAAAAATCCCCGGTATAGCCTACACAGGATAATGGGGCAAGTGCTGTCAGCGAGCACACACACACAAAAACGCACGCATAATCGCCAGCACCTCAACACAGTGACACACTGACCCACACAAATTGGCACGCACGCGCACATGCACACATATGCCAAAGCCTTAAATGATTGCGCTAATAAACGCCCACAGCTATAGCACAAAGCACACAATGTATTGCTGTTAGTAAATTGATGCAGCCGTGGCAAGTGTGTAATTGACTGTGGGATGATGACGACGATGATAACACCGGAGGATGAATGCCTGCGCGGCGCTCCGGGGCATCTCGGTATGCGTCAGTGACAGCGGAGGCCAACATCACAGGAACAGCCTCTGCTGCTCCGGTCTCAAGAGGCCAAATCTTGTGAGCCGTTGTGTGTGTGTGCAATTCACTATTTTGAACTGTATTCTCATTGTATGTGGCCAACCGTGCTGGGTGATGGGGGGGAAGGATAACAAGCAAAACACAAAAAGCAGTTCCAAAGAAATCAGTTTGCCATCTTGAGACATTTTTTCGAATTGGGTAAAATTGTTTTTGTATTTCAAGAGCTGCGATTCATGTGATTGCGAGGCGGTGGTCCTGAACATTTTCCCGTTCCGAGACGTCTGCTAGTTGCAGGGTGGGGGTCCCGTTCACCGCTGATCTCAGAAATCGCCAGTGACTCAGCGATAATTGTATTTAGAGGGGCATTGCCCCTTTGTTTTTAAAGACACTGTACCCACCGCAGAGAACTGCAGCGACACGGCCGCACTCTACGATAGCTCGTGCGAAACTATGCCACACGCCCTCCCGCATGGCCTTGTGGAAGCTTCGGTACCGATAAAGTTCTTTTATTTAAAAAAATATCTTTGTTTCGATGACGTACGTGTACATCACGTACACGTACGTCATTGGAATGGTACCGGCAGAAGAAAAACTGATGACGTACGTCATCGGAATGGGGAAGGGTTAATCAAAAACGTCACGAAGCAGTCCATAAAGAACCGCATGCGGTGCCCCCAACGAGGCTTGCGCTGCATAGTCACGGAGACATTCGTGGAAGCGCAAGTTCCAACAAACGATTGCATTCCACACAATCCTTCGACGAGACACGATTCAAAGGACAATTAAAGTAATTACGAGTAATCAACAAAAACATAACTGTGTCATTGTGAGCCTGCGTACACAGTGGCGTCAAGACCGGAGGTCCGTGAGGGATGCCGCCGGGCTTGTTGGAGGCAGTTGCCCGTCAACAACGACAGAGGGCGGAGGAGCGACGCTCACAACAACGAGCGGAATGCCAGCGGCGGTTAAATGCAGCTGAGTTGGCACGGTGGTGCAACTACCAGTCATCTCAGGCAGTCAACCCACAACAAGTTGTTGTACGTAGTCCAATGTTAAAGTGTGTTTAACACGTAGGCTTTCCATATGTAATAACAGTAGAGTCTACATGTGGTGTGAGTGGACTAGTGGCCACGGGAGGTAATGACAGGGGAGTCAGCCTGCAGTGTGAATGGACTAGTGGCCACGGGAGGTGATGACAGGGGTGTCGGCTGTGAGTACGAAGGGACTGGTGGCTACGGGAGGTAATGACAGGGGAGTCAGCTGTGAGTGTGAAGGGACTGGTGGTCACGGGAGGTAATGACAGGGGAGTCAGCTGTGAGTGCGAAGGGACTGGTGGCCACGGGAGGTAATGACAGGGGAGTCAGCTGTGAGTGTGAAGGGACTGGTGGCCACGGGAGGTAATGACAGGGGAGTCAGCTGTGAGTGCGAAGGGACTGGTGACCACGGGAGGTAATGACAGGGGAGTCAGCTGTGAGTGCGAAGGGACTGGTGGCCACGGGAGGTAATGACAGGGGAGTCAGCTGTGAGTGCGAAGGGACTGGTGGCCACGGGAGGTAATGACGGGTATCAGTTGCGAGTGCGAAGTGACTGGTGGCCACGGGGGGTAATGACAGGGGAGTCAGTTGTGAGTGCGAAGGGACTGGTGGCTACGGGAATGATCGAGAAGGGAGCGTGGTCAGGTGACGGAAGAGGACTGTGGAGTCTGCTGGTAGAGGGAGCGTCCAGAGTCAGCGAGAAGGTTCGAGAAGGGGGGCGTGGCCTCGTGTCGGTATATAAGGGGGAGATGCGCGGGAGACGTGGGGCTGTTGCGGTGGGGGTCTCCGCCTGTGTCAAGTGAACGCGTCTTCAATGAAGTGCCATCTCAAGGGAAGTGTGTCAAGTCGTCATTAGCTATAGAGGTAATTGGCTTAGACCGTGTACACATACACGCGGTCTAACCAAAAAGCCTCTATGATGAACCATGTTAAAGTGACTATTGTTTTTATCGACCATTGAGGGGTGAATGGCCGAATGAGCCCATGAGCAGGATTTGAACTCGCAACCCTTTTTGATTTGAGGAGTTGTGTGGTCTAACCGCGGCGCCCACCCAGCCTGCGGTTCAATTGACTTTAAATGAAGTACACATTCGCTCTATTTGCATTGGCTTACAATAGAATCCCATCAGTCAATAATAAATCGTAAAAAAAAAAATTAGATTTTTTTTTTAAATGTAGGTCAGCCAACAAAAAGACATCGTAACGCGTCGGGACGCTTTGCGAAACCCACAACGCGCGGCTTGTTGCGCGGTCCCCTCGCCCAAAAACACATTAATGGCAATCAAATAATAGAATCAATGAGGCCACGTGCGCCAAGCACCACAATTGCTGGGGGACACCAACAAACCGGCGGGCAGTCTAAATAAATAAATAACACTTCCAGCTAGCCCCGTCGCCGCGTCCCCCCCCCCAGTCCGTGTCCGACCACCCCCCCTCCTCGCCACTGTGAGCCGGACAAGGTGACCCCAAGGACGACGAGCGGGGGGGCGGGGAGAAAAAAAAGTTTGAGCGCCTGGCAGACCCAGTTAGGGGCGAGCAGCCCCTCCCTGCGCACCGCCGGCGCAGCAGAAACGACGGCAACGGAGGCGGCGCCCCCCCCCCTCCCACAGTCTTCACTGAGTAGCCCCTCCCCCCTCCCCCTCCCAGTCTTCTCTGAGTAGCCCCCACCCCTCCCCCACAGTCTTCTCTGAGTAGCCCCCCTCTCCTGCCCCCCCTCTCCTGCCCCCCCTCCCCTGCCCCCCCCGGCTGGACGTCAGGAGCGAGACAAGACAAAATAAACGGCGCGGTTCGCGCGAGTTGCCTGTCCACCGTCTCAACGCGACGGCGTCTCAAGACATAGGCGTGGAGGAAGGGGCACGTGCTCTTTGGTTCTTTCGGTAAAGTCACGTAGGTAGAAGATACAATAAATCACGACGTTTCGATCGCAACACAAGCGGTCGTCCTCAGGCGGAAAAAAATCGAATCCCGCAGTTCCACTTCTGGATTATATTTTTTCCCGCCTGAGGACGACCGCTTGTGTTGCGATCGAAACGTCGTGATTTCTTTGATTTTCTACCTACGTGACTTTACCGAAAGAACCAAAGAGTATGGATTCCTGCAGTCACGAAAGCTTCAGTCACGTGTCTGTACTTTTTTTTTTAAATCGACGACACGGCCGCTCAGTGGGTGGAGGAGAAGTTGACGATCCGAAGTCTGGATTTGAACAGGGGGAAGGGAGTCGGTAGCACAGACGGCTGGAGGAAGGGAGTTTGAGAAGGTGTGGGGCCCAGTAGGGGAGATGGGGGCAGTAGCGAAGGAGCAACCTCCTCCAACAGCATCGGTTGACTTGCGGCATCGACTCAAGTGCGATGCAGAAACCAAGCTGGCACTGCCAACAGTGCAGTTGGCACAATTACCAGCCATATCTCACCGATGTCCCCTAACACCTGGGTCCATTCCATGAACTCCAGTTGGCACGACTACACGTTCAGTACTTCCCCGATCACACCTAAGCCTGGCGCACACACCATGCCAACACCACTGCCAACGCTTGGCTGCGATCGTGTGCTTACAGGGCATCGCCACGCCGTAAAAACCACCATCACCGCATCAGCGGCAATGCAGCTGCTGCCGCCGATGGGTGAGCATTAAAAGGGCATTTTCGCCGGGATCCACGAGACGGATCGGCAGCACAATCGTCCTGCCGCAGAGAGGAGTGGGGGCGGCGTGATTTTATAGCGTGGCGGGTGGGGGGCCGCGTCCCGGGACGATGAGGGGAGGTGAAGGACGGCGAGTGATGGAGAGGGCCCGCACCCCAGCTGCTGTCCGATTGCCGTGGGGGTCTCCCCCACATAAAGAGGGGGGGGGGGGTGATGGGGGGCTGCCACGTGATTGATCGCTTCCGCGGCGGCGAGGGGAGCTTGGGACGTGTGCCTTTGACAAAAAAATTGGGGGGAATTTTTTTGGGTTTATATTTAATTCGCGTGAAATTACACGTGCGCACGTTCGTACGTTCGGACGCACACAGACGGACACAGGATCGCGGGGCAGTGATCTTCATTAAAACGTTGCTCATCGAACAAAGCCAAGGACGCTCACGCGGCATTCGGGACACGTTTCAGAGCGCCGTTGCATCACGTTATGATGCCACGTGGAGATGGAAAATATGAAAGATTAAAAAAAACACCCGACTCATTCGGTTTGCAGCTGAGCAGAACATCCACCCAATTTATTCCCATCAGTCACACGGCCTTCAAGCATCAGACAAGGTTTTTACAGCTTTTTCCAAGAAACTTTTATCTGCTATGATTTCATATCCTTGTAAAAAAAAGAAAAACGAGCTATGAATAGAACACTGCGCGTTTCAAACACGGTACGTTTTCATTATATCGCTTTCAGGAAACCTCTTAGGGCGGTGGCCAATACACGTCAAGTCGAGTGAACTCGTCTTTTAAGAAGTCTTTCTCTCTGCGTCAGCGAGCAAACCCGCCTCCCCCTCTGCCCGGTGGACGTGCACAAGAATCTACGCGCGACACTCCACAGATTCGTCTTGGCTGGATGTCGATCGTTCTCCGTTGCGATTAACCCGCACGGCAGATGGCGTCGAATTAGCGTTTGACGAGGCGACTGTGTGTGTGGTACCGACGGCATGAGAATTTCTCGACACTTATTAAATCTCACGTAAATCTCATAAATTCTAACGCAAGCTCGCGCTTGGGGGCTTCCCTCGTGCATGCGTGTGGTCCATCGCAACGCCTCTCCCGTGGAGTACACACCAACACCATCATCCCACTCGTTTGCACGGCTTTGCGTCCGCCAGCCCCCACACCCCCCCCGCCCCCCCCCCAAGTTGCGCGGAGCTATCGAGCCGATGCTGTGCCGAGGCAGTTCCACAAATAAGGAAACCTCACAGTCAACATCGCAGCCAAACTTTGGAAGTAGAGGGGAGGCGGAGGTGGGGGGGAGCTTTCGCTGGCGAACGGTTCCCCTAGGGCCGAGGTATTGGTTAGATTACAGATAAGCTCCGGGGAAGTTCGCCCCCCCCCTCACTTCGGCCTTCTAGAATTATCTTCAAATCTACAAAACTATTGGCTATTGGCTCAGTAGTAAGTCCACTGTTTTGTGTGCTACTGTGTGTTTAATAACGGTTCTAAATGATTCGTCATTAATGTCAAAATGCCACGTATTTTTTTTGTTGTTATCCAAAATTTCGTGCGCCGTGTTTTGGGCGTACAAAACACTTTTGGGGGCCGTCTGGACACCCCACGACACCCACAGAGGTTGAGCCCATGCTCGCGGTCAAAATCTTATAATCATCCTCAGGATACGTATAGGGGAGCGGGCAATGGCGCAGACAGAGTGTGCAGGCGGTGCGGCTGCACCGGAGCCCATGGGCTGCAGCAGGGGCCCAGGTGATGGCCTACGAAGTCCGGGGCGGGGGGGGGGCAATGGACATGGGCCACCCTCCGCTATTTCATTCCGAGCGCCAGGGCCCATGCCACCAGCCACGCTACGTCACTGCATATGGGGGGCGACAGGCTCAAACAAATTAACTTAACACATTCAATGAGGGACACATTTTCCATCACCAAATGTTTTAAAAATGAAATTTTGAACTAATAATGTGGTAAGAGGCTAAACTAGTGAACCAAATTAGATATTTCGCGAGTATTGTTTTGATGCACTCTTACATTTTTTGTTAATTATAATGCCCCCTTGATGCGTACATTTTATGGATAAAATCGATCCCTGCTCTCACAGCACCTGCATAGAATCATGCGTGCCAAGGTTGAGTCTTTATAATATATGCAACCTCTCTCATCAATGCTGTTGTTTTGCACTCCACACCAGGTATCTAATTAAGACAGAGTCAGCCTAGGTGTAGACCCAGGACCTGTTCAGATATCACTTGCCAGAAATCTAACTCGGTTTTCCGGGTTTGTAGGGCAATTGAGCCGCCTTATTTTTTCATTCAAAGACAAAGATCCCCCATGTAGCCTGAACATACTGTTGGGGCAAGTTCTTTTAGCGAGCACCTATGAAGGCCGGCATGGCACACGAAGGGGTGGGTGGCTAGCACCACGGCTGGCCGCCTTCATCTCCCCAGGTGACGATGTTTAGACATTGCACCAGGTACTCATTTCAGGCTGAGTCGACCTAGGAGAGGCCGTGAGTGGGAATCAAACCCGGGTTGCCAGGTTCGAGGCGCAGCGCGCTAACCGCTGTACCACCGCTCACCGCACACGAACGTGCACACGCGCGCACACACACACGCGTACACACACACACAAAGATCCCCCATATAGCCTTAACAGACTGTAGGGGCAAGTGCTGTTAGCGAGCACCTATGAAGGCCGCAACGGTACACGAGGGGGTGGGTGGCCAGTACCACGCCCGACCGCCTTCACACACACACACGCGCGCACGCCGAATGGCGACGTAGATTTCTGGCATCTCCTCGCCAAGGCAGACGACAGCCTCGCGTCCCTGGAGACCTCGCTAAGTGGCGATTTCACCACAAGGCTCGCCTTGAGGAGTTGCTGCCACGGAGCGAGCCCCATCACAAAAGCCCGTTTCAGCGCCTCGCGAAAACGACAGCGCGTCCGCACAATGTGTGCATCGTTACGGCCGCGCGGAAAACAATAAGCCACGGCCCCTCAAGACACCGACTGCTGGTAGAGCGTTCTACGGTCGGTCGGTCTGCCGAGGAAAGATCGCGCACTCCCAGCCAGTGGCGCTCACATCGAAACGCTTCAATGCCTTACGCTGCAAATTCGGCGTGAATAATTTTAAATGCGCCCGCACGCATCGTGAAATTCAAGAACAATTGTACGTGGTTATGATACTGCTTGTAGCACGGTGGATTTTACTATTTATGTTACATGAGGAATTATATGTATTATTTTATTACTGCATGCTTTTTTCGGGGAAGTGGTGGATGCAGCGGGTATAGCGCGCTGCACAATGAATCTGGAAATCGGGGTTTGATTTGTTGGCCACAGAATCAGTGGGATGAAGTACGGTCAAACAACCCCGATTATTACCAACACGGCATGTGAAGGACCTTCATCCAGAAGTCTTAGAAATTATTCAAAGAGAAAAGATATTTGAGCATTTATATGAATAGCATCTAAAATTATTGATATCAACCCATCTGAGGATGCAACTCATAAACACATATTTAAACCCACGTTGAACAGCCTGGAATGAACCCGAGAGCTAAGCTTTAATGTCTCCTAATACATGCTGGCGGATCTGTATGTATTTACGTATAACTTCTTTTGCACCGCACATAGCCAACCTTGCTAAAAGCAAAAGTCACGCAAAATTGCGAAACCTTTGCTTGCTTTTCAACATTCCTCCGGTTTGCTCAAAAGCCAAATCCATTGGGCACATTTGCCCAAGTGACAACTTGAGTTGAGTGGCTCTGTCAGGTGGTGGAGGGTTATTGTAAAAAAAAGTGACTTAAAAACATACATGATGAGCTAACCCAAAATAAGCAAATTATGAATCGTAATATTGTTCGTGGAAGCCTGCGTATATAGAAATAGCTCGGGTAAGTTAAAAAAAAAAACATTTTGGTTGACCTTAAAAAAAAAACATCGTTATGAGACTCAGCAAAGCTTCCCTGTGCATGCTGTGTGCATCGTGGCGATTTCACAGACACAGAATTACAAGATCAACAATTACAACGATCGCAGATTAGACACGGCCACGAAACGGGGCCCTTATTTATGGAACAAGCCTGCTGCATAAGAACATTTATAAACTGTAACAGCACGATAGCTTCATCAAGTTCTCCGTGGAATTGACGGTATATACTTATACTTCACTTGTAGCAATGCACCACTTACAAACGATTCCTTCACCCATGATACGTGCATCTAATTGCGTGCATGCGAATAATTTGAAGCTTATGTAAATGATATGCAAAGCGTATGCTGATGTGAGATAAAGCCTAACGGAGTGGACAAAACTCCAAAAATGAGGCTGAACAAACCAGAAGGAATACCAAATAGATGGTGACGAAGAAAGACCAAGAATTAACCAATTTTTGGATCATATCGCGACCCCCTTAAAATCGTGACAATGTATTCATTGAATGATTGTGTGCCCGCGTTGATGTCCAAATTGATCAACGTACAAAATTACCAGCAAATGACTCAGTTCGGATGATGCACACCAATAATTGCCCCCCCACCCCCTCCTAGCGGGAGACTGATGTCTTTTTGCAGGCCAGGTTCTGATCCCCCCCTTGTGTCCACAGGGGCAGCTGCCACTGTGGGTGCCCCTTAAAATGTTTCAGATGAGACTTCACGTAAAGTACTCCGAGATGCGCTGACATGAAATCATTGTGATTCTTATTCTGATGTGTGTGGGGCAGGCGAGGGGTGGGGGGTGCGGGAGTGGGGTGGGGGCGTGACATGTTACATGTCTGATCGTTACCGCTTCTTTTGCATGGCTCGGCTGTCAGGGACCCGTGGGGATTATATGGGGAGGGGAGTCGCGGAGTGAGAGGAGTGCGGGAAGGATGGCAGCTGCGAGGGATGGACCCAGAGTTCAGCGTGGGCCCTCTCCGAGCCAAGCTGCCCAAACTATTATTAATGTTTGCGATGCCACCACGGTGTAACGGCTGGCACGCTTGACTTGCAATCCAGGAGGTCGCCGGTTCGATCTCCCAGAGCGGCAGTTGAAGCAATGACGCAGGTTCCTTAAAGCCCCCTCTCACCCCCACGGCATCTGTCCACTCAGTAGTACAAATGGGTGACACTACAGTTGGTCGACCGGCAGGTCACGTGTGGCGGGGTCAGGTGTGGGTGGCTCCCAACTCTTTCAAGACTCTCAGGTTAACGCGTAGTCGTAGGGCTTTCGTGACCAATATTATCCAAAAAGAGAGTTTATTTGGGTTAGGTCGCGTAAATATATAAATGTGTCGTTAAACCCGCCACTACCCGACAATTAGTAAAGTTTTGTCACGTAAAAAAAACGTGCCAAATTAGTTACTAGTTCAGCACACCCGGTGTGTTAGAGAGTAAACCTACAACAGTGAGCGCACTACTTCAGGGCTGCACTTTTACCTCTTATTTGGAACGCATTGAGTCACCCTCCCAGCTCCAGAGATTCTGTGAATTGTCATCATTATTCTTTTTTTCATTGTATCGTTTCTCACCGTGGGTCTTGTTTGGGTCAGCTTTTGGAACGCCGAAAGTACGGAATGTCATATTCCAACAATTCACACAAATTGTATACGGCAAAGAAGTTTTTTCGGACGCAATCCCATTTTTATTTATGGAGCATTACACGGCAAAATTTTGCCATGTTCCTTTCTTTGTTTACCCACTCACTCGTATTGTTTCTCATTACTTATGTCTCATTTGTACAGATTTGTCTGGTCCATTAACCTAACCATAACATTAGCGTGTCATTTGCATATGCTTTGCATGCCAGATTCTCGCATGCGCAATGTGATTCATGCATCGCTGGGCGTGAGAATGTATTTTACATCCATGATTCATTGCATGCCCCAAGTCAATGCACACACAAATTGGCAAACACTTTTTAAGACATTGGTCAACGCCGACCCAAGTTGTGGCATTCAAAACAAAGATTTCTCTTCTTCCACAAAAGCACGGAGACACGGCAAAATGTAGCCTAGAAGGCGTTTGGACGCCGCAGTAAAATTAATAACGGCTCTTAAAGACGATGTACGTCCCCGCAAAACCGTTTCATGAGCTTAGCCAGACTCAAAATCTCAAATCACTACCCACCCCCCCCCCCCATATAACAACAAAAAACATTTTCATGAGCAATCGGAAAATAAGTGGGGGATGGGGGGGGTGGTTGAAGGTGGGAGGGGCGGATGAGGGTGGTGGTGGAGATGGAGGATGCCAAATCAACGTGAAAACGGCCAAAGCGCAGAAAAATACACACGGTTTTGGCTCGTTACGCGATCGTCAGGTTCGTTTAAAAGAAAGAAATGCCGCTCGGCCCGTTGGAGAGGAGAGGGGCTGCGAGTAGGGGAGGGGGAGGGGGGGACGAGGAGGACGAGGTGGTGGTGGTGGGACGGGCGTCAAGGGGTCATCTGTATTCCTGCGTCGTGAGCTTGCTGATTCGCGCTCACTCTCTCGCGACGCCTCCACTCGCGGCACGCTCCACTTCTCGCAGAGGGCCCTCGCAGGCCGTTGCAATCACCCCCCCCCCGGCCGCCCCAACCAACGCCACGCAATTACATCGATTCACAAAATAATAAAAATAATACTTGACAGCCCTTTGTCCATCCACCGCTGTGGCGAAGGTCTGCCCGTGCCATGTCGGTCACGGGGACTGTTTGACCGTACACCTCACCGCGCTGGCCAGCGAGAGTTGGCGGAGAGTGGAGAATTCAGGACCCGTTTGGATTTCACTCACCACCGATGTCGGTTGGTCGCTGGGAATCAAATTCAAGTCACCGGGGGTCACGGTTGCACAGTGGACTAACCCAGTGTGAACTAACCCAGTGGACTAACCCAGTGGACTACCCCAGTGGACTAACTCAGTGGACTAACCCAGTGGACTAACCCAGTGGACTAACCCAGTGTGGACTAACCCAGTGGACTAACCCAGTGGACTAACCCAGTGGACTAACCCAGTGTGAACTAACCCAGTGGACTAACCCAGTGGACTAACCCAGTGTGAACTAACTCAGTGTGAACTAACCCAGTATGAACTAACCCAGTGGACTAACCCAGTGGACTAACCCAGTGTGAACTAACCCAGTGGACTAACCCAGTGGACTAACCCAGTGTGAACTAACCCAGTGGTCTAACCCAGTGTAGACTAACCCAGTGGACTAACCCAGTGGACTAACCCAGTGTGAACTAACCCAGTGAACTAACCCAGTGGACTTACCCAGTGTGAACTAACCCAGTGGACTAACGCAGTGGACTAACCCAGTGGACTAACCCACTACGCAACCGTTCCCCCTGCGCATCAGTCTGTCTCACACAAGCACCGTGGTGACGCAGCATATCAGGTAGTTATCCAAGGCCGAGTCGAACAAAGGAAGACCCAGGGTTGGTTCTGATATCATCCACCACTGATGTCAAGCTGTGACCAGGAATCAAAACTCAGGTGGCCGGGTTCATGAAGCAACGCGCCAACCACGTCAAGCCACGCAGAGACAAGCAGAGCGCAAACATCCGTACGAAGAGGGCGTTTTCTTGGTTCTTTCGGTAAAGTCACGTAGAATGGAAATAATAAATAATAAAAATAAAACATAATAAATAATTCTCACGACGTTTTGGCCACAACGCAAGCAGCCGTCCTCAGGTGGAGAACAGGTCTGTCGAGAAGACAGAGTCTGAATGACACACCCCAGGCTTGGAGCGACTATTTAAGCTGGGATGGAGGGGCGAAGAGCGCCTTGACAAAATAATTTGCATATCAAGAGGAATTTAGCATATTTATGGGAAATGCAGATATGCGATTAGTACTACTTGTGAAATGCGTAGGAGGTTTAAATCGAAATTGAAGAGGGCGTTCTCCCAGTTATCCCGAGTACACCACAGGGGCAAGTGTTGGAAGTGAGCACCGATTCAAGAATAAATGACACATGGGTAGCACCACCATGAAACCTCCCCCCACCCCAGTGTAGCCTGTAACAGACTGTTGGGGCAAGTGCTGTTAGCGAGCAGCACCTATGAAGGCCGGCACGGCACACGAGGAGGTGGGTGGCCAGCACCACGCCCGGTTGCCTTTGTCTCTCCAGCGCCGATGTTTACACACCGCACCAGCTACTCATTAGAGGCTGAGTGGACCTTGGGGGAGGCCCATGACCGGTTCAGATAATCGTCTCTGGTTTCGGTGGCTGCGAGCGGGAATCGAACTTTGGTCGCCGGGTTCGTAGCTCAGCGCGTTCGTCGTTGCACCACCGCTCCCCACACACCGTCGCACACGCACTCTCACCGCACAAATTTGGATATTACTCAGCTACGACTAATTAGGGTGCTACAGGATCTGTAATTGCCCCTCAAGTCGTGATTTGAGAGCCGTGTTTGCTTTTCGTTTCGCTCGGGAGGCATCGGTCGGGTGCCGGATCCCTTGGCGACCGTCGCCGCGGCTCAACTTGCTCCTCTGCTCGCAGCATCACTCCCCCCCCACCCCGTCTCCCTTCCTCCCTCATCACATCGCTCCCATCCCTAGCTTCTTCTCTCGCTCGCTCGCTCTCTCTCTGTCAAATCCTCGCTGCGAGAAGGCTCACATTCCCCCCCTCCTCTCCCTCTGCCGGGGCTGAAGGTGCTGATGTATTGCTGTTGCCATGGTTATGGCGGTCTCCTTGGCAACCGCAATATGACCGCCCTTCCTCCTCCTCCTCCTCCGCGCCGAGGACTGGGGCGGCTGCATTGTGCCCGAGAATTAACCCTTCGCTGGTGTCACGGTTTCCTCCGTCGAGTTATCCCCATAGACGCGATTAGATGCGATTTGTAGAGATGGGCAGGTGGTAGAGGTGCGGACCTGCAATTGCTCGCTAATGCCACTGCTGGCGGAAGGGTCTCCACTAGAGGGAGCTCTGAAGAGAAAGCCTCTCGAGTGGGTATTTGGCCTACTATGCCATGTTTTGGCCAGACGTCTTGAGACTTGGTGACATTTTTCTGGGCAAATACGTTGTTATTATTAATGATGTCTGAGTGATTGCTGCAGTCGTTGTTGCCGTGCCCACAGAAAAGTGGTGACATTGCCGAAATGGCCAAGGGGAAACGCGTGTGTTGCTCATTGCAGAGGTTCACGGTTCGAGACCCGGGGCCACCCTGGTTAATACTGTAACTGCAGGTGTATTAATCGTGAAAACAATTCTAAACCATGCGCATCGTGTGCACCACAGCAGACAGCAAAGAGCCACGTGACTTCATTCGAAAAACAAAAAGAGCAGGCAATGTGTGCCGACGTCACGGTCCAAATTTGACAAAATTTATTCTTGGATCAATCGACCGGGTAAACACCGCACGCCAAACGTTGCACCCCACTGGCAGACCGTACTCGTTCGACGAAGCGATGGCCTCACGCCGCAACAACGGCGCGAGCACAGAAACACGTCTTGAAATATGAACGGTAACAGCAGACGCACGTTCACGCCACCTTCTGCATTGCGGCTTTGGAGTTTGTCATTCCCATGGCGGTGGGATCAGCTGTGACCCCGGCAGATGGAGAAAGGGCGGTGGGGGAGGGGGAGATTGAGGGGGGGGAGGAGGCGATTGGGGGGAGTGGGAGGGGAGGGGAGCACAGAATCGAGTGGTGGCGACGCAGGTGCCCATCCCGCAGCAGCCACCACCGCCGCCGCTCCCTCGCCCGTCGGGGCTCCCCCCTAAATCACGGTGGGGGCTCGAGCGGCCGCGGCCGGAGCGTCATGCGACGTCGATTCGCAGATTTACCGGCGCGGCGGCTCCAGACTGCAGGGGCAGCAAGCGGCAGCGGCAGCGGCAGCGGCAGCAGCAGAGAGGGAGCGACCTTCCCACCGGCGTGTAAATTCACATCACGTTCACCCAGTTAATTTTCACCGCGGACAAACGCAGGCACTCACGGGTGGCCTTTCTTTACCAGACAATCCAGCGTACCGTGTACCCCGCTCACCAGAAATCAATAGATGCTCCAACACAAACAGCTTCAGGGCCCATTGACCACAACAGTGATCACGGCGGCGACATCACTAGATTTTTCCAGAGCTTCACGGTTCCAATCCAGTGGCCGCCCTGGTTATTATCGCGGGTGCATTGACCGGGAAAAAAGAAAAAAAACACGACGCGCCATCCCGCTTCAGGGTCGAAATTCAAAATGCTGTGATGTCATTCGCAAGAGTGGGCCATTGTGTGCTGGCGTCATGGTCCAAATCGGAATGAAGCAAAGCGATCACCGCCCTCTACTGGCAGACTAAATGCCCCGAGGCCACTCTTGCACAGTAGACTATCCTGGAACATACACATATCAATCAATGCTTCCGACTGCCAACGCTCGGCAGGACCCTCCTGAAAGAGAGCCATGAGACTCAATGGAGGCTTTCCTTAGAGAATGAAAAACATATATATTCCATGTTTCCACCCCGCATGCACTAAAGAGGCATTCGTCCCAGGTCATGTGGCGCTGCATTCACGATGAACGAGACACGCGCGGACCTCTTCTTCCGATGCCGACGAGGCAATTAATAAATTCAAACAAATATATTTTCGTTATTTAATTTCAACAAATGAGGGGTGATGTGGCGATGTGTGACCAAACATGACGTTGATTGAAAACCAATTTCTTTTAGAACTGCTTTGTGTTTAAATTTCGATTTAAAGCTTTCGTGACTGCAGGGATTCATCTTCTTGGTTCTTTCGGTAAAGTCATGTAGAAGGGAAGTAATAAAATAATAAAAGTAAAACATAATAAAATAATTAAAGTCACGTAGAAGGGAAGTAATAAAATAATAAAAATAAAACATAATAAAATAATTGAGACTTTACCGAAAGAACCAAGAAGATGCTTTGTGTTTAGTTTGTTGTCCTTCCCCCGCACCTCCGATTGCCGCGGTTGACTACGTACGGTGCGAAAGAAGTTCAACATGCGTACATACAAGACATGAATACATGGCCACGCAGCACAACGTGGCTATTGTGCCACACCACCAGGCCTGGCACAGTGCCCCCGCACGCCCAAGCCGCTTGAATCGGAGCCCAGTCACGTGACCTCCAGACGACGTCATGTGACAACCACATAAAAACGTACTCGCAAATTCCCTTACGTACTCACAATCCTTCCGAATTTCAGTGTAATTGTAAGGTTATATTAATGAATTCAATACATTTACAAATACACTGATTACGAAACAGGCAGATGCCAAGAGTTTGTAAACCTTCTTGCAAGTTTCTTTGAAGCTAAATCTGGTATTTTGAGGTTATATTTGGCTCCTACTACTGCGTGGCATTTCGTGCTTGAATATTCAGTTCCTGAAGTAGCTCCTGACACGTTGAGCGAAACGTCGGACATAGCGCCGAACAACACGCGGCATCAACCCCCAACATGCACACACATCGGAGACTGGCCTGCAACGTGGGGGGATGGTTTTTTTTCGCAATGAGCAAGGCGGCATCAGGTAGAAGATAAAGAAAATGACCACGGCGTGCTCAGGCGCTTTTAGGGAGAAGCGCGGAATAAGTCATTCATCAACCGCATCCTTTCCCCACATTCGAGGCAGAGTGATCAATTTCTCTTGCCCCGGTCAAGACCCCACGTTTCACCCCCAGCCTCACGATTTCATTCCCCGCCATCCCCCTCCACCACCACCCCCCTCCCCCCCTCTGTGAATATTAAAAGCACTTTGAGTAAGAGTCCATAATGATTACGCGTGATGCCAGGTAGTCCGTGGAATTTTAGGTTTCTCTTACTAAATGTTTCACAACGATCTGAAGCCGGGAGAATTATTATCATCATCATCATGTACCTCTCGTGGAAAACGTGCAGGTAAAGCTACAGCCCTAAAATTCCCTTGCTCATGCCACTGCTGCCAGGCCTCCCGCAGCAACCCTCGTCTCCACTGGGGCCAAAGAGTCTCTACCGTAAGACGTCACACCCCACTATTTTGCACACTTTAAACGTACAGCCACCTTCGCAATCCACTGCTGGACGAGGGCTTCCTAATGCCACGTCCGTCATGGGGGTTATATGACCATACTTCACCGTGCTGGTTAGTTTGGGTTGGTGAAGGCGGTGGTTATTGAAATATACTTGGATGGCTGCGGTCGCGGGATGTTAACTCCCTCGCCTGATATACAGGAGGTCATGGCTTCTTTTTTTTACGGGTTCAATCCCGACCCTGACGTCCTGTATATTTGGAGTTTGCATGTTCTCCCCGTGGTCGCGTGAATTTTTCTCAGGGTCCTCCGATTTTTCCTCTCTGCATTTAGAATCAACATGCGTTTAGAGTATTCGGCTGCTATACATTGTGATAAGTCACTTTGTTGAGCAATAATTTGTGGCCAGATCGCTTCTAAAAAATTTTTATATTGCTCAGTGGACCTTAGCTGGTAAAATAAAACAATAGTTTCAGTTTAGATTTCATAGTTTAGGTACTTGGGTGGCCATTTCCATTACGCGGCGTGCGCCACCCAATGCGCCACCGTTCCCCACCACCACGTTTAGAATTACGACCGCAGTATCGTAAAGAGGTCAGCCCACCCCAGAGGGGCCGCCCAAAGCCACGGGCAAATAACGCTCCCGTGTCAACGCTCGGCACCGCGTTCACTGTAATTCTCCCATCCGCCGCCAGGAAAACATGTGGCCACATTGCAGGAGAGATGAGGGGGGGCCAGTGGGAGGGGGGCAGGGGATGGGGGGGGAGTTCCAAGGGTCACGTTCAGCAAACCAAGCAAAATGGTGGGGCCTCAGGTAGCTCAAGGGGCCATGTATTGATGAAAAAACACATGGGTGCATCAAATTATAGCTCAAATAAAAAAACGACCACGTGAACACACAAATGCCCCTGTGTTGTCCGCATCTATTTTTTCGTATCTCGCTACGCCTATGCCCAGCGCCGTCCATAGAGGGGCGCGGGGCCCCGGGGCAACTCACCCGGTGTGGGCAACCCCCAACCCCGCCCCCCTGACACCTTCAAACTAAAACCGGGAGCATTGCATCTGACGCGGCGATAGCGAAACACGGGCAACCCACTCACCCAAAGCGCGGGGCCTGGGGCGGTCGCCCCTGATTCGTCCTGTACCCCAGGGACGGCTCTGCCCCCTCATCTTTTGTCCACGTTCCCTTCAACTCAACTCACATTAAATTTTGATTTAAAGCTTTCGTGACTGCAGGGATTCATATTATTGGTTATTTCGGTAAAGTCACGTAGAAGGGAAATAATGATAATATAAGACAAATATAAAATAATACAATTCTCACGACGTTTCGACTGCAACACAAGCAATCATCAATTACCGAAAGAACCAAGAATATCAACTCACATTGTCTATAGATCTCTCTTCCTGATCTCTTCTGTCACCTCACTAGGCTTTTATAAATTGAAAGGCGGTGGGGGGGGGCCTTCAAAAATATGTTCTGCTCAGGGCTCCCCCGGAATGGGGCAGCATCACCATTGTCTGGCTCCGACACAAGACGGCTGCCACGAGATGCCTCCGAGGCTGCACTATTATGAGCTCGCTAATTATACCCCCGTTACCGCCAGGGCAACGAGCAGAAAAAAGTGGCATTTTGTGAACAGCCGCGATTTTTTGGCGCCTCTCTAATAACATTCGGTGACACAGGCTATATTTCAGGGCAATTTGCATGCAAATGTGAAACACTTCATTGTCCACGTGTGTGTGTGTGTATTTATATATAAAATAATTATAATTCTTCCGTAAATTATTCCACTTGCGCTCCAACTTTCTGACGTTGCGGTCACTTTTTGAAGCCACGCGGCAAATAGGAAGCGCACTACGAGCTAAGCTGCTCTAAAACGGCGTGATAATCCACGTGGATTAAGGGTTTTGGCGAGCAACTAGAAAATAAAATGCTTTTCCCCGGCAGCGGCGTGGACGGTCGATATGGCGGGGGACCAGTGACGTGCGGTGAGGTCAATGGCTGGGGAGGCACTGGCTCGTGTCAGAGCCAGATTCACACACTGAGGGGGGCGTGGCCTCGCTGAGGGGGCGTGGCCTCACTGAGGGGGGCGTGTTAGACACATCCCCCTCAGTGAGGCAGATGTGATAGCTGCCTCCCCTGGTGCTTTTTCATTGCAGTTTCATGACGAGACCAGCGAGCCTAAATATAATTATACACATATGTGAAATAAGTTACCTGGAGTATGGAAGGTGAGGACATGAAATGAAGGGGTCGACAAACATTACATTGGTGACATACTGAGATAGTAGCAGGCACGTGCTTATTGCCCACGCTCCATCCAGTTACTGATGGGTTGCTCAATCAGAGGGGAGGCTGAGCTCGTTGCTGCCTCACCTCTCGTCTCTTCCTGTATTTGCAGCGGAGCTCGGCAAATTTGGCGATTTCGACTATAAAAATGATTGGAATTGTACAGAAATGACATTTATAACACAGATCAGTGGAAAAATCGAAATATTTATTTTATTTGATTATTCTTTTTTTTTACTTTTCCTAGCAGATATTTTCATTGGAGTATGACAGGTGAAGCTCTGCCTCCCCTGCCTCCCCTGACCGCACGTCCCTGCGGGGGACAACAGCATCGGGCATTCCCAACACTCATCGTGGGCCATGACCTAGCCACTGCTGGATAAAGGCCTCCACACGCCGTTGCCAGCACGTTCCATTCCCTGGCTGCCACTCTGCAACCATTCCCGATCATCGGGGCTTATACTGGTAGGAACCTCCTGGTTAGAGCAGCCCACAAGGGATTATTGTGTCCGTTCGTCCGCCGTGCAGGGTGGGGCTGGGTGGGGAGGGGAGGGTGGGGAGGGGCTGGGTGGAGAGGGTGGGGAGGGTGGGGCTGGGTGGGGGGTGGGAGGGGTGGGGCTGGGTGGGGAGGGGCTGGTCACCCCGTGGTGCCCTTATAAAACTCAACGTTTAACCTACTCACGCCGGCTTGTGCCCGCCCTCACAGTCGGCCATATTTGCGGAATACACCACGCCGCCGTTGACCCTGGTCATTGACCGAGCAACCCAACGTTCCTACCAGCTCCCTCCGCAGGAATGTGTTAGTCAAGTGTCTGACCCAAAACCCAATTATTTTTCAAAACAGTTCCGAGTGTTGTGATGTACCCGCGTGCGTTCTGCAACCCATGTTCCACTGTCAGTCTCCGAAAGCAGTTCCAAGCACGTGTCATTCCACACTTCTTTGTGCCACTCTTCACTTTTTGTTACATTTTCGTCTCGTGAATGAACCGTACATCACAGCAGGTAGGAGGCACCGATTAACCCCAACAGCCCTCGCAGCCAAACGCGCGTGTTAGCCGGGCAAGGGTTAAATTAAGCGCCGCAACGGTTGGCAAAATAAATCGCCAGTTGTTTTTTCGGTACAACTAGAAGCACAGTGTTGTTTTGTGCTCGACTCAACGGCTCGATATAAAATTCAACCGCCACAATGCCGCCGTTCTACAGCGAAGCAAATGTTAATGAGCGGCGCCTTTCGTGAGGTCTCGACGCTAGAATGCGTTAGCGGAGAACAAAAAAAACTCCAGGGAGGATGCGGGTTCACCAAATGAGGAACAAACACACAAGCGAACTCAAGTTTCTTGCCAAATCGCCGCCACAAACCGTGTAAAAGAGACACCCCCCACCCCGAGTTCATCCACTACAGAAGTCAACAAGCAATGATTATGGCCTATCGAGCCCCATCACACGCCCTTGAGCACCAACACCACCACGGGACATGTAAAAGCCTTATCTTGACTCGCTCAGTGAGGCACAACAGTTAAAAGTTACCCATGCTGATTAAAAAGGGGAGATACTCAAAGCCAAAACAATCAAAGAAGGTTTTTGTTGTTGCTGGCACGTGTTTCCGTGTGTGGCGGATAAGTCAGTGTGACATCATGGCAGTAACCATCATCCGATTTTAAGAATCCAGTTTGAAGATTTTTTTTTTACAAAATTTACGGATATAAGACAACACGGCACGAATCCTCGCTCACACCCCCTACCCTTGGGCCCCCCCCCCCCCAAACATCCTGACACTGGGCACACACTCTCGCGCTTACTCTCTGTCGACAAGTCCAATTACATTTTTACGTGCCTGGCACGACTGTGTATATTTAAAAAAATACAAATTCTGCACATGCTCGCAGTAACCCGTACGCAATTCCTTGAATTTCGCTTTTATAGGAATGATGGTAAAAAAAAGATGTCTGTTCATTAGCGCAGCCACACATTTCGTCTCGGCGGAGTGGCGGTGGGGGGTGGTGTGATTGGGGGTGGAGGGGGATGGCTGTTAGGGGGTTGGCGAGGGGCGTCGTTACGAGCGGCCTCCAAGGGGACGAGCGAAAAGCCACAATAAAAAGCGGTTTTCAATTTTCGCCGCGCGCTCTCCCGAGCGTTGGGCGCGGCATCGGTGGCGGCGCAGGAATGAGGTCATGCAGCTCACGTTCACGCAGCGCACAACGGCCCGCATGCCACATCCCCCCACCACCACACCCTCCTCCGACCATCACGATCCGAGATGGTCCCCCCAGCATTCAAATTGTGTAGCAGCGCCAGGCACGACGGTGTATCCCCCCGCCCGCCACCATCCTTCCGCCCCCACCCCACCCCAAACAATCATTCCTTCAACGCTTTGGCTGTCGCGTTCGTTTGGCTCATTGCGATGTTCGCGACGAGCACGGTCTGGGCAATTGCGTTCGTTTGGATCATTTTGACGTTTTTGCACGCGACCGTGGCTGTGGTCATCTATATTCTTAGGCTATTTCGGTAAAGTCACGTAGGTAAAAAAATTAAAATTAATAAAAGTAAAATAAAAATAAAATAAAAATCACGACGTTTTGCAGGCTACACAAGCTTCCGTCTTCAGGTGGAACCGTCACAGCACGACTGCTGCATCAAGTAAGAGAAATTCCAAGAAAACAGTCCTTGTATATATACTGGTTGAGGGTGGGAGGAGCCATTGTGTGGTTCGGTGCGGCTGAAGCACGCTGCGGTCATCTATCCGATAAAGCCATCGTGGGCAGCAGCTAGCGCAGCGAGCGATTACTGGAGAGGCAACGGTGGAAAGAGGTAGATTGGGTCCGGTCCACGTGCCAGCTCGCAGCCAGCGTCTAGTTCATGTTTTATTCATCAAGTCATCGCAGAAGCACGGCTGCTCCGTGTCGGTGAAGGGAGAACTCATAAGGGGATGACATCATTATTCTCCGTCCACACTCACACCAACACAGACCATCTGAGCCCACCTCCCAACTCCAATAAGAATGTTAATTACATTGATCAGGGTTATTTGTTTGTGACGGGATCGTAGGGGAACCACGGTTTGGCGAGATGTTAACTGCCTCGCCTGGCATTAAGGAGGTCGTGGGTTCCATCCCGACCCTGACGGTCTGTATATTTTGAGTTTGCGTGTCTTTCTCTCCGTGGTCGCATGGATTTTTCTCCGGGTCCTCCTGTTTTTCTATCTTCATTATTTAGAATCAACGCGCGCTTAGAGTATTTGGCTGCTATAAATTTCCACGTGAAAATCCACTTCGTTGATCATTTGCGATGGCCAGGTTGCATCTCAAAAGGAGCGACACGGCTCAGTGGGCCTTCCCTGGTCAAATAAAAATAGTCAAATAGTTGAGTGTGCAATTCTCCCTGCAAATGGGGAGATGTCCCTGCGTGTAGCGGCGGCTTCAACAATGTGAAGTGGGTGAAAGCGATTGTCCATTGTTTGCCATGCCGACCGCAACACATGTAGGCTAATGTACATACAATAATAACATATTTAATAACGCAAGCCCTTTGTCAATCCACTGCTGGATGAAGGCCTCCCCAAGGCGTACGAGCCACGGGGGTTATTTGACCACACCTGACCCAGCTGGTCGGTGCTGGTTGGTGAAGAACAGGGGGGGTTCAGGGTGTCAGATATCAGGATGTTCAGACATCACATACCACTGATATCCACCGTGGCCAGGACTCAAACTCAGATTGTCGGGCTCGCGGTGCAATACGCAAACCACTGTGCCACCACTCTGCCAGTGTGCATATACAAGTCATTAAATACACACGGCACGCATAGACACGGGAATGGGTCCCCCACGTGGAACAGCAAGTGGGTCGCATTCACAGTGGGCTGGCATCGCAAGTCTAACTCGCACAAACTTAATCATTTGGTCTTCATTAATCAAACCGGCACCGACTGTAACAATCTCACACTGGTAAAGGAGGTCTCATAGTGTAAATGCTTACCCCGAGCTCTCAATACTCTGATCGTGCGCTGTTTTTGAGTTGTACGCCTTTTGGAGTCATCTGGTCCAACACCAATGGAGACTAGGCTCTAAGAAAAGCTGTCTCGGGTGTGGACCAATAAACTTCAAGGACAGTGCATATCATTATCATCATCAGAGTTGTTTCTTTTTGTTTGCATTTTGACTGCTTGTGTTGTGGTTATTGCAATCATGATGCCTTGTATAAAGGTGTCAGTTTTTGTACCAGTTGAAAGGGTAAAAACCTATCACAATCTCATTACAAGTTTCCTTATAGTAACATCGTGAAGCTCCACATTACAATAATATCTTCTTGGTTCTTTCGGTAAAGTCACGTAGAAGGGAAATAATAAAATAATAAAAATAAAACATAATAAAATAATTCTCACGACGTTTATTATTTTTATTATTATTTCCCTTCTACGTGACTTTACCGAAAGAACCAAGAAGATGAATCCCTGCAGTCACGAAAGCTTTAAATCGAAAATTACAATAATAATTCAATAATTCACACGTAAGTCTGGCCACAAATGGAGGTCAGCGGTGGGACGCTGTCACGTGGTGGCCTCGGCTGCCCACCTCTCCCCTCTGCGTTCCCGCGGCCCCAGTGAGACTCCCTCACCGGGCACCGCGCGAACTGCAGAACGCGCGCGTAGCGGAGCGTGCCCAGCTGCCATCCTCCGCTGTCGGCGACGCTCTAAATGCGATCGCGAGCGAGCGAGAGCGTGCCCGCGAGCGGGGTCGTGTGAGGACACGAGCACAACGTACGGCAAGCCTGGCAGGCAGGGAAGCGGTGAACCCAGCAGAGGTGGAGAGAGAGGGGGGAGGGGGAGGGAGGGAGGGAGAGCGAGGATGCAACCGAGAGAGTGGGAGAGAGATGGGGAATCGTTATGGCTGTTAAACCCGGAGAATCGCAATTAAGATCTATTAGCGGGAAGGACAAGGCAGGCAGCCATGATGCTTCCGAGGCTTATGGACGCAAACGTTTACCTGTTCGCCATTTCCCTTCCTTCACCGCGACGAGCACCGCCCTTCGAGTGTACAGGGCGATTGCCAAAACGCCCTGGCAACTCAAAAGCGCCTTGCAATCACCATCCCATTTGAACCATTCCAATGCCCTGCTGCGGTCGATACAAAGGGGACCCCCACGAATGGCAGCTGTCCTTGTCCGGCACAGGATGTCCACAAGCACCGGCCTGGAGGTGAGCGTTTGTCCTCCCAGTAGGGTGCAACTAATATCATACGGAGCTCGATGGCCAGTGTTAAGATTCATCCGATTGGATTGCACAATATGAAAACCTTGTGAAAATATACACTCAATGCGTTCTGTAGAGTAAAAAAAAAATGGAAATGCCCTAACAATTTTAAATGGGAGATTATCTTTCCAGCCCTTGGGCAAATCCACCCTGCTGGTCACAGTTTCGGGGCTGCACCTTTATCCACCGCCTTTCACGAGAAAGCTGAGCTCTTAGGAATACATTCCACAAAACAACTAGAAATTGTTAAAAGGTTCCTCTTCAAAAAAGATTTATATCGAAATTCTAGAGTGACGCATTTGAGTGGACGTCGTACACACAATGGAATTTTTTAAAATGTATTTTGCAAAAACCGGGCACTTCCACACTGAGGAATCAAACCACAAAACTGCTGAAATACACAAAAACCTCGAATCTTAAAATAACAATCCGGGTCTGCATTTCACTTTGCCGCAGCGCATGAACATTTTTTGTTATAATAACCTACTTACGTCTCGCCGAATGCCACGATAAATGATGCCGTGAGGTTGGAGCAAGGCATCGGGGGCCGACGGGATGCCAACGGGATGACATCATTAGGGATGCACAACGGAGCTCGCCTAATGGAACTGCCATCTGTCGAACACAGCCCGCGCAGTCCGTACTTCCTGGACGGCGCGCAGAGCGCGTGGCTAAGCCGAGGGGTCGCGGCTCCGAGTGCGTCGCCAACGCACACGGGCACGTCGGCGGGCACGTCGGCTCGCAAGACGGAGGTCGCGCGACTACCCCAGGTCGCGCGGCTCTGCCGACCGATCGGTGTTCATCAAACGCTCTTTAACCCTTTCCCATTCCGATGACGTACGTATACGGAACGGAATCAGAACTGAATCGGGACATTTTCAGGTCGGAAGGAATACCGAGGCTCCCACACGGCCATGCGGGAGGGAGGGCGTGTGTGGCACAGTTTGGTGCCAGCTATCACAGAGCGTGGTCGTGTCGCTACAGTTCTCTGCGGTGAGTACAACGTCTTTAAAAACAATGGTGCTATGTAGGTTAAAATTTTAATAAACTAAATTAAATCACGACGTTTCGGAGGCAACGCAAGCCTCCGTCTTCAGGTGGAACAAAATCACTGTAGTGGTTAATGACCACGGAGTTTGTGAACCCCTTTTATCCACTACAGTGATTTTGCTGTGGCGTGTTCCACGTGAAGACGGAGGCTTGTGTTGCCTCCGAAACGTCGTGATTTAATTTATTTTATTACATTTTTTACCTACGTGACTTTACCGAAAAAACCAAAGAGTATGAATCCTTGGAGTCACGAAAGCTTCAAATATAGAATGGTGCCAGCTATCATAGAGCGTGGTCGTGTCGCTACAGTTTTCTGCGGTGAGTACAACATCTTTAAAAACAGTGGTGCTATGCCTCTCAAAATTAAATTAACGCTGAGCTGCTTGTTCGTTCCGAGAATCAGCGGTGAAAGGGACAACCGCCGTGCAACTTGCAGACGTCTCGGAACGGGGAAGGGGTTCACAAACTCCGTGGCCATTTCGATTTAAAGCTTTCGTGACTGCAGGGATTCATCTTCTTGGTTCTTTCGGTAAAGTCACGTAGGAAAAAATAATAAAATAATAAAAATAAAACATAATAAAATAATTCTCACGACGTTTCGGCCACAACGCAAGCAGCCGTCTTCAGGTGGAGAACAGGTCTGTCGAGAAGGCAGAGTCTGAATATTCAGACTCTGCCTTCTCGACAGACTCTGCCTTCTCGACAGACCTGTTCTTCACCTGAGGACGGCTGCTTGCGTTATAGCCGAAACGTCGTGAGAATTATTTTATTATGTTTAATTTTTATTATTTTATTATTTTCCTTCTACGTGACATTACCGAAAGAACCAAGAAGATCCGTGGTCATTAACGAGACGCGGCTTTGTCGCAGGGGATGGGAACCCACCCCCCCCCCCCCCCCCGTGAGTCGTACTCGGCCCCCCGCAAATTAACTTCACGTGGCTGGAGACTTTCATTTCACGAAGGTCGTGAATAATTTCACATGGCCCCGTGACTTCGTATCATATGGCCCACAATTTAATTTCATGCAGCCCATTACTTTTTTTCATCTCACACAGCCCATAGCCACGTGAAGCCTACCACTCGGAAACGGCTCACGAATGAGCACACCCCCTTTACTGGGTCACAACCACGCGCGCGCGAGCTGCGTTGCGATCGCATGCACGAACCAGTGCCTGCGACTCGCCGTGCATTTGTGCGGCGGTGCCAAAGCCTTTTTGCTGCTGCGGTTAAGGTTCGTAACGACGCGACCGGTTCATCGATTCAAATCAATTCGGAGACAGTCTCGTGACAATCGAGATCAGGTTGGGAACTGAAACAAGGAAACACAAACGGGATACAAACACCCTCGAGAGAAACCTCTCTAGAACACCCTCCAAACGGAGGCTCTTCCAACAACGGTGGCGAGGGAAAGCAATTGCAGTGGCCGCACCTCTATCTTTACCCAGGAGCCCTGTAATGGCTCACTCGCGCCGCACGTACGTTGAACTTCTTTCGCACCGTACGTAGCCAACCATACTAAAGTCGGAGGAGCGGGGGAAGGACAACAAACTAAACGCACAAAAGTGTCGTTACTGGCAAAAGGACCTCGGCTATAGGCGGCGAGTGAGCGAGCGATCAATCGCAGGGGCTGCCCCTTTATCCAGCAGCCTGGGCGAAAGCTCGGCTGTCTCCGGCACGTGCCCGCCCGCGCGACTACGTGCGCCCTCACCTGCTCACCCGCACGCTCACCCGCACGCTCACCTGCTCACCCACCCGCTCACCCGCACGTGCGCTCACCTGCTTGCCGTCCAGCGTGTAGAGGCGCTTGACGGCGCCCGTGTCCAGCTTGACGGCGTCGGTGATGTCGGCGAGCACCTGCTCGAACGAGTGCGCCGTCTTCTTGTTGAGCAGCACGCGCACCGCCTTGCGGGGCCGCACGCCGGCGCGGATCACCGTCACCAGCTTGGGCCGGATGAACTCTTTCGCCTCGCGCGTCTCCGGCGTGTGCGCCCCGCTCGCCAGCGAGGAGGGCGCCCGCCCGATCGGCGCCAGCAGGGCCGCCGTGGCCACGCCGGCGCCCAGCCCGGCGGAGGAGGCGGCGCCGCCGACGCCACCGATGCCGCCTCCTCCCCCCGTGCCACCGATGCCGCCGATGCCTCCGATGCCGCCCGAGAGGGACGAGAGGCCCGAGCCGATGGAGCTGCTCGAGCCGATGCCCACGACCGCCTTGACGTTGACCGACCAATTGGGATTGACGTTCTTGGTGTAGTCGAGCCGGCGGAACGCCTCGTTGGTGGCGCACACGTAGCTCTCGCCTGCGCCGGGGGAAACGCAGGTGGGAGGGAGGGAGGGACACAAACAACAGCACAGTAATGATGGTGGTGCTGATCCATTGGGAGGCCCTAACGAGGGAATCTTTTTTGGGCCACTGGGGTCACCGCCACCTTCAATTTAGAAACTCCTCGTGAGAACAGCGATGTCAACAAGAGTCTAAGATGAAGCAGAGATGCAGCGAGACGCGTACAAATAGATACAGATAAGGTAGTAATATGAGAGAAACGTGGACAAGATAGAGTAAGATGAAAAAATAGAGATGAGAAAGATGAATAACGCTTTTTATTTAATGAGATTTTTGTGTTTAGTCGGATTTCGAGCTGATATTTTGGTGCATCCCATGTTTTTCTTGATCTGCTTGGAGCTCTAAGCTTTTGTGCGGTTTGCTCAGGCCTAGCATCGCCACTCTGCAATAGCGACAGCAGCAGCGTGGGCATTGATTGGGATGAGAGCGCGGGTGTCGCGTACATTTCGGAGCAGCTGGGGCAACAGGGAAGGCGCGAGAGGTGTTGTGATATTGGTGCAGAGGTCCTCGGAGAGACGACGCAATCGATGGCTTCTCGGAGAGGATCTGCACCAACAATATTTAAATTATTTCCCCGAATGCCACTAAATAATGCAATTTGTCTCGTCAACACCGTGGAAGCTGCACATTACCAGGAAACATTAAGAGGCTTGTGTTGTACCAATAATGGACCACAAAACTATCAAATTAATCCGCACATTAGTTTTGTTTTTCTTATGATAATAATAAAAAAAGGATTTCCACAAAACACGTTGAGATTGCGGTTGTGACGTCAAAGAGTTCAAACCACGAGGTTGCCAGGCGGTGCAGGCATCAGAGCACCGAGCTGGAACCACTGAGATGCTGGGTTTGAATTTGGGTTTCAGCCACCACGTGACTAAAGCCCGGCGATGGTGGCTATGCACGTGGCCCGTGATCCAACACAACGCAGGCAGTAGCGAGGGTTGATGGATCACCGCACACACACAAATGTTGTGAATCTCCCTTCCCATGGGCGTCCAGAAGGTGCCCATACCCTGGCTCTGCCAGGAGAAGGCAGTCCAGCAAGTGGACTAATCGCCATCTGTGTCCATCTGTACAGGGATAAAGTTTTGCCCCCTCGCTCGCATGGATTTCCTCCCACTTGTATAATGAAACGCTCCTCACCAATTGGCTTAAGACATTTTAAAATAAAAACCCAATGCAGGACCCTCTTGAAAAAGAGTCATACAACTCATGGGGGCTTTTCTGGATAAATAGAAACCTATAGACTTACATAGAGACCCACGACAAATTTGTGTCGACGAACGGACCAAGAGAGGGCACCGTTGAAGATACGCATTGAAGTGCCTACTGGCGGCACATGACAAGTAGAACAAATTAAGTCTCCCCACCAATAAATAAATACATGGGTGGGGGGACGGGCCTGCAGACAATGCCAGCAGTTTACACAATGCATTGCGTTTATAATACCAAAGCGCAATTGAGTGGGGGCTCCCATCTGGGTTTATTGCCCCACTTAGGGGGCAGTTAAAAGGCGGGGGGGGGGGGCAGTGCGTTTACCGTTTAACAACCACTGCTGCCTTAAAGCCACACCGATGATGTCCACGTCGTACCGCCATCACCGCCGCCGCCATCAGCGCCAAGTGGGGTCGAGACCATATGCTATATAACGGCGCGTGTCCATTATCCCCCCCCCCCACACTGAGTGTGCTATTTTTGTACAGAGCAACCAGAGCCGTTCATGGGGGTGGGGGGCCCGGGGTAAATCCCACCGTGTAGGCCTCCCCCGACTCCTTCAGACCAAACCGGAAGTATTGCATCTGACACCGGGGCGAAGCGTGTGGGGGCCCCCCAAAGTGCGGGGCCTGGGGCGGTCGCCCTCGATTCGCCGTACACCCTGGGGACGGACGTCGCTGGGTGAAACTCTCGTCTTGTGCAGGTGTTCACAAATCTGACCTTTTCACACACAGCCATGTGTTCCTAATATCACGTACATTGGCTTAGTGTTTAAACGGCATATAGGTAACCTATATGCGCACTTTGGTGTAACGGTAAATGTCCATAGATGTTTGTGTATCCGACCTGTTCACACATCCGCCCTGCAGTTTAGTCCCCAGCGTGTCCTGTCTCGGGTTCCGGGCTCAACGCACGTGATATTGGTCCAAAATAACTGGTAATAAAATTCGGAAGAAATCATCGCCAAAGTATTGTCTAAATCGGCGGTTCTTAACTTGGGGTGTACGCACCCCCTGGGGGTGCAAGATGCCCTTTCTGGGGGTGCGAGACATGGACAGATTTTTTTTAGAAGGTAAATCATCGAAAACACAAATTAAGCACGGGCACATAAGTACAACTACTTTGTATCATCAAACCTTTGTATTTATTAATATTCTAATGTTTTTTTTTTACGATTGAGAACCGAGGGGATGCAAGGCTGCAGTAAATGTTTACAACCGCTGGTCTAAACTATTCAACTAAAATAGAATGTTGCCAGGTAGGGCCCACTGAGCTATACAATTCTTTTCCAGAAGTGACCTGGCCACAAATTATAGCTCAACGAAGTGGCTCATCGCGTGGAAATTTACAGCAACCAAATACTCTAAACGCGTGTTTCTAAATGTGGAGGGAAAAACCGGAGGACCCGAATAAAAATCCATGCGACCACGGGGAGAACATGCAAGCTTCAAATATACAGGCATCAGGGTCGGGATCGAAACCACGACCTCCTACATGCCAGGCGTGGGAATAAATGTCTCACCACAGCGGCACCCCTGTTCACATATTAAACGGTGCTTATGACGCCGCTTGTGAGGTTTGTGCATCAATTGTCTGTGCTGATCGACATTACGGACTTCAAAAACAAAACCGGGCATTTACCAAAATTCTCACTCGGGGGTCATCACTGCAGGCATGCAATTACCAAAGTCAAATTCACTCTGATTTTGCGTGACCATCATTTGACAATTGCCTACAGTACATCGATTGGGTTGAGCATGGATAGCGCTTGGGATGGGCGACCGCCACGCATAAAAGCCAGGTGCTATCGGCTCCTGCTGGCCTACGTTGTGGGCAGCAGTGCGGCGCAATCTATTGCAGCACTTGCACTCCTGTGTGCGCTGTGCACCTACGTCTGTGCTCCACACCTTCATCGGCCCGCGTCGTGAAGTATGGTCAAACAACTCCCTTGACCGACACGGCACGGGCAGGCCGTCATCCAGCAGTGGATTGATAACGGGGGCGAGGGGCGTGGGGGTGGTGGATGCGTGTAATGTAACGGATTCACACGACCCCTGCAGAGCCAATAGTGGCTGCGACGTTCATCAGTGTTAACAAATAATGAAGTCTGAATGAATAGGATTTATCGCGGTGCCACGTGACTTCCACTGCATATCTGGAGGTTGATAATGTTGTCTCCATTTGGCGGGTGTTGTGCATCGAATGTACAATAATTAAAACCTAATCTTAATGCACGCCCACCTCCGCCCAGGAATCCATTTGCACCTCCAAATTAACACGGTTGGCTACGTACGGTGCAAAAGAAGTTCAATATACATACACACAAAACTATACTGTATCTTAAGTCCCTCATCTCTGCTAAGTCCCTCTTTGGTGTTGACATTTCCCCGAGCCCTCATTTCTCTTGCAGCGTGTTGCAATGCAGTAATCTATTTTGACATTATCAATCCAATTGTATTGTGACATTAATTGCAATTACCCGCACGCATATTCTGTACGCAGACACAGATGACAGATCGTTATAATTACAAGACATTTGAATCTCCACCCATCAGATCCCTTGCCAGTCTGACCCCATGCCGTAAGTCTTGAGTGACGGCTTGGCTCGAGGCAGCTTAAAAATCATTGTCAGTGCTCCTCCAGCCGTTAATTAGAGCCAGCAGCCTCCACTCGTTAAATCGGCCCCTCCACTCTTCATCGCCACACAATCAGCGCCTCCGGCCAGGGTGACTCTTGCAGCACATATGGGAGTCCTCGCGCTCAGAGGGATCTGTGAGCGCGCCCGTGTTGGGGCATTTGCTCACCGCACGGCGCTCAATCATGCCCCTAACCCCACTTCAGATCCGAATCCAGACCTGCATGAAACCGATCACAAATCCTCACGCAAACTGTGACCGAAACCACAACCCCATCCCAAATACTGATCCACACCCAAACCTTAACTCCAACCCAAGCCCAGATCTTAAACCCAGACTTGAAATATCTCCCAGATCCAATCAACCCACACCTGGACAATAACCAACTTCATAACTTTAAACTGGGGAAAGACTAACTCGAAGCTTAGCCCTTACTTCGAGCATATCCCAGCTCAAAAGGAATCATGACCTCAGCACACTCGCATTATCCTTGTGTTCTGAACTAAATTAACTCTAATCCAAAACGTAATCCAGCTCAGATCAACACCCACATCGCTAAACCCACCGCAGACCCAAACCTTAACCCAAACCGTATCCCAGATCATATACCAGACAGGAACGGCCGAACCCTACCCCAGACCATAGCTGAGATGCAAATTCTTGCCGAGGCGCTAACCGCACACGCACGCCGTGTCAATCTCCACCCATTAGCACAGTTGGCGAGTACTGCGCACAATACGCTGAACATCCATCGCCTTCGTTCCCACCACGGCTCTTGCCTTTACACGTTCACCAACCACTAGGGGCGCACCCTCCCCACCACATACACATGTAGTAGGTTCAAATTAGGTGCACACACACGCAACTTGGAGGCAACACTATTTATTAAACGGTAAATAATATAACACTCTACATGAGGTGGTGACCACCTTCCTCAACTCACTAACACTCTGGAACACGACACAGACTGGACCAGGCAGGCAACGGCCTGCCTGGCCCAGGACGACGACTCGGGACTTGACGACCGAAGATGTCTTCACCTTGGAGTACAGTACAACAGCAGCCTCGCTCTGCGTTCACACCACGCTTATATTTGGTTTGGCGTGGCTGGCTCCGCCCCGGCGTGGCTGGCTCTCTTCAGGCCACGCCTCCCTTCCCAGGACACGCCTCACTTCCCCCACCTCTGGGAGGGTCCGGATCCCTCCACCACGTGACCCCCCAGGCACCCCCTTGGGGCCCCCAGCCTTCGTACGGGCCGACACAGTAGTGACCTTTCTCTGTCACTACACACACATTGATACAATAAAGGTTGTAGCAATATCGTGTGGCAGAGAAACGTGCTTAATTTCCAATTCTCAGAGCAGTTAATTTTTTTGTAACATTTACTGACAAATCCCAATTCAATTCGATGGGTTTTTTGTTGTTGTCTGCACGGTCATCGGTGACGAATCTGTGACCATCGACTCACCACATTCGAGAAGTTGGTTCAAATCGAAAATTACCCGCACTTCTTTCAAGTGGGATTATACATCACAATCATCCCCCCCTCCTCCTCCTCCTCCCTTCCGGCAGACGAATTCCCCAGGTCACTCTAGATTTGAAGCTTTCGTGACTGCAAGGATTCATACTCTTAGGTTTTTTCGGGAAAAAGTCACGTAGGGAGAAATAAATAATAAAAATATATAATTAAAACATTTATAGAAATAATAATAGAAATAAAATAATAAATCACGACGTTTCGGAGGCAACACAAGTCTCCGTCATCAGGTGGGACCGTCACAGCTAAGGTCACTGTTCTTCTTGGTTCTTTCGGTAAAGTCACGTAGAAGAGAATTATGTTTTATTGTCATTATTTTATTATTTCCCTTCTACGTGACTTTACCGAAAGAACCAAGAAGATGAATCCCTGCAGTCACGAAAGCTTTAAATCGAAATTTAAGGTCACCCTTGCACACGAGGCAATCCTGGTCTCCCGAGTTCTCACCTGGTTCGACAAAACAGACTTCAAATCACAGGCAGCCGAATCTCGACCGCTCAGCGGTGCCGCGATGAAGCCTCGCCAATATATTCCTCACGGCCACGCAATGCGTGCTGGGTGGTTGGGAAAGCCCCCCCCCCGCCCCCGTCCATCCAGCAGTGGAGTGTGCGCGTGCACACACAACAACAACAACGACGACGAAGCGTGGCGTCTCCACGCTCGCGCCGATTCTCGATGCGTGCGAGTGTCTCGCGGCTGTATTTCTATCATTATCATCGATGCCCCGTCCCTTCGTTGCGAGCCCAGAAGGCGCCCGTTACCAGCGCCGCGCTCTGTCCTCGTAACTCATGCGAGGAGATGAGAGATGGTGGTGGAGGAGGAGGAGGTGGAGGGATATGGGTGGTGGTGGGGGGTGGAGTTCGTGCCACGAGATAAATCTCACGCTTTACTGCTCGAGAAGCCAATTGCGCATCGACCCCCGAGGAGCCGGAGCTGGTGCCCCCCCACCCACCCACCCCCCGTGCGCGTCGTCTGTGTCCGTCTATTTAATTTGGATTTTCCGCTGCGCCTTGGAAACAAAGATAAAGATGCGCCGCCTTCACGCTCGGAGCTGGGGCGAGAGGGGTGGGTAGGGGGGTTGTGTGTTCATGAGTCACCGGGCCCGGCTGCCTTTGTCTCCCTCCCCCCCCCATTTCCGATGTTTTGACGCAACGCACGATGGGTTTAAATAGCCACTTCTTACCACTAAACGTTGGCCGTGATCGGCAATCGAACCCAGGGCCCCAGGGCCGGCCCGAGGCATAAGCGAACTAAGCGGCTGCTTGGGGCCCCCTGGCCACCAGGGGGCCCCCGAATCGTTTTTTTTTTTTTTTTTTTTTTTTTACAATTAAATAACTTAAACAAGTGAAAACCTCACTGTATTCGTTTATAATATTCGCTATAACATTATAGTGTGACATTTGTGTCAATAATCTTCTAGCACAGATGAGTCTGCGTGGTGGGAGGGGGGCCCCCAAATCAAATTCTGCTTAGGGCCCCCAAGAGGCTCGGGCCGGCACTGCAGGGCCCCATGGCACCGGAGCACATTGCGCAGAGCTCCACAACTTTAGACGATGCACAGCGCGCATTTTTACCTCGGTGATTAATATCAGCGCCGACAGTAAAACGGATCGATGGTCCTGGAATTATTTTGGCACCCAGCCAGATCCATCTCGCCTTGTTTGGTTTTTATGCTTCTTATTTTGTCTTCATTAGGATCATAGGAATAAAGGCTACAATGACTATATGATTACTATGGATCGGCATACCTTGTATCCCAGTTCCTTACGCCGATAACCCCGACTCCAAGTAAGACTAACAGCGGCCTGATAATTGAGTGAGATATTAAGCCCTGCTGACACTGACATTTGCAGCATCTCAATATTTTTGACTCATTAGGCAATTAACCATAGCGGACATTAGCCACCAGAGACGTTAGCCAGGGTTAGACGAACGTCTAGAACCCGAGGCACAACGCAGGGAGACACAGCAAGGGCACACGTGTCATCCACCACCACCACGACCACCACATCGACGGTCACTGCATCGCGGCGCTTTCAGATGTGCTTCCGAGGCCGTCTGGAACGCGCTTCCTTCCGGAAATTAGGAAGCCACTGGAGTTATCCACTTGTAAACCATCTAGATTGAAAACTCATTTCTGTAGAACTGCTTCTCGTGTTTAGTTTGTTCTGCTTCCCCCACACCTCCGATTACCAAAGGTTGGCAATGTTCTCTGCGAAAGAAGTTCAACACACATACACCTTTAAATTAGAATATAAGAGGTGATAAACAAAGAAAGATCTGCACAGATGGGTTCATAACCCACACACACGACAACCGTCCATTTTTACCCTCGGACACTCGACGCCCTTAAAATCGACAACTTCTCTGCTCGACACCGGGCAGAGGCATCACCGGGGCAAGCACCGGGGCAGCACCGGGGCAGCACGTACCCTCAAGCAGCTCGTCGAGGCTGGTGATCTTGTGCTGCCCGTCAATGGTGAAGACGGCGCGCACTCCCTGCGGCAGGTTCACGTTGTCGGACAGCGTGCGGGTCAGGTCGGCGAGCAGCGCCTCGAACGAGCGGAACCTGTCCGGCGAGATGGCGTACACGATGCCCTTGTAGTACTTGTCCCCGTTGCGGTAGAAGCGCACCTTCTTGGCCTTCTTCTCCGAGCTGAGCGCCTGCAGGGTCCGGGTGCGGTACAGGCTGCAGTGCGCGCTGTGCGAGGGGCTGGGAAGGCCGTTGGCACCGCGGGAGCCGCGGCTGAAGCGCAAGCCGCGGTCCCGCTCGTCAAAGTGCTCCAGCTCGGAAAAGTCCCCGTTAAAGGACATGGCGGCGCTCAGGTGGTGGGTGTCCTCTACTTCTACTTCTTCTTCTTCTTGCTGCTGCTGTTGCTGCTGTTGACGACGATGACGCTGGTGGTCGGCGCTGTTGTGTGCTGAAGCTACGACGCCGCTTGCCTCGCTGTCTGCCAAACGGTCCCGAGCAGGTGCTGCTGCTTGATTCGGAGCGGCGGTGGTGGTCGCGAAGGTGGTGGTGGTGGTGGTTTCAAAAGTGTTGCCTTGTGCAGCGCAGTTGACGTTATCGGCCGATGCGTTCGGATTTCCTTGACAGGGGGGAGTCTTCTCGCACCTCGTTCGCAGACACCTGAACTCCGCACAGCCGAGACAAGGAGATGGATGGAGAAGGGTGGACGGATGGATGGATGCAGACGCGAGCATTCTTTGTTGGACGCAACGGGGCTATTGAGAAGCGACTGTCATCGCCGTGACGTAGCTGGTGATGCGATGATGATGAATGCAACTCGCGGTATCGTCGACATCGAATGCCAACAAGGCAACCGTCACGTTTGGTTGTTGGGTTTTAAAAATGGTAAAACACCTTGGTAGCAATATCATCGGGTCATTTATAATCCATACAGTACGCGTATTATGTCATTATCGCTGCATTGTTACGAATTACAAAATAGCTTCACAATTGAAAGAAAAAAACATTATCACCTGAAATTACTACAAAACAAGGGCACAAACAATCATGACGATTAATATTAATCTATACCGCAGGGGTATCACGAAACCCACAACACCGTGCGGCAAACATTTGAGAAATTGGTGCACAACAAATAATTCTGCTTGTCAGTGGCCTCAAAAACAGCCTCACCGAGTCTCTTAGACCCCCACCCCGTCCCCTCCGTTTCAGGAGGGTTCTGGCTGGCACACGACGGCTGCCCAAACGTTCCTCTTTTCAGTATCGTATCGTAACAGCACCGTGGACTCGTCGCTGTAAGGGCGACTGTACGCATCTGAGACCGCTGTGCGCGATGCGAGGAGCGTCTGGCAAGGATGGGGTGTGGATCTCTGCGGGGGATGGGTGGGATGGGTGGTCTGGGTTTGACGTGGGGTGGGAGGGGGGGAGGGAGTTGAGGGCGGGTGGGGGGGATTAAGGCGTTGTGAGCTGGGGAGGGCGGTGGAGGAGGCAAGGGGGGTGCCCAAGAAACACCGATCCGTACATACGGGCGCGCGAACATGCACCGAGATGAACCCAGAGACATCTCATGTCAATGCGCGCGTTGCAAAATAAAGAAATATATCGAGCCAAGACGATAAGCGGTAGGGAAAGGCAGCGGCGATGAAACGCCGCGATGCACGCGTGGAGCCATTAGCATTCATAGCAGCATCAGCAGCAGCAGCTTCTCTCTCGTCGGCGCGAAGCCTTCACGCGCGGCGCTCATCTCCAAGATGATGTTCAGCGTGATACCGCGTTGCTGAGTGGTGCGTGAGCACAAAGAACAAAAACGGAACATTCTTTAATTAAACTTTATTGGCCGAAATGTCAGTAATTATATATATTTTGTCCTTTTAATACCGTGTTACTGACGGATATGTTGAGCTCGTGTTAGTTGCAGCAGCAGCACTTCCACCAAAACCATACCCGTCTGTTGTGTGCAGATAATTGTCATCCCATTTTTTCTGGCTTTTTACGATTCAAATGGCAGTCTGTGATTTCATAAACCGATAAGCGAACGCAATTCCGCCGAATATAAAGCGGAGGGCCAGCGCTTCTGGGTAAGTCAAGCCAGGCAATCGCGGACAATAGCCGCGATGACTCACTGACAGTCGCTGACTGACGCAAGATGAATAGATGATGATGAAGATGATTTTTTAAATAACCAAGTTGGGATTTTTTGTTAAATCGCTGAACATCGCAATCAAATTTTTTTTTACCCGAAATGAATTGAAAGAGCGAGCCACTTGACCACTGCACGTCTGATAATTTTCGTTTCACGATGGTAATATTCAATTCGGTTGATTGGCACGTTGCCGACTGCAGATGGAGAGCGAGCTTGCAATGCAATGCCCCATTCGAGGGGGGCGGTGGCGGGTCCGTTGCGTTATCGAGCCGTGAGCGCAACAGAGACTCAGGGGCGCGACTCACATTCAAACAAAGAAACGGACATTAGGTCGCTCAGAGCCTCTCATCCCGACACTCGCTCACACCTTCACTCGTCCGCCCGCCCGCCCGCACAGGGATGCACACAGATTAATTTCAGTCGGATCCGTCGGCGCAAATTATTCGCGTTACCCGGCACACCACGTCCGGTATATCCGCCGCTCCGGCTGACACGGCGACTAAGTCACGTGTCAACCACTAACACCAGTCCACCAGCCACCCGCGAAATATTGGGCGAGACGTTAACCCATCGGGGATGTGTACACAATACCGTATGGAGAATATCGCGCGCGCACACACGTGGACAACGTCGGTGTGTGCGTCTCACCTCGAGGGGCGCGTGGGCTGCTGCTCTCTGCGTGGCTGGGAGCTCTCCCCGCTCGCCGCTCTTCGTAGTGGCTCGGAGTGAGAATGTGCGCGCAGGCGCGCCGAGGATGGGGAGTTTGCGATAGGGGAGGGGAGGTGGGGGGGGAGGCGATCGCCCTCCCATTCTCGGGCTCACTCCCTCCTCTCACTCCCATCTCACCCACCCCCTCCCAGTCCCTCCATCCCTCCCTTCCTCCTTCCCGCACGCCTGCCCAAGCTTCCCGTGATTCGACGCCGTTCGCCACGGGTGGTGGGTTCCCCCATCCCTACCGCCGAATCCAACATCGCCACCACTGCCATCATCACCACCTCCTCCATCACCACCACGCACGGTGCGAAAGAAGTTCAACGTGGATATATACCACCACTATCACCATCACCACCATCATCACTCAGCGTCAGCAGTTGCGCGCCTCCCCTTCCTCTCTCCTCCTACGCCTCTTCATCATCATCATTAATATCCATCAACATCACCATTATTATCCATCATCACCCCACAGTCGGCACAGCCTCGCGCGTAGCCCAGTACTTGTCCTTCTCTCACGACCATCATCGTCGTCGTCGTCACCACCATCACCACTCAACGTACGCAGCCGGCCAGAGGTGTAAACGGTTCATCCACGCGGACGATTCGATGACTTGTCACCTTTCCGGAACCAGGACTCTCACAAACGAGACTCGCCCTGTTCCCTATCGTGGTGGACGAAGCACCAACCGTGGCCGCAACGTTCAGGCGATAACGGCGGCGAAGACGAATCGAACCACATCCATTCTGCAGACGCAAGACTCGCTGGTTTAATCCACAAATCGTTCACAACCGCCAACAGATTCTCATAAATCGACTACTCTCGTCACATTGCGGTTATTGCAGCGGTCGCTAGCGGCGGCCGGGATCACGTGAACGCATCACGCATCACGTATACGACTCGAACAAAGAATCAGTTCTGACACAAGCGATTCGACGCACGCATGGGGGCCGTTACGAGATGAACGATGCATCGTTACATCCACCCCCTCCTTCCCCTTCTACAATATTCCACGCTTTTTCTCACACGTCTCTGATGTGAATATCATGTCTCGGATGCTAAGTTATGCGCGGGCACGTGCGTGTGTGCGCGCGCGCGCTCGTGTGCGCGCGCGCGCGGATCCGTGCACGCATGTGCGTGGTGGGGGAGCGGTAACGAAACGGCCGGCGCTACGCTGCGCTACGATCCCGACCCTACCCGAGTTCGATTCGCCGCTCACGGCCAACAACCGGTGACGATTAGCTGAACCGGTCCTGGGCCTCCCCTAGGTCGACTCGGCCTTAAGCGGGTACCTGGTGCAGCGCGTTTAAACATCGGCACTGGGGAGACAAAGGCGACCGGGTGCGGCGTTGCCCCCTCGAACCACCTTGCATGCCGTGCTGACGACCCTTCATGGGCGCTCGCTAACAGCACTTTGCCCCGCGAGTCTTGCGTAGGCTACACGGGGGATCTTTATCTTTGGCGCGCTCCGCACGTGGAGTTGTCCCGGCTCCCGAGATCCGAGAGGCTCGTGCACACACCGGATGCGAATAGCGAATCATTAAAAATTGTATTAATTACACAACGCCTGCCTGTCCCGAGCTCGCTACCCGAGTTGGTAGCGTCATCGTTGTAATCATCCATCAATATCCGTGGGCACATTCATCACCGACAAGAGCAGTCTGCCGTCACTGTCGTTACCGGGCCATCATTTCTCACGGATTGTATATATCGCTTCATCATCACTATCGCCATCACCCAGCGATCTTTATTAGAATTATACCACGAGCAGCAGGCAGCAGCAGCAGCAGCAGCATCACCGACCACTAATCTTACGGACAGCAGCATTATCATCAGTAGCATCGGCATCTGCATTATTACTCAAAGCCACTACCATTCGCTTAGTAATCAACACCCCACTATCACCACCACGTCCGATCTGCACCCCAGATTAGCGCTGTCGGCGACGTAATGTGCGAAAGAAGTTCAACATAAATACATGTCATCATCATCATCTCCACCATTATTAAATCACAATCATCACCACTGTTACCATCTCCACTACGACTGCCAAGCCATCACCATTATCATCACAATCACACTATGACCATCGCCTTATCATCGTCAGGGCTACATTTTAGGCGGAACTGTCCAGGCCTGAGCACCGGAAAATATATTCACGACCGAGTAGGGGAGAGTGGGGTGGGTATGGTGGTGGTGGTGAGTTAAGCCACGGCCATCATCAAGACACATCGTGCTTGGCTCTCAGAATCATCGTCACCATCATCCTGCACCAGGGGCCGGCTCCCTGCGGTGGAGTCGCGTGCGGTGGCTCTTTAAGGAGCTGCTTCGTGACACTTTCTATTTATTAAGGACCACCACCGTCTCTCGTATTCACCACGCGGTGTTTTGCGGCTCTTGTTTTAAAATTTGGAACCAAATAACAAAAAATGCTCTCCTTGTTATTTTGGTTGCCGACCGACACCCCCCCACCACCCCCAATGATCTGCACCAACATCCCTGCTAGCAACATCCCTGCTAGCAACATCCCTGCTAACAACATCCCTGCTAGCAACATCCCTGCTAACAACATCCCTGCTAACAACTGTTACCACCTCCACCGCAGTCACGACGTAAAAGACAGCGACAATTGCCCGCCCATACGCTGCTGTAAAAAAAACCCAAAAAATAACCTTTCCTAGAAGATGTAGAAGATGATGATGATCAGGTGACTCACCCGACACAAACACGACCTCACCACCACGCACGCGGAGCAGTGATGTAGGGGTCACGTCAAACGAGACCAGTTCAGAGGCCAATCGGAGCAGAGCGAAATCGTTCCGAGGTTGAAATTCGAGCAATCAGTCGCTCGGCTTCCTCGACATGAGCCCGTCCACGTGCGAGCGCGTGCCAGGTCACGTGGGCACGGTGATACTGGTAGGAACCTCCTGGTTACACCAGCCCACAGGGGATTATTGTGTCCGTCCGTCCGCCGTGCAGGGAGGGGCTGGGTGGGGAGGGGAGGGTGGGGCTGGGTGGGGTGGAGAGGGTGGGGAGGGGCTGGGTGGGGAGGGTGGGGCTGGGTGGGGAGGGGAGGGTGGGGAGGGTGGGGCTGGGTGGGGGGTGGGAGGGGTGGGGCTGGGTGGGGAGGGGAGAAGCAGGTCACCCCGTGGTGCCCTTATAAAACTCAACGTTTAACCTACTCACGCCGGCTTGTGCCCGCCCTCACAGTCGGGCATTTGCGGAATACACCACGCCGCCGTTGACCCTGGCAATTGACCGAGCAACCCAACGTTCCTACCAGCTCCCTCCAGAGGAATGTGCTTTAAAAGTCCCATCGGCAATGCCGAGGCGCAAATTCGACGCATGGGCATCGCGAGATTGACAATCGCTATTGATCGATGCATTTGTTGCCACTCCGCCACGCAATTCGCGTGAATGTACAGCCCTTGGTCAATCCACTGCTGGATGTTAAGGTCTCCGATGGGGGGGGGGTGGTTTGACTATAATTTGCCACGAGAGTCGATTAACCTTTTCTATACATGAGACTGCTATCGTGTTTTGTTGTACTGTTTGTTGTTGGAACGTTCCGACCTGCATCCTACTGGACATCTGTGAAAAAAGAGCTTCATAGCTCATCGGATTCCGCCAGTTTAAATTCAGATTCGGATGCAGATGAAGGCGCTGGGGGTGGTGGGCCCATGCCCGTGGTCGGGAATCGAACTCGCGTATCCGGGTTGGTATGTCAATGTATTAACTCGTGACCACCGCTCTACTCCCAACACCTACGATACATGCAAATTATAGATTTGAAGCGTTCGTGACTGCAAGGATTCATACTCTTAGGTTTTAATACAGTAAAGTCAGCTGTGACGGTCCCACCTGATGACGGACACTTGTGTTGCCTCCGAAACGTCGTGATTTATTATTTTATTTCTATTAGTATTTTTTTATTATTTTTATTATTTATTTTTTGATGATTTATTTTTACCTACGATACATGCAAACTTATCCAGGGTACGTACACGTGCGTTGGCGTGGTATGCAGGATGTTCGCATTGTGAGAGGGGAGCGGTGGCTCAGCGGTTAGCGCACTCCGCTCACGAATCCGGCGACCCGAGATCGATTATCGCTCACGTCTAACATCAGTGACTAATCGACCCGGTCCTGTGCCCTCCCCCCCTCTAGCTCAACTCAGCCTTAAATCAGTAATGTACCTGGTGCGATACGTTAGCATCACCACTGGGGAGACAAAGGCGGCCGGGCTGAGGGCTGCCCACCGATTCCTCTCGTGCGCCGTGCCGGCCTTAATGGGTGCTCGCTAACAGCACTTGCCCCGACAGTTTGGTAGGCCACACGCGGAGGGGGTCCCCTTTGTCTTTGTCTGCATTGTAACAATAGAATTTGGAATTACTGCATTACGTCATCAGCTAGATACGTGCGGTGAATGCACCCCAAGTTTATAAAAAAAAAAGAACAGCATCGCAATAGCATAATCATTGTTTACCATTACGAAATGATAATGACGACGATGATGTCAATTATGTATAATGCCCATCATTGTTGTGGTTATATAGAGAGAGAGTTATTTTAGAAAAATAGTCTCAGAGACTCAGTGAGGCGGCTTTCCTCGGCACGTTACCTCCTGAGGAGCGGTGGCGCAGTGGTGAGCGCGCTGCGCTATAAACCCCCCTTCCCCCGGTTCGATTCCTGGCCACGGCTACGAACGCCACTCGGCGAGCGACATCGAAACCGGTCGTCTGACAACCCCTCCCACCCTCTTCAGAACCAACCCGCACTGACCATCGTGGTGAAATATGGTCAACCCCTCTTGCACCCCCACCCCCACCTACCATGAACGACCAAAAGCGCGTTGGGGGCGGGGAGACACCCATCGAGCAGTAGATTGATTGACAGAAATGCCGCGCATGTAGTCGACGCGTTAAATGTTACAACGAGATTACAGATTTTTGTCGTGTCCCCCAAGTTGGCTCAACGGACGTTGAAAAAAAAAGAAACCTCCTCCCGCCCTCGAGTATTCACCGAGCTCCGCCTGGTGGCTGCTGCTGGAAGGATCAGCGGGCATCCCACGGACACTCCAGATTAGCCTGTGCCAGGCCAGGTGCACGTTGAGGCTGCCACGTGAAGTGTCGAAGGCTCGCTGACAGGAGGAGGTCTCGGGACAGACCCAACTGGTGCCATGGGTTGTCTGACTGAGATCACCGGTAGATGCTGTACCCCCTACTACGTCAACTTGCTGTATTTTAGACGCCCGGCGCTCCGCTCGTTGTTGTGAGCGTCGCTCCTCTCCCCTCCGTTGTTGCTGGAGGGCGACTGCCTCCAAATGCCTAGCAGCAGCGTCCTTCACACGCCTCCTCCATAGAATACTCACGACCACTTTACCAAGCGTCAAAGTCACCTCCCACTAATACGGAATTACTAACAGCACAATTGCCGTCCGTAGCACCAGCATCTGCATTGTTATCACGACAGCACGCCACTATTGTAATCATCAACGCCACACAATCACCATCACGTCATCTCAAACTGTATCATCATTCATCATTAACATCTACACCAGCAGTGGTTCTTAACCTGCGGTGCGCGCTCACCCCCTGGACGTAGTTGTAGTGACGGGCACGTCACTACAACTTACTTTGTTTAATGAAACCCATGTATTTATTCACATTATATATATATTTTAACGGTTGAGAACCCAAGGGGTGATTGACGTATCGCTCCTCCACCACCTGCATTCATCACTGCTTGACACAAGGCGGGGGGGGGGGTTCGCTGTTGTGTTGTAGTTCCCCTCTACGAGGTGTCGTCGGACTGTACCGCGCCTTCGGAATTATGTTCGGCGTTTCGCTCCACGTGTTTGGGAGAGCGCTTTCTTTGGGAGCTGAAAGTTTGGGGTGTGGGGCGGGGGAGCTGAAGCTCACAGCACGTGCAGCGAAACGTCGGACACCATGGCCGAAACGACACGCGGTGCAAACATCGGCAACAAATGACATCGAACTCGCCAGCTTTGAAACGTAACCTCAAGCAATGCTGCATTGGCCAAATCTGTTTCATACGCCTATACGATTGCGCGCGATGGAGCGAGTGAGCGATATAGAGTTCTCATGATAGTTCTGGAGGGGATAGAAAATATTAAATTTGGCTCATGTATAGTCGAGTCTGTAGCACTTTTTTTTACTTACAGTACTGTACAGTATATCATTTTAATCTTCACACTTCCTATGATTACTGTTGTTACATTGTTTTTATAGCTTTATTTTGGTGATTCGAAAACATATGGTTAATCTAAATTGTCTTGTGGTTTTTATTGTTGACTTGGGATTTTTGCACACAGCGTTTTAATAAGTTTATTTTTGAATATTTGTTGGTTTATTCCAGGATGTTTCTGTTACGCGTCGTCGCTTTAAGATGTTCTGTGTTCATATTTTGTTTGTTGCGGTTGCACCCGACTTAAGAGCCGCATGGCTCACAGGGCTATACCAAATAAATGAAACTTGAAACTCACATAGACAGACCAATTGAGAAACTGGAATGCCCTGCCAGTGGTTTCTGACATAGGAGCCCATAAGCTGGCATACACATCAGTAGCCTCACACAGCAGATACAAAATGACAAACTCAAATGCGCTGGCAATGATTTCACCACCTGTCCTTTTTTCGCGGCAGACCGGGTGTGTTCGCAGCCTCCCAGGAGTGACTGGTCTAGTGGAAGCCCAGCAGTGGTGGTGGCAGCAGAATGATCATCATCATCACCGCCTTTGTGTCCAAATTCTCAATTAGTTCACCTGCACGCGTTATCTCCCGAGACTGGAAAAACCCCAGACGCACGCTGTTTGCCTTTTCAACACTGCAACCACGAAACCGCCGATGTTCCACACAATGCACCCTTTTAGAAGATAAATAATAACCCCGCATGTTGTGACCGATTAAGCAAAAGGAGAGCAGGTTCGCGAGTGTTGGGCCCACGCGTGTAAAACAATGCCGATGATGTTTAAATAAAGGCGTCACGCCTGTAATGTTTAACGAATGAGTCGAATCGTGTTGACTAAAGGTGTTCCCAAACTCACGCGCCGTCTTTCCGGGGTTTGCCAATTTGCTCCCCATTCAAATACAAATTAACTCGTTTCTTTCAACGCTGAACGCACACGATGATTGTTACACACGTCCCACTGGACACCGCTAAGCAACTAACGTTGCCTGCGTCATGTAGAACACGTGCACACAAAGATAAAGATCACCCTGTATAGCCTGTAACATACTGTTCGGGCAAGTGAGACTACGAAGGCCGGCACGGCACACGAGGGGGTGAGTGGGCCAGCACCACGCCCGACCACCTTTGTCTTCCCAATGGCGATGTGTTTTTTTCACACCGCGACCAGGTACTCATTTGAGGCTGAGTCGACCTAGGGGAGGCACAGGACCGGTTAGGATAATCGTCACTACTGGGCGTTGACCGTGAGCGGGAATCGAACCCGTGTCGCCGGGGTTCGGAGCGCAACGTAGCGCTGAAGCGCTCCACTTACGCACACACCGACATGTCCCAGCTGACTTCGAGTCGGCTCGATTCACGCCGACAGCGTGTTCATTTGCTTAAAGCGTCACGTGGGACGTGCTGAACGATCGACGGCCTAAAGGCAGATGAAAGAGACCGACAGAGGCCCGTTATGCTCCCTCTGCAATTTAAAATTGGACGAGCTGTTGTGCGCATCTGGAAATCAAGAAAAAGTTTTGGCACACCATGTTGCAGAAACTGGTTTCCGTTAAGGTTTATATAATAATTTCATCATCATTAGATATGGTCAATCCACTGCTGTATGAAGACCCCCCCCCCACGCCCCAAGCAATCATTCAACATCCTGGGATGTAATAATCCACACATCGCACCTGGATACGAGCTGATAATTAATGTAAGGCGTGTTCATTCACATCAGATCGTGAAACAATACGCTAAAGTACAGCGTATTTCATTTGTACAAGAAAAACGTAAGCCAATTCCACTTAAATGCACTTGTAAAATTGTTTCATCCACATATGTACATTTACCGTGAAAATATACTTGCAATGGAAACATAACCTGTGGCTTTTAAGATAAATGCTTGGATTGCAGCAAACACGATTCAATACTTGCATTACAATGTTTATCTTGCAGGTAATTGATATCCACCAGCAATCTCTAATAATGCACGCCGGATAATTTGATTAAAAACTCGATACGAATCACTTCAGTCTTCACGTGCCTACTGTCACTGAGACAGGCTGCCGCGCACGATAGCTGTTTTGAATTTAACACATTCCTGCTGCGGAGGGAGCTGGTAGGAACGTTGGGTTGCTCGGTCAATGGCCAGGGTCAACGGCGGCGTGGTGTATTCCGCAAATATGCCCGACTGTGAGGGCGGGCACAAGCCGGCGTGAGTAGGTTAAACGTTGAGTTTTATAAGGGCACCACGGGGTGACCAGCCCCTCCCCACCCAGCCCCACCCCTCCCACCCCCACCCAGCCCCACCCTCCCCACCCAGCCCCTCCACACCTTCCCCCTCCTCCCCACCCTCCCCACCCAGCCCCTCCCCACCCAGTCCCACCCTCCCCATCCTCCCCACCCAGCCCCTCCCCACCCAGCCCCACCCCTCCCAACCCCCACCCAGCCGCACCCTCTCCACCCAGCCCCACCGCTCCCATTGTTGGATGCACGACGGACGGACGGACACAATAATCCCCTGTGGGCTGGTGTAACCAGGAAGTTCCTACCAGTAAGATGTGCGTAGCATTGGTTATTTTAAATCGAAGCATCGACAGCAACTGCAGTTTATCGTCACGTGGCTTTCCGAGCTGCCGGGCGCTGTCCACGGTACCGACGCGTAAACTCCGCACAGAGCGCAAACAAGAGAGGCGCCTCTCATTGTCATCACAGCAGTTCATTTTCCTCATCCATTGTTCGTTCGGCTTCCTTCCCCAAACACGTGGAATGAATGTGAATGTGTAAGCAACAGCTAAAGTCGCACCTGACGCGCCACGTGACCCACTTTGCACCGTTGTCATACCGCGTCACCTGCCTTGAAGACAAACGCACTCTTTCGGACAGCTGTCGTCGTCGCTACATTTAAAAAAACAGATTCAGCATATCACTAGCTTTAAAGTGTCTTTTTTTACTTTTATTGATTTCAAACACAGGTGCGGTGACACTACGACGTATTGCTACAAAACCACACGAAAAAACAGAGCTAGAACAAAATAATGTAAGACAACAGTTTTTTTTTCAAGCTAACAGAATAACTTATGTTCATCCTGACAGTATATTGTGCTTAACATAAACGTATTGCTCATACACGTCAACCGATTTAGCTCATGTAAGATTGCTCGGGGTTAAAATGCACCAACAGTAGTACACTCAGTTAAAAAAACATAAACCACTGGCCTTGTGGCTTAGATAGGCACCAGCACTGCCCATGCATTAGCGTGGATACATGTGGGGGGTGGGGGGGCAGCAACACTGTGGGATGCGTGTGACGTCATTAAACAGATGTTCACGGTGACGTCATTAAACAGATGTTCACGGTGACGTCACCACCGCACCCTTGCCCGTGCGGTGCGTCGTGATGACATCACCATGCCGTCGTTCGGCAATGTGAGGGTGCCGTCATCGTGACGGAGCAATAGGCAGTGGCTTCAGGGTCGATGACGTCACGCCTGAACATCACCTTTAAATATAAATCAATGGGGAACGCATCTTCCGGAAGATTCTACCGATGAGCGCGTGTATCACTCTTCGGGAAGATCTTGGTTCCCAATGGTCAGTATTTGACGTAATTTTTCTCAATTTCTGGGTCAAGATCTTGTGAATTGGGAAAGGCAGCAATTTCATGTGAATGTACTTGAGATACAGAGCTTGAGTGAAGGCCACTAATCACATTATATGTATGGATAATAGGCTTCACTTACATTCATTTCCAGTTTGATGAAGAATAAAGTTTAAACACCACTACATGGGTCCTTATGACACAAAGACACGTTTCAATACAGCTACATGGGGAATTAGACACAGTACGTGTGCATAAGGTACTGAATCAACAATAAATATATTCTTAAAAATCCACTCTCTTTGGTGTATTTCAAGCAAATGCTTGCTCTGAAAACTGACCGATGAAATCAGTAGAGTTCGCATCATTTAAGATGGAGCATTGCTACAACAGCAATCAAACTTTTCTCATTTAGAAATATCAATTTCTTTACCGCAACCAATGTTTCTGGAGGAATAGAAAATACTCTCCGTTTGAAATGTGTGGAAAAAGTGGCACGAGCTGCTCACAAACTCGTGCGTTGGAGATTGCGTCCGTCAGAAATACAGAAACATTTCCATCTTCCTATAAGCGGTGGACGTAGAAATGTAGTAATTTTAGCTGCTGGCAAGTTGACTTTATCTTTAGACAGGCCAGAGTAACTTCGGATTACCAAATTAACACGCTGACCGACAGGATGCAATCACATTTGACGCTTGATGCCTGTGTCTCGCTTGATGTCGTTCATCGTTGGCTGTCCATTCTGGTAATGTCCGCTCATCTGAGCATTGCGGTCGCTGGGTACACTCGCAGCACTGCACCAGCGCGGAAAAAAGGCAGGACCACAGAGATGCACGCATTTATTACACACGAGGTACTCTCAGGAATCGTTACACTCCAGCGAGACTGCTTAAAACCTAGATTTCGTATTGAACACTTGGGAGCCTACCCTATGATTGCGCTACACCTCTGAATGAACAGCGACTGTTTAAACAAATCACAGCCAGCCCCTCCACTCTATTTTACATTCTCCTCCACACTCTCTGATGAAGGCCAGTCGGCTGAAATGGTGAAATATATTTTATTCTGAGCAACCAAGGCCTTATTCTGTCAGAGGGCCTGGTCAACCTTTACTCAGCTGGAAGTCATCCTTTATCTTCTGCTGGAACTCCCTAACGCAATGAAGATGTAAAAAAAAATATCGCAATTAATCCATCTGTCAGTAGGTGTCTCTAGTGAGAAAATAAGGATCAAACGAATCGCCCCATCGATCATTTTTGGCCACTCACTCGTTGAGGTCACGCTTTCTCAAAATACAAACACTGCATGTTGAAAAGGGACGGAACGTTTTTACTTGTTCACGTGCTGCTCGTCCTCGTCCCAATTTCATGTTCCCGGGCTATAACGCGAATAATCTTCACATCACAAACATCTTTCTGTGAATAAACGCATCACGAAATTAACTCCCAGAAAAACCTCCGAGAGCGGCAACGGTCGGCCGCGCGCTCACCCCTGGGACACGGGCTGCACCGTCGACGACGACACGCTCCGAGCGATGGTCTTCGCAGCGGACGACAGACCGTCCCAGATGGTGGAGAGGCCTGCCATGGGAGGGAGGGGGGTGAGGAAGAAAGCAAAGGACGCTCACCGAGCACGGGGAAGGGTGGAATCTCCCAAAGACACGCCCCGGCGCCCACGCGCACACACACACACACGTCCGTCTGGCTTGCAGCTGTGCTATGGTGCTGCCGATGCGAGAGCAGGTGGGCCGATTGTCGTTGACTGCCTGCCAGCCCCCACGCATGCAGGAGCTGCCTCGCTAATGAACGCCTCGCGGCTCCTCAAGAGGTGCGCCGCCGCCTTCGGCCAGTGGCCAAGAGCAGGAGCGTCGCCAAGACGTGAATTTTTTAAGTCGGTGCAATCAGTGGAACGTGCAACGCACGGTCACGTGTCGTTGAATTTCCGTCAATTTTACGTCGCTCTCCAATGAGTGGCAAGGGATGCTGTGGTGCAATGGTGAGCACAATGTACTTGCAAACCAGTTGCCGCCGTTTTGATCTCACGGCAACGGCAGTGATAACAATGGGGCATCTCAAAATCTCCCTTCCTCTGTCCACCCAGCATTGTAAATGAGTTACACGGCAGTCAGTCGATTGGCAGGTCACGTGTGTACTTTCACCTCTTTCTGAGACCTCCGGACACTGTGGAACAATTGGCAAAATAACCTCAAGAGCAACGTTCTTCATTGCAAGGTCCAAGGGCCACTGGCGACCCCTGGCGGCCCCTGGTGGCCTTTAGTGCGGACCATGATGTGCAGCCCCCGACAAATACACAAGTGCGAAAACACGCCGATGATGTCTTATCGGTCGAAAGTGGCCCCCCATATGAAAATGAGCAAAACCACTGCTCTCCAAGGGCTCAGTAGATTTCTTTCTCGTGGAGGCCCTTCCACCAGCAGCACTGTGAGCAAGCAATTGCAGGCCTGCTCCTTTAGTTTTGGCTCCGGACGGGCGTTCCGGCGTAGGTTTGGCACGACTCTCTGATCCATTCCTCCGATGGGGTGTGTGTAATTGAAATAAATTAATTGGCATGCCCTGCACGCTGTGCTTGTGGACGCCGCAACGCCGATTTAGCCGCTTCAAAGTGGATGTGGGGATTACAGTGGAGCACTCACAACGGAGCTTAACCATGCGGACCACCACACAGTTAAGCAGCAGCTGGAGATACAAGCCCCGTGGAAGGCTATTAAATAGCAATAAAGGCAACACAATAAAGATAAATCACACACGGGACAATATAAAAAACAGGTAATTAATCGTCATTATTAACATAGTTAATGTGCAGAGTGTAAGAACAATCCTTTTAGAAATTATATACTCTAAGTGCTTGTTTTGTTCTGACAGTTAATGCAAAATTTGGAGAAAGTTCCATGGTTCATAATGCTGCATGAACCTGGCATAATGTCTCTCGTGCATTTCATTATTTCCTTCTCAGTTGCTTTTTAATGATAAACTGGATTCATAGTTCAGGAACTCGGAACGCACATGTGTTTTTTTTAACCATTACCTCATTTTAAATTCTCCAGTTGGCCTGAATTCAAGTTGAATGAGAACTACATTCAATTTAAAAAAATGAATGAGTTTCCATGGTTTTCAGTCACTCGAGTTATCGCGTGAGTTGGGCAGGTCTTTCACAGAAACACTTCCGAGTAAAAACACATTTTCTGAAAAGTTAAATGCCATATTAAATGAAAAATTGCGTGTTCCCACCAAATCTACAACATTGTTGATTGTGACACATTTGACGATGTTTTTTCCCACTCACTAAAAATTCTGACGTATGAAATGCAGGCCGGCACACAGAGTGAAATCTGCCCGGAAAATGTTGTCCGTAGCAAGAATTTGCGGTCTACTCCAGTTGACTAATAACATAGACACATGAGTACACACCCGGGTTCTGTGGGCTAATGCAAACGAGGTTATGGTCTTTAGCCTATTGATCACTGTTTATATTTTTTGCGTTTAAATGTTTGATCTTCTGCAACACCAATTATTACGGTTAAAGTTATGGTTCGTCACAGGGGTGCAATTTTATATAATTTTACCGTGTCTTCTTAACCTGCTATGTACTTCTCTGCTTTTATGACCCAGGTATCTCTTGCAAAATACACAAGTGGTCTCACTGGGCTTTCATTCGTGCCCGTCTTATGCATGGCGTGATGACAATGTTTACACTGGTTCTCTAATGGAGAGATGAAATCTTCATCAGCACTCTTCGTCGGGTAGGTACTAGATGGAATGTTGGATTATTCCTTAATTTTTACTTGTGGGAGGTCATCAAGGTGCCTGGAGAAATGTCACGCACATGAGGAAACATCGCTCCCACTGTCCTGCTCTGAAGGAGTGCATGTCACAAACACGATCTCTCTGTGATCCGCCAACTCGGCTGGATTGCAGTCGGAGCATCACAGCCACCACTCTCTAAACGGCACTCATTCCTAACTTAGTGGGGTGCGTAATGATGCAACACGACAGCGATCTGAAGAATCACCATGATCCAGTGTTGCAATAAAATATATATCGTTTTTACCGCCTTGTTTGTATTCTTTGTTCACGCCAACAACTCTGGCTCACGACCACCACCACGCGTGCGAGCCAAACGTTGGCACGAGTCAGCGATTAAAGAGTTGGCTCCTTTAGGTTTTTTTAAACAGCGAGACCCAGACAGTGACAATGAGAAGCCAGTAAAACAAACAACAAAAGGCAGCAGAGTGAGAGCTCCGGACAGTGAGAGAACGAGAGAGCGGAGGGCCGTGCCTTGTGCGCTGCTGGAGGCGACCATCTTGGCCCCGTGGAGGGTGCGGGCGCCGTCGCTGTCCGGCTGCTTGAGCGACTCGGGCATGATCTTCTCCCCGTAGCGCTTGAGGTGAGGAGCCATCTCCTTGCTCACCGAGCTCACCGCGTCCACCACTCCTCCCACTGCGCGGCAGAGCGAGTCGCGGACTCATCCCCTCCATCCACCACACACACACGTTCTTGCCACAAATGAACCCACGGTACCCTCGCTCATCTCGTCAAGGAGCGTAAACCATCACGCGAACTCCGGTCATCCCCGCAGCAGCAGCGGCGGCTTTTGGCTAGCCATCGAATAAAGATGGTCATCACATCGCGGGCTTTCAAATGCGCTTCTGCGGCCGCCTGGAACATTTCTTTCACATGTTAGATGATGATTTTACAAATTCCTCATACTGCAGAGGAAAATGTTCATCATAAAGGAGTCAAATAAATATACTTAATTTTCACAGCTGGAACTTTGCCAAATTAAGTTAAAACCCAAACTTAACATATTTTTTAGTGCGAGTCATTGGCATACAACAATTCGCACCCCCCGCGAGTCGTTTGAATTCTCACGATTCGGGGGGGTCGCGACAATTCCTTTGCTCTATTTCGATGAATGCAGCTCCTCCAAGCGGCTGCAGAGATGTCCGTACTCAGAGCGGGCACACTCGCACCCACCTAGGCTCTTGCCGACTTTCACCAAGGAGGGCTCGCGGTTCGGCCCCGTGTTCGCGCGGTGCGGTTCCGCCGCGGCGGGGGCCTGCGCCGGCGGAGCAGCGGCCGTGGGCCTGGCGTTAGCGTGAGCCTGGGGCGGCACTTGCGACTCCGCGGGGATGTGCTCCCTGACAGCCGTCGCGCCCTTGTTGAGCACCTTGCCCGTCGCCTCGGCGCCCCGCAGCAACCCGCGGCTGATCCACGACGCGCCTGGCGTGGTAGCGAGAGGATCAGGGGTGGGTGTGTCAGCAGGACTGGGCGAGTTTTGTGCGTGTCACTCAGAGTGGTGTGTGTGTGTGTAAGACAGGCGTGTGTCAGTAAGAGGGGTGTGTGTCAATCATAGCAAAATACACTAACCACTTGCGCCACAGCTCCACGCCTAGTTGTACGAACCGAGGTGTAAACAATTATTGAATGTCAGTCTGCAGTTAATGAATACCTGAAGGTGACCTGCTGTTGCAGACAAGATATTCCACACGCCTTTGCCTAAACCTGACATACTATATGTCTATAGTAGGACCTCGCCATAATAGAGCAGAAGCTGGAAACAAGCACACCTCATATAAGCACGGCTCTGTTATAAGCAACAAATGCTTACATTACACTGGTAGGGGGGAGGCGAGGTACAACTTCTGTCACGAGCACATTACTTGGAATTAAGCACGGATTAAATCGTTCCAAGGTGGCGCGCTAATATGCAACTTTAACTGTATTCTCAATGAGTTTGTCACTTTAAAAAAGCCATGCCCTCCTCACGATACTTGCGCTCACACATTAAAACATCCCTTTGCATTCGCACAGCGTCAGGGGCATCGTGGTCTCTTCATCGGCATTTCTAAGTATCTGTTGGAAACCAGCATCTTGGCAGGGAACAAACCGGAGGACCCAGAAAAAAATCCACACCACCACAGGAAGAACATACAAACTCGAAATATAAACATGTCAGCGTTGGGATCGAACCCACGACCTCCTGTCTGTATACTTGGCGAGGCAGTTAACATCTCGCCACGCGGCGCCCCATACTGCTGAAAACATAGCCCCCCCCCCCCCCCCCCTTGAACATCCCTCATACCAGAGAGGATGCCGTGGGACATTTTTTCGCTCCATTCGGGCATCGGCTGGGGGGTGCCCTTCTCCGGGTCTGGTGCAGCTGCCTTGGGAACGTCGGCCGACTCCGCCTGGCCACCAGCGGCGCCATCCTCTGGAGCCTGCGGAAAGACGGCGAGCGCTTACTTGTATTTGTGCAACAATATCAATAACGGCCTCCCCGTCCCCCCATCATTGTCTCCTCATGTAAAATATTTATTTTTACACGACCCATCGGAGCAGCACCGCATTCGTGGCGTGCATCTTATTAAGCAGCGCTCGGTTCACTGCAAGCAAACTTCTTCTTGGTTCTTTCGGTAAAGTCACGTAGAAGGGAAATAATAAAGTAATAAAAATAAAACATGATAAAATAATTCTCACGACGTTTCGGCCACAACGCAAGCAGCCGTCCTCAGGTGAAGACCAGGTCTGTCGGAAAGACAGCGTCAGACGCTGTCTTTCCGAAACGTCGTGAGAATTATTTAATGTAATATTTTTATTATTTTATTATTTCCCTTTTACGTGACTTTACCAAAAGAACCAAGAAGATGAATCCCTGCAGTCACGAAAGCTTTACATCTAAATGCAAGCAAACTCTCAACCTGTTTCGATATTCAGTGTGTCATCAGCAGAGTCAGGCTTGCTTGAACCAATCCTGATTAACTGCCAAATGTTCATAGGCAAGGGCCCTTTCTCTAACACATCGGTCCTAGTTCGACGCAAAACTATACGATACCTAAACCCGTTTTATATTTGTGCTGCGTGTGTGCCAACCCCTACCCATTACGTGGTATTGCTGCATGTTTTTTCAAATACATTTGCCAATTTTTTACAGAAATAGTCAAAAATAAATATTTTTTCACACGTTTTATACAGCGGTAAGCTTAGCTTTGAAAATAAATACACAGTAAAAGAACAGGTCAACTGCGCGAGATGACGATCGGCTTAAGTTAACCGAGGCTCGATTTAACCCAAAGGCGGGCGCTCCTCGCGGTGAGGTACCTGGCCCACTAAGCGACGCTCGCACCTGGACGCAGAACTGAGCCAGACGTCCCAAGTGCTCCTCAAAGAGACGGCGCTGCTCAGCGGGCAGCTCAGGGGAGAGGAGCACGCCAACGGTGGCGCCGGCCTCCCCCGAACACATGTCCGGAAACACGTAGATGCCCTGCGACGAGCGCAGCACCGGCGAGTAGCCCGGAACCAGCGGGTGGAGCCACCCAGACACCTGGGAAGGCGGAGGATGGAAGGAGCCGTAGGAGACGAGAGGGATATCAGCAAGTATTCAATTGAGAAAAAGATCAAATTGTCACCATGGCCAAAGCTGTTGATGCTACTACACCCCACGAATGCTTTCTACCTTCTAACAATTTATTTGAGATTTGAGATGGCTAGTGATGATCTATCCACTGCTGGATGAGTGCCGCCCCGTGACGTGTCGATCGTGGAGTCTGCTTGACCAGGCTTCAGCATGCTGGTCAGTGTGGGTTGATGAAGATTGGAAAGGACAGTAGAACAACAATGGCTCAGGGACAGGCCAATTTATCTCTTGCCACTGTTGTTAGCCATGGCTGTTATTCTACACCATCAGCCACGATCTCTCCACTGTTGGTATGAAAGTTTTCACAGCCGACGGGTTTCACCACACACCTGCAGGAAGGCCGGCGGGCGGCCGGGAGGGGCATCGGGCCCCTGGCTGCGGAAGGTGGCGATGCGCAGGAACCCCGGGTACGAGGGCGCGCTCACCAGCCCCGCCACGCTCACAAAGAAAATCTGTGCACCGTCGGCGATGAGGAACAGCTCGACCGCGTCCGGCCCCAGCACCTGCTGCACGGGTGCAACTTGCAGGCCGGAGGGCTTCTCCTGACACTGCGCGTAGCCCGGAGGCAGCAGTGGCAACTCCCCGTGCACCGTGCCCATGGACAGCGACGTGTGCCCTTCCACAGGCTGCAGGGTATACATCGGCGGGAGGTCTGTGCTTCCCGTAGCGACATAGCGAGGTAGAGCCGGCGGCAAGCGTTGGGACGACTGCGACGCGAGCGGTAAGCCTTGCGGAGGCGGCGGCTGTCCCGCCGGCTCGAACCAGACGCCTCCCGGAGGAAGAGGAGCTTTTTCGGGGAGGGCCGCGACTTGCGGGTAGAGGTGGCCGCAGTTGGGGTCGCCGCTCGATGCGGGTGGACCGCTTGGTAGGGGCGGAACGTGGAGCGCGGATGCAGCAAGCGGGGGCGCCGAGGGGACTATGGAGGTGGTTCTGGGCTCAAGCCGAGCCTCCAGGTCCTGCACGCGAGACTGCATGCCGAGCAGCGACTCCTGCATCTTGGCCTGCGTGCGGCGAGTCTCATCCCACCTGCAGAGTGGCGGAGGCAACGCGCGGCTTGTCAATCGTGTTTGACCGTACACTCGGAGTGCTGGACCAGTGCGCGTGGGTGAAGATGAGGGGGATGGCACTGGTTTACATATTTATCACTGCCAGATGTTTGTATCGGTCCAATCACTGTGAAATAACATTTCACAAGTAGAAAGTAAACAAGTGAACCGAACTTAAATCACCGTGAAAGCCTCTTTATACAGTGATTAGGGAATTACACTCTAAATGCCACTCCACAACTTTCACTTTCAGCTCAAATCTCAAGCTGCCACCTGACATGCTGTGACGAGGATGACATCGAGCTCGGGTCACCAACCGTGGCGGACAGAACAATTTCGGAGCGTGCCCTAGCGATGGCAAACGAGTCATCACGGTAGTTGCATAATACTTGAAAAGCTTTGAAAGCGGCCTGATGAACCCGAAACGGAACACCTCCTTTGCGCGAGCGCGACCCACTTGGACCCGGTGCACTGCGGGCCGTCGCAGGGGATGGCCAGGGCGGCGTCGAGGTGACCGCGTGCCGAGCGGTAGAGCGCCAGAGCCTGGGCCGCATCGCCGCGCTCGTCGGCACGAACCGCCTGCAGGAGCAGGCCCTGCGCCTCGCGCTGCTTACACTTGACGAGCCGGCGGCGTGCACGCGGGGAGCTTGGGTATGTCTCCTGCTGCTGCTGCTGCTGCTGCATGCTGATGCTGTTCCACCACGCACACAGACAGCGATGCCGTCAGTAGGGGGCACGGTGTCAAGGTACGAACTAGGTAAAGGTGCAACACCGCTAATTTCTTGCGTCAAAAAATCTGCCGGCTGTCTCGCCGGTGGGAACTCCCGGTGGGGCAGTTGAAACAATGATGCAGGTTTTTTTTAAAATCCGGCCCACCCCACTACCACCGCCTCCATCCATCCAGCAGTGTAAATGGGGAAAACACAATTTGTCGATCGGCAGGTGATGTTTGGAGAGGTAAAGTGTGAGCTCTCTCACTTCTTCCAGGATGTGTGGTCAGCGGGAGTGAGTCGAGCAAAATACCACGTACGTTTTGTGATGTGTCCAGTTTTGTAGAAATACCAAGCTTCACACACCACATCATCTCACTCTGTGTCTGCAACTTCCACTCAAATGTGTCACACAAATTATACAAATGTATGTCAGTGTTTTATATACAGTATTTAAAAAACCATAAGAATGTGTACTCTTTGGTTCTTTCGGAAAAGTCACGTAGGTATAAAAAATATAATTTAAAAAATCACGACGTTTCGGGCGCAACACAAGCGTCCGTCATCAATGTGAAAGAACCAAAGAGTATGGATTCCTGTAGTCACGAAAGCTTCAAATCAAGATTCACAAGAACGTATGTTCCCTGTTTTTCCTATTTATGTGGGTAAAGGTGCAGCCCTGCAATTACTTGCTGATAACACTGCTGGTGGAAGGGCCTCCCTAGAAGCGTAGTGTGGTTGGCATGGACTTTGACAAGGGAACAGATGCAAATCGCAGATGTTGATTGTATGTACAGTATGTGAAACTTCTTTCGCACCGTACATAGCCAACCGTGCTAATCGGAGGTGCAGGGGAAGGACAACAGATGACTGCGGTGTCAAAAGTATTATTTAGAAATGTTTAAAATATTTTCCATAAACTGTAAGGGTGCTATTAGCATTCATGAAAGCCACTGTTGCACTGATTACTGACATCAGTAGCCAGTGGAGTCAACTGAGTTGTGTTGCACAAAATAATCAGCAGATTGCCTTTATGTCAACAAACGTCGCACACCCGTAGATCTATGTGGCTTTGGAGAAATTGCATCATGGATTTTGTCCCCTGGACTTTGCAACTCTCCGTGTAGAGGTAGGGAACACGCAATCGTTTTTGTTTTATCATCACTAAGGCATTGTGCAATAGCTAAAGTATCACCTGACACCATTCCTACCAATCAAGGCCAGCTCACTGACATGCAACGCAGTAGCACTGTGTGCCCTGTCCAAGCATGGTGCAGCTACATTCATTGTTGTACTCTCCTTCTATGCTCCCACATATATGCTCCCTGCCTTTTCCAATCTGTACTGACCAGTGTGAAGTATGGATAATACCCTTCAGAGCCTGCACGATGTGGGAAGGCCCTCTTCCAGGAGTGGATTTACAAAGGGATGTAGATGCACATATATCTGACATGGAGAGACACGAAGAGGGACTTATTATGCGTTGAAATGGGGGGCAGCATTGCTTCTCCTCTTTATGTGTTAAAAGTTGTGGATAACGGTGTGGATAAACGTGGGCAAGAGGATGACTTTGGTACCACATCCGGGTTACTTCTCTTAGCCGTGATTTTGCACGAATAATGTAATGAATTATGTACCTCCTGCAGACAAATTTCAGGTCAATTGTGATCGGTGTTTTATCAGTGGGCAAGCCTTCTTAATAGGATTTAATTTAACCGCAAAAAAATGGGGATAAGGAGAAACAAATAATATTAAGGTCCACAGGCGGGATAAAATAAATGTATTTTTTTTTATCGAAATGTGTTATTACTTGCTTGGTAATTATAAAAGTGACTTTTAAACCACACCATTTACCAGAGTTATTCAACCCTATTTTACGAAACGTCAATTATTTATTAAATACAAATACGTAACGCATAATTAGTTTTCTGTTTCCTTCCGAGGCGCCTGATGTTTGTTTCAGATGGTCAAGTGTTCACAGTATTGATCTGTGATCGAGAGGACTACCGTTATTAAAATATATATTTTTTAGTCTCAACGAGTTCACCGGATTTAAATCCTGTAAAGCATGATTTGAAGCTATCGTGACTGCAGGAATCCATACTTTTTGGTTCTTTCGGTAAAGTCACGTAGGTATTATTTTTCTACCTACGTGACTTTGTACTGTAAAGCATGTTTATGGGTGTATTCAACAACAGGTTACTTAAGATGATAACGAGCGTTTTTTTGTTCACTCTTCAAAAAATATTAATGCCAGCGCAGTGTGTTTATTATAGTTTGCATTCTTTATATAGACAAGACCAAAAAAAACCCTCCACATTCCCCACACAACTCCAAAGAAGGCCAACAATTCCCCAAAACATTGCCTTCAGCAGTGAGTGCTATTTTCAGAAGTGAATATTGTATGGGAATTGCAAAAAACAGCATGTGATGTTTCTCCCCACACAACACCCATCGAAGGCACGAGTCATACGACACGAAAGTTCACCCAAGAGCGGATCATCATTATCAGGGTTACAAATACCAGAACAAAGTACAACAGCGACCTCTAGCGGTGTAAATTCGTGCTGAGCCGAGTTTAAAAAAAAACTTGGTCACACGGTCGTTTCTTTTACACCGAGCGCGCAAAATGAACACGCAAACAACAGATCCTGCCAAAGATTGACAACGTCCACGATCGGGGTTGGGGTGGGGGGGTGGACGAACAGACACAAGTACTCGACTTACAACCGAGACAGTGAGGATCACCCTCGGCCCGTGCGTAAACCATCACCCGAATCGCGAACCCTCCAACCGAGCTACGCACACGTTACGCGTTCAGCGAGAAGGACACGACGAGTTTACGTGGCATAACAAATGTGTCACGATGCTACGGACGCTTCAACGGACTGCGAAAATACGTATCCCGATTGTCGCACTCACCGTGGTTTGCTTCGACGACAATGTGAATCTTCAAGAGGTTCAGAGGCTGCGTGGAGCGGGGTGGGGGGCCAGCCCAGCCAAGCCAGATCGGTGGTGATGGTGGCGGGTTGGTTGGCGTTGTGGCTGTGAGTTCCGTAAACGTAATTGTCGATTGCCATTCGCGGTCACCTCGTGAGTGAATGACGCGTTCGGTGTTTCGCAACGGAGGAGGAGGTGGCAGTCGTGGTGGTGGTGGGGGGGAGGGTGGCATTTAACTTTGAACGGCGTTGCTGAGTGACTATCTCTCTAGATTTGAAGCTTTCGTGACGGCAAGGATTCATACTCTTAGGTTGTTTCGGTAAAGTCACGTAGGTAAAAATAAGTAATAATTATTATTTAAATTATCATTATTTATTTTTATTATTTCTTGTCACCTACGTGACTTTACCGAACAAACCTAAGAGTATGACTATCTCTCAATGGAGAACGTATGCACGTGTCCAGAATCAACGTGAAACGATCAGTGTTTATGCCAACGGTGTGGTTGGTGGTGGTGGTGATGGTGACGACGAAGCTACTGCTGCGTTGGCAAGTGTGGGGCACACAAGCCAAAAAAATAATTTGTCTCAAGAACACTGTCGTGGCCTTAAAAGAAGAAGGAAAAAAATGTAACGGGCGACGATTTTCGGGAAATGTGTTATGAAAAAGGGCCCACGGCTCAAAACGTCGCCTAGAATTCGTATCGTCATCAGAGATGGTTAATCCACTGCTCGATGAAGACCACCCAAATCCGTCGCCATACTCTAAACCCCTTATCGGTGCCCTAACTTATTACAAACCAATTCAGACCTTATTGGTCAACCCCGTGCCCTTGTAAATCTCAACGTCTATCCTACAAAGTGTCATCACAAGGGAGAAACACAAACAAATAGACAAAAACATGTTTTTCCTCAATTTCCCTGTACAAAAATACGGGTAAACCACATGGGTTGACAGGTGTGAAGAAGCACACAGTGCACAACAGTGCTTCTTACACACAATTTAAAAAACCCATTATTTTCTCAAGATGTATTTTGTGGTCATCTTGCCTTAGGTCACCATCAAAATTTGAGTAAATGTGACCGAATGACAGTAGCAGTGATGCATGAGTCCCACAGAGAAACTGTGACTCATGCCGATGGGTCCTAATAAAGACACAACCGTAATAGAGGTTTTGTGGGTTAGATCGTGTACATAAAAATGTGTCGTTAACCCCGCTACCACCCGACACAGGTAATTAGTAAGCTTTTTCACGTAAACAAACATGACAATTCGTTACTAGTACAGCACATCGGTGTGTTGGAGAGTAAACCCACAACACACCGATGTGCTGTACTGGTAACAAATTGGCATGTTTTGTTTACGAGACAAATCTTAGTAATTGGCTCTATCAGGTGGTGGCAGGTTTAACGACACATTTATATTTGCGTTAACTAGCCCCAGAAAAGCCTATTGTGTAAAATATTGGTCGCGAAACCCGAAGTATTGAAATAATAATGGTTAAATAGACGAAACCGGTCCATAGTTGTCTCATCACTGTATCACTGCTGCTGTCAGTCAACTGATAGGGTAAAGTGTGGGTACTGCCCCGTCTTCGGAGACCAAAATAACCCCTAGGAAGGGTTCTCTAGACTCTAGAGCTCTCCTTAGTGGAGGCCCTTCTGCTAGAAGTGGCGTGACCATTAGCAGCAGTTATAAGGTACGTAAGAGTAGATTATTTTATTATTCAGTACGGTGTTGACAAAATGTTGTCCATGTATTTTTGTGTTTTTGAGTACTCGCATTTGTTTAGGATATTTGATCCGTCACCAGGGCCTATCTAAAATAAGATTTTGCCGGTCACCATTAATTTCATGAGCTTGATCATTTAGGTTTGCGATTTAATGAAAGCATCTCCGAATTTTAACCCAATAATGTTCCACAATAACGCATGCATTTGGATGAAATATTGTGTTAGAACTGCCCCCCCCCCCATAGTTTAGAGGAAGTGCTCTCGCCAACAACATCTGGTAACCCAGCAGCATTTGTTTAACAACCCTAACTCTGCTGATGAGACTCAGAATGTCAACACCAGTCGCTTGATTGCTTAAACAAATGCTCATGGGTAATAGTCGACTAAACATTTGTGATTTATGTGAAGATACAGAAGATAATTCAGAAAATGCTCTTTATGTGTCATGCTTGTAAGTCTGGCTGATTACGGTTGTTAAATATTTTTGGATGTCATAAGTAAAAGTAAATATGGGTGTCAAAGGGAGTAAATTCAGGTCCACACCTGAGCGATCAGTTATGCAACCACAATCGCTCTCCATGAAATCGTGCAACTTAATTTCCTGCTTATAGGCGATTCATTCCATTGTATGCAATCAAGTTGTGCGACAGATTATTTAGATAAAGGACACGCCGCGGGATAAACTGTGGCCCAGGTATTACGTATTTACTTCCATTCCAAGTGCCATCACCTGCCAGGAAGACAACCCCTACGCAACATGGCCGACGTGACGCCATCACGCCCCGTGTGCTACAGCCCACATTTGGCTGAGGCAAATTAACCCCTTTCCCGTTCCGTTGACGTACGTGTACGTCGTCAGTTTTGTTGACAACATATACATTGGCAATGTTAATAATGAATACGTAGAATTAATTGTGTAAGGTTATTCATTATTGTCGGTTACAATCGGCTAATGAGTGGTTGTGTCCACTCTTAAGATTTAACCTAATTTTACGAATATTAAACATCGTAACTCACCTTTTCACTCAGTTTTCAGTATACAGTACTTAGTTAAATATAACTCACGCTCTTTCTAGGATATCAAGCCATTCTGATCCCTGCTTATACAGTGTATGATTTTACCCATACTAATATCTCCAAAACAACACATTGATATTATAGAGAATCTATTAAAATCCCATTTTGTTGTAGAGGTTGTACGGGGGGGGGGGGAGGTTCAGTTGTAAGATGTCACCCCCAGAAAAATAATTAAAGAACGGCGCGAAAAAAGGGATTTGGTGAAAACCCAAAAACATAGATTTTGGTGGGAAGGGAGAGGAGAGAGAGAGTAGAATAAAGAGGTCGTGAGACAAGGAAGTATTCATGCCCTGCAAGCACCCGCGCTGGTTGGCACAATCCGCCGAGGGTGGCGTGCGATTAACGTTGCTTCATCAGGGGACACACATGGGACACCCGGCGACATTTACGGGCAAAGTGCCCGGGACTTGTCCGCACACACGTAGCCCCCCCACCGCCCCCCATTTCGCTGCTTTGTCGAGACCCTCCTATCACTGCCGTTCGCATGCGGTGCATCTCACCCTCCAGCTGTCCCACACGCCTGGTTGAAGGCTGAATGAGTGGTCCTTCAGTTCCACAAAACTCACTTCCATCCCTGACTGAATGCTTTCAAGCTGCTTGCTATGCATCCCCTGTTGCTGCAAGCCGTGCCTATAAACTATTTAAAGTGTTTTTTTTATTTGACCAGGTAAGGCTCACTGAGCTATGTAAGCTCCTTTTTCAGAAGCGACCTGGCCACAAACGATAGCGCAACGAAGCGGCTTATCACGTGGACATTTATAGCAGCTGAGATATTCTAAACGTATGTTGATTCTAAATGTGGAGGGAAAAACAGGAGGACCTGGAGAAAAATCACGGGACTACGGGGAGAGAGACACGCAAACTCCAAATATACAGCAGGCGTCAGGGTTGAGATCGAACCCACGACCTCCTGTATACCTGGTGAGGGTGATAAAATCTCCGAACATTATTCAACATACAGTCGTGTACAGTACAGTACTTCCTCTAAACTCTAAAACATAACTTCTTCGTTACTTTTTTTAATGCACGTGCCATGCTGATGCAAATTCATTGGGGATTCTAAATTGAATTTATTTTGTCCACCATTTTCAATTTATACAATCCCAGTGAGAAGACAAACGTGGTACAGACACGGGATATGTAGTATGATCATTTAAATTGTGAGTAAAGACAACATATGGGTGAGATACATAAATCGGCTCTTGACGTTGCAATGTTTATTGGGTTCGAAATTAGATAAAGCATTTGACGTATTAATTTTTTTTATTAATCCTAGAACCGTTTGATATGCTTGGTGATTTGATCGTTTTCTCGGTTTGATTATGCCAAGCACGGTCACTAATCGTGAGATTCAACAATCGTAATTGTTTTTTTTTAAATCGATTAATCTGTAATATTGATCCCGATAGGTCATCTGTGAATCGAGTGACCCTGGGTGTTGTGCTGACGTCACGGCCCGCGGTAATTTGCTGACGTCAGCACCCCCAGCGTTTCCGCTGTGGCTGCCTGCTTAATTATTAACTGCATTACATTACTATCACCATCAGACGTTATTTATTTCTGACCCGGACAAAGCTCAAGTGGCACAACAACAGAAACGTTAATTGTAAAAAAAAAAAATTACAAAGGTGTTTATTTTTTCCGTAAAACCCCGAGCATTCAGGTAGCTGGTGCGTCGTGGCGGTTCGGCCCGGCCTGAGCGGCACATCTCCCGCCTGGGGTTTCAGGCGAGCCTGGTAAAAGCCTGCGGCCTAGGTCGCGTTTCGGTCTTCGTTGACCCCGAGGGCCCGCCGCTGCCCTTTGTGGCACGGTAACCCTGGTTAATGTCCCGTCGCCGTAACCCTGTAAAGAGATATCTTAACAGATTAACGGTAAAGTATTCGTGTGTGTGTATTTTGTATTGTGATTGTGGTCTGTTGAGAGTGATTAATTGAGTTGGGGTTTTTTTTGCCGTGATGGTTTCAGCCTTTTGTCTCCACGATGGGGGCTGAATTAGCATTTTCTTCCTGGGGTTTTTTGTTGTTGTTATCTTATCACAGCCCGCGATACACAATATCGTCTTATTTTGATCGGTTATTTACCGCAAAAGGTGATGAGAGTGGAGATGCCTTCATTCTTGGCAGTGTATAGCCGCGCTTTTGTTGCGTGAACTTAAATTAAAACCATATGGGAGCTCGTTGAGACGACGATATATCTCCTGCAATGGTGACCGGTTGAATATAATGTTTAAAAATGGGACTTGTATGTCTTACATTCTATCGCTCTGACAAACCAGTGAAACATTTTTGCTGAAATGCCTTATTCAGAATGTCACTGGAAATGATAATACGTTTCGAAGAGCATCTCTTTAGGTTACCAGAGTGCAAATACAATCGAAAGATTTAAAAACGTAAACACGTGCATCTTTAAAATACGGAACTGGGGAATGTGTTTAGTATTTAGCTGTTACGTTGTTTCGTTTATAGGACTGCATGTTTGAGTGGTAGAGGAGTTCCAGATATGAAAGATCATGTTTTATGAGACCCTTTTGTGTTTACAATTCGTAAATGTTATCCTGGAACGAATATGTCAATATTTATCGAGAATGCCTAAATGAGTTTAAACACTCATGAGGGTCCTGCATTAAGATTGTCGACACGTTTACGAATTTATATTTGGAGTGTGGTGGGCGCAAGGGCACCGTCCGAGGATGCACATGTGGGAAAAACTCAAAATTGTGCAGAGATAGATTAGCAAGCTCGAGTTTGCTTAAATTAACAAATTCAGCATCGTAATATTGGTCTCGAAAGCCAATGGACTGATTACTAAATCATATATTTGTATGTGGAGACAGAACCAAGATCCGCTTGTATAAGTTATCACCCATTTGCTTTACTGTTCTTTGCCGACCATCACTGCTGCTTGGAAAAATTGGATTGCAGTCAATAGGTGCCCTTATCCCTGCCCCCAGTTTTCAAATATTTGGTTGTGGTGCGCCTATTACCATGGTCTGTGAGGCATTTAACCAGTTATGATTTTACCGCAGCATGTATTTGTTCTACAGAATCGCCACAGTTTAAATTTTCTTCTTCATGTGTCTTCTGATCTGAGCCGCACTTATCAATATTGTCCATTCGCTTTCTGTTTTCCAGAAAGTTTAGCCGTGAGCAACTTTGGCGCTGTTTGTCGGCGGACACAATGGTAATGGAATGGAGACCCTCCTAACGCCCAGCCACACGCCAGCCATGGAGGACGATGACTTCCACTTCGCCGGGCAACGCGGGGGGAGCGCGCGTCACGAGCCCATGGTAGAGCTGTGCAACAGTGGCGATAGTGGTACTAATGTTGTCTCTAACTGTCTGTTTGGTCACACTGCCGTGAGCACGACAAAGGAACCCAAGGGGAAGAGCGGTGCGTATTTGGAGGTGGATGGAATGTTTTTGGAGAAGTCGGGGTCTGCGTCGATGTCCTTGAAAAAGCTGGCAGAGCGGCATCTTGCTGAAGCCAGAAACACAGAAAATTTGCTTTCAAACACAGTTTATCAAACTATGGCGGGCATCATAGATAATTGCGAAGTAAAGAATCCCCTGAAAGCTGGTGCTTTGCCTGTAGAAGAACCTGCCCAGAGGTATTGCAGATCTACACGTGGGTTCTGGGACATCTTTAATGAGGTAACAGGTGCCTGTGCGACAAGACCAAGCTCGCTGTTGGACAGTGAAAGGACAGCAGGTGGATCTGATAACTCAAGAACAAATACTGCTGGCATGTCGGAAGATGGCACACGTAGTGATTCTGTAGAGCATCAAAGAGGAATCTCGAAGGAAAAATGCTTGCTTGAAACTGCTCTATCTGCATTACAGAGCGACAGTGACTGTAGCCCCATGGGTAAACAAGAACATTTTATTTATAACCTACTGGCAAAACTTGAAGCAGAAGCCCGTTTGAACATCTCCAAAAAACGCAGTGGTGATGAGTGCAATGATGGCAAACATAATGTTTTAAATAGCAAACTCCATCACGCACCAAAAACTGTACATGAACCAATTAAGGTAATTGCTTTGTTGTCATTACATATGTTGGTTACAAGAAATTATGATGAACAAATCGCTTGTTGCGACTGACCAAGATAAGTAAAAATAAATGTATTAAGTTTAAACAAAATACTTCTTTCTAAATATTTGATCACTTACTACGAGTGTTGTTTGTGCAGATTTCTCTAATTGGCACTGTATAATTAACGCATTTTATGATGTTGGTGCTTTGCTTTTTATCAATTATCTAGGAAATCCTGTCAGAAATGCGGTTACCAAGGAAAATGAGCCCCCCTCATGATGAGTATACTGATGAATCCATAAAGGCGAAGCTCACAGGTTTCTCAGGTTTGTATAACGAGTGTGGCATGAAGGACATTGAACAGTTTACATTTTTGTAAAATGTTTATGGCTGACATGCATTTAAAAATTTAATTTTTAATGTTATTAGTATTAAAAACTGAGCTATTATTACACCACGGGAAATAATGTAGATACACCCGTTCAGCTTTTATAGAATTGTTAATCGCATGACTATTAGATGATACTAGATGTCCATGGTAGCTTTACTATTATTAACTCTGAAATGTTTTGTTTTAAAAGACGCCACATTTCCGCCAGTCATACACAAGAAGAAGGGATGGAGGCAGTTTGCTGGAAGGAGAATGGGTTCAAATGCACTGCGCTGCAAAGAGGCATCCCACTCATCGCCTCCACATTCCGACTTTAAGCTGCAGGACACCGGTAAGTAATAACTCCTCACAATGTAAATTAGACGTCTAACATGGCATCTAACTTGCATCCTTAACCTTACATAGGTCAGATCATGTGTATAAGAATGTTATGTGCTGCAAATCATATATGTTGTGTCAGTGCAGAAAAATCAAATGTAACGTACTATGCTTAAGTACGGACATAACGCCCAGGATCTGCATGCATTGGGTGCTAGTGTATTAACAAAACTGCTGTGCGCGTGTACAAGTAAAAATATTGAGTGTAATGGATTCACCCCTGCAACAAATACCAGCTGCTATATTCGCCACTGTTAAAAAGAGAGTTATTTGAAATATAACCCTGAATTGAGACGATTCATTGACTTGTCAATGTGAAGGATCATTGAATATTCATGCTTAATTCATATACTCATTTGTGCTCTCAGAAATTAGATTTATTTAAAGCACAATATCTGATTTGACAGTCTTTTTAATGTTCATGGAGCTCAGTGCACGCAGCTATTAAGTTTAGTATATTGCAGCTTGACCTTGCAGTTGAGAAAATACATGAATGAGTGCATTTTTTACATTTTACAACTATGGGTGAAAGCAAAAATACCTTAACTCTCATCTGTCTGTCCATTTGTCTGCAACGTAGGGGCCAAATAACTCATAACGGTGATCCAATACGAACGAAATTGCAATGTAAAGTTTTGTTGCGATTCAGGGTTTAACAAATTGGTCAAAGGGTTGCCCACAGGCTCACTGAAAACCAGCACTGAAATAATTTGCCTTGGTGTGTTTAGTTTGTTGTCCTTCCCCCACACTTCCGATTCGCACACTTGGCTATGTAAGGTGCGAAAGAAATTCAACATACATACACATAATATAATTGTGTGATGCATTTTGGAAACCTTTACAGAATCTATACATACGCATGTTTTTTCTTCCTTAGGCGAAACAATCACTCCCAGAAGCCTTACTCCAGAGATTACTGCTGCCCCACTCAAAACCCCCAGCCTCAAGCCTGAGAACAGGTCCGTGTTTCTGAGCGAGCAACTGGATCAGTACCTGGAGGTGGAGTGCTCTGACATTTGTGTGGAACCGCCCCCTCTCCGCTCGCTCGAGGCCACAGTAGCCACCGTCCCATTCAGGCTGCCACACAAAGCGGGTCACAGCTACATTCGGCGGTTCGAGTATGTTCAGCAGAGGCAGCGTCGACTCAGGCAGCAGCTCGTGGAGACCGAGGCGAGCAGATCAGTCGCCACACAGTTGGCGAGTCCAGGCACACCTTCGCACACGTTCCCGGGTTGCCCTAAACAAAGTAACACTGAAGAACGTGACAGGCACTGTGCAAAACGCTTAGCTGTGGACAGCATTAATGCGGAGGCTGAAACTGCGACTGAAGCATGGATCTCACCTACAGCCAGAACATCTTGTGATCGCCAGAATGCCAATGCAGATGTAAACACGTCGAACAGCAAGGTACAAGCAGGGCTCAGTGCGACGCCAAAACGGGAGAAGATCTGTACTGTGGAGGCCTGGGATGTGCCCGTGCGGCAGAAATGTGACAATTTGGTACCGAGCTTCCCTGGGCCCATACTGGCTCTCGAGAAGATGGGGCGCACTGTGTACAGGAACACGGCTTGTCTTGGGCAGAACTACATTACGTGGACGTGCGCCGAAGCCATCAAGGAGAGCGATTGCACCGTGGAGTGGATGGAACAGAGGTCGCTAGACGCCGGACTTCCCAAGAACGCCATCACCAAGACAAGGGCCATGATCGCAAGTTCTGCGCTCACCACACAGATGGTATGTTACTGTTATGTTCGTGGTTTCATAGCATACGGTTGTTATAGATATTTAATGTAAATCAGGCATCCTTTCGAATGTCTGTTTGAAGCATCTTAGTGTATAATTTTAGTTTTTTTCTTCAATGTATTTACTTAAAATATGTGCTTTCCCTTTTTGGCAGATACTCAATGCTGGGACGTTTCCGTTCCGTAAAATGCAAAGGCGCATCATGACAAGGGAGTACCAAAAGGCTCTGCTGGTTCCAGAAGTGAAGGTGGAAAAGTCAGATTTGAACTCGAAGCCTCGGAGCCTCGTGAGCGATGTGTGCAGCAGACGTAAGCGGAGGGTGCTTATGAGACGTCCAGGCTTGGTGGACAGCAGCACAGAGGCGGAAGCGAGCGGAGAAGATATGGACAATGATATGTGTTACGAGAAGGAAGATGACGACTTCCTTGACTCGGATTCTGACGTTGATGCTGGATTTAATGGAAAAGGTGGGTATTGTCTGCAAGACACTATCGTGAAATGTGGTGACGAATGGATTTTTTTTTTAGCATCTCTGTTGAGGATGTGCTGATGTAGCATGAAAGATATTTCTTAAAGCGTACTAAATTTCATAAAGCGACTCTTGACTAAAATGGTTAGAGTTTCTAACCATTTTGACCACGCAAGGCATGTTTACAACTTTTCAATGTATTATTGAGTTTTGCCATATTGGTTGGCGTGATTTTTGACATTCGTTTCCTGAAGGTTCCAACACGTGGAACAAAGCATCAGACATCATGCCGCATGGCAGCGGGTAAAACCCAGAAACACATCAGAGAACTATAAAGCACAGCCGCGAGAAAACTTTACGCTGTACTATTTTATTGATAAATCGTGGAGTGGTGCTGTGTTTCGATTGTGGCATGGACCAATTTAAGAGTGGAGACTAGAAATAATTATTTTCCTACTTTATATGGCACAGATTCTGAAGATTCCAGCGTAGAATTTCGTCGATATACCAAGTGCAACCGCAGACGTCTTGCAAACGTAAAACGGGAAGACAGGCGGAGAAAGCAAATGTCTGGCTCGTCAGTCACAGGTGAGAAAAAATGTAGTTTTTCTTTGCCACTACAGCTTTTTGTTGAATATGAAGAAGGCGGTGTGTTATTAAGTCTTGGATTGATTGATTCCTGTAACCTTTATTACTTACAGTGGGGCAGTAAGCTACTTGTTACTCGGTTTTTGGAAAGTCACCAGAATTTTTCTTGTTGATATACTCAACCTCCTGTCATAGAAATGTGGAATCTCCAAAACTGGTTGAGGGCTTCAAACAGGCGATAAGCAGTACTTCATGCTTCTATTGGTGGGAAATATAACTCTTGTTAATCATGTGTTATGTTTTCACTTACTTTGTTTTCTTAAGTGATGTCTAATGAGGAATTGGACAAAAAAAATGCAAGGAGGCACTCGTAGATGGCCATTATGCTTTATCAGAGTGTTAAAGTGCAAGCAGCTGTTGACTTTGAGTTACACTTGTTGCTGTTTCAGGGAGGAGGAATGCGAGATCCGCAGCCTCGACAAGACGCAGCCTACGCTTACGGGCGATCAAGAAGAAACAGTGCAGCAAACCAGTGGCTGCTCTGGATGCGAGTGACGATGAACATGGGGGAGCGGTCAAAGAGAACGCCATCAGTGCCGAGCCAGGAGTGTCCCAAGTGGCCATTTCCATCACACGCGCCTGCCGCAGGAAGGTAGGGCCTTGCCATGAATTTGTATACATTATAGCCAATGCTAGCTCTCACGGAAGCTCGTGATAACCTCAGCCAGGGGTCTGCAACCTGCGTCTCCAGAGCCGCATGTGGCTCTTTAAGGACTGCTTTGTGACTTTAGTCAGGACCACCTTCTTGTATTCACGTTAATTGTGGCTCTTGAAGTATTGCAGTTTTTAACCAAATTTGAATAAAAAGTACTTGTTATTTTGTTTCCAAACCCCATGATCTAGGCTAAATAAGAGTTGCGGATTTAGAATTTTACTGTGATAAGGGTGCACCTCACATTGGATTTTACAATTTCAAGTGATGTGTATGGATGGATGAATTGATAATTGGGTGGAGTGGTGGCATTATTCCTGGCTACGGCGAATATTAATGGTGGTTCACCAACCTGCACTCATTGGCATGGTGAAGCAAATACTTCCCTTGACCGACACAGCGTGGGGAGGACTTCAGCCACCTGTGGATGGAGAAACAGCTGTAAATATTGTATTATGTTTAGTTTGTCATTGAAGTACACGAGTAGTGTTTGATAATGCTTCAGTGCTGGGTAAACACCAGGACCATTCACCTGGGATGCTACATGGACGGCATGCACCTGGCTATTTGAGACAGTTCTGATGAAGCCATCTCATTCCAGTTACTCAATTCACCTGCGTGTATCGCCGAGGACTGGGAAACCAATGGCAGCTTGTCGCTTGCACAACCTGGAACCATGAGCTACGACTAATTTTGTGGTGGCTCATGAAGTGAGCAGCCTTTCCTGCACATCTCTTAAGCTGCTATTTAGCCAATTGGTCAGTGCATTCATAATGTAGCCAGTTTCCTCGCAGTCAAGGGATCTATTATCATTGTGCCGTCTAATCTTTGGACATTACTGCTTGGATTCCTTGCCATTGTTTTGAACCGAATGTTGAATCTTTGAGCGAGCCCCACATTGTTTATCCTATCCCGCCCCTGCCAACTCTTGCAACCAGTTGCAGAAAGAGACACCCGCGTGCTCCCGCAAGAGCATGGTGGTGCACTTGCAAAGCCACTGTGACTGGAGCAGCCAGCGCTCCACTGTGTACAGCTACATCTCGCGCCACGTGAGCGAGGCCCTGGGATCGGGCGTCTTCCTCGTCGCTGGATTTCTTGTCAACATCCAGCGGTGCCAAGAAGGGACTCGGGACGATGCCGGCCCCGTCGACTACAGAATGAAAATCTATCAGTTTTCTACTAACTCTATTGTGCGGCCAGAGTCTACCCCCAAACAGGTGTTGTGTTTAATCTCTGATCTTGAACACTCGCTTGGGGTGTCCATTGAAGAAGTGACGTTGATAAACTGGCATTGCCAAAGATCCTGGGTTTTAATCCGGGAACCTGCTTGCTGCCTGTGGTTTGAATAATGGCGCAAAAAAAAACCGAGCAAAAAATTTGGTTCTGAACTTGATTTTGCTTCATTCCAACACAGAGAACTTAAAAATATCAGTTGAACTGAAATGCAGCGGACATTGCTCTCAGTGGCAGAGTAGATTGGAAAGCTGTCTCCTTCGTGAACCAGAGGTCACTTGAAGGTAGCTTTGTGATATCCATTTCCGTGGGCCATTTTCTAAGATGAAAAATGTCACGTGAGATCCAAATTGATTTTGTTCGTCTCAACGCGATGCGAGATAACAAAATTGGCTTAAAATGTAGGAAAAGTAAAAAAAATATATAGAAACTTATTAGATGAAAATTAGCTCATACGAATCAAAATCTGTTCATATATTGAGCCATTGTTTTACAAAGCTGAATGGTTTCTATTCAACACCTATCGAAAAGTATTTTGTTTTCCACAATTGGATATCATCACACGTAGCTAATTTGACTTAAAGTGTATTCAGTGCATCCTAAACACATTTGACAATATGAATAACATTAAAAAATATGTTTGTGAGTAAAATATGATCATTTATGTTTGTAAATGTTTAAACTTGTTGACTTTCCATAAATGTTTTCACTAAATAAATGGCACTTCATTGACCAACGTTTAATTGGAGACCTATAGTAGCATTTCTCAAATGTTCATCATAAGACGAATTGACCGAGCATTTGTGTTTTGGTAATTGGTATCTTGTTAGAAAATCTCACGGAAATTTTGAGTCCGCTCGGTTGTCAATTTAGCATTGCAATTTGGAGATAAAATATGAACGCTTAATTATTTCATCGCAAAATGTTATTCTGTTCAACATTATAAAGTGCACATTTCAGTGTGCAGATATTGTTTATGATAATGACATGGTACACCGGGTACAACATAGGATTGGAGTGCTTTTTTTGGAACATTAAACTTGGAAGGATATTGGTGTCCACTGTTAATTTTAAATCATGAAATTAGTGTTTTAATACCATAACATGTTTTCTTCTCTTGAATATAGGCTGTCGCTCCGTCGGCTGCATCACGGCCAGTGGAACACAAGCGAACATCCGGTACATTCGCCACATCTTATATCTCATTATGTGTTGCCCCCTTTGCCTTAGAAACCAAATGATTACTTTCCAAAGCAAACCTTTTAAAGTCGGCGCATCCAGGGAAAACGAATAATGACAGGTTGGCGGAGTTGTATAATCTCTAAAGTTGGAGTTTAATTGGCGTTTTCAAACTTATGGGATAAACTTATATGACATGAGGACATATTACCAGATTTCTCACTCCCACTCGTAAATGGAACTACAGTAAAACCTTGGATTGCGAGTAACTTGGTTTGCGAGTGTTTTGCAAGACGAGCAAATTTTTAAAATAAATATTAGGTTGATAAACGAGCGAGGTCTTGCAATACGAGTAGTACGTATACAGTTTGTCTGCCGAGCGTCACGTGATCACAACCGATATACGAGTGCTTTGATATACGAGTGCTTTGGATTACAAACACGTTTCCGGAACGAATTATGCTCGCAATCCAAGGTTTTACTGTATATCATCTCGATACATAGATCCCTCCACAGGCTCGCAATCCATGGACTCAATCCAACTTTTCTCTCGCCCTCATCTCTCTACTCTCCTCTATGTAATTTCCGTTCAAATAATGAAGGCTTTTTATTACTTGTATTTGATTGGAAAAGATTGCTGAATTTAAAAGACAGAATTGGTGGGTCACAAAGATTGCAGGTTGGCAAACCTTGGTTTAGACATCCATATGTGTCTGTTTAAATGTTCAGTGTTGACATGGGGGGTATGTGTCTTCCAGAAACGGAGCCAGTTCTTCTGAAGTTACAAAGGAAGCTGTCTGGAGAATCAGAACGGTGGACTGTGGTAGACAACACACCACCTCCGCCCAGGTCCAGCCCTGACACAGTGGTTCCACGTGCACCGTCGGAACAACAACGCAGCACTGCTGGTGGTGATGGTCGTAATGCGGCCGAGGCATCAACGTCACCCTCGTCACCAGACAAAGTCGATGATGCAGATTTAGAGAGGTCAGAGTTCACATTTCAGGCACAAACATGTTTCTATGACAATCGGCATACAGTTGCTCATTGTGCAATTTCTTAAATTGTCCCACTTTGAGAAAAGTACACCTTTATTATTTTTAATATGAATCAAGGGTTCAAATGCATGTTGGCGAAAGTTCCATTTCCATATTTTTTGTGAAATATACCGATGTCTTAATCACCAACGATGGGGCAGATCGCTACGACGGTTGATGTGTTTTGAAAATTGCGCCAAGATGTGAGTGGCACATTTAAAACTTGACGTAAATTTTCCTACGCCAATTTATTTGCTGAACAAAAGTATTCCCCTTGAGCGCATACAACTCTCAAATGTAGAGCAACATTGTAATATGAATATTTCAAATTCGTTTCTGGTGATGTCACTGCAGGAGATGGGCGGAAATAGAAGACGAGATCACAGAGGTGGTGGTAGGCGATACGGCAGGCGGTGATTTGGTCTCAGAGAACGACGGTGTAAGTATTCCTCCTGCTTGTCGGTATCATTCAGGCTTCCCTATTCTAAATGTAGGTGGCACAAATACATCTCAAAATGCAGACTTGCTGATGAACACAGTTCATGCTGACCGTTTAACAATTCCATCCCCTCCCTATAATTTTATTGTTCGTCACGATTCAGGGTCACAATTTGATATCTTGATTGCGCTGTCTCATTTGCATTGTCTGTCACATTGAGCCCTCATTCTCGTTATTTCCATTGTCATAAAGGTAATGTTTGCATAAATTATATTTAATTGGTTCTCACATGTATGACTTCATGCATGGAACGTGAAAGTAAGAATTGATTTGTACTTGGAGGAACATATTTTCAGCGATGAGTCATTATATAATTACGTATCATTATGTGGGCTTGTGTTAGGAGTTGGGCAACAGGTCTGTGCAAGAAAAAGAGTTCTGCTACACTTTTATTTACTCCCAGTTCAATGATCCCACACCCAGCATGTTGAGGAGGGAAGCCATCATCGTTCGGCGGCGTATTTGCAAAAAGGGCTTTACGTGTGCATTCGGAATCAATCTGCTGTAGTGCAGCAGGTAGTTGAGTTTTTAAATCGTCAATTGCGCTGCCATCTCAAGCTTTGCGAAACGTTCAAGATAATGTTGATTTAAAGCTTTCGTGACTGCAGGGATTAATATTCTTGGTTCTTTCGGTAAAGTCACGTAGAAGGGGAAACAATAAAATAATAAAAATATAAAACGATAAAATTCTCACGACGTTTCGACTGCAACACAAGCAATCATCATCAGGTGTGAAAAACACAGCAATAAAATTTGAAAAAAGTGGCAGTTTTTTCTTAACGTCAGCACCACGGACAGCGATTTTGGCAGTTATTCAGATGGACGAGTCCATCTATGTACGTGAGTTTTACCGAAAGTTCAAGATAATGTGATCAGTTTTAGATATTTAGGATGCTTGCTTTTAGCTTATGGCTGAACTGGTGGAGCTGTTGGGGCTGTACTTGCAATCGTTGCATCTTCCAGAGTGAAGAAGACGCGATGCTTTACATCTTAACAATCGAAGGGGTGTCCTGAAATACCTTTGTTGGTGTTCGCCCGCACCTCCGATTAGCACACTCGACTACGTACAATGTGAAATAAGTTCAACACAGATAGATATATATATAAAACTCGAGCCGGTTTCATTTAAAACATATGATATTTCACGTTTCCTTTTTTTATTGGAGTATCTCCCCACAGATAGCTACACAATGACCTTAAAATGTACTCACTCCTACCACCTATACTTTTTTTTACCAGGGCACCTCTCAATTCGTAATCAATCTGGCACACTTGCCACCGGTTCCTCTATCTCGAGTTTCCTAGCTCACTACTCATTGAGATATATTAACATGTGATTGAATTTCTTACATGCATATTGTAAGCTGTGGCAAGCCTGAAAGGGACATTCACGCTTGTATGAGTTAAGAGTTGTTCCAATTTCATCACACTTTGGACTATGGTACTGTGAGGACGTTATGAACCTTGGTTTAGCATTACAGAACATAGGTTTGGCTATGAGAGGGCCTGGCTTTAATTGATGTAATACTTTTAAACTACTTTAAAATTGGTCAGTTAATTGCCCTTAAGTATTGGGTAACTGCAAAAATGTGAGACACTTTACTAAATCGTGTGGTTTGCCTAGAAAGAATAACATCATTTGATTATGCTTACACTATGCAGGAGGGATGCAGATTGGTGGTGAAATGGTGGAGCGTACTTAACAATGAACACAGCTACCTGATGCCTTTGATTCTTAGCTACGAATAACATCAACGGCAAAGTGATTATCTCATTCCCAAAGTGGGCTGACCAGCATGGTGAAACTATGGTCATAGAAACCCCTATGATTTACCCAGCATGCGGGGAGAGCCTTTCATCGAGCAGTGGATTGGCGAAGGCCAGCGAGTTGTGTAAATACAATGCAGAATATTTTAGCTTGGTACCAGAAACTTTCACAAAGCAGCTGCTGACATACTTTGCAAGGGCTGGGAGAAATATATTGACAGGCCCACAAAGCTATTTGTATTTTTGCCAACAGAAACGTGCACTGTGCTTTCACCCCACTTTAGATTTGAGCAGTGAATACTACAAATCATAGAAATATAAATTGCCAGAGAGGTGTGAAAAATGTAGTTTGACAGCGCTGTACACAATTGTGTTGGGACTTCCTTTAAATGAAGTCTAGATCCTTACATCTTACATTTCAATTTGCACCTTCCTGGGTCTTTTTTAAGCAGCCAGAAAAAAGAGCTTAGAACAATGTTCTATTTCAACACGCGATATACGGTTTTAAGTCTCAAGCCAAAAATATATTGTTGGTGTTAAATATTTGGGAGATTCCACGGTGTATTAAGATTTACACAAATAATGTTTTCTGTGATTGCAGAAAGTGCTAAATAGTAAAACATGTATTCAACATCAAAACTACTTCTACCACACCCGTATGGTTTGGTTGATGCTTAAAAACTATGACTTGTGTCCACTGATGTGACACATTGTGTATTTAGGAACTGCTACAGTACAGAAGTCAACACAGAGGTATCAGGTACAATTCCCAGCAAAGGCATTTTTTTTGTTGCCAGCGATGCAAGAAGTATGAACTCCCCCGCTTGCTGTGGATTTATTAGCAACATGAACAGGCTTCCTTTAGCTGACATTCACAATTCTCGTGTTTGTAATTTACAGTGCAGGGGAAATTGCTCTTTGCACATCTTCTTAACCAATAATTGTGTGTACATGTACTGCCCTTTTGCCAGCTCACTGCTCGATGAGGTACCCTCCCCATGCTGTGGTTCATGGGCAGCTTTTGATTGTACGTCACCACGGTGGTCAGTGTGGGTTAGTGAATAGAGGGCACATTCTTGACCATTGGCCTTCATGGAATTATGTATTTAGCCTTGACTTAAAGCTTTCGTGACTGCAGGAATTCATATTCTTGGGTCTTTCGGTAAAGTCACGTAGATAGGTTCAAAGAAAAAAATAACAAAAAACGACGACGTTTCGATCGCAACACAAGCGGTCGTCTTCAGGAAAAGGGGGGTTAGATTCCAATGCAAACTGTTTATCAGGGGTTTGAAATGAGCGTAGCCCAAATGTCAGCTGCCAATAATAATGTAAGTGGTGGGCAGCCCAACCCGACGGTGGTTGGTTTTCCACCAATCAAAGGGCTGCCAGGTGAAAATCAGTAAGTTATAGAGAGATTAGCATGTTAATGGCAGATCGCAGAGCCGCAACCAAGGGGTCGGCGCATGAAGTGACTGTGAAAGCGCAAGTTTGAAATGGGCGTAAAGCACAACCAATATCGGAAGGTGGTAGGATGGGAACATCATAGCCAATTATGACTTAAACTGGTTGATAACGTCCTTCCAATGATTGCTCAGTTTGTACCCATCTTCTAGGTTGAAATTGTGTCTGTGTCTATGTATATGGATGGCTTCATGAACAAATCTTTGTTGATAGCCAGTGGGCTTGCAAAGTACCTTCGTCTTAGAGAAATAAATGTCGTGTGAGCCCACCGCATTAAAACAACGATCAGCCACGACCGAGGTATTGGTCCTACCGTGTTTCAGATCTGCCTTATGTTCACGAACATGGTCCGAGACATGTCGCTTTTCCCAATGTAACTGCTGCCGCAGACACAGCTTAGTTTGTAGACGCCGGGGTATTGTATGTCAGGGATCACATCCTTCATAGAGGGGATCAGATCATGAATTTTATGTACTTTGCAATGTGGTGGTTTACCAATGAAATAGTGTACGCTGGTGGTTTTCTAATAACAGGCGATAACTGTTCTTCTTGTCCCCTTGCAGGCTGCATGTGGCATGGTCCAAACAAGGAAGTATCCTGCAGATGATGAAGTTATCGTGCTGGACTCATCGGATGACGACGTCATCGAGGTGTTTGTGTTGGACGACGACGATTAAAAGCGTAAAGAGCTGTAACGGGGTCGACCGATTGATTTTTTCATTTTCAATTTACCTTTGGTTAGTCTTTCGTAATTATTTCAGTTATTGTGCGAACCCTTTGTACACTTACAAGGAAAGAGGCTGAACACTTAAATGTAGCGAGAGGAAAGTGGCATTACAAACTTGTGTTCTTCATTCCGATGTAAGCGAGCAGCCAAAGGGTCATGCACATCAAGGAACTTTTAATTGCCGGGGTTCCCAAATATATATATATACATTGGGCTTTTGTAAAGCCTCCAAGGATGGTGCTATGTTGTATAGTTTTTTTTATTTAACACAAAAAAAGTGTAAAATGCTGTTTCCTTATTTGTGATAAAGCATTAGAAAAGTGCATGTTTTGTGAATGTTAGTCAACAATCAGGGGATTGCAATTTTTTTTTTAAATCTTTCCGCGTTACCAAAACGACGTGTGCTTGACTGCACGGCGAGAGTGCCATGGGTTTGTAAAATCTTGCTAACGGCGTTACTTGTGCAGTGCGCTTGGCAACACCGACATTGAGGCTCTGTTACAATTCATTTTCGACCACCGGTTATGCCCATTGTACATACCGATGGCCGCAGTCGAAATTCACTCCCTTGAAGCGCTGTGCCCTCGCGATGTTTTGTTTGCCGGTGAGGAAGGTTGTACAGATGTAAGCGTACAGGTGGCAATATGCAGCCATCTGCTCTTCGCTTTGGAAAACCTTTCAGAGTATACAGTGTAGTATTGGTAAGCACACTAAAGACGTGCACAAGCGTGTATGTGCTTGTTACGTGTTTGGGTGTTGGATTGCCAACAGTATGTCACTTAGCAGTATTAACTGCTTATTACTACAAGCATTCTGTTGAGTTTGACTGTCATGTTATTTTTTTTGCTATTTATGTTACATTTTAAAACTGATTTTTTTTTTACATTTTATAACAATTAGTTGATTTTAAAAACATTCGGTATGTGAATGTTTATTTCAAGACATTTCCAACATTTTTGAAGCAGTGTCTTATGTGTAAGAGACTTTTTGCAAATACTGTACACAATATGACGATTGGAGACCTGCCCCCCAGTGTGTTTTTGGACTAAAACGGTTTTGCAGAAAATTAACAAAGTAGTCTTAACCACGTGCAAAAAAGTTTTTTTTAATTATAGAATTACCAGATTCTAAGATGTGGTTTTAAATGCAGTGTTGGCGAGTGCACAGCCACGAATAGGTCTCAAATGTTATTTTACATGTCAGCTTATATTGTTGTTTAGAAAAGCCATTTTTCTAGAGTTAGGATATGCTGAATAGTTTGTGGTAATGTTTTTTTTATTGCTGTAGAAGCAATTCAATTACCTTGCAGAAAGTCGATTCCATTGCTGTAATTGTTACCATCTCAGTATTGTGTTGTTTGATATTTGAGTGACTACTTTGCGGGAATGAAGAAAACATTTAATTAGCCGATTCAGTGTTTTGATGGATGCAATGATACATCTCGACAAACAACATGAAGTAGGTTAATCAAAATCGAGTCTCGCGATACGTATACTTAGGCAAATGTTATGCACATTATATATAGGAAAACAAAGAAATACTACAAACAAGACAACCCCACAATCATCACAAATGGGATGGTAAAAAATACATACAAGAGGATTTGATTCCTGAATTAAACTGCAACTCTCAATTGTGATCATGTGTCCTGTTGCTGGTAGAGGTGGGGGCAGATTGTAAACACCAAAATGTTTTTACTTTGACATTGAAGACCGGTGAATATACGGAACACGTGTTGACTCCGCAATATGGAAGTGTTTCACTACGGCGCTATGAGCCTCGGTTTTCAGTTGGACGTACGTGAGATTTGTGCAGTATTAATGCTTCAGTCAAGTTTGGTTTTTAGATGTGTGCATTGATAATTATAATAATCTTCATGAATAAAATGCCTTTCATAGCACAATGTTGAAGGCCACTTCACACTAGCTCAGATAAAGCCACAATTGTAAATGCTCAGAAGTTAAAATTCGATTTAAAGTTTTTGTGACTGCAGGGATTCATCTTCTTGGTTCTTTCGGTAAAGTCATGTAGAATGGAAATAATAAAATAATAAAAATAAAACAATAAAATAATTCGACAGACCTGCTCTCCACCTGAGGACGGCTGCTTGCGTTGTGGCCGAAACGTCGTGAGAATTATTTTATGTTTTATTTTTATTATTTCTATTCTACGTGACTTTACCGAAAGAACCAAGAAGATGCTCAGAAGTTATAAAATAATCAATTAAAAGAAGAACACGTGAATGAACGGTAACATAATGACGAGACACCGGAATAAAATCAGAAGGCTAAACTAGAGCAACATCGGTCTTAGCTCCGATTTAAAAGAAGCCGCCGTGGCCTTAAACTTCTCCATTTGCAGAGGCCCGATGCAGTCCAAAGGCACACAGTCAGCAGGTCTCGTACAGACGCTACTGAGGTTGTTGGTTTTGTGTCTGCTGGAATTAATACCCTTGGGGGTGGGGCGCAGTGTTTTACCCTAAGTGTAAAAGCAAAGGTTTAATAATACCAATCTCGCTGTGGCTGTTGTATCATTTTCCAAAGGGTGGAAATTTCCTAAATATGTTTTTGTTTTAACGGTCATGTTTTATTTTTACATTGAGAGGTTTTCATTGGCACTGCACCCACAACCCTCTTTTTGAAAGCCGCGTGTAAATAAGCCAACTGGATACCTCCAAACGTTGTCTATTGTGCGCAATATGCAACACATTCTTCTCCATCCCCTGCCATCGTCAGTAGCACCCCCTGTTGAAGCGCTGTGTTATTTAAACAATTCTTAGAGACTGTTTACAGACATCTGTTTAAAGTAAAAAAAAAATGTTTCGTTCGGGGGAAAAAATGTATGATACTGTATTAATAATTGACGTTTTATTATGTTGTACAATAAAGTTTGGACAATTTTAATTCAACTCTGGTTGTGCAAATATGTTATGTGAATACTCCGAATTAGCTGAATAATATGGTCAAATTTTATGTTTTTCTGGTTTAAAACTCGTTTAAATAAACTCCATATGAAATTTTCAATGACACCTCGTACATTGACATTTTGTGATATCAGTGGTGGTGCTCACGGCCAACACCAGTGGCGATTATCTGAACCGGTCCGGGGCATCCCCTAGGTCGACTCGGCCTTAAATTAGTACCTGGTGCGTATTGTAAAAATCGACAATTGGGAGAAAGGCGGCCCGGCGTGGTGCTGGCCACCCACCCCCTCGTATCCCGTGCCAGCCTTCCTCGGTGTGCGCTAAGCACTTAACCCCAAAGGTCTATTTCGGCTATAAGGGAAATATTTGTCTTCGTGATAGTTGTGCAGATTGATGAGCAAATTATACTGATGAATGGATTACTTTTTACGAGTTGATCAATGCCTTAATGTAGCTTGTAACGGTCATTCACTACGACCACGTGGTGTAAATCAAATCAATGTGACTGAAGGGTCTCTCCATACCATGATGGTCATGATGATTATGATTGTGCTTGGGCATCATCATCGCTTGTTGCAAGAGTTTCAAGGCCGCCCTGATTAATACTACGGCTGTATTTCAGAAAAGATCCCGTTCCGTCATTCGCAAGAGTCGCGGCTATCGTGTGCCGGCTTCATTTGCCAAATAAACGAAAACAAAATGACTCGCAAATAAAAAAAAAGACTCAAGATGCCTCCTGAAAAAATATATTCACGAAACTGCGACCTTGCCTGGACAAACCGTAATAATAATCCGCTGCTGGATGAAATCCTCCCAGAGCCGCTGTCACTTCTCGTGAGCTTGCGATGTAATGAACAATTCTACCTCGCACCTGGACACGAGCAGATTTCATCTTAGAAGTCGGGGGGGGGGGGGGGCGGTGAGGAACTCCACCTATCAGAATGTCATTTTCCGTTTTCTCATTTTGCTGCGTCACAAATGAATGCGATGGAGAAAATGAAAGGTTATGCAAGCGGTAATTAAGATGGAACATTTATATTTTGCACGCATTCCCACTCTTAACACTTCCAACTGCTGGATGAAGGCATCCCCATTCCATCTCATGGGGTGGGATGTTGTTTGACCATGTTTCGCCACACTGGCCCACTGCCGATATGTGCCCACATACATGGTTCAGATGTCACTCGCCTCTCACGTTCACCATTGAACAGGAATCTAATTATGTTAACTGTGTTCATAGTTTAGCGGGCTAACCACTGCGCCACGGCCTCCTCCGCCGTGTACTCCAATAACTGATGAGAGCAAACACGACCGCCGTGGCGAGGTGTGGATGGAATGGATGTATTTATTTGATTTCAATCAGAACAAAAATAAAACCAAACATTTGTTCTTTCTGCTTCTTCCCGCGCCACTGCTTTGACTTCGTAATTCCCTTCCATCGCCTTTTCCCCTCAAGGTCTTATTGCTTCATTGCTCCAATCACGAAACGTGTCAATTCGTTACATGTCAGTTTAAGACTGTACGAGTGCCGTTTGTTACTGGCCATTTGGCGAATTGAGCTCCTTGGACGTGTGCTCAGAAAACCGTGATTTTTTGGTAATAAACTAAATTATTTTTTATTTTACCAGGTAAGGCACACTGAGCTATATAGGCCCTTTTTAAAACACATTCCTGCGGAGGGAGCTGGTAGGAACGTCGGGTTGCTCGGTCAATGGCCAGGGTCAACGGCGGCGTGGTGTATTCCGCAAATATGCCCAACTGTGAGGGCGGGCACAAGCCGGCGTGAGTAGGTTAAACGTTGAGTTTTATAAGGGCACCACGGGGTGACCAGCCCCTCCCCACCCAGCCCCTCCCCACCCAGCCCCTCCCCACTCCACCCAGCCCCTCCCCACCCCACCCAGCCCCTCCCCACCCTCTCCACCCAGCCCCTTCCTCGAAATCGAACCCACGACCTCCCTGTATACCAGGCGAGGTAGTTAACATCTCGCCACCGTGGCGCCCCAATATTAAAAAAACACGCGCTTTCTCCAAGGCTAATCATTCAAATGAGAGGTTGGATGGAAAGAGACGGGGATTGAATGACTGTACGAATGAACATCCGCGCGTGAGTCGTGAAAGAGAATGCGTTGTACATCAAAGGTGTCCTGCCAGTTCGTTATAATTACCGGAACAATAGACACTGCTCGGGGGAAATTAACCCTCATCACGAGCACGCGTGCAGAGCACACAAAGCATCCCCATCATCAACACAAATCATCAACACAAATCACCTTTCATTTGCCACCTGCCTTACACACGCACGGGTTATACCGTATTCGCCAGATTACACTGGTCTACAGCCAAAAATGCTTCCGAAATAAATGTAGTCCAACTTTACTCATTCTGGGTCGCTGAGAATGAAAAATGATGTTAAATTTGTTGATTGGCTCTAGTTTTCAAGATATGCTACTGGGTAAAGTCTATACGACCCTTGACTTGGGAATGGCAGAGGATACGTGAGTTATAAAGGGAAGGGATCTAAATTTTAACACGAAATTACTAAAATACATATTTGACTGGATCTATGAATACATCTATGACTGGGTTTGGACAGTACTTGCTTTTTGAGCAAATCAATGAATGATGCAATCTGAACCTGGTATTGCGTCATACATGATATTTGTTGCACCATGTGATTCCTAGAAGTTATAAGACCCTCCTCTGGCAGGTCAGACGCACCCCAAAGTCGTGGCCGGTGTCAATAAATAAAGCCATACACAAATCTGGTCTCGCATTTTGGGTTCCGTGCGTTTATTCATCAGAAAAAAAGATGTATTTGAATCCTTAACAAAATAACGTAACATGAAGAAAAATATACTTTGTACAGACCTATTCATAAGATTAGTGTCTTGCAAGATAGGGTAACAATATTCGATTATTAAGACCAATGTGTTGTGTTTGTTTCGATTATCACTGATAGGCTTTACCTTGTAAAACTCTAGTGGTAGTGCCTTACGTTGATGACTTCTACTCCAAGAAGGGCTTGCATCTTACCGGGAATTATCGATTAAAATAATCCCCGCACAACATGATTTGCTTTTCAGATTCTGGGGCGAGGTGGGCACAATGTGGTGGGCCATTTGGGAGACAAAGGCGGCCGGGCGTGGTGCTGGTCACCCAACCCTCTCGTGTGCCGTGCCGGCCTTCATAGGTGCTCGCTAACAGCACTTGCCCCGACAGTCTGTTACAGGCTATACGGGGGATCTGGCACCTCCGATTAGCACGGCTGGTTACGTACGGTGCGAAAGAAGTTCAACGTACATACAAGTGCGTTGTTGAACGTGAGTCATTCACTTATATTACATATTTCACTCTCGTCTTCTCATTAAACGTGCTACTTATGACACTCGCTTGATTATATAATTAAAACTTCAAGTGGCACGCACGAATCATGGAGTGATGCGTGATTAGCAAACCAGGGCAGCTTCTGGAGATGATGATATTGTTTTTTGGGGGGGGGGGGGGGGGGGGCATTCCATCCACTTTCACGCCGCGTGTAAGCGAATTGGCTTCGTGTACGTGGGAGTTATAAAAGCCCAAAGTTGGCGAACCCCACACTGCGCTGGTTTGGTTCAGGATCTAGCTGGTAGCGCTGGCGGGAAGGCTTCGGGTTTATACAAAACTCACCTCGACCAAACCCACAAGCTAAATTTGTTTTGCTATCACCTTCCGTGTTGCTCGGTGGTGGTGGTGTTGCTTTTGCCTCCCATCGCAACTCTAAGCGGTCCTACCGCGCTCCCATTTTACTGCTGTCGCAGTTACCCGCTTGGCAAATTTCTCTCGCCATGGCCACGAATATTCGGCGCAGGGTGGCGTCCATGCCGTCCGCCTCGTCGTCGGAGAACGACCACGATGAGAACTGCAGCCCGAAGGCGGCGGCCGTCGTGGCGAGTTCGCACGGCGCCACCAACGGGAAGGTGACCGCGGCGGCCACGGCCCGCGGCGGTTGCACGAGGAGGGCGTTCGGATCCATCGGCAACGGAGTCGTCGCCTCGCGTCGACGCGGCGTCGCCAGCCAGGTGAGAGGAGGGTGTCCGTACTGCGGGGGGGGCGGGGGGAGATCCATCTATACATACATCCATCCCTCCCAATCGCGGTCTCCGTCTCCCAATCCTCCCTTTAATTCTAGGAGTTACAGCTTTTGTGTTTTGACCTTTTGGTGTTTTTCTCGCCATTGCTCGATTGTGGCCACGTGTCTCGTTTGGGCCCCATGTGGTTGGGGGCGGGGGGGGATTGTGTCTGCTGAACCTCGCGCACCGTACGTAGCCAACTGCCAATCCTCGGGTGCTGCGCCACCGCCACCACCCACCGAACGGTTCCAATTCCTCGGTCGCACCAGGCAGGCGCTTGCCTGGTGGTGGCCACGCGTCTTCACGCACGCTGCTCTCGTCCCGCCACCCACGCGGTGGGTCAACGCTCCTCTCTCTCTCGGCTGCCACGTTTGTTTTGGCCGCGTTCTGTTGAAATCGGTTTTTGCTTTGCCGTATACGCTGGTTGGCACCGGCATTGCACACGGTGCAAAAGACGCACCTTTTGGTCTCGTATTTCGGCACCATACATGGCCAACTGCGCAACAAGGATATGATATACAAGTAACACAATTGGACGGACCTCGTGTGACCTCTAATAGAAATGGATTTTGTTACCTTTAAAAAGAAAAGTGGTTGATAAGGTCGGGGGGTGACTTTTTTTACGTGGGAAAATTAATTGGACCCATTGCAGCTGTAGGTTTTTTTTTTAAAACTCAAATTCGATCGTAACTGTCGGCTGACCCAGTTTTGTTTTTGCCTTGACCAAGATTTGTGCCTCCCCTCCGCAATTGGTAACTGCATTCTTGCATCTGCATCCGCTTATTGACCATGCTTAACTGGACTACCCACATTCGTATGCACGGGCCACACGCCCATTTTAGTCCACGCCTCGACCACCTTTCGATCGGATAAAGGTGCAGCCCTGCAGTTGCTTGCCATATGGGCACTGCTGCTGGAAGAGCTCAAGGCTATTTCGCCTGCTCGTCCACCCTTTGCGGTGGGAGTATTTGTGCTAGGCTGACCTCAAGTCGCCCTGTAGTGTAAGCCACATTGTCCCTTCTAAACCACTCTTGTCTATTGCCTCCGAAACGTCGTGCTTTTTATTTTTATTTTACTTTTATTAATTTAAATTTTTTACCCACGTGACATTTACCGAAAAAAAACCTAAGAATATGAATCCTTGCAGTCACGAAAGCTTCTAATCTAGAGCTGTCTTGTCTGTCAGGACTATGCGGTGCCCAAGCACAGCCCATCCCTGACGACTGCAGCTGCCCCGTTTGTCATTTACGAGGAGGCGGACGTGCACGCAGAGGTCGTCGCGGCTCCCTCTGCCTCCTCCGCCGATGTGTCGCGAGAGCCGAGGGGTCACGAGCCCACGACGGATCTTCACGCCGTCTATCAAACCACACTGAGCCTTCCCGCCAGCCTTAACGCCAGCGCAGGTGAGCTGGGGGCAGGGATCTGGTGTCAAGGGCACCACGGTGGCGAGATGGTAACTACGCCCCGTAGCCAGGAGGTCGTGGGTTCGATCCCGACCCTGACGCCTGGTGTATTTGGAGTTTGCATGTGGTCTCCCTGTGGTTTTGTTTTTCTACGCAATTTTATAATTGTTTTTGAGGTATTTGCCTACTATAAATTCCCACAAGCAACTTCGTTGATCAGTTGCGACCATGTCGCTTCTGGAAAAACGGTGGTTTGCTCGGTAAACTTTGCCTCGTAAAGCTAGATCTAGTTTTTTAAAGTTGGACCTGGTGGCTTGTGGAGGGGGAGCCCCCAGGATGTGTACTGCTATCTAATATTTATTCACTTTTAGCCCTTTAAACTTTCATGACTCGTTCACGGTTATCTGTAAAATAAAGCCATCTAGTAATTTCAAGTTGTCTATTAACCACAATTTTCGGACAATTCAAAACTGACGCGTTTCCTCAACCCATTGACACGCGGTGTTAATTTAGTTGCATTGTTACATCTGAACCGGTCTGAATTCCGTTTTGGTCGCGTGCCAGTTTTCTGCTACACTATAATAATGAAATGTTGGTTTGTGGGTGCGTAATTTTTATTTTCATGCATCCTGATGTAAGGTTTACAAATGTGTACGTTTGGCCACCTAATTTGTCCACTGCATTCTCTAACGATCATGATGGTCCTCTGCCTTAATGCCTCTTGTCACGCGTTCTGACTATTCATCAATCTTAATTGAGGCTTGCTACAGTCATGGACTAAAATATATATAAAATTAATGTCCCTTTTTGCTAAAGAAATGATCAATGCTGTGCATGAACTCCATCTCTGCACCCCCCCCCCCTTTCCCCAAGCCTCCCCAATGATCCTGGACTCTTCCTGGGCCACCAGTGGCAACTGTAGCTGCCAAGACATGTGCGGGGTGGAGGTGAACAAGGAAACTGTCCATGACCCCTTGGTTTTGTCCGAGTACTCTGTCCACATCTACATCTACATGTGCAAAGCGGAGGTAACCACAGCAGTCTCTCCCCCCCCCCCCCCCCCCCCTCTAGACTACTGAGCTGCACATGGAGGTAGCGCTACAATTTAAAAAAGCAGAGAATCCCATTTTTAAAATTCACTTGGAGTCGGTTGTCTTGGTAGTCGTTTCAGAGGCCAGCATTCGTGGCTTAAGTTTTTTGGAAAGCAGGCAAGGATATAAGGTTGCCAGAAGGTGGTGGTTCATAGAGCCGCAATTCTGCCTCCATAAATTACCTTCATGAATCCAGTGGCGCCCTATCTCCCTAACACGCGACTTGAACGCGTGCCCCCGTGCGCAGGGTCGTTACCGGCCCCGGGCGAACTACATGAGCCGTCAGCAGGACGTGTCGCACGCGATGCGCGCCGTGCTGGTGGACTGGCTCTCCGAGGTGGTGACCCAGTACGGCCTGCAGAGGGAGACGCTGCACCTCGCCGTCGGCTACAGCGACCGCTTCCTCTCGCGCATGTCCGTCGCTCGCGACAAGCTGCAGCTGCTGGGGGCTGCGGCTCTCTACGTGGCCGCGTGAGTGCTGCCCCCCCAAACCCCCACCGCCCCCCCCAGCAGTGGCGGTGCTGGTGGGGGGAGGGTGGTTAATTATGCTGGGGGAGGGGGGAGATTCCACTTCAAAGCACGGTGACGCCTGAATTTATTGGGGTTTTTTAATTTAGTTTGGACTTGGCCTTGCACCCCCCCCCGATTTTAACAGATTGGGCTACGTACGGTGAGAAGTTCGGCATACGTCAGCTCGCCATAAATAAGCGACTAAAACCAAATTGGTCAACCAGCCACGACCTACTAGACCCACGCGAACTGGTGTATCGGTCCTCACCCATGGGAACATTTTACTCCGTAAAATTCGTGGTTTTACAGGTAGGAGCAACGGTTCCCCACTTCCCACCAGGGATTATTTGTCTGTCGTGCACGAATGCGCTGTCCAACAAGTTCCTACCTGCCCACTCCGAAGGAACGTGTTTTTAACCCTAACATTGCTCTCTGGCTGCCATTGTACCGTGTGCCCCCCCCTCACCCCAGCAAATACGAGGAGATCTACCCCCCCGACGTGCACGACTTCGCCTACACGACAGCCGACACGTACAGCGTGCGGCAGGTGCTGCGCATGGAGCAGCTGCTGCTGCGCATTCTCTCCTTCGACCTGGCCGCGCCGACCTTCACCCAGTTCCTGAGGTTCTACGCCCAGTGCCTGTCCACGCCCGATCAAGTCGTCAGCCTCGCCATGGTAAAGCTGGGTGTAGTACAAGCCAAGTGAGATGCGACAGTCTTCTTTCTCCCCACCCCCAAGCTGTTGATATCTTGCGATGTTGTGCCCCCAGTGCCGGATGAAGCTAAGTGCGGGGCCTGTAGCATATGTTATAAAGGGGCCCGGAATTAAAAAAACACAAATGTTAAAACGCACAAATATTTAGCTTGTAAAGTAATTGGATTTTTTCATTTGCTACACGGCCAGCTAATACGACAAGTCGCCAACTGTAAACGCCCAGTCGTTTGTAAAAGTTGAAGGCGGTATAGTACTACAGTAATAGAGCAAGTGCAGAATCGCTGAACCGGGATTGATGACTTGAAAGCATTTAGCGCGGGGCCCGTAGCATATGTAGCTACTTTTGCTACTGAGAATTCGGGGTGGCCCCTAGCACGAGGTTGGCAAGCTTTTTTTAAAGGATCGTTTAGTGACGTTATTAAAGACCACGAATCGTATTTGCATTGCAGCTCTTGAAATCGTTTGACCGATTTTCGAAAAATGACAGCTAGTTGCTTGACACCCCCCTCCTCCCAGCTAGTTCAATGGTTACTTGAATTCCAACTATGCAATGTGATTGGTCGAAAGAAGAAAATTGTTTAAGCTTCCCAAATATGAAATGAGCTATTGTACATCATGGGACCTCCTTTGCCAGTAACAGTGTGATAATAGAGTTTTCCCCTTTTTCTGGCAACAAAACAGGTGTTAAGATTTTAAAAAACCAATCTGAAACCTTCTACAAGAAATCATGTCTGCATTAACCACAATGCTTGTGGTCAGAATACAAATAAAAAAACGAATATTCACTCGAAACGGATTGGTCCACACGAGACGGCTTTTGAGCCTCGTCTCAAACGGTGCATCTATATGTAGATGTAAATGCTTTCCCCGTGCTCTCATTACTCTAGTGCATTGTCTTTGAGTTTGTACGCCTTTTGGCGTCCTCTGATCTAACTGCTTGAAAGAAAGCTGTCTCTGGTGTGGACCAATCCGTTTCAAGGACGGTACATGTATTATCAGTTTTTAGTTTGCTTTCTGACCACAAGCCTTGTGGTTAATGCATACATGATTCCTTATAAAATGTTTCGGTTTGTTAAAAATCGCCACCTGTTTTTGCCAGAAAAAGGAATGTATTAGCAGACTATTTTGTATTTCTAATTTGCAAGCATTTTTGTAATCCACCAGGTGTGCAAACTTCCCTCGCTCAATCTGCTCAGACTGGTTCCATCCATTTTTTGACTGTCACTCCACCTGACAGAACGGCCTCTTGACTTGGGATTCAGACTTGTGAGCATCCGATCTTTTTGGACGTGGCATTTATGTGCGTGGTCGTGCGTGTGCACGCAGTACCTTGGTGAGTTGAGCCTGCTCGATGGACAGCGCTACCTCCCCATGGTCCCGTCCATCCTCTCGGCAGCTGCGCTCGGTCTGGCGAGCTTGATCAGCGGACATAAGTGGGCAAGTACTGCAGTGTAGCCCTCTTCCTTCCCTCTGTGCACTCTTGCCTGGGGACTTGACAAATCTGGCTCAAGTCTCCAAGTGTAACTTTGCCCACCACTACTCCTGTGTTTTTTGCATTTGTCCATTATATTTGCAATATCTAGAAATCGGTGTTTTCCTAATGACTGAACCATGTGCAACTTTAATCTCTTGCATCACCAATTTTGTACCACCCAAAAATCCCTTTGTAATGTGCTGGTATGGTTGGCTGTTTTTTACATTTGGGCAACCATCCATGATTTTTAAAGTGGGTTCGTCATGTAACCTGTCATGGTACCGTGACTGCACACCAATATTCCACTTTATCACATGGGTGCAGCTGTAGAGAAGGGCCATTTTTTGAAGAGACTCATGATTGACAAAGGCTTCAAATCTCATAACCCAGGGACTTCCTTGCAATACAATTTAAAATATCTCCAATTTCAGGCTTTAATGCCAGCAACGGCACAAGTGAAGTGCTGGATGTACATCCGTTTTTATTGCACTTTAGCAGGATGTCTGACATTTGCACCGCGTACGGTGTAAGGGGAGGGGGTGCGACTTTTAAAATGACCAACTCCATGTGGTGGGATGTCATGGGCGAGCAGTGAGACCCCCCCCCCCCCCTGACCTGACAACGAGTTAACTTAAGTTGTGCTCAAATTTCACTGCTCCTTCCACTTTGGCCGCCGACCTATCTAGGCAGTGGCGGCTATATGCACGTGGCATGTAATCCAGCGCTGGCGGTAGATGGAGTTCGATGGCTTGCCTCGTAAGAAACCGACTTTTCTGGTGGATATGTGGCAGCGGTAGACTTTCCTAATCTATCCTCTCCTGCACAGGGCTAGCACGTATGGTACCCCCTTTGCATACGCAAGTTCTCCATGCATAAATACGAATTGGCTGGAAACGCGCAATTGCTGTTTCCAGTTGCACCATTTGGCAGCCTTCCAGCTTGTCTGGTTCTTTGGCGCTTTTTTTTTTGGTGCAATTTGTATGTACAACACTAAACCAAATCTCTTGTTTCTTTCCCCCCCCCCCCCATGGGCTTCAGCCGCTGGCGTTGGAGGAACTGACAGGGTACAGTTTTGAGATTCTGCAGCCCTGTGTGTCTGCCCTTCACATCACGCACACAGGCAAGCAGGAGCAGCACAGCGCCTTCAAGACTTACCAGAGCCCCAGGTATGTAGCCTGACGTCATTGGGTACATTGGTCACGACTAAAAACGTTTTTTCCGTACAGTACAAATGCTGCTCTAATTTTTTTGGCAAATAATTTGAATTTAAATTTTCAAACAATCGCTTCTAACGCCACAGGTATTTATTTTTTACCAAAGCCAGACCGGGGCATGTAGAGTAGCTGCAAAACCTAACAAACGGCTGCACCAAAAATGTGCAAGCGCTGGTATATTGACCACAACTGTGTAAAACTCTGCTTGAGCGTTTGCGTTGATCTGACCATTCTCCTACGTGCTGGGAGCTGGATCTCGGCAATGTCACGTGGTTGGCTCTTGTCTAACCGACTGCCGGCTCAAGCCCCCTTCATGGCGTTTTTGGATAACGTGGGTTTATTTTCAGATCTCCGTTGAATCTACTTTTGGCAGCCATTGAGTCTAAGACGGCACAATCGCACGATGTTTGCTTTCCATATTGAGAAAAAAAAAATCCATGTCCGGATCTGATTTTTTTTTTTCAAATGACTACCGTCCTTAAGCTCCTTTTTAATTGGAGGATTGTGGAGGTTCTCAACCTAATGGTGTGCTATGCAGCACAACCGTAAAACCAATGTCTGGCTTTAACAATGTCATGTGCCCTGATCTCCCCCCCCCCTTCGCCCCGTCTCCACGTTGTGCCAACCTCCTCTTGCAGGAACTACAGCGTGGCACTCATGGAGCCCGTATCTGACTGTCCTTGGCTGCGTAGCGCTCTGGAGTCGTCGTGATGCTCCACAAGCACTGCCGACCGTGGGGAAAGCGGCCAATTTAAGCACTCCCTGTCTTTTGAACGTGCTTGCTATATTACTTTCGTGGGTTGGTACCCAATCCCGTTTCCTGTTAAGCATATCGTTGCCAATGCCATTTGTGCTGCAGCATGCGAGATGGCACGATTTTACAGCCATTGAAACGAGTCTCCCAATTACTATTACGGGAGTCTTGTCTTGCATCTACTCGCAAATTTGCAAATTGTTACTTTTTTAACGTGGTTTTTTCACGTATGCTGGAGTGTAATAGTTTTATCCTAGACTTTAAAATGCTGCACTTAATACACTTTTTAATAATATTGCAAAAGGAACGCGTTTTTAAATAAATCCAAGTGTAGAAGATTGTTGCCTGAAACAGTTCCTTTTTATATAAGGTCGCGGTTATCCTGACTGTGGCTTTTTGGCCGATCCTTGAACGCTGGCACTGCCCTTTAAGATGTGCTCCTGCATTTTGCCAGAATGCGCTTTCTTCCGATGTCAAGAAGCCACTGACGTTGAGCTCTTGAGTCTATGATGCCAACGCTTTCGTTTGGACTGCTTTGCGTGCTCTGTTTGTCCTGCCACGTCTCCTAAACGGTTAGCTTATGGTGCTCAAGTTCAACACTCTACCATTTTATAGACAACTGCGCTTCATGCACCACACCCAGGCTGGTATTAACAATCGCCTTTAATTTGTGCAAGAGGGGTCGCCTTGACAATCCATGGTGAGGGCTCAACCATTTTTGGGGTGCAATTTCCCACCCCCCCCCCCCCCACCACGACTGCTCAAACGTCTCTTTGCCCAACGCCATCAATTATTTAATTCGGTGACGACCTGCTCGAATTTTTGACACGAGGTTTTGACTGGCATGTACGATGCAAGTTACTACCTTGCAGGCTTCTCGAACCACGCTTTGCCAAGACCTGGTTACTGTTGCACAATGTTTTAAGCTGGTTTCTTGCTCGGGAGTTCTGGAGCCAGGAATGAGTTCACATTTTTATGGCAACCACCAAAAAAAAAAGCCCATGGTGGTGGCTTGCTAACGCCCAGAAAGATACATGGCAGAGTGGACCCTACTGACCTCATCCCTTGGTAACGAGACTTTAAAGGTGATCAACCTGCTGCCCACACCCCTTACATTTAGTGTTTTTCGGTAAAGTCACGTAGGTAAAAAAATTAAACAATTCACGACGTTTCGGAGGCAACGCCAAGCTCTGTGGGAGTCGCCTGCTCGACCTGACACTGCTTGAAGGAAACCCAACGCATGATTGTAGATCTGTGCTTGAGTGATGTTGGACTGTCCCAGTTCCATTCACCCATCACGGTATAGTTCACTATGATGGTTTGGCATTTGGAGGGGGGTGACCTAGGAAATATTAACAATTTGTGGGGGAGGCAATTTAACAAATTGCATGGCAACGTCGACAACAGATGGGGCATGATGGCCGTGACTACCAGTAGTGCATAACTGCTATCAAAAGTTTAAGGGCCCCCGCAGCCTCCAACCCAGCTTGATGGGAAAAGCTCCGAGTGGTGGTCGTTGACATTGGGAGCAATTTCGGTTGGCGTGCCGTACTGAACCTGGCGACCCAAGTTCAATTCCTGCGTGTGGCCATTCTCCTTGAAGCGGTCCTTGGCCTCTAGGTAGACTTGCCTAAAAATGAGTATCTGCTGAGGTGTGTACACATTGCCACTGGGGAGACAAAGGCGGCTGGGAGTGGTGCTGGCTACCCACCCCCCTCGTGTTCTGTACCGGCCTTAATAGGTGCTCGCTAACAACACTTGCCCCAACAGTCCGTTCAGGCTAGACGTGGGGGATCTTTGTTTGGGGCGCCTTTACCAGAGTGCTGTAATTGAATGCCGCTTACATTTTGGTGCGAATTGACTGCACTTCAAACTTTGATGCAGCCCAGGGGAAATCACCTCGGTACGTGCCTGCACAATAAGAGCCACATTACTTGCGATTACAATTCATCCCCCCCCCCCCAACCCTACACCATGAATACAGGAGGCTCTGTTGACTTAACTTTCGGGACTGCAGGAAATCATTCCGCAGGCTGAGGCCTCGCTGTTCGCACGCGTGGTTCCCAGCAGCTCTGGGGCGCTGCTGCTGCACGACAATTGAGGATCTCCTGCCGAGACTCGTGAGCTCGCCTATTGATGCGACTGCGTGTGCATGTTTGGAGCCGATGGCGTGCAACCGTGCCAGGCGTACATGCCGTTCGGAGATCACGACTGATGGTGAAATCCCCCTGTGGGGGGGAAGGCAGGAACGTTGCTTGATGGTCACTTCCACGTGTGAGTAGAATACGTGGACAATCTGACATTTGTACCGCTCGCTTCATTTGATTTTCGCACGCGTGACGTTCTATCCGCCTCCCGTGACTGCCATTGTGACGTAGTTTCCTGCCTTTGTGACGTTGATCCCTGCTATTGGTCGTCATCCGTCGGAAGTGACGTGCCCTACTGAAGCCTGCTGTACGTTTCTTATCGGTCAATACATTGTCTCCAAATTTGGTTTCCATTTCGAACCATCGGGGAGATGGAGCGGGCGGGATCGGAACGGTAACTGTCTCTTAACCTGGGGTGCACGCACCCCCTGGAGGTACGAGACCTGGCCAAAATCTTTACAGAAGGTACATCCTCGTAACGCAAATTAAGCACGGTCACGCAAGCAGAACTTTGTTTCATCAAACCTATGTAATTATGATACGTGATGAAATGTTTAACGGTTAGAAAGACCAAAGGGGGTGATGCGAGGCTGCAGTGAAGGTTAACAACCACTCGACTGACTGGACCGTTGAGGCGCGAGGCACGGTGACGCCTCTTGGGTCTTGGCTGACCCTCCATCAGTGGGATGGATCGTGGCAGCCGATGAAGAAGATGCTGGTGGCCTGACGTTATGGGCCTGAACGCCTTTCAGCAAAGCGCAATAGGGGGGGGGGGGAAGGGGTGTCGAGCGTTCGCGTGCTGCATTCGCCGCTTGAAACTCCGGGTTCGGTGAGTCACTCGGACGCGTGACAACCGTGCGTATGAATGCGTCGTCGTCTAAGTGCAGCGGGATTGATGCATTTCGGGGAGTGAAAGTGAAGCCCCCCCCCCGTCCCCCGTGATGTCATCCTTAATGTCATAGCGCTCGGGCAGTGCGGGAGCCCGATACGGGCGTCGTCGACACAAAGCAATTTAAGCATTAAAACAAAAAGCCGCTCCTGCCACTTCTGACTGCATGAGCGAGCACATTAGAATAATTGCAGCCGAATCGTTGATAAACGCGCATATATATTCGCGTATATGCACGTTTGTCCATGCACGCTACACATTCTGTTGCGCATATGCCTGAAAATATATTCCAAATGCTGGTTATACGATGCGAATTTGTTTGCTGGATATTGCCAATTTGTGCAAGCGGGCATGTTTACATTCTCAAGATTGGATGAATATATAAGATTCACGTTTCGGGAACGGGCTGGTCGCCCATGAATACTCTGTTCGGAACATTTCCACAATTGTTAAGACCAATTTGTTGTGCGAGTGCGTGTGTACGTGCATAGACACACTGAATTAATCGCTATGTCCCTCTTTGCTATGTTGACTGAAATTGCAAGTTGGGGAAGAACACACCATTTTATCGGCTGTAAATTGCACGCACTCAAAGCTTGGCTTTTGCTTTTGCCAAAGAGGGCATTTGCTGTGTAAAAAAAAACAACAGCCAGCGAACAAAAAGTCAATCTCGTGTGGCCCCCGATACCGGCTGAGTCATTTTGATTTTTGGGAACAAAATCCTTGCCATCGGATTTGAGATCTGGAAAACGGCACCCGACAATGTGAAGAACACTGGAACACGAGCATGTGGGAAGTTGTGATCATTAATATTATTATTTCTCAAGGTAAAGCTAAGCTGGTTAAATGGGCCTGCTATTAGTGCTGCGTCCATGAGATCATGAGTTAAACATCTCGACTTGGCTCAATCAAGCCCATCATCGTAATTCCTCCACATTAAGAGGCTGCGTAGTGGCGCGAGCGGCGGTAAAGTGGTTCGGGGCCGTCCATAAATGACGTCACGCGATTTTGAAGATTTTTGACCCCCCCCCCCCCCCCCTTCGTCACACGGCGTCACAAAAGGTCAGACCCCCCCCCCTCAAATATGACGTCACAAAGCTCTGCCCCCCCCCCCCACCCCAAAATAAAACATGCTTCAAATCGCTTTAAACGATTGCCATTATAGTGCGTATTTAATGTGACGCTGCACTCTAATGTTATAGGAGAAAACATTTATTAAACAGTGAATTTAATTAAGTAGAACGTGTTGTCGACATTTATTTAAAGTTGCGCATTTTGATGTGACGTCACATTTCTCAAACGCCCCCCCCCCCTCGTCACAAATGTCTGACCCCCCCCCCCCTCTGGGTGCGTGACGTCATTTATGGACGGCCCCTTACCGCTCTGTGCGACGAATTCGGCGATCCGAGTTTGATGCTGTATATTTGGAGTGTGCATGTTCCCCCCGTGGTCGCGTGGATTTTTCTCCAGGTTCTCCGTTTCATTTAGAAACATGAATTCAGAGTATTTGGCTGCTATACATTTCCACGCGATAAGCCACTTCGTTGCGCTATCATTTGTGGCCAGGTCGCTTCTGCAAAAGAGCTATGTAGCTCAGTGGACCCTTTGCCTGGTCAAAATTGTTTTTTGCCTAACATCAGTGGCGAGTGATATCAGAAACGTTCTGCCCCTTCCCAGATGCCCCCTCCCAGATGACCTTTCCCAGATGCCCCCAAACTGCATTGACCGGCGCGGTGAAAAATACCAAATAAATACCCACAACCAAAATGGCGTGGAGCAGTCATCCGTCGGTGAATTGAGAATGTCTGGATTTCGTTTTTCATTGTTGCGAGGCTGCAACACTGTGTGGGAATTTCGCGGTGATTATTCCATGCACGTACTTGTTCTTTCCAAGGGAACGTGAAGTTGGCACCACTGACTCTGTGTAACATTTGTAAGCATGTCCGTATTTTGAACTTATTTCGCACCGTACCGAGCCAACCGTGCAAATCGGTGGTGCGGGGGGGGGGGAGGACGCCACATTAAACACACAAATCAGTTCTAAAGAAATGAATTTGTCAATTAAAATGATGATTTAAAAGGGCACAGCTCCAGTGGCTTCCGAATGTCAGAAGGAAGAGCGTTCCAGACGGCCGCAGAAGCGCATATGAAAGCGCGCGATGCGGGAACCGTCTTTTCTCGATGGCTAATCGAAACACCTGCTTGGATCATGGAGACAATTTGAATGCATTCTTAAATAATATCTCCGCGGGGTGCGGTGTGTGCGTTCTTTCAAAACTCTGACTCGACGTTCGACGAGATATCTGGGCACTGACGCATTAATTGCATTGAAATGTTGACATTCATTGAGAGCAATTATCATCGCATGTGGTTGTGACTTCCGCATCATAGAAGGGCCTCGTGTGTGGGCGTCAGCACGCAGCCCCGCCTGCGATGGCTCCGTGGTTGACACGAGCGATGCGGGGGTTGCGAAGTTCTTAATTAAAAATTGGAAAGCCACCCCCACCCCCCACGCTATTCCATGGAGAGATTCACCAAGCCAAACAACCGAAGCACTGTCTTATATAGGTATACGTCTCCGATGCGTTGCCCAGGTGTGTGTGTGTGTGTGTGAGTGTTTTCCCCCCTCCGCTGTTTCCTATGAATACGTTGATGTCCCGTGTGTATGCGCATTATTTTTTGTTCTTGATTTTTTTGTGTTCTTCCCAATTATATTGGAACCGTGGCTTATCGGCTTAGTCACGAGACAAAGGACAGTTCCTTTTGACATTATCATGCATCGCAAGGCACCAACACCGCCGGTGAGGGAATGGCATCGGGCAGGTGGCACCACAGATTTATTCTTGTTTAAGGGAGAGTAACACAGGTAACTCTCGCTATGTATCTTGGTAATATCTGTCTGCTAATATGTCTGTCTATAGTTTTCTGGTTAGATTTTATGTCGCTATTTCATTATACCTGATGATGATTGCTTGTGTTGCAATCGAAACGTCGTATTCTATTATTTAATTTAATTTATTATTTTATCTTTAGACGTGACTTAACCGAAAGAACCAAATAATAATTCCTGCAGTCACGAAAGTTCTAAAATTAAGATTGTTTAAGGGACCTTTCAAATGCTTCTCGTCCACCTTTGCAATGCCCTCCTACACAAACGGCGAAACATCGAAACGACAACAATGTATTCATGCTCACGATTGGAAATGTCGTATTAATTAAAATCACATTATGGTGGTGTTGTGTGTGTGTGTGTGTGTGCAATCAATGGTGATCAGGTTATACGACCACTTGAGCTGGGCTATAATCCGATTATTTTCTGGGATCAATTACTCTACCGACTGCCAATTCCATTACTTGGCCACTCGGAATGTACGAACATAGTTGGGGGGGACAAAAACAATCTCACCTCTGTCCCAACGTGTGCCGCTGGACGGGAGGTACAGTAATGGGCGTGGCTTGTTGGGGGTTTCCCGCCTTCAGGAGGCAGGGTGTCAGGGCTCTCGTAATTGACCAAATCAAGTACAGTAGTTGATTTTAACTTTTAGTCGATCAATCGTCTCAGCTCTAACTACCATCATCCAGCTCAACTCGAGACCATCTTTTGAGCATGAGTTATTACCTGGATTTGAACCCCACATCTCAGCAGTGCCGGTTTATTGCTCTGATATAGTAACATATTAAATACCCAGACAGTTAGTCTCCTTCCCTCGGACTGTATCCGTTCCTCAACATAAAATGTGTACTTTTTGTTGTTGTTTACAGCTCCCATTGGCCATCTGGGAGTGCATTTTTCCCAGCAGCATTTGTTCCCGAACCGGCAAACGCCGGCGCCGTTTCGACATTTCATGCATCATCGGCGGTCACTCGCGAGTTTGGTTTCATTAAACCAATTAATCCAATGCCGCTGAAGAAAATCCACTCCCAAAGGCCACGCGACCGATGATGGGATGTGAAAAAAAAACCTTCACACTTTTTTTTACGTGAAAGGACAGGTAAAAAAAAAGGAAGACCGTGGCAGTATCTGCTTCGTAATGTGACTTATATAAGTCACGTAGATTTTTTAAAATAAATAATAAAAATTTCAATAGAAATTAATTAATTTATAATTTTATTTCATTTAAATAAATAATAACAATTATAATAGAAATAAAATGATTTATTATTTTGTTTTATTTCTATTAAATTTATTATTATTTATTAAAAATTGTACCTACGTGACTTTACCGAAAAAACCTAAGAGTATGAATCCCTGCAGTCACGAAAGCTTCGAATCTAGAATCGCCACTTATAATTTTACACAACGACGTGATATAAGTATTTATCTCTAGGAGCCATTGGGGGTGCCGTGGCTGCGATGACAGGGAAAGGAACGCAACGGCGAGACGTAATCACCTCCCAATCCCACGCTCACCACCCCGCCCCTCCCGAATCCTCACTCATCATACATCAACACAGACTTCACTAGGCTCGTGTTCAATTGTGCGTGGTGCCGTGATGTGTGTCTTCGAGCCGAGACGGCGTATAATGCGATTTTTTTTGTAGCTCCACTTAAGGCAGCGGGTCCATACACAACACCGAGTCCTTACACCGACAACGATGTTACAAGCCCTGCTGTCATTCCACTGCTGGATGAAGGCTTCCGCATGCCTTTTCAGTCAACAGGGCTGTCGATTCTTCGCCACGCTGGTGCGTGACGGATGACGGGTGAAGAGGACAAAGGAAGGATCAATTCACTTAGCACTCGCTAAAATTTTTTTTGCATTTCACACCAGATCTGCAGTTGCCTTTTGTAATAATACGCGTAAAAAAAACTCAACGTGGGATTTGAGTGAACGGTGATTTACGCCGAAAACATGGAAATGGTCGAACGGCACAATGCAGGACTCTCCTGAAAAGGAGTCCTGAGACTCTGACTTTTCTAAATCAAGGACATCGTCCGTAATAATAATGGGCCCGTGTATAGAGCGTCGTTCATCCGGAGGCCACAAGACTCTGGACAAAACACACGCGCGCATGGAGGCCAGCACCAATAGAATCCAACCCCAAAACAAAGGATTCAATAATACCTGCCATGACTTCACAAGGGGGTAGAAACTGGGACAGTGGTTCGTGCTCTGCACTAGGAGCTCGGCCACCTGAATTCGTATTCCCGGACACGACTCACGTAGGTGGCGATTCACACCTGAACCCATCCTGAGTCAACCCCTTCACCAATCCACTCTGACCAGGGTCGTAAAAACAAGGTGCGTATGTAGTGTGTTCTTTCTCCCTCTAAGCCTGCGTACTTTACTACGCGTCTCGTCGTACTCATTGACATGGAAATGTTTTCTCTAACCCCTCCCTCTCTCTGCCTCCGCCCCCCCTCTGTCTTTTTAAGGACACCCCACAGAGATGATCACCCCTCTCTGTACCTGTGTTACTCTCTCTCTATGTATCTTGGTGATATCTGTCTGCTTATATGTCTGTCTATAGTTTTCTGGTTAGATTTTATGTCGCTATTTCATTATACCTGATGATGATTGCTTGTGTTGCAATCGAAACGTCGTATGCTATTATTTAATTTATTATTTTATTTTATCTTTATACGTGACTTTACCGAAAGAACCAAAGAATAATTCCTGCAGTCACGAAAGCTCCAAAATTAAGAAGGTGCGTATGGTCTAACAACCCCCAACGACTGACACGGCATGGGGGAGGCATTCATCCAGCAGTGGATTGACGAAGAGCTGTGAATTATTAGGAATTAGTTCACGACTCCACTGGATATGTAGCGACTATCAAACTTGGGGCTTTCTTGGGCACATCTAAATTTTAGTTTTTTACGTCATCAGATCTCACACACTTCAGGTCGGTGTTCTTCATTGCAAGGCCCGTGGGCCGCTGACGGCACCTGGGTGGCCTTTAGTGCGGCCCCCGACAATACACAAGGAGTGACAACATCCCCCATCATCATCCCCCATCATCATCATCGTGCTGCTCTCAACCCCCCCCCCCCCCAATGGTTTCAAACTCGTGGCGGCCCTCAAACTGATGATGTCGTATCGGCGAAAGTGGCCCACCTTCTCCCCCCAACCCCCCTCTCTGAAAATGAGTGAAGGACACTACTCTCCTGCCCTCCCAACAACCCAACATGTAGTTGGGCCAAACATCCCAAGGCAGGGAGCCTGCTGATACGTGAGCTCGAGACTCAGCGAGGCCTCTTTGCGAAGATTAAGATCCATTGTTGTTGTTGTTTAACGATGTAAGCCGCGCGTGGTGTGCGTCACCCTCCACAGCCTCGTCTTATCCTCCGGTTTCCGGCACCTTTGATGAGCAAGGTGATGATAATGATATACTGGGGTCACGGGGACAACTTTGATGATTCTCTCGTGGCTTCTCAAGCGGCGTCTGCGCTAATCAGTGCAGCGCACAAACAAAGACAAATACCCCCCGTATAGCCTCAACATGCTGTAGGGGCAAGGTGCTGCTAGCGAGTAGCACCTATGAAGTCAGGAACGGCACGCGAGGCGGTGGGTGGCCAGCACCACGCCCGACCGCCTTTGTCTCCCCAGTGGCGATGTTTACTACACACCGCACCAGGTACTAGTTTGAGGCTGAGTCGACCTAGGAGAGGCCCAGGACCGGTTCAGATAATCCTCACCGGTGTTGGGCGTGAGCGGAAATCGAACTCGGGTCGCCGGATTCGTAGCGCAGCGAAGCGCTAACCGCTACACTACCGCTGAGAGTCCTTCACAGAACGTTGGGTGGGAATGTTGCTCGCAATCACCTCTTGAAAAGCAGTCGCGACACACTTTTGCGGTTGCGTGGCCCAGAATCCCATTGCCAGGCCGCTTTTGTCTCCCCCGGTTCTGAAGATTAACGACCAACACACAGCCCCCAGGTACAACACAGGCAACCCACACACGATAACAGCTACGCACACAAAAAATACACTGCCTGGGCTCGTCCGGGATTTGAACCCGGGACCTCTCGCACCCGAAGCGAGAATCATACCCCTAGACCAACGAGCCAGCCGATGGATGAAGACTGATATCCACTGAACCATACTCAGCGGAGTTCGATGCCTGGCCGCGAATAACAACCAGCGAGTGCTTTGGTGCGGTGTGAATCTTAGCAAAGGGGTCATCCATAAATGACGTCACGCACCTAGGGGGGGGGAGGGGTCAGACATTTGTGACGATGTGTGACGAGAGGGGGGGGCGTTTGAGAAATGTGACGTCACATCAAAATGCGTAACTTTAAACAAATATAGACAACAGGTTCTACTTAATTAAATAGACTTTTTAATAAATGTTTTCTCCTACAACATCAGAGTGCAGCGCCACATTAAATACGCACGACAATGACAATAGTTTAAAGCGATTTGAGGCATGTTTTTATATATTTTTTGGAGGGGGGCAGAGCTTTCTGACGTCATATTTGAGGGGGGGGGGGTCTGACTTTTTGTGACGTCGTGTGACGAAGGGGGAGGGGGGTCAAAATCGTCCAAAAGAGTGTGACATCATTTATGGACGGCCCCAAAGTGTGTACCGACATGTAAGAACGCAAAAATGCACGTACACAAAAAACTGCACTCGCGCACTCAACGAAAATAACAACAACAAAATAAATAAACCACAGTACATACACAGAGCAGGACGTGAAGTTGTGGATGTGGGGCCAAGTGCGGTGAGAAAGCAGCAATTAAAACCGTCATGGCAACACGAGGTGTGTGGCGTTGCGAGGGAGTAACGAACGATCTCGGACGTCTTTTGTCGTTGGGGCCGTCCATAAATGACGTCACGCGATTTTGGACGATTTTTTACCCCCCCCCCCCCTCGTCACACGACGTCACAACAAGTCAGACTCCCCCCTAAAATATGACTTCACAAAGCTCTGCCCCCCCCCCCCCCCAAATTAAACATGCTTGAAATCGCTTTAAACTATTGTTATTGTAGTGCGTATTTAATGTGGCACTGCACTCTGATGTTGTAGGAGAAAACATTTATCAAACAGTCTATTTAGTTAAGTTGAACGTGTTGTCTATATTTATTTAGAGTTGCGCATTTTGATGTGACGTCACATTTCTCAAACCCCCCCCCCCCCCCTCGTCACACCTCGTCACACCTCGTCACAAATGTCTGACCCCCCCTATGTGCATGACGTCATTTATGGACGGCTTGTGAAGTCATGGGGCGGGGAAGTCGAACTCTGGCAGGGCACAGGTTCCCGGTCCGCCGGCTGGCTCGTTTGACTCGAGGGGTATGATTCTCGCTTCGGGTGCGAGAGGTCCCGGGTTCAAATCCCCGACGAGCCCCAAAATAGTGCTTATTTTATATGAGGTCACAGGGTTATTTACATTATTTCGGTAAAGCCACGTAGACACCCTTTTGTGTCAAACCACTGCTGGGTGAAGGCTTCTGACCAGCGCTGTGTGTCAGTTTGGGGTTAGTGAAGGCGACCATAAACGTTGGAGCATGGGACATACAGCAAAACATGTATTTTCTTGCACTGATAAGGTAACCTGTTATGCATCGCGATCGGCCATCCTAGGCACTAAGCTCAACCTTGCATAGATTCGGCGATCTGACGAGATCGGGTATACAACAACAACAACCGCCATTCGCCACTAAGTGGCGGTGACGTCAACACGACGCTTGTGCCAGGCTAGGTGCACGTTGAGGCTACCACGTGAAGTGTTGAACGCCCGCTGGCACGAGGTCACGTGGCAGACTCAGCAGGTGCCACGGGTCGACTGACTGAGACGACTGGCTGATGCACCACCTGTGTCCCCTACTGTGCCAACTTGCTGTGCTTTAGCCCCACGGCGCTCCGCTCGTTGTTGTGAGCGTCGCTCCTCCGCCCTCCGTTGTTGCTGGAGGGCGACTGCCTCCAACTGCCCAGGAGCGTCCTTCACGAGCCTCCTCCACAGAGGCTGATCTTGACACCGCTGGTACCAGTCATCGGTATACACACGTACACGCGCGCACGCACACGTGCACACGTGGGATTTACATCTGCCAACTCAATCGCCTCAATTGATTTTAGATAGAAAGTTATCGATTTCTGACCAGGGGTTAATTTCAGCCGGGTGTATCTGCGTCAGACACCGCGAAAAAAAGTCTTCTCCCGGCACACCACATCCATGATACGTCTCCATCATTATGGCTACCAGTCGCGTGCCGACTCGAGCGTGTCCACCTCCGATTAGCACGGCGGTTGGAAACGTACGGTCCGTAAGAAGTTCGACATACATACATATTACATACCAGCGAGCAGGGAAATATCCGGTGGGAAAAATTAACCACTGTTTATGACCAAACACGCGATGAAAGTTAATTAGAATGTGCATTTAAATGGAACGTCGCGTAAATGGATTCAATTTTATTGATTTACTTTTCCTACGAATAACGAGGTTTCCAACTGTGTGTATCGGCCCAGCCCCCGAGGGCATTCGACCTCCGCGGTTTATCTAGAAGACAAGAGGCGTTCTTATTTCTGTTGTTGTTGTTTGTTGTTGTTGTTGTGCGACTTCCCTTGAAAGCACACGGGTGGAGGAGGGGGGAGGGGTGTGATTCCTGCAACAGCCTTCAGAAGCAAAGTGCCATTCGTTACAGTCACGGGCAAGAGGGAGAGGGAGTGGAGGAGGCATTGCCGACCAGCGCTGTGAAGTACAACTCGTGTAGACCAAAGGCGCTTCCTCCATCTCCCGTGCGCGCGCGGTAAAAGACTCGTGCTGCGCTCCGGCACTCTGGGGAGCTGCGAGATGAACATCGCAGGGCGATCGTGGCTCTTCGCGTCTGTTACCGCGCGCCGCTCGGCGTCGTGATGTCACACGTTGCGCGCTCAGTGCTGGGCGGCGAAACGTCGGACGCCGAACACAACGCGAATTTTGACCCGAGAGAGAGAGAGAAAAAACACACACACACATTCGGATTGATGGCTATGCATGAACAGCACAAGCGCGAGAGCCTATGCATTGTTAATTACGCGAACCCACATCGGGTCCTAGAGTCTTTTAGGGGAGGGTTCCGCTAGTTAAAACATTATTATTATTGCGTGAACAGCAGCGTGAGACGGGTGGGAGTAAGAGGAGGATGCTGATGCTCCTGCTGATGATGGGGTAGAGGAGGAGGAGGAGGACGGGGGGGGGGGGCTTGCGTACACGTCTCGCCCGCGCTATAAATCGGGAGCGTGGACCAGCGCGCGAGATGGAACGGGGGAGGGGGGGGGGATGAGGATTGGGAGTGGGCGGAGCGAGTGATGATATCGCGCGGGGCATGTGGACGTGGTGGTGGTGGTGAGACGCGGGGCTGTAGAGGCGAGCTGGAGCCGAGTGCCAGCTGCTTCTCACCCGTGGACCGCCTGGGAGCCGTCATGGTAAGTGCCGTCCGAGACTCATGGTCATCGCCACACCTCCTAGCCGCCACCCCCCCTCCCCCCCGCCCGTCCGTCTCATCTTTCCTTCGTCTAAGCCAAAAGTGCCATCGTGGTGTCCGGTCGGCTGCACTCATTTGCATTCTATATGTAGTTATATCATGTTCCTCTCCGCTGGTCACAGCCACTCACCTTCGCATCTCCGATGAGCACGCTTGGGTACGTACGGCAAGGAATAAGTTCGATATACGGTACGAACACATCTCGTTCCAACACATGCTTCCATCTCATTCCCGGTGTCTGCTCCTCCTGCCCCTGCGCGGGGATGTCGAATGCCCTTCTAGTTGTTGATTTCAATTCATCTCACCTCGCCCATGTCATCCCATTGTCTTTCCTCGCGCCGTTCAGTTGCTATCGGTAACGCACTCCCTGCGCGGACGTCGGAATTCTCGAAAGCCAAGCCGAGGTGGCCGAGCCTGGTATGCGAGCGCTCGGATGTGGGTGACCATATCGCCAGGGATTTCCCGGTGTTTCAAATATGAATATCGTTTAGTTTTTTTAAAGCGTCGCCGAGGTCGTCGTCGTCGTTCTGTGCAAATTTTCATCTCAAAGTCGCCGAGCAGCCAGAGACAAACTGGAAGGCAGCAGCCAGGCTGCAAGTCGACGCTACCAAACCATTGCCCAAGCTCTGGAGTCCTCTGCGTATTAACGCTGCGAGGTTTGGCGACGCGATGGAAGAGTTGAGCGTTATCCAGGCTGTATCCGCGGCGGCTTTTCTCCGCGTTCTCCAGACGCGAGGTGGGAGTGGAGTGAGTGATTTCAGAAACTTGACTCGTTTTTTTTCAACTGCGCCGCGTCGGTATCTCAAATCGAACCGGCGACCTTGGGATTAGCAAGTCCACGTGCGCCAATCCTTGACCTGCGGCAGCATCCCTGGTCTTATAGGACAGCTCTGCTAAAAACAAATGTTAGAATGGGGGGGGGGGGGGGAGGGAAAATCCCTCCTAAGAGGCGTTGGACTGAGACACGGTGCTGAAAAAACGGAGTTGTTGTAGCTGTTGTTGTGTAACCGCGAGAGAATAAAAGCGATCAGCCGGGCTGGTTGTTGAACCGCGACGATTGGGAAGTCTCTGCGTGCGATCCACGGGGAGTGTACAGGACGCAAATGCACACGGAGGCACAAACACGGCACGGGGAGGTCGGATGATGGCCCATGCGGAATCTAATTCGAGGGGTCTAACGGCACGGAACAACCGCTTACGGAGCAGAATCACACCCGCGGGGCATCCGCGACCTTACATTAGATGTCGAATTCCGTTTTTCGTTTCGATGATCGTGGAAAGGCAAATGCTGAACCGTGAGGCCGTTTTTTTTTTCTTTCCAGGAGGGTCATGCCCGTTGCTGAGCGATTTGCCGTGCGGGTGGGAACAGGGCCCACCCGCAGTGAACGCCACTTTAGCCACACGCACCTCGAGCGGACGGCCATCTCCTGGCCACTTGGTGGGGGGGTTGGAGAGTTAAGGGGCCGTCCATAAATGACGTCACGCACCTAGTGGGGGGGGGGGGGGGTCAGACATTTGTGACGATGTGTGACGAGGGATGGGGGGTTTGATAAATGTGGCGTCACATCAAAATGCGCAACTTTAAATAAATATAGACGACACGTTCGACTTAATTAAATAAACTTTTTTTTATAAATGTTTTCTCCTACAGCATCAGAGTGCAGCGCCACATTAAATACGCACTACAATGACAATAGTTTAAAGCGATTTGAAGCATGTTTTATATTTTTTTTGGGGGGGGGGGGGGGGGCAGAGCTTTGTGACGTCGCGTGACAAGGGGGGGGGGGGGTCAAAAATCGTCCAAAATCGCGTAACGTCATTTATGGACGGCCCCTAACCCACGGTCCTCAAATTGTAAACGTTGTGGGTTTACTCTCCAACACGTCGGGGTGTGTGTGTGCTAAGTAGTCACTAACTTGCACATTTTGTTTACGTGACAACATATCTTACCAATTGACTGCGTCGGGTGGTGGTAGGTTTAACGACACATTTTTTTACGCGATCTAACCCCCCCCCCCGCCCGCCCTCTTTATCTTGGAAAGTGCAGCAATAGAATGGGGAACGGGAAAGAGAGATAGTGCCACTATTCAGCGTATTCTAATTGCACTTTATTATCGGTTTCTCAATCGTTTCCTCCCATCAAATTAAGAAGGAATACAGTACATTACAGTCATTCTCCGTGCGCCATCAGATGGGGTAAGGCCTACCCATCATGGCAATGGGTTTTTATTTGTCTTTTATTTTTCACCCGGGACCAGTTTGGATATCACTCGCCACTGATGTCGGCCGTGCCCGGGAATCGAACTTAGGTCACCGCGTTTTTCTAAATGCAATCCTCATGATATACCTACATCACGATCCGCCTCTCCATTTTGATCAATCTCCTTGGCTCAAATGCAACTCACGTCACCGCACGCTGCACTTTCCTGATGATCCGATCAACAATTCTTTCGTCGCCTCACAACGGCGAGGGCTTCAGAGAATGCCTTCAAAATGAAAGATTCGTGCTGCTGATAATCAGAACACGATCCGGGCATTGCTCAATCATCACTAACATCCTAACCACCATCGTAACCAGCCATTCACCACTAGGTGACGGTGACGTCGCCACGGCGCCTGTGCCAGGCTAGGTGCACTTTGAGGCTGCCACGTGAAGTGTCGAAGGCTCGCTGAGAGGAGGAGGTTTCGGGACAGACCCAGCAGGTGCCATGGGTTGACTGATTGATATGACCGGTAGATCTACCACTAGCTGTACCCCCGAATGTGCCAGGCTAGGTGCAGTAGGTCTGGGGACAGGCCCAGTAGGTGCCATGGGTTGGCTGAATGAGATGACTGGTAGATGCATCAGCTGTGTCCCCTACTGTGCTAACCACCACCATCATCACGATCATTATTATGGTCCCCCCGCCTCCGCCTCCGCCTCCGCCCCCCCCACCCCCCTCCACCCCCCGTTCAAAGTCGAGCCCCCTTCGGCCTCGCACCCACGCTACAGGGCTGGAGCATGGTAAAGTATAAGTATGGTTAAATCTTCGGATAATTAGCAATCTTGGTCCAGCAGTGGATTGAACATCTGATTCAAGGAGCTGTAAATGTATGAACGTGTCACGATTATTTGAGCATATAAGTGCATTTGTTTTCATCAACAGGGATGATTTTTTTCTGTAAAGCCACACTGAAGGTGGGAAAAAACACTACACAGCAAAGCCACGTGGCAGTTCTTTGGTACCTGCGCTCAGACTGAGATGAAAGTTGATGAAATAAAATATCCCCACGACCTGACGAGCAGCCACCCACTCACACACACAAAAAAAATGTCAGTTTACCTGCAGGGATAAGAAAAAACATCACACAGACACACACACCCACACACCGAGCCGGGCACTGCAATAGCCCACGTCTATCCGTCTCTCGCACATGCGAGGCTTCGAGTGTATTATTACATTTATATTGGCGGTGCAAGGCGAGTCATTGGGGGGGGGGAGATGACAGCTTGCAAACAAGGTGACTTAGGGCTGCCCGTCAAAAGCTCTTACAGCACAGGTGCCATTAACGGACCGCATCAAGAATTCAGAGTGCGTGATGCGGATGATGGGAGGTGGGTGGGTGGGTGGGGAGGGAGGGGTGGTGTGAGCAGGCGACGGAGTCATCATCAGATGCCTACACACGCGGCATGTCACCAAAGGACAAATAAATGCACGCAGCAGCCTCGAAGGCAGCGCTGCGTCCCTCTCCTTTAAATCGTTTTGTCTCATTTTCAACCAAAATCTTATCCCGATTCTGCTGTCGGTATCATGTCACGAGACGGATTTCTCGCAGGGGTAGTGCATCCCATCGCGTTGGAGTATGGTCCGTGCAAGCGGATTTCACAGAGCTACCTGTGACGTTTGGTCTCAACATGAATGGGTTGCCTCCAAGTGTGGCAGTGAATCCGATATTTGTAATTATCAAGAGCTGGAATTTAGCCCAATTAAGGGCATTCACCAAATTGTACGTCGTGATTTTTCTTTCTTTGCAGTCATTGGTGACCGGGCTGAGAACATGAACTCGCTGCACCTGGGTTAATTGAGTGGCCACCTGGATTCAAGCCCAGGGCCTCCGCAGTGCCAGCTCAGCACTCTGACCCTGTGACCTTGGAGCTACGCTGGCCACATCAGGGCTGCATCTCTTGAAATTGCGATGAGTGTCATCCCCTCTTCTTGGTTCTTTCGGTAAAGTCACGTAGAAGGGAAATAATAAAATAATAATAAAACATAATAAAATAATTCTCACGACGTTTCGGCCACAATGCAAGCAGTCGTCCTCAGGTGTTTTATTTTTATTATTTTATTATTTCCCTTCTGCGTGACTTTACCGAACGAACCAAGAAGATGAATCCCTGCAGTCACGAAAGCTTTAAATTGTCATCCCCTGGTTACGGGTCGGGGGTCTCTCTGGGTACTCCGGTTTCCTCCCACATGCCAACACGCTCAGAAAATTAAACTGCATAATCATCTCAGTGCTCAAATCACCTGATGTTAACTACCGCGCCTGGTACGCAGGAGGTCGTGGGTCCGATCCCGACCCTGACGCCTGCTGCTGTATATTTGGAGTTTGCGTGTCTCTCTCTCTCAGCATCATGACGGCGGCTAGGAGATGTTAACTACCTCGCCTGGTGTACAGGAGGTCGTGGGTTCGATCCCGACCCTGACGCCTGCTGCTGTATATTTGGAGTTTGCGTGTCTCTCTCTCTCTCATCATCATCACGGTGGCTAGGAGATGTTAACTACCTCGCCTGGTATGCAGGAGGTCGTGGGTTCGATCCCGACCCTGACGATGCCTGTTGCTGTATATTTGTAGTTTGCGTCTCTCTCTCATCATCACGGTGGCTGGGAGATGTTAACTACCTCGCCTGGTATGCAAGAGGTCGTGGGTTCGATCCCGACCCTGACGCCTGCTGCTGTATATTTGGAGTTTGCGTGTCTCTCTCTCTCTCAGCATCATCACGGTGGCTAGGAGATGTTAACTACCTCGCCTGGTATGCAGTAGGTCGTGGGTCCGATCCCGACCCTGACGCCTGCTGTATATTTGGAGTGTGCGTGTTCTCCCCACGGTCGTGTGGATTTTTCTCCGCGTCCTCCGGTTTACCCCTCCACATTCAGAAACGTGCGTTTAGAGTGTTTGGCCGCTCTACATATCCACACGATGAGTCACTTCGGTGAGCTATCATTTGTGATGGGCAGGTCGCTTCTGAAAAAGAGCTCTATAGCTTAGTGGGCCTTACCTGGTAAAATAAAAGTTTAGTTTAGGTTTAGTGAAATATAATATTGAGGCTTTCCTGTACATTTATATATGATTTTTTTTACTAATCCACAGTCCATTGTCGTATATCCGCTACTGAATGAAGGCCTCCTCATGCTGTGTCGGAAATCGGGTGTTGTTTGACCATACTTCCCCTCGCCGGTCGGTGCGGCTAAAGTAGTGAACTTTTTTGTATTTTGTCAACGTGACATTTTTTTGCTGATTGGCCGTGTCGGGTGGTGGAGGGTTACGACACATTTATAAATAACGTGATCTAACCCAAAAACGTTTATTATGAATAATAGTAACTACGAAATGTTTTTAATATTATCATAGTGGAGTGCTTCAACCATTGTACCACCACTCTCCCTGTCCTGTATAAATAACACTATCATCATAATCATCATTATAATCATCATAATAATCATTATAATCATCATCATAATCATCGTCGTCATTACATCGGAGCACCGCCACGCGTAAGATGCCCTCTCTCTGTCCTGCGCGTGCACAATGTGCGTGTTTGCACAAAGCGCGGCGCTCCATCCACTTGCATGCGCTCCTCGATCCACGCGAATCGTTCAAAACAATGCAGCCGTGAGCCCAGCCGCGCGTGTCAACGCATTTGTACCGTGGGGGCCCGGTGGTCTCGGAGCGCCGGTTGATGTCCACCACCCCCCACCCTCCCCGTGCCTTTGTTTTGGCTCAAGCTCTCCTTCGCGCGCGAGTGTCTCTCCAAATCCGAGTCACGTCCGCTGAATCGCGAGCGTGGCCCGTGACCCCCGTGTGGCAATGCGGCCGAAGGTTCTGCGGATCGCGCGGCAGGATGGAGAGTCATCGAATGCACGATGCGCCCACCTGCAGGGCAATGCAGTGCCCGTGCAGAGCGGTAGAAGTAACGGCAAATGGTTTTTTTTCTTCTTCTTGGTTCTTTCGGTAAAGTCACGTAGAATGGAAATAATAAAATAATAAAAATAAAACTTAATAAAATAATTCTCACGACGTTTCGGCCACAACGCAAGCAGCCGTCCTCAGGTGGAGAACAGGTCTGTCGAGAAGACAGAGTCTGTCACGAAAGCTTTAAATTGGGTTTTTGTTTGTTTGTTTGACAGTCGGCGGAGAGTTTGAGTGGCAGCATCTTGGGCGAGTGGGTTCCTCAATGCGCTCTTGTTTCATCCCTGATGAGAGTATTTCGATGTCAAACGTCAAAGTGGTTCGCTACGCCCTTCCAACCCAGCTTATATATATGCTCCAAGCACGTGTGCTGTTTCATTCAGACGCTGTCGCCTCGACAGACCTGGTTTTCACCTGAAGACGGCTGCTTGCGTTGTGGCCGAAACGTCGTGAGAATTGTTTTATTATGTTTTATTTTTATTATTTTATTACTTCCCTTCTACGTGACTTTACCGAAAGAACCAAGAAGATTTGGTGAGGTGCTCACCACTTGTTCACAGCCCTGAGCCATTGATGGACATTCCAAAATCCTATGGTGGAGTTCAGTCATTTAAAACAAAACAAAAACCTAATGCACACACATATCCCATTTGCACCATTCTTATAGCATGGAGGCTACAACTAAGACGATATGTTTCAAATTTGGATTTAGTCTGCCAGTAGTGGGCGATGTTGTGACGTGGTTTTACAAGATTAAGTAATTTTCAACTTTGCCAAAAATGGACTGTAAAGCCGACACGCGTGATCTGCTCCGTTGTGATCAACCTCACTCACTCGGCCATTAATGTCTGCAGTGACACAGACGGCGCGTATTTGTGGCAATGTCGTACACCCAGAGATATTCACCGGGAAAAGGTGGAACCACGAAACCTCTGTAAAACAAGCGGCCATTTCGCAGCGTTCTTGTTCAACGCTTACACATTTTACAAATTCCAATCACGAATGACAAAAATCGTCGGGACAGCTGGAGCTCTCTGGGAATGCCTTGACTCTTGCACCTCGTGGTCCGAACAATGTAGTCCTAATAAATATGTAAATACACGTACAAGTGTATCTCAGCAGAATAACAAACACACGTTTGGGTTACGACAGCCTATGGGCCTTGGCGTCCAATGTTTTGTGTTCCCAGCAGCTGTTATTTAAGCGGGCAACTGGGGCCGGGTTTGGCCCACCGATGGGTCGTCACGTTGCATCGCGTTGCTGTTCGGCAGTCGATGATGTCGATGACGCCCCTCACCCACCTCCCGTCCAGCGGCACACGTTGGGGAACAGAGGTGATGCTTTGCGCAACTGTTTTCCTGTTTGTCCGTCGAGCGATCGATTTCTTAAATAATTGCAAAGCCCGGTGAGAACACTTAACTGCTTGGCATCTTCCCACCGACTAAAGCCCCATGCTGCGGAATTCAATCGACTCTCACGGTGGATGTTATTTGTTGTTAATCCCCGCAGCCTCGGACAGCGCGATTCGCATGGGGCCTCCGGCGGTGAGCGAGTGAGTGGAGGATGCTACGCAACAGCAGCACAGGTCCTCCTCCTCATCATCATCCTCAGCATCACCACCATCATCATCACCAGCAGCAGCACCAGCTGTCGGCCGAGGAACCTCATCACCTGGCAGCAGGCGCCCGGCTCCAGGACTGCCTGTCCAACGTGGCCCTCTACCTGGTGCTCTTCTTCGCGTGCCTCTTCGGACTGGTCGCCCTGCTCCTTGCCGTGCTCCGGCGACTGCGCAACGCCGTGACGCCGGCGTCGGCCGCCCTGCCCGGGGCGCCGATGTCCGACTGCGCAGGCAGCGACTGCAGCACTCGCTCGGCCGTCGAGATGGACGACCTGGCCATGGTGGACTTCTGCAGCGCACGCGGCCACGTGGCGTGAACGGAGTGCGGCGGGCGCTGGGAAAGTGGCCTAACATTTTTTGCAACACCGCCCGGCAAACAGAAACCCAACGCTGCCCTAACAACACCGCCCTACAAACAGAAACCCAACACTGCCAACATTACGATTCAAAATGTATGTTTTTTTTCGTTACCCAAGATGAATCTAAAGAGGTAAAGGCACAGCCTTGCAATCGCTTGCCCACCACATCGCCAGTGGAAGGGCCTCCACTCTATCGAGCAGCGGTGGCCAACTGGCGTCTCGCGAGCTGCACGTGGCTTTTGATCCACGAGCTGCGGCTCTATCGAAGGGGCATCACGGTAGATCGTGCTGTCACGGCAGCGAAAAATAATAAATGATCGTCTCCCGTGCCGTGCCAAAAACTGTCAATGTATACACACACTTACATATGCACTTGGCTCTTTGCAGAACTCTTTTGAGCTGTACAGGCCCTCCAGAGAGTAGATTGACCTCCACTCTTCCAAGAGTTGAGAGCACCTACACTGTTCCCCACGACATGATACCACGTCTATTATTAAGACTGCTCTGCAAGTGACATATTAATAACGCACAAAAACGTTGAAGGAAATGGACATGCTTCATAATTTATGTTACATTTTCGTTGCTCTAAAACTAATAATAATTTACGGCTTGTTTGTCAATCTGCTGCTTGTTGAAGGTGACCTCCGCATGCCGTGTCGATCGTGAGTGGTTTTAACCGTACTTCACCGCACGGGTCAATGCGTAGGGGCGACCCAGGAATGATTCAGACATGGCTTGGCGTTTACCGTGGCAGAGAATTGAACTCAGCTCGCTCGATCAACGGCTCCGTTTGAAAACCTCTGCGCGAGTGGTCCCTCAGACTTGATCAGTTGTGTATCTGTGTGCACTCGTTGAACTCTTGTTGTACGTGTCTTGAGATGAAGAAACAAGATGCTTGACTGTCGACAGCCACCAGAGCATCGCGCGAGGTTACAGGGCATGGCCCTGGAAGATGACGCCACGCATCTACTCGTGGAGTTATGAGAACGGCGATTTGACAGCGTGCCCGCACATTTTCCTTGCGAACAACGTCTTGTCACATGCCAGCCGTCCGGTATTTTTCTCGTGAAATTTTAGATGACAACATCTATATAGAAAAATAAGTCCATGCAACAAACGGCGAGAATTGAGCGATGAAAGGTATTTTTGTACAATTGGTTTGAGTGTGCTTGTTTAGTCATCGTTAGCTAGTCTGTGGCTGTCAACCCACCGCATTTATTGACGTGACCGACTCATTGCGCGTCCGTTTGGTATCAAACCCAGAAATCCAGCGGTGCTGGGTCGGTTTGCCTGACAGGACAGGGCCATGCATTACCACCCACCACCCACCCATCCCCAACCCCCCACCCACACACCGCCCACCCCCAACCCCCCACCCACACACCGCCCACCCACCCACCCACCCACCCCCCGCACCCACCCCCCACCCACCTCCCACCCAACCCCACCCCCACCCACCCCCCACCCACCTCCCACCCACCCCCACCCACCCCCCACCCCCACTCACCCCCAACCCCCCACCCACACACCGCCCACCCACACCCCCCACCCACCCCCCACCCACCCCCCACCCACCCCCACCCACCCACCCACCACCCACTCACCCACCACCCACCCCCACCCACCCACCCACCACCCACCCCCACCCACCCACCCCCGAGTCATTCGACCACCACTTTCTGTTGCTGTGAATTAACTGTGGCGGAGCGCGCGTGATAGATATAAGATATCAAATAAATAAAAACGAAACCCATTGAGTCCCTGGCACGAATTCTGACATTAACAATTGTTCAAAAACACACGAGGTCATCACTGATGCATAGCCTGCAGAGATTTAAAAATATATATATTATTTGAGACTGAGATGGATGTTGTTTTTCGCAGCTTTGTGAATGCTTACAACTTGCTTGCAGGCCAATTTTCATGGACACTCGCTTCATTTTCCCGTGTAATATTTGTACACGTAACATTGTAAATATAAACTGATGGTAACAGTGCCCAGTCGGTTGGAGCAGTTATTTAACTATGAAATTCTACATTTACGTGGCTTGAATACACACACAAAGACAAAGATCCCCAGTAAAAGCCTCAACAGACTGTTATGGAAAGTGCTGCTAGCGAACACCTATGATGGCTGGCACGTCACGTGACGGGGTTTGTGGCCAGAACCAAGCTCAGCCGCCTTTGTCTCCCTTTTGGTGATGCTTTACACATTGCACTAGGTACTCATTAAAGGCTGAGTTGACCTAGGGGAGGCCCAGCACCGGTTCAGATAACGCTTTACAAGAATTATAAATGGTACATTAGTTATTGGCTGATGTTGGGGAGGGGAACGGGTGCAAAGGAAGGGTGATGAGAGGGAAAGGGAGGGGCGAGGGATACGCTTTTGAAAGAAAAAAAAACCACGAGTCTTCAGGGAGGGACGAAGACTGGTGAGTGAAGTTGCCCTGTGTGATGTGGAGTGGGGGTTTCATTCCAATGGAGGGGAGAGCCAGGATGGAAAAATTAACCCGTAAAAACAACGTTTTTCACTATAAATCCTTTATATGCGTGGCGGCTAGAGTCCTCTCGTCCTCTGGCTTGAGATGGCTGCCACCTATGGGTCAGATGATTGCCTGCCACCATTAAGCAATTGGTAATTAAATATAAAAAAAAATTTCCTAAAAAGTGTAAAGTTATGGAATTTTTTTTCACGAAAATAAATTGTCACGCACAACGAGTCTGTGTGGAAAATGTCAGCTCGATTGGATCACGGGAAGTGGGTTAAAAAACGACCGAAAGATTTGCACGGTCGTAAGCAAGCAAGCGAACTTAATATAAAGGATTTAAAAAGGAGTGGAGACGTGACTGGGCATATCGAGGGGGAGGTGGCGTAGTGAGGGACAATTCATTCCCACCGCAACACTTTTGTCCTGGAGTTTGATGGTCCTGGCGGTGATGGAACCCTCCCCCCCCCGCCACCCCCACGTCCTAACCCAGCCAGCCACGTTGACGGACAACGCTGCACTTAAAAGGGCCAATTGCGCGTGGAGGGCTACGTACGATCTGCACCGAGACAGGGACACCCCCCCCCCCCCGCCCTAACTGTGCAGCTGCCGCGGAATTGTAGTCGTGTGATCCCTGAGTCGCCTGGAAGAAGAAGACGGAAGCCGCGAGATAAGCCTGGGGGCGAGGTGAGGTGTGAAAATCCTCACCCACTCCCCCCCCCCGCACCACCAAACTCCCCCAACTGTCAAATAATTGTGCGTATTCATGAGAGAGTTTTTTGGGTTAGATCGCGTAAGTGTAGATGTTGTGTCGTAACCCTCCACCACCCGACACGGCCAGTAAGGTTCGTCACGTAAACAACGCGCCTGTTGGTTTACTAATTCACGGCTCGTGATAATGACGACGACGACGATGAGCATCAAGGGCAATTTAATTTACTCCGGACATTATTCAACCGGGCTTCGCTCTTGAGTGGAGTTATCAGTGGTGCGCCACCATGGGACACGCGCAAAATGTAGTACCTGTCATACCGCTGATGCTATTAGCATAATAATTTCAGAATTAATCTGTGCTGTCCAGTAGGTCATGTCATGGCTGCACACATTAGCATCGTTTAAATATACATATGTGAAGGTAACGGTGCCGTGTAATTGCATCGCGTTCATAATGAAACTGACGTAATTTATTTCAAGGAAACATTCGCAAATATATTCCCTTGCAAATAAATGTCCTTGCGATGAAATATGTAATGAATGTCTCATTATTAAGGTGACATATATACCAATGTGCCGTGACGCGCAAACAGACTCAGACATTCATTGGAGAAACAATCCAAGAGGAACCATCATCTTCTTGGTTCTTTCGGTAAAGTCACGCAGAAGGGAAGTAATGAAATAATAAAAATAAAACACAACCAAATAATTATCACGACGTTTCGGCCACAACGCAAGCACCTGAGGACGGCTGCTTGCGTTGTGGCCGAAACGTCGTGATAATTATTTTGTTGTGTTTAATTTTTATTATTTTATTACTTCCCTTCTGCGTGACTTTACCGAAAGAACCAAGAAGATGAATCCTTGCAGTCACGAAAGCTTTAAATCGAAAGGAACCATCCTGATAATCTCGTCTTGAGATTCCCGAACGGATTTGCTGGCCAAGCACACAACTTTAGCATTTTAATTCGAATAACTAAACCACGAATCTTTTTTTCTAGACTACATTGCCATATATCCGTGATAAAACAAATAACACATTTAAGCTGTTCGTCAATCGACTTTCCTACGAAGGTCTCCCTCCCGTGGGGATTGCTTAACGACACTTCAAAACGGCGGCTATTGGAGGTCTGTGCAAGAGCAAGTAGAGTTAGCCATGCCTGGGAGTCGAACTCAGGTGATTGGGTTCGTAGCACAGCGCACGAACCACTGCACCACCACCGCTTACTCCCCCCCCTCCCATTCTACATTACCCCTGCGAGCCCCATTCTAATCGCACCGCGTAAACACGTCCGCTCTCTTCTTGGTTCTTTCGGTAAAGTCACGTAGAAGGGAAATAATAAAATAATAAAAATTAAACATTATACAATAATTCTCACGACGTTTCGGCCACAATGCAAGCAGCCGTCCTCAGGTGAAGAACAGGTCTGTCGAGAAGACAGAGTCTGAATGACACACCCCAGGCTTGGAGCGTCTATTTAAGCTGGGATGGAGGGGGAAGGGCGCCTTGACAAAATAATTTGCATATCAATATGAATTTTTGCATATTTATGGGAAATGCAGATATGCGATTAGTACTACTTTTAAAATGCGTAGGAGGTTATTATTTATTATTTCCCTTCTACGTGACTTTACCGAAAGAACCAAGAAGATGAATCCCTGCAGTCACGAAAGCTTTAAAACGTCCGCTCTCCACAAACGAGGCGACGGGCCAATGGCCGTGCATTTGCCGGGGCAATGCCGCGTGGAATGGAGCGAGCGTGGTGGGGGTGGGGGTGGGGAGAGAAGAGCACCATGCCACTATTCCATTACGACGACCCCGACAGAGCCCCGAGGCTGCTGCTGCCTGTGCTGGCTTTAGTGACCCCGTGCCGCGCAAGGGACACGTGGCGGTGCCCAGCCACGCGGCAGTTCATATGTGGGGTGAATATCGCCCAAGTTCATCAGAGGCCATGTCGCGCGCGCTCTCTCTCTCTCTCTCCCTTCCTCTCTCTCTTTTTATTCTTTTTTTACGATCAGTGGAAACGAGGAGATGCTCGGTGTAGTCGGCACTTTGCTTCGTTCATCATTTTTTTTTTACATTTTAAAACTTTGCTTTATGTAAACCCCCCACCTCTCGCTCACTCTCTCGCTCACTCTCTCGGTCACTCTCTCTCTCCCTCTCCATCCTTCCTGTGCCTTCACTCACTTGGTATTCGCGAGACGTCCCGGCGACGAGTAAAGAGCAGCGGGGGGTGGAGGCGCAGGGTCGTGTGGGCGGCTGGGTGGGTGGATAGTTGTGGGAAGAAGAAGCCTTTGAGGTCTGAGCACAAAGGTGGGCATGTGCGCTGTGTGGGACACCACTTCATGTATGGAGGGGGGGGGGGCGCCGAAATCTTTGTTTATTTTTGGGTTTGTTTCACCAGCGAAGGCCCACTGAGCTGTGTAACTCTTTTTTTCAGGAGCCACCTGGCAATCACAGATTGTAGCTTAACGAAGTGGCTGATCGTCGTGTGTAAATGGACAGCGGCCACGTACTCTAAACGCGTGACGTTGATTCTAAATGTGGAGGGTGGAAACAAACTGGAGGACCCGCAGATAAATCCTCGCCACCACGGGGAGAGAGACGCGCCAACTCCAAATATACAGCAGGCGTCAGGGTCCGGATCGAACCCATGACCTCATGTATACCGGGCGAGGTAGTTGCCATCTCGCCACCGCTGATTGAGCCAATTTATTTCGTACTACGCAACGTTTATTGTTTTGCTACTGCAACTGAGAATAAAGAAAGGTATTGGTGCGTTGTACTGCTGATATGAAATATGTGTGTCAACGGAGATGCAACGGGTTCTCAGAATTCGTTCAAACTTTCGCGGACGCATTGTACTTCACATCCCGATACAATCCACCCAGCGTTATAACTCCTCGGATTCGTTTGGAATTGTTTCACACTCTTGAGGACTCATTGCATTCCAGTGTTGCCACCGCCAATCAAGCCTGACAACACCCACCACCCAACCCCCCACGCACTCCGTATCCGATACATTTGAGACTCTATTTGGCCAATGTGCGTAACACATGTGCATGGTGCAGGCTGCTGCAGGCATGCTCCAACATCTATGCTCCTCACTTGAACCAACCCACGCTGATCAGCATAGTGAAGTATGGTCGAATAACCCCCCACAGTGTGGGGAGGCCCTCGTGAAGTAGTGGATTGCCAAAAGAGCCGTGACCTTATCTTCTTACCTTATCGAGATTTATATACGATTGTTGCAAAGCGCCTGATTTTTGTGAAGGCGCTTTACAAAAATCATGGAATTGTACATAAGATGAAAATGGTTTCGAGATGAAGAATGTACATATAGAATTATACACGTGTAAACCTAAATGTATACCATAGACAAATGCTTATCGGCTGAAATATTAACATTTTGCTTCTCTTTCAGTGACAAAACAACCTACTGCTATAATTGGTAATGATCCCGTTACTCTGGGTGCACATTGAAATGATAAGTGTTGGTTTATCATCCACGCTGAATTGATTAGTCTCACATCAGCAAGAAGTAAAGTAATAATACAATCGAAACGTCGTGAGAATTGTATTGTTTTATATTTTTCTTATTTTCTTATTCCCCTTCTACGTGACTTTACAGAAATAACCAAGAATATGAATCCCTGCAGTCACGAAAGCTTTAAATCAAAATAATACAATTGTCAACTTCTAACGCACCACACAACAATTGCCCAAGCTCTGTTGTCCTCTCTATATATGAAGGTGTCATCGGCCAATTAATTCGTGTTTACATGTGGGAAAAAACCGGAGCACCTGGAGAAAACCCACACGTGCGAGGGGGAAACACTCTATCCCATACAGATGCAACGAACAGGTGGAGTTCACATTGTTGCTGTACCGCCTTCTCCTAGCAAGCAAACGTACGAAACCTTGACGCACATTGGAAGGGAGTTTCGCAACTAAACCATTATTCATTTGCCAGGTAAGGCCCACTGTGCTATATAGCTCTTTTGCAGAAGCGACCTGGCCACAAATGATAGCTCAACGACCAACATCTGTGCAATAATAATTTGTGCGATCTACCAACTCACGCCTCCAGTACTGCATTGGTTAAAGGCGTGCTTTGTTAATGTGTAGCTTTTAATTGCCGGTCGGGCTATATATGCTTTCCCGTGAGGCTGGTGACATGTGGGTGAGTGAGGGGTCTAAAGTGGCAACCCGCTACGCCACTGGGGATCAAAAGTCCAGGCTGGTTGCGCGGTGCGCCCAGCCACCGTGTCACCGTTCGCCACAAGTAATGCGGCACACACAAAGGGGCCAGATAAAAGGGTAAAAAGACAATCATCATATTTTGCTACTGGCAAAGGAGGTTCCAATGGTGTAAATTCTTGCCCCGAGCTCTCATACTCTGATGGTGCATTGTCTTTGAGTTGTGCGCCTTTTGGCGTCATCTGGTCCAACACCATGTGAGACTAGGCTCTAAAAAAGCTGTCTCGGGTATGGACCAATCAATTTCAAGGACAGTGCATACATTATCAGAGTTATGTTTTTTGTTTGCATTCCGAACGCAGGTATTGTGGTCAATGCAAACATGACTCCTTGGAAAAAAAGGTTTCAGTTTTGTTGCCAGATAAAAGGATAAAACCCCAATTATCATTGTATGTATTTCGCACCGTGTGTAGCCACCCGTGCTAATCGGAGATGCGGGGGGGGAACAGCAGTCAATGCAGTTTATTGTCTAGCGCAGGGGTCAAAAAGCTGCGGCTCTGGAGACGCACGTGGCAGCTCTTTGGGGACTGCTTCGTGGCAGTTATTTATCCAGCACCACCGTCTCGCATTCGCCACAATGCATTGCGGCTCTTGGATATTGAGTTTTTTTTTTATCGGATTCTAAAAAAAAATTGTCTCTCCTCGTTATTTTGGTCGACAACCCCTGGTCTTGTAACCCTTTTGTGCAACAACTTTTTCTCCCCATTAAGGAGTTGACAACACTGGAAAGAAGTGAACTGGAGTCGTTTTATCACACCCCCCCCCCCCTGCCCTCCCCCCACAACCATCCTTGGCACTTTGAATCTCTGAATCAACTCCTTTACGCCCCCGTGTCCGGCTGGCTTCAGTCCCAACAAGAGAGGATGCGAGAGACCCATGCATGTGGAGAGACCTCCGCGCGAGGTCAAATCCTCCGCGAAGCCAGTCTTGTTGCCCGTCGGCTGAGAAGCGGCTCACGACGACGGCGACATTGAACCTCGTGGCCACGTTCGTGGAATCCAAGGTCAGAGCGCACGCGGTTTCTTCCGCGAGCGATACGAACGAACCACACGGAGAGCGGCCGATGGCCGTTCAAGATGCTCGCAAGCTAAGCAGGGCTTGGAGCGGTTGACCTCCGCTTGCACAAACAGTTGTCACAGGGGCTCGCGGCCGCTGCGTTGTGTGGCAGCAGAGGAGAGCGCAGCGAAATACATCGCTGTGCTGTACTTATATGCTCGCGCATTCGCCAACTGACGCATCGACAATTGCGGTGAAGTGCGGTTACCGCTTGTCAGTCCGTGCACGCGTGCGCGTCTGCAGGTTAACAATGCTGAACGCGGCGCGCGGATGCGATGCGTCGCTAAGCGGTCAAATTGCAAGGACGTCTTGCAATGATAAACACATTCCTGCGGAGGGAGCTGGTAGGAACGTTGGGTTGCTCGGCCAATGGCCAGGGTCAACGGCGGCGTGGTGTATTCCGCAAATAAGTCGGCGTGAGTAGGTTAAACGTTGAGTTGTATACGGGCACCACGGGGTGACCAGCCCATCCCCACCCAGCCCCACCCCTTCCACCCCCCACCTAGCCCCTCCCCACCCTCCCCACCCAGCCCCTCCCCACCCAGCCCCTCCCCACCCTCCCCTCCCCACCCAGCCCCTCCCAAACACGGAACGACCTCCAATTTCACCACGTGGAGGCATTCACAACCAGTACGGTATGAGTCACAATTGATTTATTTTTAGTTAGATCGTGTAGGTATAATGTTGACGTCTTTAATGTTACTGCCGTATGACCAATTAATTTGGTTCATCAGGAAAACCGGAATTTTGTCAGATTTGCAATTGTCAGATTGGCGCACAACGAGATTTCATCGGCTCAGTTGGGTGGTGAATGGTGATAGTTCAAAATTAGCATTACGTAGCTCCACGAACCCCCCGCCCCCTCCACACCACCACAGAAATTCAATTAATTATGAATCACGAAACAACCTTGTGCGTATGTTGGGGCTTCTTTCACACCGTGCGTAGTCAACCTTGCTCATCGGATGAGGTGCGGGACAGACCTCGCTGGAGCAGACGCGACCAAGGCGAACTGTGGCGAGAGAGTGTCGAGCGAGTCGGGTGCAGTGCCGGATTAAGCGAAGTGCGGGGCCTGTAGCATGATGTTATTAAGGGGCCCTAAATAAAAAAAAACACTTAAATATTAAAACACACGCATTTTTTACTTGCATTGCAAAGTAATTGTATTTTTTCATTTTCTATACAGCCGGATAACCTTAAACACCCAGTCGTTCAAAAAAGTTGAAGGCGGTATAGTACTATAGCAATAAAGCAAGTGCAGAATCACTGAACCCGGAATTGATAGCTTGAAAGCATTTAGCGCGGGGCCCTTGGAAGTGCGGGGCTCGCAGTAGCTACTACATGTGTAGTAGCTACTGCATATGTAGCTACTATATATGTAGCTACTTTTCCTACGAGGATAATCCGGCACTGGTCGGGTGTAGAGGACGGGACAAGGGACGGGGAGAATTTTGATGACCGGCGTTAGAACGCGTGATTCATTCTTTTCGTATATTCCCCACCCAGCCCAGTCCAGCTCTCTCCCCCTCCTCCTCTCTCTCTCTCCAAGAAGGAGGCAGTGAAGGAGCCACGAGGAGAGATGACGTCGCGCGCCTGTTGATTTATGTGGCGTGGACACATTTCTCACATTCTCATTCTCGGTATCAAAATATAAAAATATCACAGAGCCTCCGAGGCGCTGTCAATGAGAACAACCTGGCCCTCCCATCGTTCTTCCGCAAAGGCATTACAAACAAAAAAGTAATCACCATTCATCACGCATCAAAGCACGCGGCCCCAGTAATCCTTAATCATCGTTACAAATAGCACCGTCCTGACTGTCATCGCACGCATTGCCATTATCCCAGCTACCTCGCGTCACCGTTAATCACGTGTCCTCCGGCCAGACAATGGCCATAAGACTGTCTCGTACATAAGTAATATACCCCACGCCATGCGTAGAGCGCCATGCACAATCAATTCTTTAGTGGGGGTTTTGTTTTTGTATTATTATCTGTGTAAGGAACTGGCTCGTTGGTGTGCTGCATCGTGGGATGCAATTTCGTGAAGGACGCCTCTGGAAAATAAAATTCATTCGTGACATCCGAACGCTGTTGGCTGTGATTTTTATTTATGCTATTTTTAAAAAATATATATATTTTTAAACACGTCCCTGCAAGTGTTGGAGATGCTGCCGTACGTAAGGGAGTTCATGGGGGGGAGGTTAAATGAATGGTGAGCTGGTGAGCGCGGCAGCTGAAAGAAAGGTGGCAAGTTTCTTAAATGACCATGTGTTGAACTTCTTTCGCACCGTACGTATCCAACCGTGATAAATCGGAGGTGCGGGTGACACCACAATTAGTCGATCAGCAGGTCGCGTGTGGTGGGGGTGTACGGTGTGGGTACTCCAACTCCCTGTAAGAGCTTTGGCCATCGTGGAAGAGTAGGCCAAAATAGCCTCCATAAAAAAAACTCTGAAAGAGCTCTCTCTTGGAGGCTTTTGTCAGTCGCAAGAAATGTACGTTTTACATCGCATTCCTATTGTTCACGTGGGACATTGAAGCAAAAAAGACGGACAATGTGTTGTGTGTGGAAACGAGATTGTGCAGACGGGGTGCAATTTAAATCCATCAATTAGCTGATGTATTGATTCATCGCTTCCTTGAGCAGTGTTTAGCAATTAGCTGTTGACTTTTGACAGGCCACTTGGCAAGGAAAATCGACTGGATCGCCTTAGCATTCTGACCGTTCCAAATATTGTCCACAACCAGCGCGCGCCTACAAATAATCGCCTGTGCTTCCTCGCGTGTAACCTCAAGGTAAGAGGCTTGAGCATTGGCGACGATTGTGAATGCACGTGGCCAAAACGTAGTCGATGAAGAAAACACCCCCCCAATCCCACCATTCAACCTTGACTCTAGTGTTCGGCGATTCACAAATTAAATTCCTCGTGGCGGCATGGAACGTCGCGCGAAATCATCGATCAAAATGCAGTTGTTTCGCTCGCGGTTGAAGCGCGCATGAGCATGTTTTAATATTCATGGGGAACACAATATGTAAATGCCACGATGTCGCATTTCAGCAACGGAATCGAACCTTACGGGACGGAGACAGATGCGACAAGAGAGCGAAAAATAGGGTGGAGGTAAAGCCCCGCAATTTCTGTCATGTAACTGCCGGCAGAAGGGGCCTCCAGAGTGTACTTGGCCTACTCTTCCATGCTGCCCAGATATCTTGGAAGAGACAGGCAGTACCCACATTTTTCACCCCACCCATCATCCGGGACGATACTGAAAAAAACACGTGGCAATTTGTGGGGAAGAGTCAATAATTGTTGTCCCCTATGGATAGACCCCCCCCCACCCCCTCCATAGGAATTGGGAATGTCCACCACTGGCTCCGGCAGGATTGTGACCAGGACACGAACACCGTATCGACGCTCATTTGAACAGCAAATCCATGACTCGATATGGCGAGAGTGACTGCCGGGTTGCTGTGAGCGAGAGTTTGCAACGAGGTCTTGTCTTCCTCGAGACATCGATTGTTCTCTTCGCCCAGGCACCCAAGGATGTTAGTTATTGCACTGCAACCGGTGTTTGAAAGGATTTGAAAACTTCATATTTTGTATGCTGTAATTTACCAGGCTTACGGAGCGCCTAGTCGGTATACCATTCACACGTCCTGCGCAAGCCTACGGGGTATAATCTGGAAACAGCGTGCTGCTAATCATCTGGGGAACATGCTTATAATGAACACAGATCACAGTGATTGTATACACGCGCATGCAGGTCACTCTATCAAAAGACTCGGAAGTCATTTGAGACTCAGAATAGACGATAATCTTGTTAATTCTCACTGCCCCCCCCCCACCACCGCCATCTGTACGACTTGTCACGTGTCCTCCTTTGTTAAAGTCACTATCGCGATATTGTCATACATAAAGTCTATGCGACGCATCATTGGAAGGCGGGGGGTGGGCAACTATGACCTTGCATTTTATTATATAGAATTGTTTTTTACACAAGCCAGCATGTTTTCTTTGTTTTATTTATACTATCGTTTTAGTAGAACAAAAAATATCCCACACAATCACACCAATATAATGTAAGGTTAAAATAGTATATCCAGAAACACGTGCTCACCCCTACTCTAAACAAAACACGAGATATTAACCATAACTCATCTGCTTGCGACGTACATACAGGATGTATATGTAGTAAAAATGAAAATTGTATGTAATTTGACAGTAAGTCCAAAGCATAAAACATTTTTTTTTAATGCGCCTTTTTTAATACCATATACAGCGTACTGTACATTGTAAAACGTTGATTAAAACGTTGCACTCTTTGACAGCATACTGCACCTGTACAATCAGCACTTATATTTCCCTTTATTTCTTTGCTTCCCACCTCAAACTTTAGACACTATACACCTTCAATAAACATTCTGTTGAAGCTAATGGGCACACACGCGCGCGCACACACATTTCAATTGTAAAAGTACAAAACACAGCATCTAATTACGATATATCCATCAAGTGGACAGACCACGTGCGGACCTACAATGTAGGTAACAAAGTTGCAAAGGCAGCTTTAAGGGCAAAAGTGAAAAGCATTTTGATCGACTTTGGAGAGCCTCCAAAGATGTTCGAGACGCAATTTATTCCAGACGGTTATTACTGCAAAGCTTTGCTCAAACTGCTGTCACTGAATAAATATCCCGTCCCTTTTGAAGACACCACTTTGCAAGTCAACCTGCAGAGAGCGAGAGAAAGCTATTTTGGAAGCACGTGGACCTGCTTTCCAAGACTCCTTTTTGCAGGCACGGCAGCCCGGTTACATTTTCTCAAAAGCATCGTCACAAGATTCCACCTAAGGGCCAATTCAATATACAAGCTCGTATTATGTACAGTGGGAATACTTAAATTACGAAGTACAAACAAAAAATACTTAACAATACAATGGGGCATGTGTTTGTTTCAGATAATTTAAAAGATGAAGAGCTCACTGATAATACTGTACATTCCCGCCTATCCAGAACTCTTCACAATTTCAAGACTCTACAATGGAACTCATGCGGGTCAGAGCGAAGATGGTGGTGCATTGTGCACCGTCAGTCACGTGCGGGGAGGTGTGGTTATTCCTCTTTTCTTTTTGCTTTTGGGCTGCCCCCCTGTCCCGGTGGTAGCTTGCTGCTGCTGCTGACGCAGCTGCTGCATCTGCTGCTGTTGCTGCTGTTGTTGCTGTTGCTGCTGTTGTTGCTGGTGCTGCTGTTGCTGCTGCTGCAGACGATGAAGCTGTGCAGCTGCGATGGCCCTCTGCTGAAAGAACTGCTTCTGAAAGGCTGCTGCGTATTGCTACAGCGACCATGGTTTTGGTTAGGTTGCATGGCAAGTGGTCGTGGTGGGAACAGGTCAGGGGGAGAGGGAGATGAGGATAATGGTAGATGGTGGGTGGCAGGGGTGAGTGGGAGGGGTGGACGGATGGAGGAGTGAGTGGGAGGGTGAAATGGCGGGCGGATTAAGGGGTGGGTAAGGGTGGGTGGAAGGGTGAAGGAAGAAGGGACATGACAAAACATGTTAGTGTTGGGACGGCAGCTTCTTAGTCAGTAAAATTTGAAATTTAAATGAGTATTAAAAATTCGAGACGAGGACGAAAAACGTAAACCAGTGTGGAGTAAACTTAGCTGTTAATCACAATGAGGCTTAACCTTCCAATGGATCATTCACTTTTACTTGAAAGTGACGCCATGAAGATGAAATAAAGAAAACACAACCATAAAATGAAAACGTTTGTTATTTTAGATTGCGTTGTTAAATTTTACAGGTTTCCTCTGCTGAAGATTTATCGTTGTCAGTCGATACACTTTGGTGCCAGGGGAAACGCCAGAAAACCTTTATGCCCAGTTTCAATTCACGAGAATACACTCCAACAAGACGATAATTCAGAATTCAAAGATTGACTCCATCATAAAATGTATGGCAGCATCCACTTGATTTTGGGTCAAGGAAATTACCAAAAAACAAGGTGACAACAACCTCTTCGCCCCAGAAATGAAACCCTTTCAGAATTCAAGCTCCACACTGTGGTTTACGTTCTTAAAAAGAGAATAATACAAAAATCACATTCTGACAAAAATATAAATTAATCATGTGACAGGCTGTAGTGATTGGCTAAGTATTCTTCACACGTTACCTCCCTAGAGGAAACACAAGACAACACTTGATTAGTGACGGACAAGATACATCCAACGGGGTTAAAGTCACAGGCAAGTGGGTACAGCTGTATGATGCTCAACCAAGCAGCAGATCTCTATTGCGCGAGGAATATTTTGACAGATGTTTGGCGCTCAAACGTGTGGTGAGTCACCCGTGAATGTGGTTTGAAAAAAAAAAATCCATTGTCATGCACCACAACTAAAGTCACATTGACATCACACTTTTAAAATCCAAATATTTAATATTTATATATTTTTCTTATATATATCCAAGCTTCAAAGGTGTAGTACGCATTGGCAAAAGGACAGATGCACATGGAATAACAAATCTGAAGCAAAGGTGGAATGGCACAGGCAGGCACATAAACACATGCATATCCCTTTGATAATCTGGCACGATGAACAATGTATGTATAATAATACATAGATTACAGAAGCAGTTAAACATTGTAAAATTCTCATGGAATAAAAAGGAAACATTGTGACCATTCCCACAACATTCGGTTCTTGGAAACAAGTGATGGATTCAAAGTTGTATCAATAAATATAAAACACCCCTTCGGAAAGCGTGGGTACACACAGCAGTGACGGCATGGTCTGGCAATTGTCAATCTTGGGTATGCACCATTTACCATGGAGGCGATTCTGCCTTAAAGATCTTCCTCTACATCCACCCTAAGGGTGCATGAAAACTACTGTCAATATTTCCCTGCTGTGAGCAGCATACAGCTTGTGCATACAATGTTGATTATTCCACTGCTGGCAGGCAGAAAGGTAAAGATGCAGCCCTGCAAATGCTTACACACACCCCTGCCAGCAGAAGGCATTTGCTTCACTCTGTTACACTGGCCAGACATGACCTGCTTGCTTACCAACAAAACTGTGGTTGTACCCATTTATATTTGTTAAGAAATGTACCCCATTGTTTCAACCGGTGGTGGCTGGCCGGGAGACTGGATAAAACCGGTGACCTCTCAATTGCAAGTCCAGTGGGATAACCAATATACCTCAACGGCAGCATCCCCTTCCTTTCAATGCATTAAACTTTTAGGCAACCAATCGGCATGCTGTGCCGTGACATGCAATGGAAGAATCAACAAAGCAGTGTACAGGGATTTAACAATTATCCTAACTCCGCCACGCGCTCGTGAAGGAATCTCTCATTGCATGCGAGCTCCGAAAATGTTCTTTAAAAAAAAAACACAAAAGTTTAATCTGCAACACGACAGATAAAATGTAAAGCAAGAATAATCGATCGGCGTTAAAAATTCATGACAACCAAAAATGTACATTCGCTTAACATTTTTTTGCAATTAGTGTCAAGTTAATGAGCGCAACACGCATACATACACGCACAGTTTAGATGTTAGTGCACGAGGGTTAATAAAAAAAAACAGTAATAATTATCGTAATACTAAAACAAAATTTTGCACCCACAAAAGGGCCCGGCTTACTCCAGTTAACTGACCGCCGGATCACACAAAACAGCACCCTTTCCCCCCAACAAGCAGACGGGCGAGGGTGAGTGAGGCAAACGCAGCAGCAGCAGCAGCAGCCCGATTTGTGCAGCCCAAAAAAGCCCAGGAAGACGGATAAGACGCGGCCGGGCACGGCTGGTGTACTCTCTGCAGCACCTCGGTGGCGGGACGTCTCTCTCTCTCTCCGGCGCTCGCTCCCCCCGCCAGGCGCCCTCTACTTTTGGAGGTGGGTATTTTTGGGAGGTGTGAATTGGAAGCCAAGCTGCGGGATTACTTGTATCTGCTGCTGCTGCTGGTGTTGTTGTTGCTGCTGCTGGAGGATGGGGCTGAGCTGCACTCGCTGGCCCGGCCTGGCCGAGGCAGAGCTCAGCTGTGTCAGGACTGCAAAGGAGAGAAACGCAAGTTAGCGATGCGGTGCGAAGCAGACTTGCGCCACACACCTCCTGACTAGCACGGTTGTCTGCATACGGTGTGCGAAAGAAGTTCAATATAAACAAAAGTAAACCAGGTGAGGCCCACTGAGCTATGTAGCTCTTTTTCAGAAGCAACCTGGCCACAAATGATAGCTCAACGAAGTGGTTTATCGCGTGGAAATTTATAGCAGCCAAATACTCTAAACGCACGTTTATAAATGTGGAGAGAAAAACCGGAGGACCCGGAGAAAATCCACGCGACAACGGCGAGAACAAACTCCAAATATACAGGCGTCAGGGTCGGCATCGAACCCCCAACCTCCTGTATACCAGGTGAGGTAGTTAACGTCTTGACAACGTACATAACCCCGCCCCCCACATCCTCTCCATGCTTAAAATGATAGTTCTGGCATCTCTGAGCAGCGCAAGGTCGGCTCGTCTGTGTTTAACTATGATTGTCACTGCTGACTGTGTATACACGAAGAACTAGCAAACTGAGTGATGTGCGACTCTGATGTGCTTTTAGGTTGTACCACGTGTTGATTGGAATGATGTCCCAAACGTCGGACATAAAGCTGACCAACCCATAAACACATCCGAGCAGTATTAACAATGTAATTGTCGCATAGCTGTGCACAGCAAATCGGTTGTGTTAACAAGACAAGAGGTGCTATGTGGTGGGGCAGGAGACGGTGGTGCAGCACAAGCCATTTCTGTACTGTACTTCTATGCACCCCGCCTTGACCAATCCACAGTGACAAGTGTGGTTGTATAACTGTCAAATGGAGAAGTACTTCCAATTAACTGAATTGTGACAATTTAATTAAATGGTAGGGCAGTGAATCATTACACCTACAAGTGTATAATGTCATTTAAATGTAAAAAAGCATTGACTTATTAAGATCTCCTGCACAAAGAAAGGTAAAAATTTAGCTGCAAGTCTAAATGTGTAAATAATGAAATGCGATTGAGAGGCAATTAATTAACCACAATTGGAAATGTCAACTTCACACGTGAAAAGGATTCTGAGAATTTTCAAAATGCTTGCTTTGATGAGAATGGCTGGAAATTCAGTTGATGTACATGGCTAGACAAAGACAAACCATGAAAGGCTTATGAGTAATTTACAATGCAAGTGACTTCTAATACCGCGCTGAAATATTGAGATACAATTTACATTTATAAAGCGTTGAAATACAACCGCATCTCAATAACTCTGTAACGTTATCAAGCCTTAGAAGACAACATAGGTATCATCCGTTTAGAAAAATTATACATCATAAAGGTTTTTGGGTTAGATCGCGTAAGTATAAATGTGTCGAAACCTTCCACCACCCGACACAGCCAGTAAGGTTTGTCACGTAAACAACGTGCCAGTTAGTTACACAGCATTGTAAATGTTGTGGATTACTCTCCAACACACCGGTGGGCTGAAGGAGTAACTAATTGGCGCGTTGTTTACGTGACAAACATTACTGGCTGTGTCGGGTGGTGGAAGGTGACGACACATTTATCCTTACGCGATCTAACCCAAAAACATTTATTATGAATACTGGTAGCGAAAGCCTACATGTTAAGAATAATTATAATTAACACGGTACTTTGAAATGTGTGGTTGAAATTGCTAGCAGCATATTCCTTAAGTGCTTGAGTAATCTTCAAGCGAACACAACAGAATTCACAATAATCACAGCTGAGATGCTCTACATGAAAGGGGCCTCTCAAATGTCAATGTGAAGTGCATAACCAATATACCGTGACAGACACGTGGAGGTTTGGATGGATGAAACTCATATAACATCGTCATACTACGACCGAGTGTGTGTGTGCGCGTGTGTGTAGCTTTTTCAAACGACCTCAAACTGCTGTACAATTAATAGCCTCGTACAATCGAATGAGACCTTTAGAAACACCTGGTGTTATCAACATTTACAAACATCTCATAATTGATTTCCAAAACGTAAATCTCTGCCCAAGGAGTGGATATGGAAAGACCGATAAAGATTATGACCAAGTTAAAAATAGAAAGCCATTACACGGCTGGGGGGGGCAACACAGAGGGGGGGGGGTCGGCTTATTGGAATATAACGCGACGGGTCTAATTGGATGTGCAGCACATTGCAGGAGGAAGACGAAGGTGCAGCAGCTACGCCGCTGGACAGCGAACGACAGGAAGGGGGAGGGGGGGGCAGCGAGGTGTGGAGGGCAGCGAACGGGCAGAGGGAGGTGGCACCTGTGGCTTGCTGGGGAGATGTCATGAAGCTCCCGACCCCTGCCAGGCTAATGACGGCTGTCTGCTGTGCCGCCGCCGCAGCTGCCGCCGCCAGCGCTTGCTGATCTTGGCTCGAAGCGCATGCCTCCAGACCCTGCCAGAGATGAGCCCGGGGGATTAGGAAGCCTGCCTTCCCAGGGGCAAACTCGAAAGCACTCCCAACCATCCACCGCGAACGCGGCCAAGACGACACAGTAGTGGCTCCCAAGTTCAATTCTTCGCAGACACCAACGCCACCACCACCACATGCCCAACCGCCTATTTTTAAACGTGCCAGGTTTTTGCAGCAAACATTTGAAGGTCGAATTCCTTTTGGAGCGTAACATTGAACAGCTTTTTCTTTGGGTCTTTCGGTAAAGTCACGTAGATAGGTTCAAATTAATAAGCTGCAGCTTTGCCCCTCTTTTTTCCTCCTGATGACGGTCGCTTGTGTTGTGATCGAAACGTCGTCGTTTTTTGTTTATTTTATTATTATTAACTTGAACCTATCTACGTGACTTTACTGAAAGACCCAAAGAATATGAATTCCTGCAGTCACGAAAGCTTTAAGTCAAGAGTGAACAGCTTGTGTCTGGTATTAACCCCTTTCCCGTTTCGTTTTTCTTCCGATTCCGTTCTGATGACGTAAGTGACCAATGTGGTGGGTTTGGAGCTCCACTGAAGAGGTAAAATACTTAAAAATCACGGTTTTGTGCCCTGTCGTAGCGTAAGTATACGACATCGGAACGGAACCAGAAGAAAAACTAAAATAAAATACCGAGGCTCCTACAAAGCAATGCGGGAGGGCATGTGGCACAGTTTGGCGCTCAGCTATCGTAGAGGGCAGTCGTGTCGCTACGGTTCTCTGCAATGAGAATAATGTCTTAAAAAACAATGGCGCAATGGCTCTCTAAATAAAATTAATGTTGAACTGCTTGCACATTCAAAAATTTTGCGGTGATCGAGACCCCACCATAAATTTGCAGTCGTCTCAGAATGGGAAAGGGTTAAGTTGGCACCCAGAGTTAATTCTCTTGCTGATAATTTCATTAGAGGGAGGTGGGAATGTGTGGTTATATTCACATCCAGATTCCTAATCCTGTCCCGCTGTTAATTTTGTTGCGAGCAGGTGGAGGCGGCAGTGAAGGGAATTTATAGTTTACGAGAACGTGAAACGGCTTAAATGCTGAATTAAAGATGCGTGACGACCAACTGCAGTGTTTATAAATTAATGGTCAGAAGACGGTATTAGAATACAAAACAAACAAGCCGAAGTATTTTTTTTTACTGCTGAAACCTATCGACGGAAGATTTTCATTAACCGTACCGACTGAAGGTGACTTTGTGCGGCCAAGCAATTTTCGTCCTCAAGGAAAACTTAACAAAAAAACAGATAAATAATGGCCACGGAGGTCAGGAGAAGGTGCGCGGGTGAGAAGGGAAAAGGGGTGAGAGGGGAGGAGTTGAGAACAGCATGGGGAGTGAGTGCAGAGCACAGGAGATGCACAGAGATCAGAACAGAATATGTATTTATACTGGAGGAATCCGATGAGCCATAAAGCTCTTTCTCACAGATGTCCAGTCGGGGCATGGGGTAAGAACGTTTCAACAACAAACACAAAAAAATATGATAGAAGTGCAAAGCACAAGAAAGCTTTACAAATCACCCAAACACATACAAATACGACCAAACCATCCTACCAGGCAAAGCCCACTGAGATGATTTCCCAATTTGCGAGTTTGGCCCAAATCTGGGGTGGAGCAAAGGCACAGTGAAACCGTTCACTGTGCTATGAACCTAACAACCTGAGTTTGATTCCGAGCCGTGGCTAACATCAGTGGAGATTGATATCTGAACCGTTCCTAGCCTCCCTCCCCCTTCACCAAGCTGCACTGACAACCGTGAAAAAGAATGGTAAAAAAAAACCCATGGCCGTCATGGAGTGGGTGGCTTTTATCCAGCGGTGGACTGACCAAGGACTGATATTTTACATTATTACACACTGGACTGATTGCAGCAGTTAATGGACAGTACACTTTAACTATAATTTGAAGCCTCCACAAGACTGAACAGTATTTTTTTCTTCATGTTTTTTTCCCCCCCCATAAATATTTGTTTGTCTTCTCAGCCTCTGGATGGTGAGAAAGAGATGTGCAGGGAGGTGGGTGTAAGCAGATTATCATCTTCATAAGGAGCAGCTGACTATTGCCGAGGTTTCTTATTCTACGTTTTTATATTTCTATCGGCCCCAAATGACAAACTTCCACTGCATCCGACATGGTGTAATAGAGTCCCGGACCCTGACGCCTCGAACGACTAATTCATCCCTGGGGTAAACGTGCACTGCCTAATGTACTGTGGCATCACCTGGTCAGTCGGCTGGGCAGCAGAGAGGGAGTGCCCCGGGGAGGGCTGCCCAGCTTGCTGCTGGGCGTGGAACTGCTGCAGCTGAGAGTTGAAGATGAACGGCGCCTGAGGAGGAAGACGCGACAAGCCACGGTGTGAGCGACGCGGCAACGAGCGCTGGTCACGCACGAAAGACGTAAACCCAACGACTTTGGTTTACAGGAAGACGCAACCCAGAGCTGTCTAACACAGGTTTGAAGTTTTAATACTGGGGTAAAGACTTTGATGTTCTGGTCAAGCGCGGGCCATTATGGTTGTTGTCATAATTTCGTGAACAAAGGTGACGCTGCCAATGGTACCATGACTTGTGTGTGCGACTGCGGCTGTGAAGACCAATGCGTGCGTGGCCAGTCTTTACCACAGTCGTTGCACTTGTTAGTTTACATTTGAAGAGGTTGCCTATTGAAAGACAAGTAGGTCACGAAGTTGTCTTTTTGTGAAATTCGTTACAATCGAGCCATTACCGTACTCGAGTGATGTCAACGTGACGTCACTCGCATACGCTTCAACATGTCGATACTTTGACATCGACGGAGCGCTACGACGGAGAGCAAAGCTGTGATTTAAAAGTATTTTATCTCTTCAGCGGACCTCCAAAACCACCACATTGGTCAGACCAGTACACACGCAGGCCTGGGTGAGTGTCGACAAAATAAGAGGCGAGTGATTTTTGTGTTGCGTCTTTTCCTTTGCCAAGAGCCGAGGCATGCAGCAAGCCGGTGAGTGCTTTGACATTTCACGAAGCCCACCACGTGAGCTGTGACCGGTGGGTATGAAGCACAGTAAAACTCTTAATTATTAAATTAAAGGCACGCAGCAGGATCAAGCAGGAGCCACATCAATATTAAATGAGGCCGGGGTGTATATTAATCTCCATGCGTTATGACCCGACCACGAAAACAGAAGTCAAATACTGTTGAAATCGTAATGATATTTAACATGTAAATGACCCATTCCATCTACTCTTTATTATGGTCGGTGGCATGCTTTTTATTTTCTGGCTCTGTTGTGAGCGACACAACAATGCACGTTTGTCAAGGGTACTTTTACCTAACAATAACTACACAATGATAAAAGCACGGTGATAAAAATCACGCACACATACAAACCAAAAATGCAATAAATGTTGTGGTATTGGACATCTCGTTGATATTCATGCCAAAACAAAACGTGATGGTGGATTGCGACCGACTTGCCGTGTTAAAGTAATGTTTCTTAAAATCCAGCCTTGCTCATTATAATGCAAATCTATAAGAGGGCTGATCGTCCATATCAGCTGTGAAGACCCATCCACTATACCGCAGCAGTTTGCCAATAATTCTTGGAATGAGTTCAGTCAAATACAAAACTAACACAGGTGATCACATCATGCATTGTAGAACACAGCTAAATGTGAACACAACTTTTGGATTTTACAATACCATTGAGATGTCATTTACTTAAAAAGAAAAAGTTTTTTTCCCTCAAAGTACTGCACTATATATATTTTTAGAACAACTAATACAGTGCTCTTCGTGGCAATGAAAGCAAACTGAGAAAAAACACTGGTAAACGAAAGAAAGTAACCGTGGTGTCCGTTGTTTCCGAAATATAGTGGAAGTAATGAACAGATGACATCCGATAAAGGTCAGGAAATCAATGGGATAATGATGGCACTGGGGAAGGCAGGATAAGACAAAATGTCTCCAAGAGTTCTCCAAGGACACAACTAAATAAAACCAGGCTCCCTAACAGTAATTCTCAACGGAGAGAAATGCGTTTCCATCCTTTGCTAAAATAATATAGCGAATCCAGCTTGTTCCAGTCATTTAAATTTTTATCTGAAAGAGCGTACACATGTATTGGACCTGCGTAGCTAACTTCCGCGAGAAATGTAAGCTGCGAATAATATTAAACGCGTGGCATGTTGCCAATTCAGGGCTGTCCCTTGTATCACTCTTTCAGATCGTATTTGAAAGCTGCCCAAGAACAGACGCCACCAAACACACAAAGCTACAATACGTGCGATCGAAAAGGAAAAAGGAACGTGCGGTATTGCTACACGGCACGCCGCTTGGTTCCAAGGTTAATTGCGCCAACAGATTAGCAAGCAGGGCGTCGCTGACACAGCAAGCCGTGTGATTGCAATGATGGACAGAGTTGAGATTTCATTCCGGGATCAATCGCCAAGCTAGAAACAAGCCTCCGCTTGCTTTGCCCATTATGGCAATTTGCTGCCAATCGTGCCCGTGCCCTCAATGCCGAGCTGTCCTGCCCTGCGGGATGAACGTGGGGTTGCCATCCACGTGGGGTGTGGTGTCTCGCGCCATGCAAGAAAAAAAGAATGCAACTGAGGAGGGAAAAACAGCTTTGTATTTTTTTTTGGTTACCGAATAAAAAGAAACCATTCGGATGCTTCCGAATGGACTTGATAAAAGCATTCATTTTTGTTTTTAAATAAGAGTAATTTGAAGTAATTGAATTAATCTTATTTTCTTTCTCTATTTCCATGAAGGGAATGTTTTGCAGCAAGCAAAAAAATATGCCCTCGTAGTCCCTGACAAAAGCATCCCATTATGTTTGATCATCCAGCCGTAAAACGTTGGTTGTCACGGATATTGGAATATGTAATTTGTCATGCCCTGCAAGGGAACAGAGGTTGCAGCAGGCAAGAAAAGTGGATGAGCATGCAAAGACAAAGGTACCCCCGTATAGCCTTAACAGACGGTTGGAGCAAGTGCTGTTAGCGAGCACTTATGAAGGCTGGCACAGCACACGAGGGGGTGGGTAGCCAGCACCACACCCGGCCGTCTTTGTCTCCCGAGTGACGATGTGTACACATCACACCAGGTACTTATTTTGAGGCTGGGTCGACCTAGAGGAGGCCCAAGAACGGTTCAGATAATCGTCACTGGTGTAGGTCATGAGCGGGAATCGAACTCGGGTCGCCGCTAACTGCTGCACTACCGCACGGCACGGATGAGTGTGCACGCATGCACGAACATACGCGTGAGTGAGCGAGTGTGAAAATATCAGTCATGTATTACTAACAACGAGAACACGTCACCATGAAACGACTATGAGAAGGCAGGAACCAATCCCGTCCCTGAGTCCATGAGAAACGGAGGCACAAACCAACTTAATAACCCTGCTGTTGGGGAGGCACCTGAATGTACAAGACCTCACCACCTACTGCCAAAGTCATTTCCTGGTCAAATGAGCATGGAGGTCCTCAGCCAGAGGTGGAAATTCCGCATTCCTATAGCAGGGGCGATTCTCTCCAAAGGGACAACCACCGCTGACTTTGCCACAAAGTGGTACTCATTTTTGATCCCCGGAGGGATTATGGGTTGAGCCAATACCAAACCAGGATTTGAACTCGCAACCTTCCGATTTGCGAGTCGCTCGTTCTGACCGCTGAGCCACCAGGCTCTTTGCACATTTAATAATATACTGTCACATACTTATCTAGCAATGCCCGAGTCTCAAGGCTCAATTTAAGGAGCACCCTGCATTGGCATACTTGGCACATTTCTCTTTTAAAGTGTTTAACATGTGGAAGGAAACCAGAGTTACCTGGTGAAAACCCACACACACCAGAAAATAAAACTCAGATAACACATATGGGTTAACAACCCACTTGCTAAATGGTAAAGGTGCAGCCCTGCAATTACCTGCTCACGCCATTGCTGGCGGAAGGGTCATCAGACGGAGGGAGCTCAAGAGAGCCGCTAAAAAGAGAATTTGGCCTACTCTTTCACACTAGCTAGACGTCTTAGAAGAGGTACACTATCTCACACACGGTCTCATGACAAGCAAGCTGCTGATCGACTAACTGTGGCTGTACCCATTTATATTGCTGCTGGGTGAACTGAGGTGGTGGGGGGGAATTTAAGACACTTGCCCATTGTTTCAACTGCCATGCCAGGAGATCAATTCAATCGGCAACCCCTAAATTGCAAGCCCAGTGTGCTACCCATTACACCACGGCAACATCCCACATGCTGTGCTGCCATCACGTTCACATCTTAGCCCAGTGGGGGTTTGTGAACTTCACAAATCTACGCGATTCACCAACTCTCGCCTCTGCGGCTCATTTGCGCACAAACCACACGTTCTGTGGTAAGTGCACCGATTTTCCTAGAAGCGCTCGTGTTACTGTTTCATGCATTTTGTGCGGGCGGGCGACGACACACCACCGTGCGCCTGCAAGAGTACGTGCGTGTGTGCCTGAGTGTGTGCGTGCCTGAGTGTGTGCGTGCCTGAGTTCGTGCGTGCCCGAGTGCCAGAGTGAGTGCCTGAGTGCGTGCGTGCCTGAGTGCGTGTGTGAGTTCGTGCGTGCCTGAGTGCGTGTGTGAGTTCATGCGTGCCTGAGTGCGTGCGGCCACCATAGTCTACTTGCGTGTACCTGGTGGAGCAGGCTGCCGGGCTTGTGCCCATATGGGGTAGGAGGTGCCAGCGGGGAGCCATGCATCCTCATGCCCGGGCAGCCCGGCACATGCTACCCGCGCAGGGGCCCACAGAGCGGCACCGCGCACGCAACGCACGCAAGCAGGGCGGGTGGGGGGCGGGAGACATAGCCAGAGGGCGACGTGCCAAAGGAGGAGACGGGGACCCCCCCCAGCAGGTTTTGCAGACCCGGTTGGAGGAAAAGTGGAGAAATAGGAAGCACAAAGCAGAGGCAATAGCAAAGACAGCAGTTCTAAAGAAGGAGCAAAAGGTCAAGACACGCAAGAGTATTGTCTGTAGCGGTGAAATCAGGTCCATTTGTAAAACACATTTATTCACGCTGCTGAACATTTTCGAACATCTACATTTCACACTGTTCCTTTATTTAATCATGTTGTATTTTTTTCGTTACGGGCAGGTACAGGCTGCTGTGTCATGTGTGTGGAATCCGAAGGCTTGTGGGTAGCGTTCGTCATTGCGTTACCTGCAGCATCGGCAGCTGGCCTGGCATTCCCGCTCGCATGCCCTGGGGGCTCTTGGCTCCAGCCACCAGTGACCCAAACGCCATTGGGGACGCTGCACCTAGGAGACAACAAAAGCTTTCATTGTCGCGGAACAAATGATTCTCTCTCTCATCAGTAGTTTCCCAATGTCTGGCATATATGTCTCCCCACAGTATATGATTTTTTGGCTGTTTGCGCGAATGTGAATGTGCTTTGTGTTACAGCCATAACGTGCATGTCAGTGTTCCTTCAATGCAAGGCTGGCAGGCCACGGGTGGCCCCTGGTGGCCTTTTGGGCAGCCCCTGACGTGCCGCCCCTGACAATACACAAATGTGAAACCGTCCAACCCAATGGTTTCAAATGTGTGGCGACCTGCACACGGATGCCTTATCGGCAAAAGCGGACCCCCTCTGAAAATTAGTGAAGAACACTGGTGCGCGTGCTGTGCAGTTAACGTGTCGTGCCCAACGCAAGCGCGCGCGCGTTTCGTACCGGTGTGCGCGGCATGGATCAGAGCGCCGGGGGAGCCGATGAGGCCGGTGAGTGTGCTGGCCGAGCTGCCCGGGGTCAGGAGGGGCTGAGCTCCACTGCTTCATGGAGCCCAGGTGGGAAAGGCAGCACCGGCGAAGCAGGTACGCCCGGGGGAAAGTGTTGAAACGGGGCACGCGAACAACAACCTCAGTGTCAGCGATTACACGTGAAGACGGTGCACCGATTTGCAATGACACACTTCAATACACAGAAAGCACAATCACGGAAATTAAATTGTCAACGTTAACAAATGTGACAAGCATGATTTGTTCTTGTGCTCGTTAGCCTTTTTTTAGTGTACATTCTGTTTTCCTGTGTGACTTGAAAAAAATTAACAATGGAAAATTAACGAGGCTTATTTGCTGCGATTATCTGAAAGAAACATGATGTTCCGTGTGACTTTACATGAACATTATTACGCAACTGTTTAGAAGAACTGCCGATGATGAAAGAGGCCAGGCAGAACAGAAGTCAGAGTGCCGAGTCAACAACGTTGAGACGCTAGATTCAAATAGAGGCAGCTGAATGTTTATAAAACCGGGTGTGATTGAGGGTCAGTCCACTAATCTATGAATGGTACAAAAAATGCCATCCAATTTAATGTAGTCTTGCATTTAACTTGGCTATATTTTAACTCTGAGAATAAAAAAATCTGAGTTTATTCATTTTTCCAGAACCTTTGATGAAATTCAAACGTCAAAGAAATGTTTGTTATTCCGTTTGTTGCTCAAACTTAATGCAATAGCTGAATGTACAGTAGGTAAATTTTCGATCATTCGGCAGCACGTTTGAAGTAATTAACAAATTAGAGTTATCTTACTGGAGTTGCAATTGGACTTTCTATAAAATTCAGACATGATAGAAAGCCGTAAGATAATATCGATTCAGGAAGGCTATTAACTGATGTATGATGTATGGCCCCTGATTGCTGGAGTATGAGGAACTCCAATGAACAAAAATAAAAGTTACTGCAGAAATGAGCTGGCCAAGTGTCTAGACTACAGATAAAAATGCAATAAGCAATAAGAGAACAATTGAGACAAGAGATGACACTGACAGAGCAGATCCAACCCCAGTTGTTTGCACAGAATACCAAACATGGCTTTACACACAAAAGTATATAGGGAGGCCCAGGACTGATTCAGATAATCATCACTGCTGTTGGCCCGTGAGCGGCAATCGAACTCGGGACCACGGGTTCGCAGCGTAGCAGCGCTACCACCGCCGCTCCCCACCCCAACCATGGGCTGCCACAGCGGCTCCCACAGTGGCTCCCCACGAGCACCCACAGCCAGCCGCGTCGTGCCTACCAGACGAGGTAGTTGCTGAGGTTGAGGGCGGCGCCGGGCATGACCTGCGTGGGCGAGGACCCGCACGGCGGGGGCACCGTCCCCGGCACAGGGCCCGGCACGGAGGCGGCCGCGGCTGCGGCCGCCGCGGCCGCCGCCATGCTGTGTATGGGGATGGTCATCATGACGCCCCCCGCCGAGCCCCCGCCCTGCGCGAATCCGGCCACCGACTGCCCCAGCGGCCCCACCAGCGCCGACAGCTGCTGCTGGTGTTGCAGGGCGAGCGCGGCGGACGTGCCCATGCCGCCGCCGCTATCGGGGGGCGTCGGGGTCATGGTGGGCGTGGCGGTGGGCGTGGGCGTGCGGGTGTCCGGCGGGTGTGGAGTGGACGACGGGGTGTTGGTCGGTGTCGGCGTGGACGGTTTGGGAGTTCCCGAGCCTTGGGACACAAACGCAGGATGTGGTGGGGGCAGGTTATTTATATGTAAATAATCTTCCCCCTCCTACGAGATGTTAACTCCCTCGCCTGGTACGCAGGAGGTCGTAGGTTCGATCCTGACAATGATGCACACTAGCACAGCCTCTTTGGCTCTGTGATCTGCCATTAACATGCTAATCTCTCTTTAACATGATAATTTTCACCTGGCAGCCCTTTGATTGGTGGAAAACCAACCACCGTCGGGTTGGGCTGCCCACCACTTACATTATCATTGGCTGCTGACATTTGGGCTACGCTCATTTCAAACCCCTGATAAACAGTTTGCATTGGAAGCTAACGCCCTTTTCCTGAAGACGACCGCTTGTGTTGCGAACGAAACGTCTTAGTTTTTTGTTATTTTCTTTGAACATATCTACGTGACTTTACCGAAAGACCCAAGAATATTAATTCCTGCAGTCACGAAAGCTTTAAGTCAAGATGTATATTTGGAGTTTGCATGTTCTCCCCGTGGTCGCGTGGACTTTTCTCCGGGTCCTCCAGTTTTTCCCTCCACATTCATAATCAACATGTGTTTAGAGTATCTGACTGCTGTAAATTTCCAAATAAGCCACTTCGTTCAGCTTTAATTTGTGGCCAGGTGGCTTCTGAAAAAAAGCTATATTGCTAAAGAAAAAGTTCAAATTGTAGTTAATTTATTTTTAACACATTTCAAAATTAAAACTTTTTTTTGTTTTATTTTATCCTGACAAGATGAAGAAGCCATTCGGATCTCTCGCAGGGCATTAAAACCCCCTTCGTGTAAGAGGATGGCCCACGGAAGTGGATATCAACGAGCTAACCCTGAGATGCAGTAGAGGGCAGCACTTTCCCACCCACTCTGCATGACAGCCAAACTGATCATTTTGAATTCTCACAGCTGGAATTTAGCCAAATTGAGTGAAAACCCAAAATCTTTCTTCGCTCTTTGGTGACTCATTTAACTTTAGAAACTGGCTGTTTAATTATAGGCAGCTGCCTAGATTTAATCACAGCAGTGTCAGCTCAGCACCCTGACCTCCGAGCCACCCTGCCACCTGCAGCTGAATCATTGTTGGTAATGCGTGAATCGGCGGTGGCGGGCGAGGCTTACGCTGGGAGGTGGCGGGCGACATGACAGGCGGGGAAAGAAGGCCTTGCTGCACCAGGTCGACGGAGTGTTTCCGGTTCCCGGCAGATTTTCCGGCCGGTGGTGGGGTTGATGTTGATGACTTCAAAGAGCTCCCGCTTGGACTGAACACGGAGTAACCTGGAGGTGAGAGTCAAACCAGTGGGCGGCGCGTTTAACAATGAAATCAGGGAAACAAGATGTAGTGCAACATAACCGTGTGGTCTGTGCGATCGGCAACAATGTTGTTGCAGCCATCAGTGAGTACAGGTGTGGCGGCGAAAGGGATCGAACCGAGTGTTAACCGAGTAAACTAACGATAAGGGGCAGGATTTGCATTATTCTGTCACTTAAATACCACTGCATCACAAAGCAAAGGATGGGGGCATAGCAAACCAAGCAAAAGCTTATGCCCAAGCATTTAAAAAGGGGCCTTAAATTCATGGGACAAAAACGGTATCCATTAAACTTCATCTCAAATTCAGATCCTAATAAACATGAGTTAATGAACATCAACAAGCTCATTAATCTCTCACCTCTACCTTGTCTGCAATTATTTTCTCTCATCGCATTTAATGTATATTTGTGTCTACATTTTTGTTCCCTCACTCCATCTCTAATTCGAATCTATGTCAGAAGCGCTTCTGCAGACATCTGGAACCCTCTTCCTTCTGATATTAGGAAGCCGTTGGAGCTATGCACTTTTAAAATCTAGACTGAAAACAAATTTCTTTAGAACTGCTTTTTGTGGTTAGTCTGTTGTCCTTCCCCCCACCTCCGATTAGCACGGCTGGCTAATCATACATTCGTTACGTGCTTGCAGGCGAAGACGGTTCAGATGAAACGACTCTGCGGGCGCTGCCCGTGTACTCGTAAGGAGACCATGGGATCTGCCGTTACCTGCGGAGCCACTGCTACTCCCACCGGGTCCTGGCAGCTTGATAGGGGGAGGGCGATGCCGCAAACCCTTGCCGAGCACGGAGGAAGAAACCATGGGCTCCAACATCTGAGCATTGAGAACAACAACAACAGATTCTTAATCGGTGCTAAGGAGGCTTAATAAAACTAACAACTGCCCATGTATCAAGTCCAAGGTTTAAAACGTGATCCTCCCAATGGACAGAAAAAACACATTCCTGCGGAGGGAGCTGGTAGGAATGTTGGGTTGCTCGGTCAATGGCCAGGGTCAACGGCGGCGTGGTGTATTCCGCAAATATGCCCGACTGTGAGGGCGGGCACAAGCCGGCGTGAGTAGGTTAAACGTTGAGTTTTATAAGGGCACCACGGGGTGACCAGCCCCTCCCCATCCAGCTCCACCCCTCCCACCCCTTACCCAGCCATACCCTCGCCCACCCCACCCTCCCCACCCAGCCTCTCCCCACCCTCCCCAACCAGCCCCTCCCCTTCCCACCCAGCCCCTCCCCACCGTCCCCACCCAGCCCCTCCCTGCACGACGGACGGACACAATAATCCCCTGTGGGCTGGTGGAACCAGGTGGTTCCTACCAGTATAAACCAGCCCTGGATTTTCAGCTGTGACCCAACTGACTTTTGCTGGAAAATAAATATATTATAGTTATGTTAAGTTTTCCTTGGATAAAGTGTTCATCCAAGCATTCATGTTTGTTTGTTCCGATACATTATCTGTAGCCACCATACGTGCTCCAAGGTTCAAGTCTGATGATTACTTTTTTAAACTTCTCATATTATAAAGTCTCCTTTTGTTGTTGACTAAATTAAATCTCACCATGAAACGACATTTACTCTTGAAATTATCCTGCGTGGGGTTCCTTTTTTATCACTCAACATTCCTATTTTTATAAATCCAAGCCTTCCCATTTATAAATGACATTACATCTCAAAGGGCACACACCAGGAAACTAGACTAATGGAATACGTTCATGGCAACCGCCATCACCCTAGGTTACGGCAAAGGCTTAAAACGGGTGAAGCGAGGACACTCAGTGAGGGGCAGGGGAGGGGCGGGAAGGGGGGGTGGAGAGGGGGCGTGGGGGCTCACCTGGTTCTCGTGATCGTTGATGAACGTGAGCTTTTGGCAGTGGCCGTTGGAAATGTGCTTCACATTCACGGGCTGCCTCACATCCGCGTGGATCACATCCTTGAGTTGCGAAACGAACCTGCGTCGGGCGCCAGGTCGATCGATCGATTAATCAATTAATCAATACATCCGACTGTCATTTTGAGCCCGAGTAGACGCAAACTCGGGAAGACATCTGTGACCATCTGACTAAGTTCCAGTGAACCGTTTTAAGAGTGTGGTGGTTAAAGCGTGGCACTCAATATGCACTTGGTAAAGTGAAGTTTCAGTTTTATTTGATCACACCCTCCCCTCATTTTGTTTTAAAAGTCAACGGCTGAAAATATCACTCTCATCAGTTGACATTTACAGGTCGCTTAGGAACCCATCGTCTCCATCTCTGCGTCTATGCCTCTACACCATGACTCCGTGTGTGTTGACTGTAATGCATTTTTCAACTCTATTGAGCAACGAGTGAACAGAGAGATTCTTTCTCAACTCGCAGTGCTTCAATTTAGCAGTCAAATGAATGTAACCAGATGGTGTGACCTTAAAAGTAACAAACTTGAATTTTGAGTGGCACTGCAGTGGTGGTATATGAAATAAACAGGAACATATAAATGTAATTAATTGTGTGCAGACATCTAGAGCCCTTTGTCAATCTAGATTAAGGCTTGCCCCATTGCCATCTGGGTTGTGGAGGTTATATTAGGTTACTTCACTGAAGGTGGGACACAAATGTGGGGACATATAAAGTACATTACAACTATAGATATTGCCAAACTGCCCTCTGCTACCCACAACGTAGCCCAGTTAAAATAACAGCCGCGAAATGTCCGACCGTCATTTATCATTTCAGGGTCCAAGTTTAATTTTAGGAGGAAACGAGAGGCCTGAAGAGTGGTAGCCCCGTGTGTGCATGAAGAGCACCCAACCAAACAGGGGGATAAACACTCAAAGCTCCAAACGGAAGTATTTACACACATTTGCTGGACTGCCACTTCCCAGGCAATTTGCAGCCCGGCGGGGGGTTTGGTCGTCCACGGTGATCCACCAACAACCCCCCCTGCCTCTAAAGCCCTGAACCGACAATCGTGTGCCACCACGCCCGGCCGAAAATCATGCTGTGCTGACCTTGATACGCCAAACACAAAAGCGTTCCTAGCAACACAGCGGTCACAAGCGGAAGCTTTAAATCCTGCACTTGAAATAACAACAGCAGTGCGATTATAGCGTGAAATGTAAGTTTGCACAAATATTCTATGTACCGAGCATGCTGATAATGTTTTGCAAGAATGATAAACAAACTTTACCGATTTGCTTCTTCTTTTGATGCCAAAATAAATCTGTGAAGACAATGGCGAAGCGTCAGCGTAATGGGACGACATACGAGTTGTTAAATAACACAGCAATGGCATGGAACATTTCTTAAAAACCCTTCGATCAAAACATTAATTCTCGACTTTTGAGTAGGCATGTAATATTACATCGATAAATCAACTGCAGTTCTTATGCTACCGAGACAGTGATATACTGGTACAGAATCACGGGTGTGAGAATCGACATTCCATTCGTCTGCTGTAAGGTCATGTGACCCCTGCGGCCCCGATAGGCACTGCATTCATCACAATGTTAAAAATAATTGAGCCACGCTCACAAACTGAGGCAAGTCATTAAATTTCGAGGGGGACATTTATATCATGCCTACTGCCTAAAACAGGGTATTATTACAAAATTTTCTGGTGCGCCACAGAATAAAATTAGTGTGTTGATGGGCCACGTAGGTTGGGACTTGAAACGGGACATGACATCATAACCTCTCCTATTTGGAGTTTGCATGTTCTCCGGGTCCTCCGGTAACTTTAACATAGTTAATAGTTCGTTAACAATTTTTTTTCCCTCTAGTTACACTCACTTGGCTCCGCTGGGCATTTCGCCATCTTCGTCATCGTCTCGCCCGGGGAACGTCCCCGCGTAGATCTCGCCGCGGCAGGCGTCCCCGCCACCGGGGCTGCGGCAGATGACGAGGCGCGAGATGCAGTCGCCGCCGCCGCCTCCCTCGTACTCGAACTGGTACTCGTCCTCCAGGGCCTGCGCGCGCCGCACCGCGTCGCCGTCAGTAGGGCAACACAGCGGCGACAATGCATACAGGCGTACGCGCTCGATAACATGCGCGCACCAATTGCGCTCCCACGCTTTGTCAAGAGGTAACGGAGTTTGAGAGCGAGCGAGCAATCGGAAAAAGCGATTTGTAACCACGAGCGAGTTGAACGTCATAATGTGCGACCGACAACAGCAGCTTCCCACCGCATTCTGATCTATCCTTGTCGTGTTCATAGGAGAAAACCATTTGTTAGATAACAGCCCATGGAAGTGGATTTCAAAGTACTTGAGATATTTTCAAGTGACTTCTGGTCCACAGAGTAAAGGGTTAGCACTTTCCCACCCGTCCTGTTACTGAGAGCCAAGTTTGTCTCATGATAGTCAACATTTATGTATTACTCTCATTGCTGGAATTTAATGTAATGAAAAAACTTAATGTAATGTGTTGGTTTATTTTGTGTGCAGTAAAGGGTGACCAGGCTTAAGACCATGAACTCACTGCACTCGAGACCCTGGTTTTATTCACAGGCACTGGCCTGGATTCTAATCCAGCTTAGAGGTCTGCTCTCTAAGAGCTACATGGCCACCACCACATTTCATTTATTTAAACATGGTTCACATACTTACTGTTCCCATCGTGATGGAGAGCTTTTACCTGAGCTTTACAATACAAAGTGTTCTGTGAGCCCGGTTTCATTACAGATTCATAATTTATTTCCACAAGAAACAGAATATTCTTGGTTCTTTCGGGAAAGTCACGTAGAAGGGAAATAATAAAAATATTAAACAATAAAAATTATCACGACGTTTCGACTGCAACACAAGCAATCATCATCAGGTGTGAAATCCACAGCAATATTTTTTTTTTCAAATGTTCTTGCTGTGGATTTCACACCTGATGATGATTTCTTGTGTTGCAGTCGAAACGTCGTGAGAATTTTTATTGTTTTATATTTTTATTATTTCCCTTCTACGTGACTTTACCGAAAGAATCAAGAATATGAATCCCTGCCGTCACAAAAGCTTTAAATCAAAAAGAAACAGAATGGTAACATAATACATTTCAGAGTTGAAAAACCGCTATTTCTTTTTACCATGCCGAACCGCCCAGGGTAGAAACCGGTGAATGTTTAAAACTACTATGCTATCCGTTCCCCTGAGTGCTCATTATCCTTCTACATTTCTTGACATTTTGTCAAATGTTCATCACCTAATGCACTTACATATTTTACAACACCACGATATCTCTCAATGTTCCTAAAGCCAAGTGTTGCTATTATTAACATATGCAATATTTATATCAAGTAAATAACAATGCATGCAATTGAAAGTCTTTATTGGCAGTAAAATGCGTGTAAATTAAAAAACAACAGTATTCACATTAAGTGGGGATTGTATTTTAAATGCACTGTGCACACATAATTATCTATATAACAAATTTAAAAAAATAAACATTTTAAAAAGTTAGAATTGGGCCATGCGACCAAAAAATGTAACGTGGAAGATGACCGCAATGCGGAATGTTTCCCTGAATATTGTAGCATGCAGCTACTTAATCTGTATTTGGACATGGGAGAGATGGGCTGTGGTGGGTCATGAGGACTGGAGTTGGGATACCCTGTGCTAATGTGTCATATGCTTAACAAGTACCCTATCATCCCATCAGCGATCCCACCTCTGAAGTTGCGGGAATCCCCATCCCAGATTATCGGAGGCCTACGGTAAGGCGCATCTGAGCATCGCGTGTGTGACGTGGTTGCTCGCCGTGTATGTGGAGGCCCAAAGATACATTTCTCAAAAATCCTCTTTGCGTTCCCTCCACTCCAGCAACCAACATCTTGTCTCAAAACCGGCAACGAGGATCAGTGGTGTGGAGACATGACGGGCAAAGATAATTCTGTTTGGGATTTTAACTCAATAACTTCTCGGAACTCACTGCTCTGCTCATTCAACTATCTCCCCGGCATGGGTTGTATGTATCCATGAAGTTCCATTTTAGTCTGCAGGCCTCAATTTAAATGAATGTGTGCAAGAAAATCAGAGCTGCATCGATTTTCACTTTGTGGAAGCCACAAAGGGCCACTTTGATAGCATGCACAACCCGCTGGAATTGGACACGTGAATGCTCGTGGCTAGTGTGACAACAAGTGCGGAAGTTGGTTAAAACTCGCTAAGGGTGTTCGCCTGCCCACATATTCCCTCTTCGCGATCCTTACTGGCGTCGTTTCCTGCGGCAATGCTGTGGGATCCTCCGTCTTAATCCGTGGCTCCACTTTAAAATACTTTTCAATCTGCACAGACATGGGCGAGAAAATTAAATGGATTAATGTACAGGAATGTTCTACGGATATTACTGCAAAACAACAATCGTAATAATTTACAGGCCTTCTGTCAATTCACTGCTCGGCAAAGGCATCCCCATGCCATGTCAGGGTCATGGGGAGATGTTTCACCATACTTCACCATGCTGACCAGTGTGGGTAGGTGAAGTGGAGCGGCTATGACTGGTTGAGATGTCACTTGTTACACTAACTCAAGTCGCGGGTTCAAAGCACGGTCTGCCAACCACTGTGCCATCGTTCCACCAAAAGTAAGGAAAAGCTTTTAAAAGTATGAACCTTGGTAACATCAAGTAAAATACACAAATATAAACTTACGTCAAGCTCACTTGGAATGGACAGCTGCTGAGGCCTTTGCTTCCAAGTGTCTACGCTCTGCAAGTAAAACCAAACAAAACAAGTTTCATGACACCGAAAGGAAATGCCCGTTTGAGATAACCATCATCTAGAAATAGCTATGAAAGTCATAGCTTTCCATACATTTTAAAGCAATGTGTTTGAATGGAGTATGACCAGGAATGAGGAAACAGAACAGGACTGCATTGATATAATGTAAAGCAGAGGTGCTTTAAGGTACTTGATACTTTGATGTATTATCATGGGCGTAAATTGAAAGTTATCAATTCTTACAATTGTGGTTTAATACAAGCATGATGCATGGAATTGATCATCTTAAAAAAAGATTGTTTAATTATTCAACATGTAAGTAATCATGAATACTAAAGATGTATACCAATTTAAATTCTACGTATGCCACAATAAGTGTTGAACTGTGATTTAAATCATGACCCTGAATCCTAACTCGTAATAGAATCGTGTAAGAGTGATTTGTGCATGTGCATAAAGGAGTAAGGAAGAATGGAAAGTGAACACAGATTACAAATCAGTGGAAGTGGCTAACATCTAAAGTGGGATCAGTGGGGGTTCAAGTAGAGAGACAGAAAGCAGGGATGGTGAGTGTAGAACTGTATCCCGAACACACATTACAAATCAGTGGAAGTGGCTAATAGTGAAAGTGGGATCAGTGGGGGTATGAGTGAAGAGAAAGACAAGGCAGGGATGGCGAGTGGTTACGATGCAGTGGCTACAACAGTGGAAACGGTAATCAGTGAGAATGAGATCAGTGGGGTGTGGTGTGGAGAGAGAGAGAGAGAAGGCAATAAACGGGGAGCAGAGGACCGTGCTGGATCGTGAGAGCTTCAGCTCGACGGGCGGGGGTGCTGGTGGGCGCCGCTCTCTCCTGCGGCTCAGGTAGGTGTGCAGCCGCAGCTCCGGAGGTGGCGCTAGCGAGGCAGCCTCCTGCTGCCGCATCATGGCCGGCCACGCGTGCCGCTTCACGCACCTGCGCTCGCGGACGGGACAGAGGTGGGTAAGCAGCGCATTCGGCTCCTGTTAAACTTCCCCCACACCCCCGATTAGCATGGTTGGCTTCGTACGGTGCGGAAGAAGTTAAACATACACACGTATGTACAACCGCACACAGATGCGGATCGTACGAGACTGGTGCATTAATGTGTGTGAGCACCAAGTGGCGCCCTGGACACTTGCACAAATGTACATCTGGTGAGAAAAAATACCCTGTCCCGTATTTTACGGGGTATCCTGGGAGGCCCTAAGATTTTAAAATCAAATTTTGGATTTTTGTATTTTTTTATTTAACACAAGCCATAAAATGGAAATGTGCACAGCAACGCCGATTTGCTTTAAGCTGCATCTCCATGCTGCCCAGAAACGGTCCAGGGAGTCCCATTTTAGTACTGTACAGCAACTGCTATAGCCCTGAATTGAATATTACATATTCGCAACGTGATTTTCGGTGGTTTCAGTAGTCGCTTTTTTAATCCCTCTTCACATTTTAATAATGTAAAAAAACATTACAAGCTGCCAATGGGCTGAAAGGAAATAACGAGGTTTTGTGAACAACATATACCAGGGTACCTCACCCCTCAATTAGCCAGGTGCTTCAAGGATGTACTCTATGCACACTCTAGCAGTATTCCATTTGGCAAACAGACAAGAACTGTACAACACTGCAGGCTAGGTTGGTTAATTGGTACAATTTGTGTTTGTGAGGCATACAGATAATTACATGTAATTTGTGCATGGGAGCCAGACACTGGCATTGCCAAAGATGCAAAAAAAAGCTTGCATAGTGTAATCACCAATATATTCTCTTTCAAACTAATTATAATACATGAACCACATGTGATACATGCAATTCTGTAGTTGCTCCATTTTTATGGTGTCAAATCCTGTTTTTACCAAGTGTCTATGTGTTAGTGTAAATACTCCCTCTACATATGACTTACAACTAAAGTTGGGACAATCAAGTCAATTGGCTGAAAATTGTAATAAGTTACTCCGGCCATTTAAAAAATTGCGACTGCCCCACTTGCTGCCTCCCAAAGGCAGGAAACCCTCAACCTGCCTCCAGCAAACCACGCTCTGTGTGACACTCCTGATGCCAATGACACCTTGCGTCAAGTGACACACATGGGAGGAGGACTATTCCCCCCACCCCCCCAACAATGTCCGTGTTATCCAATTGTGTAATTGAACTGATAATCAGCAGAGTAAACAAATTTCTTAAATAATATAATCGGATAGCCGAGCTCGACTCACAACGACCAGTATAATCAGGGTTTTCAAAGACCTCTCGATGTACAGCCAACACAGGGGTAAACAGTCAGGGGGGGCTGCTGCTGCTGTGGGATGTCACAGTACCGTCGGATGGGCGGTGTGCTGAGCTGTTGCCGGTGGTGTAACAATCGGTTGGCGACGCACGTCACCGTCACAGACGGGTCAAGGCACAGCGGCTCCGTGACGGCCAGCAGCACGTGACTTTCCAGCGACAGCTTGTCGTCCTGCAGTGTCGAACATATAGATACAAAGATCCCCCATGTACCCATACAGACTGTTGGGGCAGGTGCGGTTATGAAGGTTGGCATGGCGCATGATGTGACAAGCACCACGCCCAGCCGCCTTTGTTTGCTGATGTCACCAATTTTGGCCGTGAGCAGGACTCGAACTTAAGTCACCAGATTCACAGCGCTAATCACTGCATTATTGCTCCATGTCATAAGCAAACACACAATTAAACACGCACAAACATAACATGCCGCATACTTTCTGGGGGTGCTCTGCCATCCCAAAGGTTGGCATTCATCACAATTCAAACACAATAGCTCCCAATGTGAATGTGGTCTCAACTGCAGTCTGGGATGATTCACAAACCTGAGTCCACTTGTGACTGTCGCTTGTTATGGCATTGATGTCACAGATCAGGGTCTGAAAATAACATTGAGTCTATTAGTGATGAAATCAAACTTTGTTAGTGGGCACAAAAATGTTTAGTTGAAGTGTATCACCGAGATTTCTGAAGGTACTAAAAAAAATGTCCCTCCACATGTAAAATACGAATTGTCATGGGATTCCATGAAGCCTACCTTGATGAATAAATAACATTCTAATACTCATCCACTTTTACCTGTGTGGTAGGCTTGAGCAGAACATGCTTTGTGTCAGGCATATGCCCCTTCATGTTGTTGCATTGCCTGTAGTCCCTGATTTCGGCAATCACGCATCCACTGTGGAATATGTTCACCTGCGAAAGGCAACAGTCATCATCACTCATTTTCTACTCACTGCTTCGTGAAGGCTCTCCATATAATGCACTGTCGTTTCTAATCTGCGTTCACCAATGCAATACAATTTAAATCTATAGAGCATTTAAACGTAACCACATTAAAGGTACGAGTAGAGCCCTGCAAATGCCTGCTCACGCCGATGGTGGCAGAAGGGCTTCTACTAGACGGAGTTCTAAAGGGCTCCCCCCCTCAAGAGGGTATTTGTTTTCTACTCTTCCATACTGGCCAGACATTGTAGAAGATGTGGAAGTACCCACGCTTCACCTCACCACATGTGCCCTCCCAATCGATTTAGAAGCTAAATACATCTAAATTGTATCGTATCATTGCACTGTTTACTGGTCCTACAAGAGTGCTAGAGATGTAGTAAGCCACCTCTGACAGGCCTGATGCTGTATACATGACAATATTTTAGAGGCTGCCAAACCTGCGCCTTCTCCAGAAGGTCCACCAGCACGGGGGGCAGCTCCCCCGCGTCCAAGTACTCCAGAAGCTCGCCCTCCTCGTACGGAAGCCGTATCGTCTCAGAGTCTACACGAGCACACACAAAACACAAAGATGCCTCCTGTTAGCTTCGCCGACTCGAAGCATATGCTCTCTAAATATCTCTTTTCTACCGACACATCCGAGTCATGCCAGCATTGGTCCCTAACAGAATGGTAGGTTTAACACTGACCGTTTTCCTAGCCGAGTCAGGACAAAACCGCAACAAGATGGCCTCATGATTTGGTTTCGGGAAAAAAGTGAGATGTTGGGTACCAGCTCCATTCTTGCCACGGAGCAGCAGCGAGTAGCCTTCGTTGCCCGGGTATAGGTTCACCACCAGGCACGACGGCCGCTCCTGATTCACAACTTTCTCCAATAGCTTCACATTCCGCCGCAGCCTCTGTACACACAAACACCGCACAGGGCGGCACAAGTCAGTGAGCGGCTCGGGACCCAACATGTCCTGATCAGGAAATGTGACTGTTTGAAAAGCAGCCAGGTTACAGAAATACAAGACAAGCACTAATTCTATATTTGCACACGTACATTCCTTTTGTCAATTAACTGCTTGATGACAGACACCTACACCATACAGGTTATTTGATGTTTTACCATGCTTCTCAGTGCAGGTTGGCAAGAATTGACATTGATTAGGGCCCACCATTCGGAGGACAAAGGGTGAGGGGCGGGTGCGATGCCAGTATGGCAGGGAGAGAGATGGTCTCACACAGACTACTGGACCTTGGCGATGGACACGAGCTATTGGGACATGGAATGTCACGTCACTAGGGGGGAAGGAGCCAGAGCTGGTGGAGGAGGTGGAAAGGTAGCAACTAAATATAATCGGTCTCACCTCCACACACAGCATTGGCACGGGAACCAAACTTCTCGATCGGGGGTGGTCTCTCTCCTATTCCAGAGTAACCCCTAGTGAGAGGCCCCGGGTGGGTGTGGGGATACTCACAAACCCCCGGCTGGGTGCTGGATACCTGGAGAGACGTGATTGGGAGGAATGCCTCCCCCTGATCTGAACCCGAACGATGAGATGTTATTGAAATTCTGCACTAGTTCCAGAATGTGAATAACAAACACCATGTCCGAACACAAGGATGCTCATAAGTATACTTGGTACCAGAGCACCTTGGGCTGAAGGTCAATGATTGACTTTATAGTTGTATTATCGGACCTAAGGCTGTATTTGAGAATAGGTTTTCCCCTTTTTTCTGGCAACAAAACAAGACGCCAAAAGGCTGTTTGGCGTCTTCTGGTCTAACACCGTTTGAGACTAGGCTCGAAAGAAAGCTGTCTCTGGTGTGAACCAATCAGTTTAAAAGACAATGCATATATTATCAGAGTGTTTTTTATTTGCATTCTGACCACAAGTATTGTGGTTAATGCAGTCATGATTCCTTGTAAAAGGTTACAGTTTTGTGTTTTAACATCTTACCACCTGTTTTGTTGCCAGAAAAAGGGGAAAACCTATTCGCATACTTTGGTACTGGCTAAGGAGGTCCCATGATCTAAGGCCGTATTGTTCTGGACACTCGGGTGAAGGAACTAGACCAGACACGTCCCACTGGGGGAAGACCCCAGGGCCAGCCCAGGACACGCTGGCGGGACTATTTTGCTCGGCTGGCCTGGGAACACCTGGGAATTCCCCAGGAAGAGCTAGAGTCTATCACCAGGCAAAGGGAGATCTGGACCACCGTACTGAACATGCTGCCGCCGCGACCCTCACCAGGACAAGTGGACTGAGAAATGAACGAACGAACCATAATGGATTTTTGCTGCTGCCTACCACATAGCCCCAAAGCCTTTAACAACCGATTCTCTACCGAGTGGTAACTTATCCAAGAACTATCCAGTATCCAGAATTCATCCTGTTCATCTTTTTTGGCTCATACCAGGTGATTTGGTCATAGCAGATTCAACTGGTTTATTTCATCTCCTGGTTAAATAAATGGTGCAAACAAGACTACTGGCATTGCTAAATAGGTGTTTTACAAAGCTACACATGTGTTGGGTGTTGATTTTTTAAAAATTACTTTACCTTTAGCTCAGGTTCTCTTTCACTTTCCTCAATGTATGTGTCATACATCTTCTGATGGAGAGATTTCCTATTCAACAAAACACCATGTGTTACAAATTTCAATCTGAAGTTTAGGTAGCTGGTAGTATAAATACATATTCAACAGCACATCTGTGAACATTTAGAGGAAACAGCAGCTTCTTCTAAATAGATAAAAATGTATCTCACAACAATAACCACATCACATTTTCTGCAGGGTGAAAATCACCAACTACACTTACTAATCCCAATAAATCTGGCTAAAATGGCAGTACTGAACTCAAACCTGCTTCACTTGGAAGCCAGTTACGTGCAAGTGATGGGAACGACATTTTAGTACCAAATCCAGTTTGCCCTCAAGAAAACATTGGGTGGATATTCCACGTATCTCGAAAAAAGATGGGCGGATATTCCACGTGTCTCAAGAAAACATGGGCGGATATTCCACGTGTCTCAAGTGGCAAGGGTTAGGGGGCATTTGGAGGTACCCCTATCAATTTAAAACCAGCCAGAACATTGAAATATTTCTCCTCTTGAAGCTGTTAATATTGTGCAAAGCGATGACAACTTGTTGTTAGCCACATCTCCACACTGCACAGAAGCGTCATGTGCCAGGCAATCTCCGTCTCAAATGTGTAGTAATAACTGAAGCATTGGATTGTTCATGCCAGATCTGGCTTGTGATTTTTTTTTTTATCATTCTTTGTTATTTTAAACGTTTTATTTTTTTTAAGTGCAAGAAAATGGATATTTTGGGGGCACCCCAACCCTGAATGAATCTGGTATATTGAGGAAACACAGTAACACAACTTATAAAATGCAAGAGAGCTCACCATTTTGCTGCCGAAGCTGCAGTGGTTTTTCTCCTGGGTGGTCGCTGGCGAGAACATTCTATTATGTACTGAAAAAAAATATAAACAAGAATAAATTCACATATGTATATTTACAAAATGCTGAATGTTTATAATGGCTTAAAGAGTGCCAGAAGGGTGTTGCTTTTTTGTATTATCTTTACAATATACACACCTCTGCACGGTCCAGTGCGTATTCAAGTGCTTTGGCCTGATTAACCTGCATCAGAAAATCATGAAAGATGTAGGTATCATTAGGCCCTGATAGAGCATCAGCATTGCAAATTAAAACACAATGACCATATCGTTTCATATAGAGGCGAAAGTTAACTTTGGTTATGCTCAATAATGCAAATATCTGATTATAAAGCCAACTTTGACCTTTTATAAATGGTTTTGGTAAGAAAGACCATTATAGGAAAATAAGGGTGGGTTCGATCAGTTAGACCAGAAGGCTCTTGAGAAACTTGGCTGTTGAGATCATTTTACACAAATCATTGGTAGAGTTGGGGCCTGATACAAATATGATGCATCCACAAAATGTCCAGATGCTAGAGGACTCATGAACAGTTACTTGCAAACGTCCCTGTTTTAGTTCACTTTCTGCACACTGGCAAATTAAAACTGGAAAAGCAACTATGGCAATAGCAGAGATGCCTGGAGGTAGTAGCATTTGTTGTGCACATGTCGTTCAAGTGACAAAAGACGTTAACTTATTTTAAAAAATGCTGACAAACCAATTTATTCAGAGAGCTCTTTTTTGTTTAGATTTTCCCAAGTCAGCCATGCGCAAAACCTACACAGATCTGTACATTGGTATGCCGTGTGGTAATTTTCATAATGATTTTCGGGGTTATGAAGATTTTGTGTCGTCATTGGGATGGGTGGACATATCATTTCTATTGTCACGGCAAAAAGTAGCCTATCGGTTTGCCTAACTAGAAATGTAACAGCAATATAACATTGCATATATCCAAAAACGGATTCCTGCGGAATAATACGCACCATCTTAAACGGTGAGGTCCTCTCACCCCTCACCCCAACAAGGGGTCAGGGTGCATCGATTCCTGGATAGAACACAGCCATACACGACATTAACATGGTCCAATATATTATTCAGCGAATCTTACACTGAAACTGTGCAATAGACTTCGTGACATTATAAGCGAACTATAGCTGTAATTGATATATTCCTAATATTACATAACTACACAAACGCATACACCACATGAAATACTTAGAGATGCATGCATACCACAGAATACACCTCAACAATATAGATGAAAATGTGTAGATGCACACAAGATACAAAACCTGATTAAAATACTAAAGAGCTTTCTTCAATAAAAATACACAAGTAAAATACAACGTAACATATAACGCACTATCCAATGCAAAACGCTATTCAAAATGCCATTGACAAAAACAGGATCGTTTTTGAAAAAAATTGTATTTAGACCCAGGAAGGCTTTACCTGGATACATGACAATACAGTACAGTTCTGTAATGCGATAATTCCATAACCCTTCTTCGAGGCATACAGATTACTGCCTCAACTCCGAGCTCGCATGCTATTGTTTACGGCTCAATCATAAAGATGTCAACGACGCCTCGGCATTTTCACCTCGTTCTTTTTACGTCGTCTGCCAGAGATTATTACTCGGCGCAACGAGCAAAAGCATCGCTTGCCGTTTTAAGATTCAAGTTGCTTCCCGCGCAAGTTTGAGCGCGAGTCGGGTGCCCATCTCCTGTAAACGCAAAAGATCCCTAAGCAAACACGGCACTTCCACGTTACCGCGACGAGAGCGGGTACATCCACGAAACGCATCATTTCATACATCAGTGTTTATGAACTACACGACGGCGCGTGCACATCATTCGCGCTTACCAACACACACTCACGCACGCACACATGCGTATATTATCGATTACGTTGATTTATTTAACAAACAAACACAAAATGTTGGGTCATCGGTATCACACAATCAAAGCCCGCGGCGTCCCTCTCGAGCAAGAGGCCACGGGCTCAAGCGGACCACCACCACCGCCTGCACCACAGCGATCATCGTCGAACACACGTCTCGCTAGCAACCATCGTGCAAGGCTGATATAATCGTGATGATGAGAATGATGATGATGAGGAAGATGATGAGGCCGCTACTAACCTCTCGCTGGCGCCAACGTCGTCCCCACCGCCGCCATCGCTCCTCCCCCTGCCGCCACCGAGGGGGCGGGGCCAACGTGGGTCCGAGCGGCACTTTGCTCCGGGGGCGAAACCAACAGCTCGCGCCGCGCATGCGCGGGAGTGAGCGAGAGAGAAAAAAAGGTTCCGGCCCACGTGGGATTTATGTTGTTGTAGTTTTTGTTCCAATTGGTGTTAACCCACGCGGTTTATACCCTGTACGCTTGTACAGGGAAATTGAGTTTTAATACGTGCATAAAAAACGTGTTTGTCTATTTGTTTGTGTTTCTCCCTGGTGTTGGGGCTTTGTAGGATGAACGTTGAGATTTATAAGGGTCACGGGGTGACCGATACGGTCTGAATTGGTCTGTAATAAGGTAGGGCACTGATAAGGGGTTGACTGGTATGTTCCTAACAAGTTGCAATTATTCTCCAAACTCTTGTGATGCAATCCACTCTATCTCTCCGGTGTCTCTATGTATGGGCGATTATTGAGTGACATTGCCGATTCTATATATATGCTTGTTTTGTCTTTTAGGGTAGTTATGTTATCGACGAATGAGTCGAGTTTTCGTTTATTTTCTTGTTTCTTTCGGTAAAGTCACGTAGAAGGGAAGTAATAAAATAATACAAATAAAACATGATAAAATAATTCTCACGACGTTTCGGCCACAACGCAAGCAGCCGTCCTCAGGTGAATAATTCTTCATACACAACAACGCAAGCAGCCGTCCTCAATCTTTAAATCGAAATTTTCGTTTATTGTGGGTGTGAACCGCTGCCAGCGCAGCAGCTGCATCACAAAAAACAATCTGCTGTCATTGTGTTTGATTTACGTTGCATGATTTGTATAATCATCAATCATGATTGATCCACTGTTGGATGCAGATCCTGTTGTAATTTGAATATTAAGGGGTAATATGTTGGTAAACCAACATCGGTGTGTTTTGTTTTGTTTGAAATTCAAAATAAACCGAACTGAACTTATATTCTTGTGAAATCCACACCTGATGATGATTGCTTGTGTTGCAGTCGAAACGTCGTGAGATTTTTTTTTGTTTTATTATTTCCCTTCTACGTGACTTTACCGAAATAACCAAGAATATGAATCCCTGCAGTCACGAAAGCTTTAAATCAAAATTTGAACTGATATTGTAATTAATTATTGTATGCTAGATGAAATTTGTTTTAAAGGGGACTATTTTACTTTGTGATTGTGAGCAACCCTGCCATTCTCTATTTTTGCAATCATCGATGCTCACCGTCACGAATAACCAAATGCACGCTTGGATAAAAGCCTCCCCCAAGGTGGCGCTCTATCCACCTGGCACCTGTACACGAGATTATTTCCTCGTTCCATCTCCACGGTGGACTTCCCCTTTGGGAATATTCCATCCCTTGGCTGCCACTACGTAATCATGTGTGACACACCAGCTACCGCTCCATCTAGCAAGGTGTCCTGGCTGCATATGCCCACTTTTGCTTGATAGTTATTTGACAGAGAATCAGAATGTCGTTTTATACTGGAGGAATCCGATGAGCTATGAAGCTCTTTGTTCACAGATGTCCAGAATTTTCACAGGCGTAGATGTGCAATTGACTATAATCACTCCTCAGGTGAAACCAGCGGAATGTGAAGTTCTAGCTCGCAAAACCCCCATGCAAAACATAACAACACATGAGCACGGGGAGATGAGAAAGTAAAGGTTTCTAATTCTGAAATGGAACCTCGCCGATACGGCATCGAGATCATTTAGATTATTTTGGTGCTATGAATGTCCAAATGATGGCCCACTTTGTTGAGCTATCATTTGTTCTCAGGTCGCTTCTGAACACATTCCTGCGGAGGGAGCTGGTAGGAACGTTGGGTTGCTCGGTCAATGGCCAGGGTCAACGGCGGCGTGGTGTATTCCGCAAATATGCCCGACTGTGAGGGCGGGCACAAGCCGGCGTGAGTACGTTAAACGTTGAGTTTTATAAGGGCACCACGGGGTGACCAGCCCCTCCCCACCCAGCCCCACCCCTCCCACCCCCCACCCAGCCCCACCCTCCCCACCCAGCCCCTCCCCACCCTCCCCTCCCCACCCAGCCCCTCCCACCCTCCCCACCCAGCCCCTCCTCACCCTCCCCTCTCCACCCAGCCCCACCCCTCTCATTTTTGGATGCACGACGGACGGACGGACACAATAATCCCCTGTGGGCTGGTGGAACCAGTGGGTTCCTACCAGTAATACATATTCTGATTCTGGGTGGGAGGGTGGGAGAGGTGGGGAGCGGAAGGGGAGGAGGCTAAGGTGGGGTAAAGGAGGGGGGTAAAGGGGGGAGGGAGGTAAAGTAAAGGGGTGAGGGGGGCAAAGGGGGAGCAAATGTGGGAGGAGGGTAAAAAGGGATGGGGGGTAAAGGGGGGGGTAAAGTAAAGAGGGATGGGGGTAAAGGTGGGAGGGGGGTAAAGAGGGGTGGGGGGGTGTAAAGAGGGGTGGGGGGGTAAAGGGGGGAGAAGGGGTAAAGGGGGGGGGGTAAAGTAAAGGTGGGTGGGGGGGTAAAGAGGGTAGGGGGTTGAAGGGGGAGGGGGGCAATGTGGGAGAGCGGTAAAGAGGGGGGGGGGGGGAAAGGGGGGAGGAGGGGTAAAGGGGGGGTAAAGAGGGGGGGGGGGTTAACGGTTGGCAAGAGCCCCGTGTCACGTGACAGGCGCCAGTTGGAGTCAGGCGCTGGCAGCAAGCGGTAAGTCTCCGCGTTAAAGTTTAAGGTTCTGTATCTAAAATCGTGTTATTTATTAATTTGGCTATTCCGATTTATGTTGCTTTAACATTGTGTTATCTACGTGTTAGGATAGTTCAGCCCATCCGGGTCTTGCTTCAAGTTGTGTCTGGAATCTACTCAATCTGTCGTCAAACGCGTGTAGGGATGGGACACTGAATGAAAAACATTGAGAAATCGAACACTACACGTGTTTAATGATACCATTAATGAACACGAAACGATAGGAATGAAGCCATTGCTGCTTTCGATGTTTTATTTTACTTTTCAGGATACATCGTAGCAAAATAACTCGTCATAATCTTGTAGAAAAAAACAAGCGTATGGAGGTGTTGTAGGGTGAACATTCACCCACTAACGAACATTATCTACTTCACATTCACTATAACCACAATTGCAGCTGTATATACACGATATATACCGATTATTGTAATTAAAGAGCTGAAGCAAGAGGCCACGTGGCTGATGGACAGCGGGGGAGTATTTCCTATATTTTATGACGATTTTTCGTTAGGAAAAAGCAACATTGATAGCGAGATATCGATGAAGTCACGTAGAAATAAAATAAATAAAATAATATAATTCCACGTTTCGATTGCAACACAAGCAACCGTTATCAGGTAGAACTAAATTTTCAAAATATCGATGTTTTTAAGTGTTACCAGGGATTCCACATCGATGTTTTTATATCGATGTTTATAGAGCCAGAACATTGATGTGACAGAACCAGAACATTTATTCCGTTCACAGAACTGTATCGGGTGAAGATTAAAACTAGATTAGATTAAAATTAATTGCCAAGTTAACTGTGCCCTGTATCCTTACATTTCATGGTTAAACAACCCATATTGGCTACGCACGGCGTGAAATAAGTTCAACATAGTACACATGCATACACGATTGACAAAGACAATTTAAATTGATGGATCAATGTCTAAAGTATTTAACGCAAACTGACAGATTTCACGACTGCGTCGCCATTAAACATTTTCCCGCCAATACTGAGGGCGTGACGTAACGCGTAAACGCGCCAATCACACGTCAGGTGGGGGGGAGGGTCTGGTGAGGAAGCAGGAGGTCTGGTGAGGGGTGGGAGGAGGTCTGGTAGGGGGGTGAGATGAAGTCTGGTGGGGGGGAGTGGGAGGAAGTCTGGGGGGGGGGGTAGGAGGTCTGGTCGGGGGGGGTCTGGTCGGGGGAAGGAGGTCTGGTGGGAAGGTGGGAGGAGGTCTGGTGGGGTGAATGAGGTCTGGGGAAGGAGGTGGCGTGGGTCACGTGATGAGGGAGAAGGGCGAGGCTCGTGGGTGGTCACGTGATACCTCGTGGAGCTGGCCACGTGTTCGCGAGTGGTCGACGGTCGCGCTCCGAAACAAGCAAAATCAGCAAAGTAATCATGTAAATGCCATTGTAAAAACTAATTGGTGATTATGTTTAATAGGAAGATGAACGAGGCGCAGGGCTCCCGTTACCGCAGCCGGGAGTGCGAGCAGATGGACGCGGGGCTCGCGGCGCTGGGCCTACACCGCGTGGCAGTGGCGAGGGACGCGTCCAGCGTGTACAGGGTTGTGGCGCAAGAGGTGACGCGTGCCTTAGCGATGAGTAATCATACAAGATTATTAACTAGACTTGTTATTTTACTCATTTTCAGAGCGGGGTAAATCCGACGAAAATTAAAGGGCTTTCGAAAAAGAGTTTTGACCATCATGGGACTTTTGCCAGTACCAGACTATGGGAATAGGTTTTCCCCTTTTTTCTGGCAACAAAACAGGTGTTAAGATGTTAAAACACCAAACTGAAACCTTTTACAAGGAATCATGTCTGCATTAACCACAATACTTGTGGTCAGAATGCAAACAAAAAACGTACTCTGATAATAGATGTCTTTGAAACTGATTGGTCCACACCAGAGACAGCTTTCTTTGGAGCCTCGTCTCAAAAGGTGTTTGACCAGAGGCGTCCTCTGGTCTAACACCAATCAGTTTCAAAGACAATGCATATATTATATATTTGTAGTAGGTTCCAGGAGACTTTGACGACGTAGTTGGAGGCACACTTATTTATTAAGCACAAAGTACATAACAGGCCGAGATGTACAACACTTGAAGGGGTATCGGCCCCTTCACCCGTATAACTGGGAGATCAACACTCTATCACACAGCTAGCCTACTCCTAGGTCCTCCACTACTGGGCTAGGGGAGGCTAGCTAACCCAGCCCTGGTTAAGCTGGGATTACGGCACCCTGAGTCCCCAGACCGGCTCTTACAAGAGCATTGGCTCTGGGCTCTCGGGGCCATGCCACTGGCTCGGCCTGGTCGGTCCTGAGAAGGACAGCGAGCCAGGGGAGTACCAGGGCCTATCTAGCAGGTCTTCTTGCTTCACTGGTTAAGGCTGAACACTGAACCCCGAGCCCTCCGGCTCACCGCCTTATATAGCAGCTCCCCCACTGAGGGGTGGGGCCGTGGGGGATCCCAGCTCCGTGTCAGCCCCCCAGGCTGAGCGGTGCGGACGTCGATGTAAGCGCCTCTCGGCGTACGGGCATAACCACGCCCAGTGTGTTTGTTAAGCCCTCTGTAACACCTCTACATATTATCAGAGTAAAGTCACGTAGGTAGAAAAGTAAAATAAAAAAAATATTCACGACATTTCGATTGCAACACAAGCGGTCGTCCTCAGGCAGAAAAAATAATCCAGCAGTGGAACTGCTGAACCAGACAATTTTTTTAAATCTCAATTTCCCTGTACAAGAATACGGGTAAACCGTATGGGTTGACAGGTATGTGTACGCCATAATCAAGCAGTGGATTGATCATGGCTGATAATGATTGTACACATTCTTAAAGTGCCTCAACTTGCTGCAAGGGCTACATGTATAAACATACCTCAACTAGATGAAGTCATTTTTATTTTATTAAACATTAAAAACATTGTACTGATGCGTTTACAACATCAAGTGTTCTGATAAATACCAGTGGCAATTTCATCAAATGTTTCAGGATTATACTTTTTTTCAGTATTTAAAGATTATTTTGTGAAGGAATATTTGCGGATGTTGCTGTTGCGAAAGTGCAACTGCTGTATACGCAGGCTGTGTGTTTGATTTTGTTTCAGATATTCTACACGCAGTCTAAACATCGAGAAGTACGGAGAGAGTGTGCACAGTTTATCCAAGGCAACAGTGATTCACTCAAGAAGGTGCTCGTGTGATGATAACCTATGAGCACTTGTTACTTTATGGTAGATGCTACTTAAATAGTATATCAAATCTTTAACTACATTTTATGTTTACCTACAGATTTCAAAAAGCCCCCTGAAATGTATCGTCAACAGTGTCCTAGATCCAAGAGTAAGTAAAATCACAAGGCAATTGCAGTTGTGTGTTCCAAGTCATGAAAGGATGGTAAAGCTATGGGGTAGAATAAGGAGTTTTATTTATTTATTGTTGTTACATTTATTTTAACAAAACGCGTGCCCGTCGTCACAGCCCGGTCACGTAGCTCACAAATCCGGGAATCAAAAATCGCGGAGGACCGACCCCGATGCAACCGAGCCGTAAAAAGATAAGGGGGGGGGGTTGGGGGTGGGTAAAAGGTGGGGAGAGGGACCCACTGTCCCAACTAAGTAAGGTCAACCATGTCGGCGAGAATAAGGAGCTTTGATTTGTTAACCCTGCAAGATAGAGAGTGCTGGCAAGCCAGGACTAAATGCGTTTTATGTTAAATAACAGTAAGGCATTATTTTCCAAACATAAGTAGATTGTAAAAAATGTAGTCGGCATTTTAAACTACTCTACTTTTGTATGAGCTCAGTATGTAAACCGGTAATGTAAATTTTCTGATTTTTTAAATTATATATGCGGTTTATAAAAGGACCTTGATCACGTTTGAGCTTTCGTGTAGGTTGTTTAATGCAGAGTGGCTCATTATTAGTACGTTATATTGTGGTTATTGACCACCCAATGGGTGATTGATTTGGTATGGTGAGGTTTATATTCAAATATGGTTAATTGCCAGCATAACCTCGGACACATGAAGTCTTGCACAACGGTGTGTCATTTTGATTGTTTTCTATCAGATGCCAGCTGGCAATGTGGAGATGGGTGCCCTAGCCTTGTTGTACAGGTGAGAGAAAAGCGAACATACAATTCTGAGCAATTCCACCAACTTGCTGGAAAGGACACATTGTTACTTAATCATTTTAAATGCGTTAATATCCTTAGAGGTTTAACAAACTACCAAGGTCTTTTCCATGTCTCATTCAAACTGGATCTATGCATATGATTAACATAATGTGTTCCTTTCAGATGTGATTTTTTAATCTACAGAGAGCCAAACAAACCACCGTTCAAGGCTACTAGCAATGGATTTTCCAAGAAGGTGTTAATACATGTCAAATATTTTTTGTATTATTAGCTACACTAGTTCATAAAGCATGTCTTCGTCTGGCAAAAGTTTCAATAAATATAATAATGAACCTGATATTATTTTTTACAATTTGTATCTACAATCAGACACTTACAACTACTCAAAAAAATTGTATATTTCCGCAAAAAAATAAAATTGTTGATGACTTGATTCAAGTTATATTTCAAGACGTACCCATCGGAAACCACTCAATTCAAAGGTTTAGTTATTTTCTTATTAGAAAGAACACGAATAAATAAACTTAATACTGAATGAGGGGAAGCTCATAACTTTTACCGTTTTCGAATTATTCAGATGTGAACATCATAAAATGCGTATCTTCCAAAACCGCTTTAATACGAAATATCTCATGAACAATAAAAGATAGAACAATGGTTCTCGCTTTAATTGTATTTGCTGTTTAACGCTCTATCAAACGAAAAGAAACGCAATCTTATATTTTGAACGGTTTCTGAATGACATACAAACATGTCTGGGGCACTAAAAAAAAATCTAGATTTGGGGGCCTTAAAATGAAAAATTTCGGATTTTCTTATTTTCCTGTTTGTGTGCTTAAAGCTACTTATGTACCAAATTCCAGCTTTTTACCTTGTCGGGAAATATACTCGAGGTTTTTTAGACATGCATACAGATTAAGGTCTTTATAGTATAAGATTGTTTTCATTCGCACATAACAATAGAGTTTTGTCTGAAGTTTAGTGCGTAGACAATAAGTTATTGTGGAAAAATGTTGACAGAATGAAATAACATTTGAAATATAATGCACGTGCAGTGTGGAGATGAAAGTATTCCTTTATGCAAGGCTAAATAACCATAACAAAATGTCGATAGGACAGCATGTTAAACAGTCACTGTAAATGTAACAAATTATTAGGTCTGGAGAATGTTATTAATGAAAAGTAATTCATGTGTATTTGGAGAAAGCAGATTAAGACTGCAGTAAAGATTCTGCTGATAATTTTATTTTGCATTCAGGTGATGCTGTGCCAACGCTATGAAGCGAAATATGATGCTGTCTGTTCCAAACACACGTACACAGCTGCAGCTATTTGCCAGTGTAAGGAACTTTTCAACATGCACCATTCATTTTGACATTAATCACATTAAACGGAATGTCCTGCACAAAACTTGTGAACTATGGTAATGGTTGTTTTCACAAGTATTGTAATTACACTGCAAAATGATATTACCTTTACGTGGCATTTTTCTGCGTGTGGGACAGCGATTGTGTACAATCTTTTGTACACGTGCGTGTTTGGGGTGAGTCCGGATGTGGTGGCTCGTGAGGTGGAGTGGTTTCGCTTGCAGGAAGAGGCTCAAGGTCGCCAAAAGGAGAGTCGGCATCCCACTACCTTGGCCCGTGATGGCAAGCCGTGAGTCCCCTAAGCATACAAAGTGACAGGCAGTTAATGCTACCATCATCAGTGCGTCCAATTCAAGTAAACCATTTTCTTCACAGATATGCTTGCAATAATAATGCATGTTCCAATGTATTTTTGTTTCAGATTGGTAGGATATTCATATGCTGAAAAGACTTCAAGAAAAATAATTAAAGCTGGCCAGGTATTATCTGTAATTTGTGAGCGAATTGAATATTGTGCCTGCATTGGGTTCTTTTGAGATCATGTTTATGCTGTAAAGCGTTAAAGCCAAATTATCTTGATCTGCCTTTATCCTCAATTCTAGGCTCACTTTCCAGAGTTTCCTTTCCGAGTGCTGAAATCGCTGGACTCAGAAATATATCGCAATGTGGAGTTTGATGTCTGGATTGATTCTGCAAGAGGTGTGTAAAGTTGGAATTTTATGTTTTTAATGGCAATAGTTAAATGTAGAGATCATGTTATAGCAAAATGTATGTGCTATGTTAAACTTTTATTTTTTCTATTTATAGATTGTATTAAGCATTGAACGTTTTATATATAGATATATAACAATTTAAAACGGATTCCTACATAACACATTTATATACTGGAGTAAACTTTGTATGAACAACAATATTACTCACTTCGTTTTAAAGGTATGTGGTATAAAATAAGACACAAGAGGGTGCTGTCTGATCATAATATGCACTACCGTCTAATGTTTTAATGTTGCATCCTTTACTTGATCAAAATACAGTTTTCCAAGTGCATGTTTTGTTTACATACCTTTTTGTAGGCTACACAATGACAAGATTTCCAGTTTTGGAGTTTTCAGGGGGTGAAAAGTGCGAGGTATAATTTAATTGTAGAGCTCATTGTTTCAATGTTTCAGTCTGTTATCCAAATATTGGTCAGCGCCTTAGAAGTTGTAATACGGTTTCGACAATATTGCACTTCACGCACTCATATCACATTTAAAAACTTTCACTCGTTTTTCAATTGGCACATTTCCTCGCAAAACAACACTGCAAATTACGTCTTTATTTTTCAACAGTGACCAGGGTAGATGTGTTTCCAGGCTTGAGTATACGTAATTGAAATCCTTAAAATTTCCATGTATATCTGGGGGTGAACACAATGCATTTTATGTTGACAATTTAATATCAACCAACTGACCACAGTACTGAGCACATATTATTGCTCGTAAATCAATGAAGTGGCCACGATGGCATATACACTATATTTTTTAAAACCGATGCTTTATTATAACGCATAGTACTCTGGCATTGTTGTTCAATGGAAATATTTGTGATGTGATTTAGAGATGGCAACATTGTGGGTGATTTCATCTGGTTGATGGATTGTGTTGTTGCTTACTGTGACCTCTGGATTTCCTTTGGTGTAGGTGCAGTTGAAGCCTGGAGGGAGGTATTTCAGTGCCTCCATCCAGAAAATCAACCCAAATTACCAAACTGTCACTGTGTTCATTAAAGCCCTTGCACAAAGGTATTTATCGCTGTAAATGGACAATTCTTTATCATCAATAGCAAATAAAGCACGTTTTTACTGCATAGCAGCTGTCATGCATCACGTGATTTTACGTTAACTTTTAAAAGGAAGTTTACAATTACAAACATTCTTCTTAGGGTCTCGAGGCCAGAGCCATTTGGTGACATTAAAATGGAAACTTTGTCAATCCACCAAGTGGAGCAACAGATGTTTCATGAGTGGAAAGTGTTTGGGGAATTTTGCAAAACATTTATAATTTAAACATATGGTAGTCAACCATAAGGATTTTGTTCTGTATTTGATGTTCCATATAAAGTATACATACCGTGTTTAATTTACAATTTAAACGTGCAGGATTTGTGTTGTAATAATTCAGGAATGTTCAATGGACATGTGCAAGTGGTTAGGTTTGCTCTTTAGGGACAAATGTGTGGAGTGCTGTGACGGCGAGTGGGCTCAACATGAGCCCCCCGTGCAATTGCAGGCATCACGTTATGCTGGAGAGCGTTCGTGCCATGGGTTACCAATCGGCTTCTGAAAGGATGATGGGCATCCACGGTGCGCCATCCAGACAGCTTTTAGAGATGCCTATTCAGCACCGGAAGCATGGTGTGTAATATCGCACACTTCATACGAGGATCTGAAATTGAGGATGTGTCGTTTACTACGTTGTATATTGTAATTATTTTGGCTGACCAAGGTTGTATTCTTGATTCCTCTGCCTAAGTAGGCATATTCTTCCCCATATCCTGTCTAATGTTGGACTTTCCTCTATATTTGGTGAAATGGCTTCTGTTTAGAACCTTCCTTTTCGCCCTCTTGGCCTTTTCAAACTTTCTTATAGAGCTTCAGCAAACTATCACCTCTGGCATGCCTAATGCAGATCTAATCAATGAAAGTCACATAGCTTAAAATATCCATTAACATTTATCCAACTTTGTGCTCATGGACTTGTAATAATATTTAGTTTCATACTCATACCTCCTCATAACAGAATGCAATATATGTGCCATGACTTAACACATTAGTTTGAGAATCTGAACATGCCATCATTGTTTTTTCACCCTTGTGATGTGTTCTCAGAACGTTATTACGGACACTTAAGTCATTCTTATCGACAAGACTACCCTTCATATTCTGGTCGTCTCACTGGATCGGGCTCCTTGTACAAAGGACATTCGAATGGCCAACATTGCAAGCCCCCAAGAAAGATGGAAAGGCCTGCTCACGGGTAATGTTTGTGCAAGAAACATTTCATTAGTCGTCTACAGTTCTCTTAATGATTGGTCCAGTAAGCTAGGTTATCGGTTAGAGGTAATTAAATGTGACAATTTAAATTACCATATGCATTTATTACATTGCCAAATATGTGTGGCAAGAGAGCACACAAGAACTGATGCAAACAAAATGATTTATTTTTAACCTTAATGCAATTAATGTTCAATAAGGAAAACTCTTGATTCTGCATGTTAATTGATAATTAAAGTTATTTTAAAATGAGGTTTAATTACAACACTTGCGTTTTCATAATTTCAGAACGAAAGTGTTAATTATATATGGACAACATTCCATGCATTATTCACTGGCAAATATTTAAGCTGGAATGAATGTAAAAAGATTAAAGATATCAGTATAATTGCCTTTTTAACATTTAACATATTTGGGTAATTGCAAATTTTTATCTGTGGAAATAATGTCCTAAGTGCTGTGATGGCAAAAACAAGCAGAAGAATGACTTTGAATAGTACTCGTACTTCTTGTCATTGTGTAGTGAGTCCAACTGAGTCGCAGGCGTTCCTTTTAGAGGCAACACATTTATTGCAACACCGTAACACAAAGGGGTAACGGCCCCTTTACCCCTATACAGCCTAGGGTGGTGACCACCCAGCTAACTACGCTATACATAGGGGTTACTGCTACGAAGGGTCGGACCCTCACCCGGGTTTCCGACGATGTGGTTGCTTCGTAAGACGAAGAGCTTCCAGCTTGAGACGTAGAGCTTCCTGCTTGTAGGTGTTGAGCTTCCAGCTTGTAGAATGCAGCAACCTCGGTCCCTCTCAGGGACCCGCCTTATATCCCTCTACGGTCGGGGCCGCTCCGCCCTTGGCCCCGCCCGCCTTCTCGAGCATTCTCGTTCCCTCTCGATCCTTCTCAAGAGCTCTCCCTGGACACGTGATCACCCACTAGCCCCCCCACCTGGGGCCTCCTGTGTGGACACTCTGGATCACGTGTCTACGGGGTCAACCAGAGTGCCATGGCCCGGGGCAACCTTGCCCCTGGGCTGACACCCACCACACGTTGTGCGTGGTGCCCACACTATCCCAGTGCTCACCAAGCCCCAGCTTGGGCTGGTATTACACACAGCCACTCACACGGTGCTGTCCACGATGTTGGATCATAGAATGGCACGGCCCTTCTGGGCTGGCACCATACAGTGACATCCGCGATGTCACTACAATTGTGGTAGATGTGTGTGCTATTTGGACCTTCGTGAAATGTCTACAGGCATGTGTAATTAATGTCAATTTAGCAAACAACCTTTGGTGCACCATCACTCACTAAATGTTTTTTGTACACTCAGCTGGAAATGCAGCCAGTTTTGGAATGTTTACTAGGAGTCATCATACGTGTTGGTAACTTGGTATGGAGTAAAGGAAGGATTTATAAAACAACTAAAATGTTTAGATCGTGACGTAGAGGTTAGGGGAGAAAAAAATATCTCCCTATTTCTGGCATGGTTTAATTTCAGTAAATGAAAGATTGCAATCAAATTGTGTCACTTTGTAAAAGTAAAGTGGACACATGCAATCAATATATACCTACGAAATTCATCAGTTTGGTGTTGCATAGCCACATAAGTTCTGTAACTGTTTAAGATGACATTCATCTGTTCAATCTCGCAAACACTTCCCAAACAATTGTTGCTCCATCCATGACATCGGGGCTTTCTCTTGAGCTTGTTAGCTTTGGCAACACGACTACTAGACCTCTTGTGTGACCCCACAATGACATTTAACATTGCTTAGCCTTTCAAGTGTGGCCATTGCTCAATATTATTTTACATTCCCAGTCAATGTAAAGTAGCTGTATAATTGACAATATTGGAGTGGATTTATTGAGATAACTAATGTTCTGTGCCACTGAAAAAATGTCTGGTTAATGTAAAGGTCATATTTTGCTGGATATTTTACATTGGCAGCAAAATACAGCAGTTTCTTAATAAATGCTTGCATGTAGTCTGTAGATTTTATTGTTTATTATTATGTAAAAATAGAAATACGCAATGCATTGAGAAATAACGTACTCGCACATGGTGTGTAAAAATGTCGCAACTTTTTTCTTTCACGTAGTCCCCCACATATTTTGTTTCATAAACGATGATCTGTCTCAGTTCTCAGGTGCAATAAATTGCACAAAAATGTCATCTGCAGTGCTGTGTATTCAAAACATTCTGACGGTTCCTAAATAGTGAATGCATACTTAAATGTATGTTGTACATTCAAGTGCAATAACTGCGGCAGACGTGTGCTATACATTGAAATTTGCTTAGTAGTTGAGTGTATATTTTGTTGTCATGTGAAGTTATACTAAATTTCGATTTAAAGCTTTCGTGACTGCAGGGATTCATCTCCTTGGTTCTTTCGGTAAAGTCACGTAGAAGGGAAGTAATAAAATAATGTTTTATTTTTTATTATTTTATTACTTCCCTTCTACGTGACTTTACCGAAAGAACCAAGAAGAAGTTATACTAAATTGCTTTTCACTGCCGTATGGAGCATGTATTATTGAAGATTATTGGATAAACAATAAGGCTAGAACCATGTTAGTCCTCATGTGCAAGTGGCCTCACAAGGGACATTGTAAATTATGTGGTTTGAGTTGTAGCATGCATATCTCCTGAGAGTTCTTTGAGAGTTCTAGCTAGCATTCCATACAAATTATTCACACATTGTTAAAGGTCAATGTAAAATGCAACCTTTTTTTTGCGGAATTCAATGTGAAGTGAAAATCGTCTGAATTGTATGAATACAAATTCAAGTTTGACCTTTTTTGCTTTGAAACACAAATGTATAACACATGGTTAACAAAGGTATGTGGGGGAAAAATATCAAAATATTTGGTACTGCAGCTTTCACGCTAATTTAAAGTCTTATTGAACGTTTTTTCCATATTAAGTGTGGTAATTTAAATGAAGTGTCTTGCCTTTGGAATCATGAATTTATAGTAACTTTGAAAAAAATGCAATTTATCTCCAAGATTTGCACTAGTGGAACATTGTAAGTGTTTCCAGAAATTCTTACTCGCAGAGGTATTAGGAAATAAACCAAGATTGGAATTTTAATGTTCTCATTATCAGCTTCAAGGGAACAGTTAACCCAGCAGAAGACCACCCCTAAAATCAACGTTTACTATGCAGATTATGTCAGCTTTACAACACTTTTCAGTTTTACAACTGCTATTGTTGAATTATAATTTTGGAATATCGATTATTGTGAAAAAATTGGGCCATATTTTTTACACTTATACCTTCCATGCCTCACTGGGTATCCACATTTGTTATACATTTATATTTAATAAAATAGTTAATACCAGTAACAAAAAATGTGTAAATCATGTTAAATCACTCTTCAACACATACCGGTGGGCTAAAGTAGTGGACTATTTGTCTTTGTAAACGTGACACATTTTTTACTGTTTGGCCGTGTCGGGTGGTGGAGGGTTATGACACATTTATAAATAACGCGATCTAACCCAAAAACGTTTATTGTGAATACTGAGCCCTGTTGTTTTTCATGGTTGATTTTACTGCTTATAAAATATGCTGTGCATTACCTCACCATATGGCCCCTTAATAATACCAAAAGTAAAATACTGTGTAACGCTTACTTGAAATCGGCAGTTGGTCCAGCAGATGGCGCATCACGACTTTGATAGCCTTTTCCTGGCGTTTATTCAAACAATGCAGCACAATATTTAGTTATGAATAATACGTCTTTGTAGAGAGGCTTTAAAGGGTAATCTAATCGGAGGATTACAATACAGGTCCAAGTTGTATCTCAGCTTGTGTTTTGAACGAAGTTGTGCTGTAGGAATGCTGGTAGAACCAGACATTTTTTACTCGTGATAATTTGCATAATTATGTCATTGAACTTATTGAGATGGTGGCCTTCATTATTTAAAGTTACTTGTTCTCATTTTGCCCCAGTAGGAATTTAGCTTAATGAAGGGGTGAAAAAAAACCTTATCTGAAAAGGACTCCAGTGTTTCTGCCTGTACGTTAGTTCCTTAGATGTGCGTGAGTGATAGTGCTTTCAGCTGCTTAAGTGTGTTTAAAATTACTTTGTGGTCTTTTTTTTTCATGTGCAGATCAGAGGAGCGGCTCAGTGGCGTGAAAAGCAGCCGTACTGCCGTTCAAGCGGAGCTCTCTTCTTCAACCAGTGATGTGCAGGAACCCAATTCTGGATTGACCGACTTTACTGGAGAATATGACAGCCCTGGCGCAGACCATTGTGTGAGAATAACACATTACTCTCTTTGTTTAGCAGCACTTTCTGCCCACTGCCCTGAATGTAATAAAACCACTGGAGTGAGGGGGGGGGGATATTTTTGATTTTTGGCAGAGCAGATATATGGTGGGGTGAAGTGGAGGTAGGGGATTTTTAGAGAATTGCACGGTGAACTCAATAACACGAATGCGATTCCGAGTAATGGCTAACATCAATGGCGAGTGATATCTGAATGGGTCCGGGGCAACCCCGTTTACTAACCCATAATGCCCAGTGTTGGTCAAGTATGGTTAAACAACCCTCAAGACCTACGTGGTGTGGGGAGGCCTTTGTCTATCAGTGCACTGGTAATGTGCCGTGAAGTAGAAAGATATGGTATGTGGAAAAGGCACATACAGCCTCCCCATTTATTTAACTAAAAACACCCATTTGGCATACTTCCAGATCATTAATTCTCTTCTTGTCATGGATGGAAAAAGGAGCACGCTTGAAATGAAAGTGCTTGAGGGTACTAACGTAGACACTCATGCACTGAATTGCACTTTTCAAAAGCACCCGTTTCCGAATGTGAAAACAGTACAAGAACACGACATTTTTCATACTTGTCTGTACAGAAACACCATTCTGATCAAAAACTGTATTTTTAACCATTTGTGGTGATATAACAATTTTTCTTAAGCCACAGGTTTGTATAATGTCATTTTTAATAATGAATTACAATACACACCAAACCAAGTTTAATTCGTCAAACTTAGGCAACAATATACACAATCAGAACCACATGTTGCTGCTGTTAAGAATTATATACCCAAAGGAAAAAAGGCACACCAGGAAAAAAGATAAAGCAGATTGACACATTAACACAGTTATACTTGTATGTATTTTAACATGCAGGAGCAGACAGAAAATGGGTCCAATGTATTAATATTGGATACAAATTGCGTGGACAAAAGTGAAGAAGGTAAGTTATGCCTAAATGTCACGAAGGTTCACTGCAAGAAATAATTATTCTTTATCACATCTTAAACGCTGTACTTATGCATGCTCCCCCCCCCCCCCCCTTAGGCACAGAAGACCCAAATGTGACTCCACTAAATATTCCAGTAGTGGATGGTGAAAATGTAAGGCTGTTTTTTTTGTTTGGGAGTAATGTGTGTGTCGAGACAATCATCATGTCATCAACGGTCATACCACTAATAATCATTACATCAAAATGAACTTACTTTTTGTGCATTGATGTTAATAAAAATATGTGGAGTAATTTACACATGTACATTGTACTTATAGGAGTGGAAAATGTAAATCAAGTGGATAAACCTTTGGTCGTAACCAATTCAAGTTACACCTGGCTTTCATTTTGAGTCTCCCGAGTGGCTGTTACTTGGTTATTGATGAGGAGAGGCATGTGGGAGCTGAAATCTCATACAAGTAGATTGTATTCGCCTGATATACGACTTGTAATGAATCTCGACAGTGACTACAGCCAGACACAACAGGAAGGGTAGAGTTTATTCTTGACTTTCTCTTCAGAATTATTTTGTAATGTGTAGTCAATACAAATGTTGAGGGGAATATATCCCATGTGATTAGTTTACTGTTATGTGAAAATAACTCGTGGAATATATAATTTTTTATATATGTATCCCCTTTTTATTTTGAGATTGTATAAACAATCTGATAACTTATTATTAATAAAAACACTAAAATTAAAACCACAAAGCCATTCAACTTTTTTCTGTGCATTTGTATACAATTGCAGTGCTTGATATATGCATTTGTTCCCTGTATGAAGGCTTGTGGAGAGACATCTGGGCAGTCAATTCCAGCCAGTGCCTCAACGTTGCCGTCTTCTGTCCAACAACCCATAGCACCCATATATTCTCAGCTTGCGTACCCGAAGGCAGTTCCATCATGTAAGCGACCACAACTTATACATTTTAATTGCAATACGTTCCATTGCGAATACGTGCTTTCATAAAACTTGCCTCGCAAATCTGAATTATTGTTCGAAAATTATTTAATATTAGACTGGATAATTTTGCAACTGGTTTTTACACTGTGAAATTTCAGGTGTTTATTTATTGCCGCCATGGAAGGCTGAATGCGTTAACGAGTTGGGGGAAGTTGTGTCCAGTTCTCCGCCATTTTCATTCGATCCCAGCGCGAGTGATCTCCCACAAGGTATACCAAACTCTATCATTGCCAAAAAGCACTTGGAAGAGGAATTAGCCAAATTGGCATACTTAAACAAAAATTAGGACTTACGTTGAAAAAGATATGTGCCGTTTAGAACAGCTGTTGTCATTAAGGCTTGCACGTTCTTCTGATTGACAGTGGAAGGAAATGGCTTGATCCTAAATTTTTCAAGACTTAAATATAACATTTCTAAAAGAAATGTGATAGAGCTTGAATATGCATACAATTCACAGAAAAAAACAGAGGCTCAACTCCAAGACAATTAAATCTTATCCATTACGGATTTAAAACGTATTTAAATAAAAATGTGATTTTTGTAAAATGATCTATAGAATACATGTATTTAGTAATGTGGTCACTACGTGCAAGCTTTTTCTAATCTTTTCTTTTTGTTGAATATAGATAGGAAAATACTGCAGTATTTTTTCAATCGCGGTCTACAGGTAAGTAAATATGCATTTAGAAAGTAAATCTCATTATTACAAAGTATTCACAAAATTATTTAAAATGCACATTAGTACTTGAAAAGAAGTGAATATGCCCTACTTAAATTACACAACAGTGGTCATTAGTAGTGACTGTTTATAGGCAGCGGAGTCCCCTTATGCAAATTATCATTGTGGTAAACCACTTAAGGTTTTTTTTTACAACCAGACTTCCCTTGACGGTTTCGGCGACTAGTTTCCAAGTGAAACTATTCGGAGTACGCATTGTAAGTATTCTTGTAATGCAATTACGGGAGAAGCCACATTAAAAGAAACCTGAAATTGCTTGCATATTCATGAAGAGAAAGCGTAATTTCTTTGTAGATGTGTTAATGTACTTTATAAATCGTGGCTTAGAAAACTGTTCCTAAACCTGAATGCACTGCATAAATAATAAAAACAAACAACTTGTTTTGAAGCTATACGAAATTACATATTTAGTTTAAATTTAATATTTGTACGGATTGAAGCAGTGTACATTTTGATCAAATAAGCTACTTTAAAATGTGTTTTTATGGGTTTGTGACTGCCATTGTAGAGTTGGTGGCACGAGAGGGCATATGCCCAAAACTACTTGGAGTCGGGGTCTGGCCATGAAGCATCCCTGTACCAAGAGGCCCTCAAACCTCACTTGGACACAGCCACAAGTCCAAATCCACCCACCTTGCAACTCCAGGCCCAGCCTCTGGGGGCTCAAACAGCAGGTACACAATATCCTCAGCAACTTGCTTTGGAACATTTTATTGGTTTGAATGTAAACAAACACGAGTGGTGAATGTGCACATATCCGTATTGATGTTAACAACTTTATACGTTTTTTTTGTTTTAAGAGGCATTCATCCAGCAGTGGGATTAACGATGGCTGATGATGCACTACAAAATATGCAATGAGACCCAGATAGTGCATCATAGAATTATTCCTAACACACGAGAGAATTACTAAGCACTGAAATGGAAATGTTCAAGTATATTTTCTAAATGAATGGCTAGATGAAAATTACATTTTCAAGTTTGACATTGTTACCTACCTTGTACAGGCGTGTCTATGCAGTAAGAAACCTTGACTTTTTAACTTTTCATTTTTTCCACAGCACCTTACCATCATGCTTACACCTCGATCAACCCAGGTGGCCCACAGCCAATGTTTGTCCAACCCATGCCACAACATCAGCTGCCATACTCCCATGCGCCCACCATGGCCCTCCATACACCATGGCAAAGCGGACTGTTGCAATGGAAACCCAGAATGCTTTGACGGTGTGAGTTATCTGATACATCCGGTCATCTGCCACCCAGAAATTAGGGATCTCAGGGGTTGCTAATCACATACATTTAGGCCATTCTTAGTCATGGAGGGGTTTAGGCTTTGTTTTGGTTCAATTGAACTGGGTCAAAACCATTTACCTTGAGCCAGCTCTGAGCATGGTCCTAGCTATGCTTAGGCTTTCTATAAGCTGAGCTTGAGCAAAGTAATTCCAATCAGAAATGTGACATTTGACTAACTTGCTTTGACTGTAAACATTACTGAAGCTATATTACTAATGTTGTGAAACTTAATGCTTCATGTGAACGTGTGGTTATGCAGTAGTGTGGAAAGTTCGTTAACTAATTAGCTAAATGACTTGACTGAAATACAGTGAATCCCATACACACTTAGGCTAAGTCACGGCTCCAATAAAATTAACCGCTTAAAAGCCATATTTGCACGCTGGCTCAGAACACAATTGCAGCCATGCTCAGGATTCATAATAAGTTTTGGTTAGATCGTGTAAATGTCATTAAACCCACCACCACCCAACACAGCCAATTAGTAAGGTTTGTCACAAACATTCCATTTCGTTACTAGTACAGCACACCGGTGTGTTGTGTTTACTCTCCACATCAGTGTGCTGTACTAGTAACGAATTGGCATGTTTTATTTACGTGACAAACGTTACGAATTGGCTGTCGGGTGGTGGCGGGGTTAACGACATTTATTTGTGATCTAACCCAAAAAACCTCAGATATTGGTTGCAAAAGCCTGTGTTAAATGCTCAGGATTTTTGGAAGATTAGCAAAGCCATGCCTGAGCCACTTGCATGTCTGTGGAACAGTGGCCCAAGCCGGATTTTTTGAAAATAAGAAATGTTGATAAATGATTGTAGCACTAAAGGAAGCAATATTTAAAAATGTTAATGACACTGAATTTTTCTTGATGTCAACATTCCTTTTATACAGGAGTTTAAAATTATCAGTTAAACACTTAATGTAAACATTTCATGTTGTGCTTTATTTCATTGACATTAACCCATGTGGTTTTCTTTGTGCAAGCTAAGCTATAACCTGTTACCAGAACGATTTAAAAAAATGCACAATAAATGCAAGTTCCTTTCATGATGCCCCTTGGCTCCTTTATTTGCCATCCAAGCATACAGGAAAACACCTACCAAAATCTGTTGAATGATCTTGTTGCAATACCTGTCTTTACATTGCAGCAACATAAAAAAAACTGCAAATAGCAACCTTTGAGTTACTGTTGGCTGTAATGTTTTAACATAGTTCTGAACATAAATCTAAATAGGCATCTTGGTAAATTTAGGCAATGGGCAGCAAAGAAATACAACGATGAACTTGTGAACATTGTGAAATAGCTGTGAATTAAAGCATCATTACACGAACCCAATAAGTGACTTTTCAAATTAATTTTCATTCCAAATATTTTTGCAGTAGATGACTTAATATTTAAGTTTTTTAAAATAAAAAATCTGATAAAAATGCAAAAGAAGCAACTTTAGTTTCCAAAATAGATGCACAAGTCCAATCCATAGTTTCTCTTGAATAAAATGAGTTGCTCAAAGGCTGTCCCATTGCAAGAACTGCACAACAGTTCAGTCTTCTAGGAAAAAGTAGTTGCCACTCTTTTTCTGTTCAGTGTCCTGTAAAAAAAGAGAAAAGCAGAGGATCCAGTTACAACATTCAAGACGCTATGATGATAATAATCCCATTCAACTGTATTTCCCTGTGTATTTCGCGAGGGATACCTTCCGGAGATGCTCGTGAAAGAGAAACTTTTGCGGATAATGATATTGACCAAATTAATTACCTTAAATAACGACGTACATAAGCTATTACACGTGAAAATTACCATAGGACAAACATGCATTGGTTATAATAAACAAAGTAAATACAAATAAATATGAAAGTTTTAAATCGTTTCTAAATTAACTTATCTTAAATTATGATGCTGCACAGTAGCATTACTGTATCTCACATCACATTCTCTCACCACTTTCGATTCAGTAGTGTAGAGTTCAAGATGCGATTCACTCATAGCAAGTTCGTGAATAACGACGGAATACTGTACAGTAAAACTCAAAAATTTACAGCAATGGTATGTATGAGCTTTCTACCTTGATGGAATTCAGCTTGTTGATCCTTGGACGGAAGTTGTTGGGATCTCTTCTGAACGTGATCTCCAATGATGCCAGAAATTTGTTCATTCCAGCGAGCAGATTTTGGGGGCTGAAAGACAATACCCACACCACACATCTATACATATAGTAATACCAGTAAAATTGATTGAATCCTAAGCAATTTTAAAAATCAACCATGATCAATCCACTGCCAGATGAAGGCCGAGGCAAGCTGTCACCAGCCATTGCGGTCTTCTAATGCAACAATATATTTAAAATGGCTTCATTCCATTGTGTTAGATGGATTGAATACATTTTTAAGTCGCTAATCAGACTTCTTCAGTATACCTTATCACCAAATTTCACATTTTTAAAAGTCCCAATTTGTAATTCATTACCATCTGGAGCAGGAGATCAACGTTCTTTAGTTCTTCAGTTATAAAAAAAAAGCAACCTTCAAATGGCAACATTTACATATCAGAGCATTTAAATGGCAATATATTATTTAAATGACTGACCTTTGCCAATGCAATGTGCAGGGGTGCAGGGGTGGAGTTGTTTAGACTTACGTGTTTGCGATGGTGTTCACCGAGGGTACCCCTTCAAACACGATGACCCGGTCAGCCAGGTAGGTGGCCATGATGAAGTCATGCTCCACCACAAAGGCAGTCTTCTTGGCATGCAGGATGAATCTATGTGACACGTGGCATTGCAGATTGTTTTTATGGATTGGCTCAATGGTCATGACTTCACTCTGGCAGAACATAACCCAAGCTGTGGAGTGAAAATAACAACTGGCTACGTGGCAGTATTTCAAATTGATACACGATTCAAGAAAGTCAGTGAATTATTTTAAAGTATACCCTTTTCTGTTTTTGTATTGACAAACATTTAACTTTAAAAAAGAATATCAGATATACACTGCTTTATTGATCTATTGTATATTCCAACAAAATAGTAAAAATTTTGCCAAATTGTGGTGGCTATTAAAAGGAATGTCGAAAAACTAAAAATCAATGTAGTGCAGAGAATTAGCCAGAATCTAGCTTATTAGCCATACATTGTCAAAACATTTCAAAGTAGCCTATACTTTCCTAACCTTTGGACTTGTTTTCTTTGGAAAAGGCCTTATTTATTATATATTTCATACTTCACACAGGAAATTACAGTAATGCAGTGTAAACCACTGCAACACAGTGAAAGCATGCCCTAGAATGAATGATTGAATTATACTTCACACTATATTAATGAAAAAAAAATTTGCTGGCTAGATTCCTTCTTGGATTCCTGCCTGCCTCGTGCGTGAAAAAGTGTGGATGTGCGGTGATGTCACCATGCAGATCTGCGTTATGACGTCACATGGATCCCACAGCGTTGAGCCAGGCTCGTAGTGCTGTCATCACGCCTCCCCCACCCACCCACGATCCCGGCCGTGTATGCCGTACAAATGTGATATGAGGGGGGGAGGGAAAGAGGGAGATAGAGGAGGAAGGAAGAGACAGGTGGGGTGGGAGGCAATGGATGTGAAACGGAAAGGAAAGCAAAACAGTGGGAGGATTAGGGAGAGGCAAGCGAGATTGAGATGGAAAAAGGAGATGGTGAGTGGTGAGAGAAACAGGAAGAGAGCGGGGAGGGAAGTGGGTGACATACAGTGGAGGGAGGAGATGAAGTGGGAGAGGAGGCAGATGGGAAAGACAAACGAGAGACCAAGGTGAGATGAATTGGGATACATGGTAGAGAAGGTGATGGGAAGGAAGAGGAGACGGCTTTATCATACTAGATTATAAAAACAAGTTGGGTTGGCTGGATGGATGTTGTACACTGCTCACCGCTTGATAACCTTGGCTGCCACAAGACGCTGCTCCGAGTCAAGGTAGGCAGAGGGCTCGTCTATGAGGTAGACGTCAGCGGGCTTGCCCAGGCACAGCGCCAGCGCAACACGCTGCAGCTCACCACCAGACAGGTTCTGCACCTGTAGGTCCAAGCATATGTGCAGCACCACCACCACCACATCCCGTTTACAATATCCTGCTGCTGCACAACTGCACTCGACTCCTTCAACCGGAGAGAGGACTATCTACACACCCATCACTGTTACACCAAGGAATGTAATAGGTATAAGTGTATCCCTGCAAGATGTCAAATGTTACTGACAATGCAATTCAATATTAAGTTAACAAAAAAACTGTCCCCATCACCTCTGAAGCTATTTAACCTATGCGATTATTTTAAATGGGGGTAAAGTATCTGGATATCTCATGGAGGTATTCATATTTAAGACATGATTTTACCTTTCGTCCCTTTATAAAAATCATGGACAACGATCCTGATTTGTCTTTGTTGCCAAGTAAATGTAAACTAAGATTCCTAGTTGCTTTTATTACATTTTGCCCAATGTGGAGTCTAGAATTGTTTATTTGAATTTTTTTTTTGGAAAGTAATGCATAATACGTTGTGACTGGATTGTTAGTAAGCACTTTTGTTCATTCAGTGCGAGGCTCCCACCTCCTGGTCAATGATGCTCTCGATCTGCAGAGGCTTCATGACGTCGGTGCAGAACTGCGGGTGCATGTACGAATTGCGGATCTTTTCATGCAACAGTTGTCGCACGGTTCCCTGTGGAGAAAACACGCTTAAATATAACCACATCCTACGACCGGCCAAGTACATTTATCAAACATTTTGGCATTCGCTCAAGCTTTAAGTCATTCTGCTCTTAGCTTAAGTACTCCCTATTCAAATAATCTTGTGTAAATGTTAATTTTGATTCTACAAATTAACATGTAATTATTTTCAACATGCAAACGTTAACTTACCGTTGCTTTGGGACTGATTTTCTGAGGTTTGTAGCTGACATTCAGAAATGGGACTTCACCTGAAAGAATACCAACATATATTTGGTTGCAAAATATTTTTCAGCAAAATAACAAAGCAGTCATATTCTCCCTAGAGGCATAATAAATGGCTTGGCAATCGCACCTCCATCATCTGGCTTTAGTCTCCCAGCCAGCATCCTGATGAATGTCGTTTTTCCAGTACCTAGAAGAAAAAAACATTCCAGAGCTCAATGGGAATGCAAAGCATGTTATTTATAAGCATGTCAGGATATTTCTATGATCAAAATGTTCCCCCCCTTTTGCCCCGACATTCCTTGGACCTGCCTTTTAAAAGATAACCAAGCTGCATTATTAGAGCATTTTAATGTGCATCTGTGCAGAACTTTGATAATCGACTCTCGGGGGTTGATTGTGAGGTCACGCGTCTGTGAATGTTTTACCGTTCTCCCCGAGCATGACCATGATTTCTGAGTCGGTGAACTCCCCGGCTTGGATCTCCATGACGAAGTCTCCGAGGCATTTCTTCATGCTAGGGTACTGGTAGCAGCACATCCTCTTGATGTCATCCTCTGCCGCCGTCTCCGCCACCTTGAACACCAGCGCCATGTCGCGGAATCGCAGGTTCTCCGTCGGCACGTACCCGTCCAGGAAGATGTTGATGCCTGCGACATCGTAAGGATCACAAGCACGCATTGGCCGCAGCCTCCCACAAGCTGTGAATGGTGACATCTCTGCTGTTTGTGTCAATCCACTATGGCATGAACTCACTTCTTTAGAACTGCTTTTCGTGTTTAGTTTTTTGTCCTTTCCACGCACCTCCGATTAGCATGGGTGGCTACGTACGGTGTAAAAGAAGTTCAACGTACATACATGAAGACTTCCCCACAATACTGATCATTGGGATCGCTTGACCATACTTTATTGAGCTGGTCAGTGCGGGTTGATGAAATGGAGGACCCAGGACCAGTTTAGATATTGCTGGTACGCTGTTATAAGTTATCTTTTCAAGATTATATTATGAATGCTATTCATAATAAGCAATTACAGTTCTGTACCATATGTATTTCCCAATATATAGTAAAATTCCAGCTCAGCTTCTTTTAAAGGCATAATGATGAAATGCAAAGCCTTTGACTTCACAGAAAATGCACGTATTCAGAAGAATGTAGTAAGTGGTAGTGCTAGTTTATTGTACTGATAAATAAACGCACAGTCAAACCTCTTTATTTCGGTATTTCATTATTCGTAATTGGTGATAATTCGGTACGGCTGCACTTGTGGCATATATAGTTTTAGTAATTCGCCAGGAGCCGAATTGTCGTGCCGAAAGGTCAAATTTCGGCATACGCGTGGAGCGATGCCGCACGCCATGACCTAAACAGTGGCGGTGTGCGTGGTGACCAGTGCAGACCTGTTGCTTTGGACTTCACCTTGTTTATGCACTCTGTGCAAGCCAACCCTCTCAGAAATATCATCTACACCTACATCAAGAAGTAATAGAAAGGGACTGAAGTACAAGTCCCTTATATTCTTTGGGTGTTTCGGTAAAGTCACGTACATAGTTTTTTTTTTCCTCCTGATGACGATGGCTTGTGTTGTGATCGAAACGTTGTAGTTTTTTGTTATTTTCTTTCTTACGTGACTTTACCGAAAGACCCAAAGAATATGAATTCTTGCAGTCACGAATGCTTTAAGTAAAGATTTAGAAGTCCCTTAGTCTGACAGACAAATCCAAAGTTTTGCATAGAATCGATGCAGGTGGGAGGTTCAATTCATCACTAAAATGCATTATTTTGACACATGTATCAAATTGTTCATCAGAACTATCCACAGTTTATATTTGTATGAAAACAAATATATGCCAGTGTTGTATTTAGGATAATGGAGCAGAAATAAATTGTACAAGAGAAATGAAGCAATACAAATGAGTTGGCCAGTGGGATAATTCGATTTTTGACTCAATCTAAAATGCTGGGAGGTTGAATCATTACATGATCGATAAATGCGTATTGCTGATGACCACTAAACCACATTTTGGTCTAAAGCAGGTATCCCCAACAGAGTTGTTGTGTACGTCAATTTGACCACGTGATCATTGCTGTCGTACCTTCTCTTACGCTGAAGGGCATAGTGACGACACCATATGCTCCGGGCACACCGTAGAGGCAGCAGATGTAGTCCGACAAGTAGTCGCATACACTCAGGTCGTGCTCCACAACGATGATGAACCTGCAATAGTAAGGTCCCTTTACGATATATATATATGAATCGCTCCCCAAGTTTATCCCTATTGTGATATCGGAAACATGTTACAAGGTGAAGTATGCTTTCAGATTGATCTCTGGCCCACATAACAGAGGGTGGCACTTTCCCACCCATTGCCAGAGTCAAGTTTTTTGCATGACAGATGAACCAATATTTTTTATTGTCAGAGCTGGCATGTACCCAAACAGAACCAAATTTAATGCTGTTAAAATGTTGCGTGTTTTTTTGTGCAGTTATTGGTGACAGGGCTATGACCACCAACTCACTAACCTTGAGAGTCTGGTTTAATCACAGGCGGCGACCTGGATTCGAACTCAAGAATCTCAACGGTGCCAGCTCAGCGTTCTGACCTCTGAGCCACCTCGCTTCCACCTCGTGCGTTGGTTTTCAAGGTTTCTCTGCAGCAGTTATGAGGCAGAATCTTTCAGAAAAGATGCAACATTGAAGCTACTTCTCACCTGTCAGGACCAAGCAGTGAGCGGATGGTGATGGCACATTTTAGCCTTTGCTTGACATCCAAGTAGCTGGAAGGCTCATCAAACATGTACCTAGAAATAATAAATCCACAATTAAAATAAGATGTACTGTGCCAACATTTGTACCACTGACATAAATGCTGACTTACATGATGTGCTGCCTTGCTGACTAATTTATTGCAACAATGGTGTAAAAAAGGTTATCGTTTCAACATTTTACAACTCAGACAATTAGTGTATCCGAGCTGTACAATGGTCACATTCTTAAGTGCCATCAATACATCATAATTAATACCTTGGTTGAAAATTATTTAAGCGTCTCGAAGTCCTATTGCATTACTGGAGATCAAAAACATTGAGCAACTCTTTAGAGGAAAAATGTGATAATTTTACTGTAACATGGCAACAACTGGTGTGATACATTAATTCTTACACGTCGGCCTTTTGTATACAGACGACAGCACAGGCAAATCTCTGCAGCTCGCCACCAGAAAGGTCTTCGACGTTTCGCTCTTTTAAGTGACTCAAGTCTGTAAAATGCAAGCAAATGCACCGTTAAATTCCATACTTGCCATTAAGGAAAATGTTAAACACAAGCAATGTATTTTATTGTACAACAAATAATTGCGCTCCACGTGGTTGAAAGCAGTGTAGAAAAATCCATAGCTGTAACGTACTTATTCTATGCTCCAAAAGTCTATGTCCTTCAACCTGCACAGACCAGCATGTACTCTGTCAAAATAACCCCCCCCAGCCTGCAGAGGGTGGGAAGGACCTCGTCCAGCAGTGTATTGACAACGTGTAGTACATGTACATACACAAATAGATTGCCCATGTTTAACGTTCATTTCTTAAACCCGAACAATACATGTTTTATGAGATCTTACCCAAACGGTTACAGATGTCTTCCTGAGTTCGTGTTTCATCTTTCCTGTCGAGGATTACACCAACTGTTCCCTGAGAGTAAAAAAGAAAGAAAAAATCTCATTACAAAACAGTTTCCTCCATAAACCTTGAGACACTTAACAGGATGGAGAAAAACGAGCCGAATGAATGTCATATTTTTCAGACAACACTCTGCTCACCTTGACGGCCTTGGGGATCTGATCCACATACTGGGGCTTGATAATGGCCTTCAGATCATCTTCAAGAATCTTTGTGAAGTAGTTCTGTAGCTCTGAACCACGGAAGTAAGTCAAGATCTCCTGCCAGTCAGGAGGGTCCTGGAGAAGAAACAATTCAATAGGCTCAGGTCAGGTCACTTTCCCCCAATTTTACATTTGGCGTTTCTAGATTGAAGGCATTGCCAATCCAAACAATGTACAGTCCTCTGTCACACCACTGTTGGATGAAGGCCTCCCCATGTGGTGGGGGTTTGTTTGATCATGCCTCAAAAAGTTGGTAAGTGTGAGTTGGTGTACAGAGGACCAGTGGAGAAGTCACTTGCCTCTGATGGTATTGATGGCCATGAATCGAATTCGGGTTGTTTGAATAGCGCAGTGTGCTAACCCATGCACTACCACTGCACAAAATAATACCTCGACTTGCCTTTACTTTACCCAAAATTGCCTGTATGCATCCAGAATAAAACATCGTGCACTGCTAGCAACTAGACTGAGCAATTTCTAGCAGTGAAGTAAAGTTTGGGTGATCTCAAATTTTTCAATGAATAATATGTTGCTAGGCTTCCATAGCACAATGTGATAACCATTCCACCATTGCTTCCTCTTACAACTCTTTTGTTGCAATATTAACGGCAGCTTAACAACTGTGCTTTGGTACTGTTAGAGAACCCTTACATTGAAACGACCCAGGTTTGGTTTCTGTTTCCCGGCCAGTATTTTCAATGCAGTTGACTTCCCAATTCCGTTGGTGCCTACTAAACCCAGAACTTCTCCAGGTCGAGGGATCGGCAGTCTGCAAGGGAATAAAAGGGCAGTGTGGTTATTCAAATGTAATGGAATTATAAGAACAATGAAAGTTATAGATGCTTGAAGAGCTAAGATAAGTATATTCACCTGTGCAACTTGAATGAATTTGCACTGTATCTGTGTGTGGTGTCCTTTTCAAGATTGCTGGGAAGGTTGATGATGGAGATTGCATCGAATGGGCATTTCTGGTTCAGGAAACAAAAGTTTGAATTAACAAAAATAGGGTAAACATTGAGGGGTAGAAAATGGCAACAAAGCATCAGTATAATCACATGAAATTAAAGGATACATTACAATGTAAACGTTTCTCATTACAATTTAGATTTTTTTAAGTATCCAAATGCTTCTGCAACTCAAGAAACTGTAAAAAAGGGGGACAGTCCATTGAACGGACTCGGACGAGGGATTTTTGTCAAAGATAACTTGTATTCGAGTAGCAATACAAGATACGCCCTTGTAAATGAGATGTTTTATTGTAAAACATTTCCCAGGTTAAATTATTAATTTAAAAACATATTTAAAGAAACAAAGCAATCAATGCAACATGTTTAAATACAAAAAAAACTGGTGAGAATTGGGCTTAAAAACAAATAACTTCTCAAATATGTAAAAGAACATTTAGTAAGTAATTTACAGCACTTTCGTCAATTTCTGGGTGAAGCCTCCCTCTATGCTATTCCAGTTCTGGGGGCTGTTTGACAATACTTCACCATACTGGTCAGTGTGAGTGGATGAAGGGGCCAGTTCAGATATAACTCACCAATTATATTAGCCATGGCAAACATTCAAACGTTTAATGTACAGAGCTCTAACCACTGTACAGCCCCTGTCCCAAAAAAATACACGTGTTATTGCACAAACCGGGCAATTTTGAACTAAGTACTTTTAAAACGTAATGTACCTTAACACAGATGCCACAACCGATGCAAAGCTCTTCAGAAATCCACGCAATCTTAGACTGGGCAACCACCTCGATGCAGAGTTTGCCTGGATCGCAAAACGCACATCATGGAGTTCACATCCAAAGCTTGCAGACAAAAAAAGTTGAAGACATGCATATTTCACCTCGTAATTATCCAGCAATGTAATTACCGATTAACCATAATTATACAATGCATTCTAACAACTTACCCATTCTTACAACGGGACATGTTTTCTTGCACTCTTGTCTGCATTTCTTGGGCTTGCATTTATCACTGCTGACAATGGCAATTCTGGTGAGCTTGTCAGCCATGACTGAAACATAAAAACGCACAAAGTATCGTGTTAAATGAATATCATGTACCATGTATGTTTTTATTGACTTGCCACAAATTATTTGTGGAAGCCATACTCTAACTTTCTGAATTGCCCCGATTGGACATCTGTGAAAAATGACTTCACAGCTAATCAGATTCAAGTCTAAAAAAAAATATTCTGAAAATTGTGCCTTAAAACTTGGCAGTTAAAGCCTAAATGAGTTTCAACTCATTTTTATGAGCCCTCATTAAAGGTGCTCGGCCAGTGTTTTTTTTTCTGTTGAGCATTGCTGTAATTATGCTACCCAATTTAAGGAACACGGTGAAATTATGTAGCTGACAATTATGGCCCCCATGTCCTCGCATAATACAACCGCAAATTAAGTTTAACACGTAGGCTTTCGCGACCAATATTATCTATAAGAGGTTTACGCGATCTAACCCAAAAAAACCCTCTTACAGATTAAGAGCACTATATGATGGTCAGTCATGATAAAGTACTATTGAAAGCACAACAGAATCACATTGTTTTATGTTGACATCTAAAACACAAAGGCCAGACTAATAACACCGTAGTACGTGTAGCTTACATATGGACTACAGCACAACGCATTGTCCCGCAATTAGTGAAATAGCACCCTCACGGCGTGGGGAGGCCTCATCCAGCAGTGGATTGAACAATGGTCTGTATGAGCACTCCACAAAATGTCCACATATAGGATGAGTACATTTCAGATGCACCTTCATTATGAGAGTTCAATTGATAACTACGGCACTATTTGATTAAAATCGCGCTTACAAAAAACATTTCAACCGATTCTTGTTCAGCGTTAAGTTGTATAGCTTTCATTGAATTGGCAATTCATGCAAACTCAGCTTGTCCCCAAACATATTGCAACACAACGAACTGCTTTGTATTTCATAGTGGCCGATTATACAACACCGCATTCATGTTCCATTTCAACAATCTCTTTTCCACATAGCGGCCAACGCGCCCTAATAACTAAATCAAACATTCAGTCAATTATTAATCCATCGTTTATCTACTGCTGGATGAAGAGCGTCTTCCCAATCTCGCCATCTCTCGAGATGATAATGATACACCACCAACAGCACCCTCACACGAGCTAACTTCATAGCTCCATCTGTAGTTAGTCAACCCTTAAATTGTCACGATTTCGTAATTAAACGTAATCGTAGCAACAGCGCGGGTGATGCGAGGTTGACTCGACAACCCTAGTCCTTTGCCTAGCTGTCTCCGCCGCCACCCACGCAGCCAAACCCGGCATCCAACTATACGAGTCCGTAGGCTTCCAGTGGTAGGCCCGAGCCGGCGTGGACAGCGACGCTAGGCCGCGGCGACTCCAAGCAGCGTGAACGCCAAGGTGGGGTCTCGCGTGGCCCCGACAAAACCTCCTGCCGGGTTCTGCGTTAAATCGCAGAACGAGGGCAACCTCACCTCGCCTCCCCTCTTTTTCACTTTAATTGCCTGAAATGTGAGGACGGTGCCGAGACAGGCCAGGCGGGGCGGACGCCGCCATATGGTGGCGCCACGGAAAAGAAGGGCCGACTCGCACGAGCCGGATGTGACGTCAGGGCGCGGTGGTGGTGGTGGTGGGGGGGCCATTGACTCGCCTCGGGATCTACCACGCCCACATTTGCAACGCCGGAGAAGCTACCCATGGGTTTGTCATGGACATGGACAAACCCATTTGTCATGGACAAGGTTTGATATCACTGGTCAACACACTTTTTCTGGCATAAGGTATTCCAACGGTTTTAAGGTAATTTTGGGGTGCCGATTCCAAATCTGGCATCAGTTTTTGTCTGTCATATCAGTTTTTTGAGATATCAAATATTGCATTTTCAATAAAAACTGCAGAAAAAAAATATTAAATAAATATGGATATCTACATAAAATTTTATTATAAACACACTATCCTAAAAATACAGCACCATATTTTAACACTAAAGCAGTCACTGACTCGCAACAACTTGCAATCATATGTGACAGAGTTAATTTCGGGTAAAATCAATGAAAATGGGGTATGCCGATAGCATAAACATGAGATGTGATAGAGCAAATCTGAGATCAGATTTTTAATCAGCACCCTGAAATTAGTCTAAAACAGCTGCAAAAGTCCAGGCCAGACAAAAATGTTTTTTTTTGTTGACCAGTGTAATTGGTTTTTTACCCTTTTATCTGGCAACAAAACTGACACCTTTTTTTACAAGGAGTCATGTTTGCATTGACCACAATACCTGCAGTCGGAATGCAAACAAAAACACAACTCTGATAATGTATGCACTGTCCTTGAAATTGATTGGTCCAAACCCGAGACAGCTTTCTTTAGAGCCTAGTCTCACATGGTGTTTGACCAGGTAAAAGGGTAAAAAAACAATTATCATATTTTGCTACTGGCAAATGAGGTTCCAATGGTCTAAAGGTACAAGGTTGATTGTGATGGTGGTGGTGGCTATATAAGCTCCATGGGTTTGTTAGGGACAGGGCTGATTGTGGTGGTGGTGGCTATTCTATGAATTGGTATATATACCAACAGTTTTAACATGTCACATATGTAACAATTATATGTATCTTAAAGAAATATATAAAATGACTAGAAATTACTACACTCCATTTGTCTTGAGTTTACACTGTACATTTTACGTTATTTTCACACAACATAAGCTTTATAATTAGACAATTAAAATATAATATTTTCAGCGATTAAAATATATTATGTATGTTCAAATACACGAACATACATTTAATTGCACGTGTGAGAATTGATTACTGTATTTAAATTCTTCAAGATTAAACATGAAATGATAAAAAGTGCAGCTTGATGGAGATATGGTATGAATTTGCCAACAAATTCCTCTCATCCATGAAAACAAAGTGAATATAAGTGCTGTAATGCTGTATTATTTTGCATTTGATTTGGTATAAACAATAGCAAGTATAATTGTGAAACAATGTAAACGAGACGGTAAACAGATCAAAAAAAGACTGTAATTTATTGAAATGGATTCCAAACCTAAATCATGACAAGCACGAAATCAAGTTATTAAGGGTTTTCCGTGTATTAAAGAAATGTTTGATTTATAATTGTGACTCAACACAGAGATTACATCTGGAAGCAGCAGATGGCGCAGTGTGCAATACTATTTAGCGGTGAGTCCACAGGGCAGGAAAAAGTTAGGGACATGCCGTATAGCCACAGATGTTCCCACCGAAAATAAACTTAAGACAGATGCATAGGTGTATTGAGTTAAGGTATACGGTTCTGTATTGCATAAGATGGAATTCTAGATAATTTCGGATAACACGTGTGAGTAAATGCTGGTTCATTCGTGTGCATTATTTAAACATGAGGAGTAACCATTTAAAAAAGGTTAAAATATGAATTTTTCATATTTTGTAGGATCAAGCATGTGTGAAATGATTGCATCACACTATTTTGGTCTTTAAACGGTGTGCACAGTTAGGCAAATTCTGTTGTGCATAATGCTGAACAAATTAGTCGTGTGCTAATATTAAAAACGTTTAATATGAAAATGCATTTGTAAATTGACAAATGAGAGAGAAACGGGAGAAATATTGTATCATAACTCATAGATATATAATTTTAAAATTAATAGAGTAAAGTTATGCAGATCCCGAGAACAAAAGCATGCATATAACCCAGCGATCAGACCATCTCCCAGTTGGATAATATTTATATATAATCAAGGAAGCTATTGTCACGCTAAAATAACATTCTTTTGGCTCTGCATAGCATCTGCATCCAAAAAATGACTGATACCATGTATGCAGGTGTGCAATTAAATGATCAGCTTGCGATAAAGAAGCCATCATTTCTGTAGGGTTTTAAGTTCTCCATTGCATAATAATACATGCAACACGGACATGTTTGATGGTTGGAGCTCACACGTGTCCGGAATTTAAAACGATCCAACGCTAGAATGCATCATGCGTGCACGTCACTGCCACCGTTGGCTTAAGCAAATCTGTTTCTAATAAGGCCATGGCCACAGAACTTGGCCTTTAAAGATTGCTTGTGATCTCCCCAGAGGCTCGCTTTCTGCCTTACATATGTCAACAGCTTTAAAAGGTGACTAAAGCCAGGAGTTCCGCTGTAATGTTTGTTGATAATTTTCTCTTTTTCATTTTGTTAAAGGGAGTATACACTGCATTACGTTATCTGCAAAAACAATTTGGTACACATATGCAACAATGTACAATACGTGTTGTATTTATTTACCATCTACAAACAATGCATCTCTGGACGATGTGTCAACAAAAATTGGAGACGTGCATCACAGGGACAAAGGGGAGGTGTTTATATTTGTAAATTAGATTTTGATTTCAAACGCTCAATCGATTATATTGTTATAGATTGGTGACAGTCATTGACAGGACAGAAGAGGAAGTTTTTGAACACGAGCATGCATTTTAATGTCTGCAGAGAAACATGTTAGAATCACATTCATCACTAATATTAAGTATGAATATGCATGTACTGTAATTGCGTTGTACGCATTTTTTCAATTCAGTCATGATCGCCTTCAACCGAATCACCCTGAATGTGCCCAATCTCGGAAGCTAAGCAACTTTGAGCCTGGATAGTACTTGGATGGGTGAGTACTGTGTGTGAAAAAAAGACAGGGTTGCTCTCAGCTGTTGCGAGGTTGTGCTACATTGTGGACAGCAGTCCAACACATCCCTGCGGAGGGAGCTGGTAGGAACGTTGGGTTGCTCGGTCAATGGCCAGGGTCAACGGCGGCGTGGTGTATTCCGCAAATATGCCCGACTGTGAGGGCGGGCACAAGCCGGCGTGAGTAGGTTAAACGTTGAGTTTTATAAGGGCACCACGGGGTGACTAGCCCCTCCCCACCCAGCCCCAACCCTCCCACCACCCACCCAGCCCCTCCCCACCCTCCCCACCCAGCCCCTCCCCACCCTCCCCACCCAGCCCCTCCCTGCACGACGGACACAATAATCTCCTGTGGGCTGGTGTAACCAGGAGGTTCCTACCAGTATTATTGTGATATACTCTACTCCCAAGTCGATGTTCCCAAACATTCGACAATCCGTACTCACCAGCGTGATGAGGTTTGGCAAAAAACCCCCACAACTCGCAAGACATACGGAGGCCCTCACCCAGCAGTACATTGATAAAGGGCTGCTGCACTTTCACACAAACTTTATTACATTATAAATAGCAAGAAATGTTCAACCAACATGTTCCCTCATAAAGTAAGACGCCAGCAAGTACATTGCGAAAATTAAGCAGATGCCCTTGAACATTGCAAGTGACACCTTTCCCTGACAATGCCGTTGTTCCAGTGAAGTAGACTGTGATTATCTCTATTGTACAGAGACCGCAGACGCAAGATTAATCACGCGGTGGTCCAATAGTGTCAAGTGAGCTGTTAGTCATTAATGCATTGTTTAATTCTCAGTTGACAGGTTGGTAGGTTTGATTAATTGGGAACCAAGTGGCTCGCGGTCTCAGGAGGTTTGTGTTTGGGCACCTACTTGGAAACAGATTCCTTAGCACCACGGCGTTGAAAACAAACAGCATGTGGTGGCATTCCGTTGTTTCAAGAAAAAAAACCCCGTGCATTTTAGCACGAGATTGATAGCCGTTTTAGTACTAAGATTTATAGCCACAATATACAACTACCTTGATATAAGGTTTTCATAAAATAAATAACCTTGGTGTATCGTAATACAGTAGTTGCCTGCTATAGAAAGTAACACGAAAGTATATATTTCATTACATGTATAAACGTATTTAGAGTTGGGATGATGGGTTTATTAAGTTGATTAATTAACTACATATTGTAACATACTATTTTTTTTGGTCGCTCCCACATCCTCCCCCCCTGAATGCGGAAAACCCCCGACAACCCATGAACGAGCGGTGTGACACGGTTGATGATGCCACTGATGCCACCAAGCCCCACCCCGCACCTCCAGTTCAGTGGCACACAGTATTTTAGTCATATCCGATTAGTTGAATAATTGACCAAATAAACTGTAGAATAATTTATTGCAGTTATGAACAAAATATTGTATCCAATGGAATATCAAGAGGTAATGGAATTGTCAATTAATTTAATCGTGTATGGGATAAGTCATGCAAATATCTGAATAATTCCCATATTTTGATTTAAAGCTTTCGTGACTGCAGGGATTCATATTCTTGGTTTCTTCGGTAAAGTCACGTAGAAAGGAAATAATAAAATAACAAAAATATAAAACAATACAAATTCTCACGACGTGCTGACTGAAACACAAGCAATCGTCATCAGGTGTGAAATCCACAGCAAGAAAATTTGAAAAATTTGAAAAATCCACAGCAAGAAAATTTGAAAAATTTGAAAAAAATTCTTGCTGTGGATTTCACACCTGATGATGATTGCTTGTGTTGCAGTCGAAACGTCGCGAGAATTTTTATTGTATTATATTTTTGTTATTTTATTATTTCCCTTCTACGTGACTTTACCGAAAGAACCAAGAATATAATTTCCATATGTTAGCATAGGATTACAAATTCAAAACGGTAGATGAAAAGAGTGGTGCGGAGCAGCAGTGGTTCACGAACTGCGATTCATGGCCAAGGCGAACATCAGTGGCGAGTGAGGAGGTGTTGTGAGCCCCTGATTCACAAATCCATGGTGAAGTATGATTAAAATAAAATAAAATAAATGAAAACAACTAAATTAAATCACGACGTTTCAGAGGCAACACAAGCTTCCGTCTTCAGGTGGAACCCTTACAGCCAAAGTTACCGAAAAAAACAAAGAGTATGAATCCTTGCAGTCACGAAAGCTTCAAATCTATAAGTATGATTAAACAACACCCATAACCAACGCGGCATGTGGAGGCCTTCATCGAAGTGCGAAATGATAAAGGGCTGTACATTATTATTGACTATTACATAATTGACAATGTTATACGATGGTCAACTCTTAGTGACTATGATGAAATGCCTCTCACAAGGGGAAAGCTGCCCATGTGTTTAGCACAAGCGTTGTGTTAAGTGTCGACCTTTGCCACGTTACCACTAAATACCGATTAAGTGTGCATGGTTCACGACCCACAAGCATAGTCCTTATCATAATTTTTTCCTACGTATGAAAATCAAAATGGCATATAAAATGTCACCTAGGCTGAAGAAAAAAAACTGCTTTGGACCCATCAAGAACATACCCGAGGAATATGCGAATAGAGCTCTCCTTAATCCACCATCTGGTTTCCCTTCAAAGAGCCCCGCAGGTATTCACTGTATTTCTCGCAGGGTGCCAATTACATTCAAAGCCCACGTGGCTGGATACATATTTTAGTTTTAATTTGAATGTAAATGTGTTTTGCCTTATAGATTTTTACATTGTATATTATTTTCACTGTAAGTTGCCATTGTTGTTGTCAGTCTGTGACTTCCCATTCGTTCCATTTCCCGAGTTGTTTTTGTCCAGCAGTGGCCTCCAATCTCTTTGATTGCATCTCTCCATCTCTTCCGCTGGCTTGCTCTCCTTCTCATGCCTTCTCTCGGTATCCGCTCTGAAGTTTATCTTTTTTCCATCTCTCAGAAGTTTTGATTTACAATTCTGTTGCCATTGATATTTGAGGTGAACCTGGTAATGATAAGTACAAACCCACGTTTCATATTTTTTGTGTGCAGTCGCTGGTGACTGGGATCAGACCACCAACTTGCTACACATATGAATCCAGTTGCTTGGATTTGAACTTAGGTCCCTCAGCATTGCAGCTCAGTTCTCCAGCACCTTTTTTTTATAAAAAAAAAAATTCAACTCCATAAAAGTGCAAGACCCAAGTAAAAAACATCAAAGGCTATGGGTACTGCAGATGCTATTAAATTATTTCTTAACTGGAATGTTGTTTTAGACAGAAAGACATTCACTGTCTGATTGGTGATATCATTTATTTTAAATATTTTAAATATTATTACGGTGGGGAATTCGTAAATGAGATTCGAACCAAAATGGCCAATTACTTCAGATGTCACATCGCTCCACGCTTAAGTCATACCATAGCTCGATTATTGATTGAAGTGCGAATGTCAGTTCTAAGTTACACCTCTGTGGCCAGCAGATGGCAGCTTTTCACACTGGCGTTCACTGTTTCACACCAGCAATTCAGAACACGTTTATAAAAAATAGCATGTCGCGTGTTTTTGAGTTAACCCCCATATAGTGACTTAAAAATAAACAGTTTAGTGTCCGCAAGTATACACTTAAATAGTAATAATAACGTACATACCTTTTGATTTAAAGCTTTCGTGACTGCAGGGATTCATATTCTTGGTTCTTTCGGTAAAGTCACGTAGAAGGGAAATAATAAAGTAATAAAAATATAAAACAATAAAATACTCACTTGAGAATTCTCACTTGAAAATTTTATTGTACATACCGTGATCAATCCATTGCCTCCCTATACCAGGTCAAGGGATTGTTTGGATCACGCTTCAACGGTGCATGCTGATAGAGGGAACCAGGATCGGAAGAGCTATCACCTGCCACTGATGTTAGCCGTGGCAAGGGATCAAACTCGGTTCGTTGGAGTAATACTCGTGAGTTTAGTACGTTAACTGCTGAGCTACCACTCTACACCGCTTGTAAATACCTGTGGGATGGTTTCCAAATGATCAGCCACTTTTGTTGAGCTATCATTTGTAGCAGCCAGGTCGCTTCTGCAAAAAAACACATTCCTGCGGAGGGAGCTGGTAGGAACGTTGGGTTGCTCGGTCAATGGCCAGGGTCAACGGCGGCGTGGTGTATTCCGCAAATATGCCCGACTGTGAGGGCGGGCACAAGCCGGCGTGAGTAGGTTAAACGTTGAGTTTTATAAGGGCACCACGGGGTGACCAGCCCCTCCCCACCCTCCCCACCCAGCCCCTCCCTGCACGACGGACCGACACAATAATCCCCTGTGGGCTGGTGGAACCAGTGGGTTCCTACCAGTATAAGCTAATACTTCAGTGGGCTTTGCCTGGTAGGATGGGGATAGTTTAGTTTCATGTGTATGTGTTTGGGTGATTTGTTTACCTTTCTTGTACTATGCACTACTATCATGTTGTTGTGTTGTTTGTTGTTGTAACGTTCTTACCCCGTGCCCCGACTGGACATCTGTGAAAAAGAGCTTTATAGCTAATCGGATTCCTCCAGTAGCCAAACATTTTTGGATTCTGATTCATATTTATAATTCCACGATTTTACGGAAATACAGTGATACACAAAAGCAGCAAGCGAAACACCGCTTATAAAAAAAAATACACATGAAACAATGGTCCCAGTATAACTGGATATTCTGTCCTTTGTTTGCAACACAAATAATCTCGGCGAACTCCGTTGTGGTGCTTACGACAACACGAGGTTATGTAGCAAGGTTGTGAATGTGCTATGTCACAGTCGTTTGTTCAGTAAAGGAATTGTTTGGCATTCTGTTCACGATAAATTATTACTTTAAAGTATATTTTTTAAATAAAATAAAATTTGACTGAAAAATTTTCATGAGTCACAGATGTATAATGTTAACTGATCTTTTTGACTTCATTTTTCCCAACTTGTGGGTAGCGATTCTCATACAACGTGTCTCCTGCGTTTTTGTTTTTACAATGGCAATAAAAACAACGTGGGTGGTGTAAAAAGTCTCGTTTCGAATGTCTGTATCCGTAGAATGGGGGTCTTGTATGCTAGTGACAGGATGCAGACCCTCTTGTAACAATAGTGCAGTCTGGTTTCACGGCACTATCTCTGCAGCTCGAATAATAAAACCATGAAAGATGGCTAAAATAACAGACAATTCAAGAATTTACTTTTTTTCCCGATTCTTAGATGCAAATTTTCCCACTGTTTGGCGAATTACAGCAAAAGTTGAGGGTGCATCTTATAATCTGGTAGGTGTGCGTTTTTTTGGGACCAAATTTGTATGAATGTATTGACTCCACCTTATAGCCCCGGGAATCCAGTTACAGTATTTACCCCCATTACCACAGGCGGGGAACAGTGGAAAAGTGGTTAAATTTCGATTTAAAGCTTTCGTGACTGCAGCGATTCATATTCTTGGTTCTTTCGGTAAAGTCACGTAAGAATTTTATAGTTTAATTTTTATTGTTTTATTATTTTCCTTCTACGTGACTTTACCGAAAGAACCAAGAATATAGTGGCAAAGTGGTTAGCGCATTGTGCAATAAACCTGGAGACCTGAGTTTGATTTCCATTAATGGATAACATTAGTTGTGATATCTTATTGGTTCTGGGCTCCGTCCACCTTGCAATTACTTACACAATTGGGAGGCCTTCATCCAGCATTCGATTGACAAAGAGCTATTTATTCTCTTTTCAACACAAGTACAATGAGTATTCCACAATACTGCTGCGGCTAATTGGTGTTAATTACACGACAACAAAGGTAAAAGGCAAATTTATACTTCGACTGTGAGCTTGGTCAATGGGGAATGTTTCGTGAAGTTGTGTAGAGCATGTGCTGCAGCCACAATCACCTTGGGCAGCATTGTGGTTCTGCACCAGATCATTAATTACCGGTCGTGATATTTCTTTTCGAGGGCCTCGGTTTTAAATGGCTATCGTTCACAGCTTTGTGTTCCCTTTGCTACCCTGAAGAGAAACTTTAAGCCGAGTCGATGTGGAGTACTAAAGAAGGTTGCAGTAACATTGATTTGAACGCAATATCAGGCACCTCGATAATTAAATGCCTCTGCTTCTTTCCATAAGGATCGCCCTCGCTATTGTTGCTTTTGCTATTATTGTTTTTGCTATTGTTGCTTTTGCTATTGTTGTTTTTCTAGTGTTTGTAATAATTTGCGCGGGTACCATAACGATCGCAAGACACACCTGGTACTACAGTTAGAATTTCTGCTTCAGCGTTAGGCAAATATGATCCGCATAACAATATATCGTGTTCTGTTTAGTAGGTAGATTCCTGCGTGTTTGTTTTGCACATGCATGTGAATGGTGCTACGCACGTTTGCAAGCGCTGGATTTTTTTTTTAAATTAATTTGAGAAAATATAACGTTATGCCTTTCCACCCCGAAGCCCGGTTTGGGCGACAATTCCCAGAAGACATTTAAACTCTTATAAGGGAGGCAGAGAAGAGGAGTCGGACTAAATTTCGATTTAAAGCTTTCGTAACTGCATGGATTCATAGTCTTGGTTCTTTCGGTAAAGTCAAGTAGAAGGAAAAAAAAACATATTAAGATACAATTCTCATGACGTTTCGGCCACAACGCAAGCAGCCGTCCTCAGGTGAAGAACAGGGCTGTCGGAAAGACAGCGTCCTAATGAACACTGCTAACCTTGGCAGTGTATTTTTTGACCCAGCTTAAAAATACGCTGCCAAGCTTAGCAGTGTTCATTAGGACGTTGTCTTTCCGACAGCCCCGTTCTTCACCTGAGGACGGCTGCTTGCGTTGTGGCCTAAACGTCGTGAGAATTTTATCTTATTTTTATTATTATTATTTTATAATTTCCATTCTACGTGACTTTACCGAAAGAACCAAGAATAGGAGTTGGACTGTCAGATGTTTAAGTGAGCAACGATGTGTTCTACCGGACCACCCACCCCCAGCCCAGGTCAGTGCCATGGAAATGTGAAGAACATTTTTGTCCTTGGACTTAAAATTGTTTTTATCTCATCATCATCATCATGACGATCAGCATCCTGTATGGAAACAATGCAGCTGTGCCGGATCACTGACACAATACATGGGAGGAGAAGGCAGAGACAATGAAAGGCCTGTTGTCCATTGAGGGAAGGGAAATACCACCGTGGCCACGCATTTCTTTGGATGGTGATGATGTACACTGAGGATAGTTGAGCCCAGCTTGTTTCAAAGTACATTTTGATCATTCATATTAGCTTTTGGTGTCATGGTAATAGTGTTCAGTGGGCTTCATCGCAATATTAAAACATTGCTCTCTAATGTGCGTTTGGGTTGTAGCGATTGTTGTTCGGTATGACGTCTGACGATTCTCTCCACGTGCTGAGAGCTTCTTCGTCCACAGTCCTGGAGGAGCTCCCTGCAATGTGTAGCGGAACGTCGGACATCATGACGGAGTACACGTGGCACAACAACAAAAATACCCCGGAAAAAAGCACAGCACAGCTTTCTAGATTTGAAGCTTTCGTGACTGCAGGGATCCATACACTTTGGTTCTTTCGGTAAAGTCACGTAGGTATAAAACATAAAATTTAAATTAAATCACGACGTTTCGATCGCAACACAAACGACCGTCATCAGGTGGAACCGATACAGCAGGACAACTGCTAATTTTGTCTTTCCTTAGGGAACAGCAGTTGTACCTACGTGACTTTATCGAAAGAACCAAAGAGTACAGCACAACTGTGACAATCTACGCAAGAGTTACATTGCAATCTGTTTTTTTATGTCTGCAATATAAACACTGGAAAGGAAAAGCATGGAACCTTACTGTCATAAATAAGCTTGATTTGTTTTCATCTGACAAGGCCTTTCCTTCGGGAACAGTCACAGAACAGCAGCATCCTTTGTGAGAATTTCATATATAAATGTCTGAGCTGACAGTGTGTTTGGGAAGTGTACGCTTACGTTCATATGTTTTTGCAGCTGATGTTCCGAAAAAATAATAATTCATAGACAAACTGCAGATTTGTGGAATAAAGGCCCATTGTTGATAATTAAACGAAATCACGTAAATACGTCCATCACATTTGTTCTGCACAAATACAGTACTGTAGTTTAACACGTAGGCTTTCGCGACCAATAGTATCCATAAGATAGGTTTTTCGGTTAGATCGCTTAAATATAAATGCGTCGTTAAACCCGCCACCACCCGACACCACAAATTGGTAAGGTTTATCACGTAAACAAAACGTGCCAATTCGTTACTAGTTCAGCACACTGGTATGTTGGAGAGTAAACCCACAACATTTACAATTCGAGTACGATGTTTCGCTGGTAATCACAACCAGCATCATCAGGCGGCAGCCAGAGTTGTGGATAAATCCTCCTGTTTCAGTCTTGAATAGAGGGATGCATGTGATATCGTCACAGTACTGTACTTAGTATGCTGTGCAGAATCAGTTTGATATAAAATTTTAACCGATCAGAACAATTGCACGGATCGAAACTTGACTTGATAAAAACTGTCAGCACATGTACTAATAGTTCAGATTATATTTGTACATCTTGAATTTATATATCTCCATCAAGCCACTGGTGAATGAAAGCCACCTCACACCATGTTAGTCATGGGGGTTTGTTTGACTATACTTCACCACGCTGGTCAGTGTGGGCTGGTGAAGTGGGTCAACCAGGATTGGTTCACATATCACTCGCCACTGATGATATCTGTGGCTTGCAATCACATTTTTGTTCTGGTCTATTCAAATTCGAGTGTGCGATCCACTGACCTATTGCGCAAAGTCGATATGCCACGAAGTTCATCAGGCAGACAATTCCAGACAACAGGAGCAGAAGCCGAGAAGGAGCGACCTCCTATGGAATTATGTTTTTTTTGCGTGTGTTTAGTTTGTTGTCCTTCCCCCTGTACCTCCGATTAGCACAGTTGACGACGTACGGTACGAAACAAGTTCAACTTTACATATAGACAAGTTTGACTGCAGGCTTTTTAAGAAGGAGGCCTTTATTGCTGGAGCAGAGACAGTGTGGTGGATCATAGTGAGATGAGAGATTATATTTGTGCACGGTGTCAATTGAACTGTACGTGAATACACTTTATGTAATGGGTTCATACATCGTTTTAAAATGGAATTGCAAAACATATGTGCTGTGTATATATGCTCACTAGAAAGTTTAACAACACATGAATTGTGGCCACAATGTAAAAAGTAAACCCGTAAAAACAAAGTTTTTCACTATAAATCCTTTATATGCGTGGCGGCTAGAGTCTTCTCGTCCTCTGGCTTGAGATGGCTGCCACCTATGGGTCAGATGATTGTCTGCCAGTATTAAACAATTGGTAATTAAATATTTAATTTGTTTTCCCTAAACAGTGTAAAATTTTGGAATTTTTTTTCACGAACATTAATTGTCTCGCACAACGAGTCTGTGTGCAAAATTTCAGCTCGATTGGATCACGGGAAGTGGGTTAAAAAACGACCGAAAGATTTGCACGGTCGTAAGCAAGCAAGCAAGCACGCAAGCACGCAAGCAAGCAAGAAAGCGAACTTAATATAAAGGATTTAAAAAGGAAAAAGATTGACGTGTTTGGCAGGGAATGTGACACATACCAACATGCTGTGAAAAACAAAACATTGGTATTAACTGCAGTATATCTGTACTGTGGAATAGCTGCGTAAAACAATGTTCTTTACGAGTTAGTACATTACATGCCATTATTATGCTGTACAGTTTAACTCTTATCTGCGACCCTATTACCCACAACTCCTATTATAAATTGGCACTGTAGGATCTACCAAAACTCATATTATCTTCGGCCCTATCGTTCCTATGATCTGTAGTTATTCCCGTCCTGCTTTGCGGAATGACCACATTTTCACGGCTAAGAGAAGCTCCACGGAAAATGCATCTGATTATCCGCAATTGTGCGCTTTGTTTTCGTACGGATAAACTGGAGTAAATTTGTGAATAACCCACAATAGGATAAGAGGAGTTCTACTTATTTTACTCGATGGAAGTGCATAGCCGTTCAAGAGATCGATAATACCAACACGATGGAACTCATTTTTCACTAGAACCTCACTATGATCATTTAAATCGGTCCCAGTTGATACCACCTTGATGTGACACTGTTAGAATGTTCATGTTGCTTTCACGTATTGGTGGAATTCAGATTGTCTCATTATTAGCTGAACAGGTAATGCTACTGCACGTGAAGAAATATGTGGAATTATCTTTGCCTTAATAGTCAATCACTCTACAATTGTATGAGCATACCGCCTATTACATCCAATGTCTAAACAGCTATGATTATAAACCATATCAATTTTAATGTCTTACTTCGCGATGGTTACGAACCTTATTTTACTGCATATGTATGTGCATATATAATTTCTATCATATCTGCTCAACACAATTCTTAAAGACACACAAGAGGCTTCTAAGATGTTTTCTACCAAAAAAACACACACGAAACTACGGCAAAGAATATGTAAAGAAGCAATTTCAACACACGAAAAAGATGCCAATGATACATGTCTAAGAGGAGGCATATATAGTGAAACTATTAACACGTTCAGGTTTAGTTGTTGCATACACAAGAGTTAAATACACTTGGTCTACCAAAGACTGTTACTGTTCATAATGAAGTCTTTTTTTGGGTTAGCTCGTGTAAAAGTATAAATGTGTCGTTAAACCCGCCACCACCCGACACAGCCAATTAGTAAGGATTGTCGAGTATACAGAACGTGCCAATTCGTCACGAGTACAGCACGCCGGTGTGTTGGAGAGCAAAGCCACAACATTTACACTCCGAGTACGAAGTTACGCCGGTAATTACAACTAGCTTCATCAGGCGACAGTCAGACTGTTACTTTTGACCGTTGGAATGAATTACACCGCGATTTTATGTTGGATATTAAGAGATTATGCGGCGTTAGTCATGGCTCTGTCTGGCTTACCAACTTCCCACTATATTTTCCATTCATGCATAATAGTTATCTTACAATATTACCCAAGTCCTGAGACATTGACTGCCGTCATAACAACCGCTTCCCATTTACACCTTGCAATACCAAGACAGGTACTGTTATTTTATTTGCGCATTTTCTTTTCCTTGTTTAACTCATACTTTCAGATCTGAAAATATTAGCTAACGGTACTCGTTGAATTTACGTACGGCAGTGAATTCACTGTGAATACAGATAACTAATCAAAACCAGCTGTAATCACACCACCAATTTATCATTTTCTATGCGTATACGGTTTAATCATTACAGTTTCTAAAGACCAAGAGCAACGCATTAAATCTCGTTAAAAGTGACCAGACCGGGAAATTGACAAAGGCGTATTTCCACGAATGGAACACTCGTCACATTTAAAGCAGAAACTGCCGAAAAGCACCACCTAGCGTGTTGTTGTCATCTCTCGCGGGTCCTCCTGCGAGCATTGCTTTGGGTGGGTGACGGCCACGTAGCAACAGGTCGGCATTGCGCTGCGAGGATATCCGTGTTTGGCAGCAGCGGGCAGTGCGGACAAAATCAAATGGTCTTCTCTGCCTGATATGCACCGACGTCTACACCGCCTGCCTTCACCAATGCACACTGACTCGCGTAGTGAGGAACGGTTAAATCACGCCGATGACCCACACAGCTTGAGGCCCTCATCCGACAGGGGATCGATGACCCATCCCAGGTTCTTTGGGAGAAGCTGCCGGTCTGAGACAGAATGGCGACAATGTATGTACGTACGTACGTTTGAATTTCGTTCGCACCGTACGTACGTTTGAATTTCGTTCGCACCGTACGTACGTTTGAATTTTGTTCGCACCGTACGTACGTTTGAATTTCGTTCGCACCGTACGTAGCTAAACGTGCTAATGCACGGGTTGCGTGAAATGGTGTGGGCATCAAGTGGATAGGTCGAGGTCGGTTTGAAAATCTGATAGCGTAAGCCAAGAACCTAACACACACACTAACGTGCATATTCTTTTGCCTGGAAAACAAGTGACATAAGCGGCTACCGTGTTTGTGTACGGCTAATCAGGATTTAAAGTTGCAATAAAGTGTCATGCTTTGGAGACCCCGAGGCAACGAAATGGCCAGATAGCTCAGCGCTAGATGCAGGGGGGTTGAGTCAGCTGACCATCCCTCCAGGGTTCACAACACTACGTGTGTACCATGCTGTGGCTTTAGTCAACAGTGGTTGTCCTACGGACATACTTGTCCCCGGCACACGAATGTGGAATTTACACCGGGGCTGTAAACTGGAGATGAGCACCGCATCAAATGCTCATCTGAGCCGGAAATCGCCGATTCAGATTCTTTCGACGACTGTCGGAGTGCCACTGGTGGTCAGTCTGCATTCCCACATGCCGCCTTCGACGTTAAGCTTTGTGCTGCAGGGTATGGGCGGTGGGCCATTGCGTCTGCGGTGGCATCGTTAGTTCACTCTTCTTGGCAATCCAGAGCACCGAAGCTTGTTTATTTATTTCAAGACAAAGTGACGTGGTCCTGCGGTCCCGCTCGCCTTTACAGCTGCTGCCTCCGATGCTGGTCATCTATCCACGTAGGGCACTGAAAAGTCCATCCCTCAGAACCGCGAGTCATTTACGAGTTGAAAAACAAAAAAGAGATTTAAAAGTGTGTTGCCGTATGCTTTTTGTTACAATTAATCTTCCTCTAAGTCAATAATTGTTTTGGTATTTTCTATAAACACTTACCATGGGACTGACAGCCCTGTGCTTAGATTTAAGAGTGAACGTTTGATCATGTTTATGTACGAGTTAAGTAGAGCGTGGGAACGTAGGCCAAATATCCTCGAGAGGGGATCTCTACATCTCTCTCTAGCGGAGGGTCCTTCAAACCAGCAGTTGCACGAGTAAGAATTTGCAGGGCTGCGTCTTTACCCTCCTACCTTTCGCACATCAGATTCATCAGAGGCCGGTCCCTTTGAGTAAAACTGGCACGAGATGATGACGACGACGACAACGTGAACGCAAGCTGAACCCAGGCCAAACGGTTTCCGTTCCAACAAATTACCATATCTTGCGCACGCACACAAACATGCTCGCGTACCCACACAATAACCGCCCCCCCCCCCGCCCAGAAAGAGACATTTTTTGTTACTTGACAAGACCGGCCAAATTCGGCGGAGTGCGTTCTCTATTGCTTGCTGTTTGACTTGGCGCGGGGGCTCTTCTCCGCTGGCTTCTTTTTGAGAGCCTTGGCCAGCCGAAGAGCCGAGCGCTTCGAGTTGCTCTTGCCCTTGCTCGTCGTGACGGTGTAACTCTGGAAGGTCCTGGTGATTTTAGTCACCTTCACCATGCCGTGCACGTAGTTGAAGGACACGCCACTGACCTCTGCGAACGATAAACGGAAGCGCCGAGCGGAAAGATCGTGGTTTTAGTTTTCACCCGGTGAAGGTTTTCGCCGAACCCGCTGTCGGGCACGTCGAGTGTGCTCGTTGTGCGAAACTGCGCCGAGCTTTAAAAAACAATCAACAGAAGGTGAACGCACAGCACTGTAATCCTAGATTTTAAGCTTTCGTGACTGCAAGGATTCATATTCTTAGGTTTTTTCGGTAAAGTCACGTAGGTAAAAATTTTAAATTAATAAAAGTAAAATAAAAATAAAATAAAAATCACGACGTTTCGGAGGCAACACAAGCTTCCGTCTTCAGGTGGAACCGTCCCAGCACGATTGCTGTATCAAGCACTGTACTCGCTCAGTGGGAGCAGCTCCGCACGAGGGGACGATATACAGACTTTTGAGAACGCATTTGGTCACCTCTGCCATGCTGGCTAGATATCTCACGGCTGAAACTTGACCATCCGTCGCTTTCTAGAGCCATTAAACAGCATGGGCCTGGCACTCGGAAGCACTTTGGGTGTAAGAAGGGTTAACGACGTCACCTTTGGGCCTGAAGAAGGTGTTGATGGAGTGGATCACTCCGTTTGTCGCCATCTGATCCGTGTCATCCAGCTCTTTCCCGTTGATCATGCAGTGCCCGTTTTTCTGTGGAATGTGCAAAACCAGAGTCAACATAAATTCGCATTTGATGCATGGCCAACGATCAGAGGAACCCGGTCCACTCCAGGTGTGTACACAAACAAATGGTTCTAAACAAGCAGTCGTGAAACAAAATCATGGTAATCACGATTCAACGTGAAACACCCACAACAGTTTCTTTTTTGCCATTGTTGTCGGTGGCATTAACTGAATTTAAAACAGTGGTGACGACCCCGAACTAACCTGGGTGTTTTATAAGTATGTAATGAATGTAATTGTCTCGATCTATATACGAGAACATTTTTATCAACATGGTCCACCTGATCTGTAATGGTGGAACGATACATCAATCAATACATTCATATTGATCATGAAGCTCATGATATATTTATCAAATCGTGTGTAAGAATTGACATTTTACGATCCCTATAGGCTGAATGTGATTGGCTCGTGCCACCCAAGTGTCCACTGGAGGTGCTTCCGGTCACTACCCCAGTATCAGGTAAAATAGCGAATGCTTTCATTTGAATTATGACCCTGGATCGTGATATGATTTCCACAGCGGAGTGGAAGGGGGGGGGGAATTTGTTTAACATCACCATCGGCCACGGTCAATACACTGATGTCCCCACCTCTCGTAATCCTGCAATGTAATAATCCACCTCGTACCTGCTCAGCGAGCGATTTAATTAAACCAAGGCCGTAATTATAATATATATTGGGGGGGGGGGGGTGGACACATCCCCGCTCCCCCTCCCAATGTTCAAATATGCTCAAATCCTTTCCCACCTGATGACGGACGCTTGTGTCGCGCCCTAAACGTCGTGATTTATTTTATTTTTCTACCTACGTGACTTTACCCAAAGAACCAAAGAGTACGATTGGAACTGGCGTCTCTCCTTCACCAACTCGGCACTCACTGACCAGCGTGGGTGAGGATGGCCAATACATCTCCGTGACTGACTTTAAACATGGGGAAGCCTTCAGCCAGCAGTGCAATGTCAAAGGGCTGTAACTTTACGTCCCCTCTGACTCACCAGTGCCACTCCTTGCGCCTACTCATTTAATGGCCCCGTAGATTTTTTTATTTGCTTGCATTGGAAGTTTTTAAATGTCGTCATAAATTCCAGAAGAGTACTTCACCCAGGTCTATAATACAAATTCGCCGGGGCTAATACCTGTAGAATGTTAAAGGTATGCCATAACAGCCGTGAAAATAAACACATTTGTGGAATGAAATGGTCAACGAAATATTTACACGCATGTGAACGAACGATAATTAAACTCGGAATAAAACGGGGAAAATAAATATGAAATATAACAACAATAACAAAATCATCATATGTTGGCGATTTCATGGCACTGGCGCTTGCGTGAGCCCTTTTCGTTGCCGTTGTTCACAGGACGATTAAGCCACAGCTGAAAAATACCCCCCCAGAGACCCCCGGCAGCGTCAGCTTGAGTTTGGAGTTCACGTAGGGCACTTGTGCTGGTTTCCAAGGTAAACAGGCTCCGGATACTCCGCTGGACATTTCGAAACAGCTGCAGCGGGAAGCCGCTCGTGCAGTACAGGATTGTTACGGCGGCTAATTTATGCACTTTACGTCGCACGCCCTGAGATATACGGCAAGGCGGAATGGTTTTGTGTGAATTGGTCAGGCGGGCGAATAGCGCCGATGTAAACGCATGCCCGATGACACAAAAACGGCCACAATGTTTACATCTAGATTTGAAGCTTTCGTGACTGCAAGGATTCATATTCTTAGGTTTTTCGGTAAAGTCAAGTAGGTAAAACATCAAAATTAATAAAAATAATATAAAATAAAAATCACGACGTTTCGGAGGCAACACAAGTCTCCGTCATCAGGTGGGACCGTCACAGCCAGATTAGCTGCATCAAGGTCCCACCTGATGACGGAGACTTGTGTTGCCTCCGAAACGTCGTGATTTTTATTTTATTTTATTTTTATTAATTTTGATGTTTTACCTACGTGACTTTACCGAAAAAACCTAAGAATATGAATGTTTACATCGCACAAGATAAGGCAATCACGGATTCAAAAGAACATCGTAAATTCCAACATCAAGGCATAAATTATTATTATTATCATCGGAGGTGGCTTATGACCACATCACCCCGTTGCACCGGATCTCGTCAAATCTCCAGAGAAGCTAAGCTGGTTTGAGCCTGCATAGCACTTGGACTCACCATGCATGAGGCAGGTGTTGTAGGCTGCTGCCGGGCTACGTTACCTACACAGAACACTGCGGCAACATCCTTTGTCCTACTCTTAGTTCTTTCGGTAAAGTCACGTAGGTAAAAAATGACATTAAAATTAATAAAAATAAAACAATAAAAGTCACGACGTTTCGGAGGCAACACAAGCTTCCGTCTTCAGGTGACGACCTCATTTTTTACCTACGTGACTTTACCGAAAGAACTAAGAGTATGAATCCTTGCAGTCACGAAAGCTTCAAATCTAGAATTCTTTGTCCTACTGTGATATGCTCCGAGAAGGGTGCCGCAGTGGTGAAATGTTAACTATCTCGCCTGGTATAAAGGAGGCCATGGGTTCGATCCCAATCCTGATGTCTGTATTTATCAAGTTTGCATGTTCTTCCCGCGCTTTTAAAGTGCATAGCTCCAACGGCTTCCTACCATCGGAAGGAAGAGCGTTCCAGACGGCCGCAGAAAGGGGCATCTGAGAGCGAGCGATGCGGTGACCGTCTTTGTTCGATAGTTATCAAAAATAATAAAATAATAAAAATAAACCATAATACATTTATTTTATTATGGTTTATTTGTATTATTTTATTATTTCCATCCTACGTGACTTTACCGAAAGAACCAAGAAGATGAATCCCTGCAGTCACGAAAGCTTTCAATCGAAAGTTATTAAAAAGTCGCTGCTTGCGAGGATGACCGCAGTCTGCATGATTGTGTGGTGGTGGCGGTGGCGGTGGCGGTGGAGGTGGCGGTGACAGTGGAGGTGGAGGTGGCGGTGGAGGTGGTGGTGGCGGTGCGGTGGAGGTGGCGGTGGAGGTGCACATTCTGACCGTCGTGGCCTCTAAGGAACCTCCGAGACGTGTCGTCAGGAAGTTGGTCACCCTGTTGGCGATGCCGCCACTCACGACGACCTCATTGAGCATGTGGAACTTGAGGATGTTCTCCAGAAGGTCTGGGTCAGCTGCGATCGGGGAGGAAAGTGGACAATGAGGCGTTTTTAAAATCCTTTATATTAAGTTCACTTGCTTGCTTGCTTGCGCGCTTACGACCGTGCAAATATTTCGGTCGTTTTTAACCCACTTCCCATTATCCAATCGAGCTGACATTTTGCACACAGACTCGTTGTGCGTGACAATTTATTTTCGTGAAATTTTTTTTCCAAAATCTTCCAACTTTTTAGGGAAATCTTTTTTTCATATTTAATTTAAAATACCAATGTGATAAAAATGAAACTCTTACTCAAGAAAAACAGAAATGAATAATAAAATAAAACCGATGCCACGCATATAAGGGATTTATAGTGAAAACTTTGTTTTTACGGGCTAATTATTTATTTATTTGGTGCAATTGTGAACAATAGCCATATCACACATTAGTACATCTAATCGGCAGAATCATTGGTTCAAGGCGTGCGGTGAAGTTAGGAGATGTCCATGTGTGTACTCGACATTTGAAGGCCTTGAAGACTAGAATCGGTGATCTCGCCGACAATGTGTTCAGGGGAGGCAGTTTCATATCCAGAGAGCACAGTGAAGTGACGGACGGTTGGAGCATCCGTCACTTCTGCCGGTGGTGATGTGAGCCATAAGGCTGGTCATTTAGCACACTCCCTGGGGAGCAAGTTCAAGTTTGTGCTTGTATCAAAGTGTGCTTCTATCAGAAGTTGCTCTTTTTCTTCCCTCTACCAGAGCAATGGCAAGGGTGCGTTGCTTGTGTTGGAACGGTGCTCCAGTGATGTTTGTGTAGATCCAGCTTTGCAATGGATTTGGGTTTTTTTTTGGTGATGCCCAGCTGCAAGCTCTGCAACTGGGAGAAACTGTGGCCAATTCTTCTTCTTCCTCGTCTCTCAGGACAATTTAACAAGCGGCAGGGGAACTTGCTGATGCATTGAGTCGTGCGCCATACGCAGAGAACACACGGAGCCATGTGGTTGTATATTGAGACAATTTGTGGAGAGCACCCTTGCTAAGCAGTAATATGTTTTATGTTATTTTCGAGCTACGACTTTAACAATGGCAGTTTTCATGAAGCTTCGTTTCAAGAAACGAAACAAATATATTATTTTGAACGATTGCAACTTGTTCACCCCAACTGAGACACGCACCAACATTTCATAAAACCGATCAGCCTGTGGAAACAATTGCATTGGATGTTTCCGAGCATGAATGAAGCTTGCTCTGTCCTCTTGGCCACCTTTAGAAAAGCCAGTACCGAGGCCACACATCAAACTTGTGGTCTCCCTTCAGAATGCACATTGGGAAATAATCGCCTCCATAATCAGACCTAACACAAAACAGAGAATGTAGTCATAGATGTGGCAATTGGGGGTTCCGTAGTCTTGATTATTTAGGTTTAAAAGCAAAATTGCTCTGGTCTTTTTATAGCAATGTGAGGTTTTTTTGGTCGACAGCCCAGAATTATCATCAGCCGTAGCAGCTTGTGGTGTTGGTTTTCATTCTGAAATATTAACCACAATGTGTATGCCTTTGCAAGCCAGAACACTTATTTACGAATCCCTCTTGCCAAGAGACAGCTGTTGGGGGGGGGGGGGGGGGAACAAGGCAATTGATTTTAACCCTTATAAGCCTCTCAATGGTCTTGGGAAGAAAAAAAACTCCAAACACGTAGCCAACTCCTATCCCCTTTTTCCTGGACATCTCTGTAACTGAGAATTATCAAAGCAAGAGTTTGCAAATGCCATAGCTTTACATTACATCAAAAACTTCCTATGACCTATGCAGAGGTGTGTGCACCTGGTTTATGAAGGCTGATTACCAACTAGCAGAGCCCGATTTAGTTGACGGGGGCTGTGTTTTAAGGAGCCCATCTATACATTCAATCCCCTCCCTTACTCATTCACCATCACCATGCTGGATACCAAACGCACCACTGTGATTTTCCTTGGTTCTTTCAGTTCTATATTTACGAAAAGTAAAACTAAATAAAATGTATGTATTTCTGCCCATAACTGGTAGTATTACACAAAGTGATGCTGTGGCTTTCATTTTCAAAATACACCACTGTGGGATGTATCATGCGCCACCACAGAATTCATTTCAACCACCCTGGGCTGTGGCCCCGAAAGCCGCTGCGTTAATCCGGCCCTGCGCACAGGTGAGGTGCGTGGGGCTGCCTTACCCTTCAGCGCTTCGATCTCCAGCTCGGTCATCGATGCGAACGCTTCGTTCGTCGGGGCGAAGATCGTGAAAGTCCCCGATCGGGAAAGCTGCTGCTTCAGGCCGGCCGCCTTTATGAGCTCCACCAGAATGCTGCACCCAACAAAAACATCGTTGTTGTACTCATTTTAATTATTCTACACATTACTCGTTGGCTCTTTCGGTAAATTCATGTAGTTAGAAATAAAATAAAATAAAACAAATCACGACATTTCGATTGCAACACAAGCAATCTTCATCAGGTGGGACAACCACAGCAAGAACACATTGCTGAAGTTGGCGAGAGAGCTGCCGTGGCAAGAGGTTATATTAATTTTATTTCTACCTACGTGACTTTACCGAAATAACCAAAAAGTATGAATTACTGCAGTCACGAAAGCTTCAAATCAAGATCATTGTACACATTCTACAGTTTCTCCGTGCAAGGGCAGGTCCGTGGCTCGAGCTCTCTCCGTCCAACCCCAATCGAGCTCCCTGCTGCTCAACTTGCAGTACTCAGAACGAGGATTCCTTGTGCCGTAACTAGGGAAGAATAGTTGCAGTGATTTCCCCTTGAAATAGCTGGGTAGCTCAGACGTCTAATATCATTGAACCCTTTCACGTTCCGACGACGTGCGTGTACGTCATCAAGAAAAACTAAAATGAAAACTAAAATAACTTTATCGATAAATCTTCGGGTCGAAGAACAACTCTGAATCACGACAATGTATTGAATAACGAGGGATGGGGGGGGATTGTTATGGGAGTGCTATGATGGAGTGATGAACCATGATTTCAAAGACATTCAGTTGCAAACTTTGAAACTCATGTCGGAAAGTCCTGAGACATAGCCCAAGTAGTTTTCTACACGATATTAGACACTTGTTTCACTGGGTTTCACATTCATTTATCGTCCCGGTGGGGAACCTTTTCCTTAATGGGGGCTGAAAAGGACTTTCAAATACCTTTGGCGGGCTATGCATTAACATTAACACACACTTTAGCGTTATGCAATAACAATGCACAAAGTAGCATGTGTGTCGACTGAGCAGTGAAGCAAGCGACTGAATGCGTTCAAATTAGAAACAGGATTTCTAGGTTGAAAATATTCACATCCAGTACCCAATCAGTGCCGCTAAGATCTTTGCAGTGACAAATACAAATCGTTTGCGGATCGGGTCACCTCCTGTCGTGATTTTCCCAGCATCGTCCTCGTGTTGAGGTAGCCGTCCTGGGAAATCTACAAATGGTTTCATCGTTTGCGTAACGTTACACCACTTGAGACAATGGCGTTATTTGTAGTTCGTCCCATTTACTTTATTGCGAGGTATTCTTGTTCCCATCAAACGTCCCCGGGTCTCGTGAACCTCACAGGAGCACGAAACTCGATGTGCGGTCCATTTGAATTGGTAGCCCCCATGTGGGAGCGGGCCATATGAAATGGAATGATGGGCCGTAGGAAGTGACGTGTAGACTCGAGGGCCAGCTACAGCCTCCCGACAGACCGACCGTTGGCTCCCCTCCCCCCAATCCCTGATTTCGCTCCGTGGCTTGTTTGCGCTCTGCGACCTGAAGTGCTGGCTGCTCTCGAGGCTGTCCATGATGCTCTTGCTTGGCGTGCGCAGGACATTTCTGATGACGAACACGGCCCCACGCCGCCCGGTGCGCTCCTGGGACTCCAGGCACGCGTTCTCAATGCAGATCGCCTGGGGGGAGATAGCGAGGGGGGGGGGGTCAAAGTCAAAGCCGGGGCCCACACCCGAGCGAGCGATCGGTCGGTCGCGCAATTTGGTCGCGTGCAACTGAATCGCTTGCACGAGTGGACGTCTCTGCTGCTGGTTGGTGACAGCGGAGACAGACTCTGCTTTCAACCGTCGATCCGCTCGGCAGTTCGCGTGTTACCGCGTGGCGTGCACATTTTTGCGACCGATGACCTGTCGTTAGAATCCTGAATACGTCGTTGTGGAACTGCTCGATCAGATGTAGGAGACAGGGCAGTTGCAGGCGACGCAGTATGAGGCCCCGGATTTCGAGGGCTCCATCCTTCGCCAAAATGGATGTGCGAATGAACTACTTTTTATAAAACTCAAAACAAGGGCTCAATTTCTGCTGGAGCTGTCTTTGACTGAGCTGTTGGGAGAGGGGGAAGGGAGAGGGAGGGGTTGGGGTGTTCCCGAAAAATGTTCCTGCACAACGTAAGCGCTGGTCAAAACGCAGCGCCGTGGCACTGCGATAAATCCTAAAGGTAATTTGGTCATTGAAGCCATAGCATCGCTAAGTGTATTACTACCAGTTAAGTGCCGAATACTAAAAAAACACGTCTTGTTTGTTTAACATTTTAATAAATGTTACAATTAAAATATCCCATTTAAAATAACAGAGGTGAATAACAGTGCAGTGTTTGGCATTGGGTGACGGTGGCGGTTGAAAGAGTGAAGGGAAGGCATCGAATACACGAAGAGAACCCTCAACAAATAGAATAGCCCCGGACCCCCATCAAACTTCATCCAGCCCTGCGCGGGGGTTGTGAGTTCGCTGCATGCGGAGGCTGGAGCTACAGTCCCAGCATCTGTTCGGCACAAAACAATGTCTGGAAAAGTTCCAGTTTGGTGGAGGAAGTCAGACAACTCGAATGTTGGTTTAATGATTTGTTTCTGTAAAACAGCGTAGTTTTCTGAGACAGGCTCTATTTTTCAGATGATTTATTCGAGGATTTTTTTTCTCCTTTATTAATTGACCCACTGAGGCACATACATCTCAATTGCAAATGCCTACAGCCCTTGTGAGGGAAGATTATTTTACATTTATGAGGATTGCCCGTCGACGGGAAGTGAATCTCCTGTTGGGATTAAAGCCAAGACGTGAAGAGTTAACGCACTGGCTCTTTACGCGAGAACGCCCGTGTGCTGTTTAATGTTCCCGGAGTGTGGACAGAACCTCAACACAATGGACGCCACTCCAATAGCACAGCGCCGATTAAACAATTCAACACAATGTGGGTCTATAAAGCGTCTAAATGCATCCGTATGTCAAGGTGATGTACAGAACAGTGGGCGTGTTACAGACAGGAAGAGACAATGAGTCACAGGGGACACAAGCGGAATGTCTTGAGTCTCCGACTTGCACAGGCACAGGAAAGTAGACAGCAGAGATGGCCGAGGAAAGGGAATTCCAGACCATGGGAAGCAAATCGAGCAATCTGCTACTTAAGCTTACAGTGCCTCTCAAAGAGGCACCAACACAGAACTAATAACGTATTGTCCGCATTGATTTTTTTCTCATGGAATTATATATTTTATAATTGAGTAGAACAGACACTGAACAAAAACACAAACACTTAATGTTAATAGAAACTGAATAAAACTTTTTGCCATCAGATTAACGTGTATTTACGACTCGCTGACACACACTGATCAGCTGGGTTAGAAAACGTAACTGACTAGAGACAACCGGTCAGGACACTTAAGTAATTTTTATGTTATTGAAACTCTGGATGCATAACAGCAATGCTGGTAGTTTAAGGTACATTTAGAGTGGTCATCATGGCCAATGTTCTTGGTGCCGCTGTCATTTATTCCCTCTGCCAGAATCCACATGTGCTACGCAGTGGGCACCCGACCTCCCGCAAGCGATGCTCTCAAAGTGTCCCACGATCTGGCGATGGTCCACCCCCTCGGCTACTGACCTCTGGGTAATACTTCAGTGCCTGGTCTCAGTAATCTACTTTCCTCTGCTCTGCCCATGTGCCCCGCCCATCGGACCCACCCATCGCAACCTCCCCTTTCAGTCGACACCGTCATTCAGAGCTGGGATAATTAGCCGAATGCGTCGATTGATCAACTCCAAATTTTACTCGACAACCATTTTTTTTTGCATTAAATTACTCGAACCCGCCCCTTCACCCTGCCTTCTGAAGGCAGGAAACCCCCTATAAGCCACGCCCAGTGTGACACGCCTGATAATTTTCCCAGTTATTATTTTAGTTCTCGGCTTAGTCCAGCAATCAAACTTATAATCGATTGAGTACAGTAACCGATCACTTAAATAATCGAAATAGCCCATCTCTAATTTCCATTGCTGTGTTGCTCCATTCTAAGTCCAACCTTGCAAGTTCCAAACACGAATCCAGTATAGAAGATTTGCCCATCCGTTTTAATGTCCTGCACGTTGAACCCTAAGACATGCAGCTCATAAAGTACGGGTCAAAGTGTTGGCCTCCTTACCACGTGCTCGTTCACTTACGGTCGGGTAGACGAACACGCGCAGTTTCCGCCCACCCAGGGTGTCCAGCGTCTGCCCACCGTACAGCTGATAGAGCGATTGCTGGTTCTTGATGACGTGGTTGAGCAGAATGTCACGGGTGTTCGTGGACATCTCCTCCATGGTGTTGTCTGTGGAGCGAAACCATTTTAAAAGGGGGGAAGGTCGTCGTGTCGCGAACATTAATGGCTGCAAACGTCTACCACTGTGTGGCCGCTCTCATGGCCCTAATAAGTCTAGACGGTAAAGGTGCGGCCCTGCGAATTAGAGGTAACCCCCTACTGCAGTGTTCTTCATTGCAAGGCCTGCGGGCCACTGACGCGCTCTGGTGGCCTTTAGTGCGGCCCCTGACTTGCAACCCCCGACAATGCACAAATGTGAAAACATCCCCCATCATCGTGCTGTTGAACCACAGTGGTTTCAAATGTGTGGGGGCCCTCACACTGATGATGCCTTGTGGGTGACAGTGCTCAATACCCTCTAGAGAAGAACACTTCTCTAGAGGGTATTTAGCATACCCTACCATGCTGGCCAGAAGTTTTAGAACAGGTCATTACCCCCGCCACATGCCACAGACTAGCCGTGGTGCACTCATTTATACTGCTGGGTAGACAGAGGTAGGGGGGTGAATTTAAGATTATTGTACCGTTGTTTCCAGTACCGGCACTGGGAGATTGAACCTGCGACATCTGGATTGAAAGACCAGTGCGCTAACTGTTACACCATGACAGCATCGCCCATAACCTTAAAAATTATGATAAATATACCAGCAAATAAACTGAGAGAGATAATAGCAATAGGCCACTCCTTATGTCATTATCATGTGTCCCTTACAACAGGGGTGTGTGTTCTGTTTAAAGGACTGATCAGCTGATTATTATAAAGAAAATTATTTAATTATTGTTCATAAATGAGCTCATTTTACATTCACTCAGTTTATTTTGCCAAAACATTTCAGGTGAAGCAGTCTCGTTAAAGCTGCTTGTTTGATTTTGTGTAATAGGGACTAATCAGTCATTCAATGGGGTTACGGAACGCAGTGAGCGAGGCCATCTGGAACTCTCTCCCACTGCACAAACACAGCCTCGAAGCAGTAGCCAACTGTAAGTAGCAGCTCAAGCCTCAATTATTCAGGCTGCCATCTGTCCAGGCCTTCACCTGTCCAGGCTCTCACCTGTTCAGGCCCTCACCTGTTCAGGCTTTCAGTTGTTCAGAATCTCGCCTGTCTAGGCCCTTACCCGTTCAGGCTCACACCTGGTTCACGCCCTCACCCTTCCAGGCCCTCACCTGTCCAGGCCCTCACTTGTTCAGTCTCTCACCTGGTTCAGGCTTTCAGCTGTTCCGAATCTCGCCTGTCTAGGCCCTTACCCGTTCAGGCTCACACCTGGTTCAGGCCCTCACCCTTCCAGGCCCTCACCTGTCCAGGCCCTTACTTATACAGGCTCTCACTCGCTCAGACTCTAACCTATTCAGCTGGCTTACGAGGGACTTTGAGCTCTGGCTCCATACTCAATCGAACATTGCGTCCAATTCCGGAAATATTCGCATGTAAAACATTGCATTTATGATTATTGTTCTTAGTAGGGGAGGATGCAGTTGAAGGCCCTGTTTACCGGTGAAGGCCTCGTTGTTTGGCGCGAGGAGCGTGTAGGCCACGTTGGGCCTCAGGGAAGCCTGGAGGCCCTCTTCAGAAAACATGTTGGAGAACTTGGATAAATCCTCGGTCTGTGTGAGCTCTATGGCGGTCTTGGCTGAAAGAGTAATCACACAAACTTGATTGTAAACACATTTTACTCGTACGTCGTACTGCGTGTGCATTATCGTCATCCTCGGGAGACAAAAAAAAGCACGTTGAAAAATAAAGTCCCGCATGCTTTGCAAAAACAGTCTGTGCAGGCGTTTATCCCCCCGGTATTATTTCAGTCTGTGCTACGTATTATCAAGCGCGGTTTTAGAAAGATTTGGAAAAGTGCAGAAAACTTCTGGAATTGATTTGGAAGTTGAAAGATAAACAATTTAGCAAGAGGCGGAAAAAAATGTTAAGAAATTAGATTTGAAACTGTTTAGTCTTAAGTCACTATTTATACACTAATTATAGGGTGCGTATATAGGAGACTGATTTGGCAGCGTTTTACTCCGAGGCAATTTTGTGTGGGAATTGACAGTTCACTCTCTTAACCCGCCCGGGGTAATTTCTCCAAGAAATTACCAAAAGTTCACCAATTTTTGGAAATTGAAAGTTAAATATCCGTCGCTCTCCTGTCCAAATGAATAACAAATCATATCTCCTGTGTGCGACCTGGGGCTACAAACTCCAAACCATGTACTGTATAACTTTGCGCTGCCCAAAATAGATATTTGAAGGTGGCATTTTTCCGCAGTTCACCAACTGTCAAGACAAAATTATGGCTTCATGACTGACACAACGCCATTCGACTCAAGAAGCTTATAAGCCAAAACTTTTCCAAAAGTGTCCCTATGGAAAGCACAGGTTGCACATTTCTCACAACCAAAAGGATAAAAACCGAGGCTTACGCGAGGGAAATGCCGAACACAAACATCGGAGTGCTCCACAGCACAATGGCGAAAACCTATGCGGTAGAAATACACCCACCGAGAAGCAATTGATCACTCTCGTCTGTCACTCACGGAGGCTTTCGCTTTGACAGTTTTTCATTCGCTCGTTGCGAAGAAAGTAAGAGAGGGGGGTCACTATAACCAGTGAGGCATCTATACATGGGTGACCCTGTGTATGTGTGTGTATATATACCGTATGTGGTGGTTACTTATGACCACGGCCTTTGCTTTCAGAAATGGGCGCAGCTGAAAGTGCAGTTCAAGTGGAGCTCATGGGGATGTGGCTCGGGCTGCTTTGTCCCCTCGTATTAAAAATATATTATACCTCAAATTTGCGACCCGACTGTATATACATGGCCTTTCGACCACAACCTTTGCTTTTAGTAGCTGCAGTGCTTAATTTTGGCTGTAACAGTCCGGAACACTTTCATAAATAATAATTTTGGCGCACAATATTCATTTCACCTGATTTTGTCCTCATTCGTTTTACAAACCTCTTCGTAGGCTCATAGGGATATTGGGTGCAGTACTAATTGTTATGGATAGGCGTAACTTGCACTCTGGTGGTAGTGCCTTACGCTAATAATCTCTGAATCTCCAAGGCAACCTATCAGCTTTCCGGAATATACGGAGGGAGAAACGAACCCCTGAGTAATGGGTGCCGCTTTGAAGTAAAGTTGAATCAGAATATTTATTTAGACTCGAAAAATCCGATGGGGTGGGTCAGAACGTTTCATTTCTTCCTGCCTCAGCAGTCCGCCTGCCGTATTTTTTCACCTGAAGACGATTGCTTGTGTTGCAATCGAAACGTCGTAATTTTTTATTATTGTATTATTTTTCTATCTACGTGACTTTACCGAAAGACCCAATGAGTAATACAAAAACACGAAAGGAATGCAACGTATAAGAAAGGTAAACAAATCACTTAAAAAAATAAACAAATAAAGCGAACCTTTGTTTTTATCTTCCCAGGTAAAGCCACTGAGGTATTAACTTTTTGTCAGAAGCGACGTGGCCACAAAATGGATATCTCACCAAAGTGGAAATTTAGAGCAACCAAACACTCTAAAACGCACGTTGATTCTAAGTGTGGAGGGACAAAACCCGAAGGACCCAGAGAAAATCCACGCGACCACGGGGAAAAAGAGAGAGAGAGAGACACTTAAACTAAATATATAGCGGCGAAACAAATCTGAATGATCTCAGTCGAAGCGAAGTTCGCGGGATGCGGAGTCCGTCTCACCCGAGTCGGGGATGAAGACCTCGCTGACTTTGTGCACCACACCGTTGGTGGCCACAATGTCCCTCTGCTCGATCACCGCCTCCGCGTTGATGGTCAAGCGGTCCCCGTCGCAGCCGATGACCAGTGAGGAGCCCTCGACCGTGTCCACGCTGGAGCCGCTCAGGATGGCCTCGGAGCAGTGCACCGCGCGGATGAGGTGGTGCGTGACGAGCGCTGTCGGGAGGGAGAGGTCAGAGGGCGGGCGGGCGGGCGGGTGGTGATGGCAGGGTGAGTAGTGAACGTGAGGCCACGTTAGTTGTGGGTTTGTTTCGCTCTTGTGTTTCGTAAATATTTATTCGGGCCTCCCAATCGACAAGAAGGCGATGTATCGATTAAATATCACTTGGTTATAATTGAAAGCCATTGATTGAGTTTTTAAAAAAATCGACATTCATTAATGCTCAAATTGTCTTAGGTGGAACACAAGTTATAAATTAAAATGTTTGCGACATCAAATTAGTTACGTCTTCCCATCTCAACCCCAATTCCCTTTCGAAGCCCCCTCCCGATCATCCTCTGCTCAGTGAGTTCATTCACTCTCCTCGGTTGTATCTCCCACAGCCTGGGGACTCTCTTCCCTCAGCCACCCATGCTATCGATTCCCTACCCCCTCTTAAAATTCCAGATCAAGATCTTCTTTTGATTTAAAGCTGACGTGACTTCAGGGAGTCATATTCTTGGTTCTTTCGGTAAAGTCACGTAGAAGGGAAATAATAAAATAATAAAAATATAAAACAAACAAAAAATATTATACTTTTATTATTTTATTATTTCCCTTCAACCGAAAGAACCAAGAATAAGATTCTTCTTATTTTCCTCAGTCCCCGATCGGCCGTCTCCTTCTACAAAATCACTTAGTGTGCACATTTTCTCAAAATCCTTTTGACATGGGATCATATTTAGATAGGATATTAATAAAAATGCGATCGTATTACATTTACAAGCACGCACGAGGTGTTTTATTTGTGTGGACTGATTTGACCGTTTCTGCATTTACCCTGGAAATCGCTGTAAAATTCGTAAAATTCATTCCAGGAGAGTTCTACTTGAGATGTTTGGCCAGTAACTTTATTTTTGAATATTATTACAAGTGGGAGGAAATCAGAGTTTGTCTATCGCGTCTAGGAAAACTTCCCACAAAGTGGTACTCATGTTTTTATCAGTCCCAGAGTCATGGGATTTGAATTTGATTATCGCCATTCTGGCTGTAGTCGCTGTTTTTGAAAGTGCATTTTAAAAAAGATTAAGCATCTTAGCTCTATTATAGCTGTTATCTCATCCTTGGAACTATGGCTTGAAAATGGTTATTGGTACGGCCTAAGGTGACAAATTCCAACAATTATATTATTTAGGAATCCTATCACGAGATCATCCATTTGTATGATGGCAAATTCAGTCGTAGCCGATAATGAAAACGCGTCCGAAATTGGGCACTGGAATTTGAAGCTTTCGTGACTGCAGGAATTACTCTTTGGTTGTTTCGGTCAAGTCACGTAGAAAGAAAATAAATGTAAACATTTTAATTTAAAATTAAAATAAATGTAAGAATTTTAAATTAAAATTATTTAATTTATTTTCTTTCTACGTGACTTTACCGAAACAACCAAAGAGTGGGCACTGGTATCATGTTTAATAAGAGAATATAATTTTAAAAAGTGGTGTAAATCATCACCCATGGCGAGATGCTGCCCATGGTGGTTACATGTTCCATTTTGCACCCCACGTGGTACCGATAAACCTTCTTTGGTCATCGCCTATTCATTGGGAATAATCAAGAGTCCTTCATTATCTTGAAAACTATCTCAACAACACAGAGAAAGCAGTTTGCCGCGTAAGATACGCTGCATGGCTATTTATATATGAAACTGGAGTTAATGTGAGCTGCAATAAATAACGTAACACAATAATAATGCAGATTGTGTTCCGATTTTGAATTTATTTGGCGGCATGAAATGTGGTATTCAGATCCCTGTGTAGCTAAAACATGTGAACCGATCAAATATTTCAACCTCTGGTAGGAGAAAATGTTTTAAGCAGTCATGCAGAAAACCACAAACTTCCAGCTATTATAACAAGATTTGGCACGACTTAACGACTGTGGCATTTGCCTGCAAACAATGTGGGATATCAGGAAAGTAACCGCGGTGAATTGCGTCTGTTCTTGTTTGCATGGCGGTTTATTATCTGTGTCTCGTGGGTTCTCCGTTGTCTGCTAATGGCCTGCGAATAAGCCCAGACCACGTGTTAAGCTACCCAAAATGCATCGCGAAGTTTTCCCTCGGGAGTGTTTAGGCAGCTCCTTACTGCAGGCAAGCGGCACAGATGTTGATGGAAGAATGAACCGCTTTTAAATTCTACTGAAGTTTACTCTACACAAAACACACAAACAGTGCAGTGCAAAGTAAAAAAACTGGCCTTGAAATATTTTACAAGATGCTTAAGTTTTAGTAGCAATAATACATTTCAAATGCCATGACAATACAAGCTGGGCCAAAACGTTCAATTTTTCAAATGTCATCTGCACATGAACTGTAATTTTACATTGTGATCTGTGGCCAAGTATGGGTATCCTGTAAATAAAACCATATTAAACAACGGCAGTCACCACAATTGTTTTGTATAAATATTAACTCGAAACGGGCATTATGCTCATTAGATGTGGTTAAGTGTAGTTTAAAACAAAACCTTTAACATGGTTTTCCTGGTTCATAAAGACACTTAAAACGTATTTGCTTTCATTATCAGAGCGTAATTGTGCAGCTTTCTCAATTGCATGACCTATCTAGTCAGCCTTCTACATCTTGCACATTTTAAAGTGCGGTTTACCACCCTTACTTAGCTATGTTTGAATTTGTATAAGTTTATACTGGTAGGAACCTCTGGTTACACCAGCCCACAGGGGATTGATTATTGTGTCAGTCCGTCCGTTGTGAAGGGAGGGGCTGGGTGGGGAGGGAGGGGCTGGGTGGGGAGGGGAGGGTGGGGAGGGTGGGGCTGGGTAGGGAGGGGAGGGTGGGGAGGGGCTGGGTGGGGGGTGGGAGGGGTGGGGCTGGGTGGGGTGGGGCTGGTCAGCCCGACGATTGCCTGTGTTGGGATCGAAACGTCGGAGTTTTTTGTTAGTTTTTTTGTTCTACGTGACTTTACCAAAAGACCCAAAGAATAGAATTAATATGTACATTACAAATTTCAGAAGGGTCTCTCAAACACCCAATTTTAACTGTTTAAATGACCTGTGTGATTCGAAACCATCGTCCCAGGATATACGACTTTGAGGTGCAACAGTTGTTATACGTGATCTTTGTCCGTATGTGATTTAATTTCGAGGTTTTCTTCTTCTTTTTCAGCTCGTGGCTGGATGAACAACAACTCACGAGTTTACGTCCAATGATGGAAACCGTCGTGGCTTCTTGGAACGCACTGCGTGGGAGGGCGCAGTACGAACAATAATACGTACGCATGTTGAACTTCTTTCGCGCCGTACGTAGCCAACCGTGCTACATGATGATAACAGAGGGAAGGGTGGTTTGTGGTCGGGTACAGAGACTGGAGTTGTACGCACGTATGTTGGAGCTTCCTTCGCAGCCTACGTTAGCGGTCCCCAACCTTTTTGGCACCAGGGACCGGTTTCGTGGAAGACAATTTTTCACGGACCGGAGGGGAGGGGGGGTCATCATTGGGTCTTTCCCCCTTTTCAAAGAAGCTCTCCAGCAACGTTTGTTCTTTACTCATGTTGGCTATTAGGGGTTAGCAGCTTGTGGGCTTAGCAAAACTGTGGCTGAGGCGCGGACGGAAGTGGTCAATAAAATAATTGGTGGGCCACGCGTGGACTCATCGCTCATCTCCTGCTGTGCCGCCCGGTTCCTGACAGGCCACGGACCGGTACCGGTCCGCGACCTGGGAGGTTGGGGACCCCTGGCGTACGTAACGAACTGCTATTCGGAAGGACAATGGGTGGAGGCTAAAAGATGCCGACGTGAAGGGGAAACTCCGGTGCAACCTGTTGCACCTTGTCCAGCTTCTTGGCCACTGCAGTTTGGCGGCACATTTTTTTTGGGGGGGTGGGGGTTGTGTTGTATGAGTTTCGGAGACTATAGTGGAATTACAATCTCCTAGTACGGCCTTACCTTTGAGGGAGGTAGGATCCTTCAGGATGCGCTCCATAACGTCCACAGGCACCTTCTCAAATGCGGCGTTGGTTGGAGCTAGTAGAGTGATGGGGCCTTCCTTGGTCACCATGTCCATCAGCCCAGCCTTCTGGATCGCCAACTGCACTCGTTCCAAACAACAAATGGCCTCTTTAATCAAGCCATTTAAATGTTGATATTATTTAAATTCTATTCTTGTATTTTTGTTTTAAACGGTTGTAATAATCCACTGTGTAGTAATGTGTTTTGATGTTGTAATAATCTGTATTCTATTTAATTTCCATGAACCATTTAATTTCAGTTGTTTTTAGCTGTTTGCAGTCTCAAACTTGTTTGCAGAATCATCTATTTATTCTTTACCCAACTTCTGGCCTCATTTGGCGATTACAAATAACAATAAATTACAACCCTACATAAATCCACTGCTGGATGAAGGCCTCCCCACACCGTGTCGATCATGTGAATTGTTTAACCATACTTCACCGCACTGGCCAGCGTGAGTTGGTGAAAGCGTGGTGGTCCAAAGACCGGTTCAGACGACACTGGCCCACTGATGCTGACCAGGATGAGTCATCAAACTCAGGTTACCAGATTTACAGCACAGCGCGCTATTTTTGCCACTGATTCACTCCCATTAAAAACAAAACAAGAGGCTCTCTTAAATCGATAACTGATTTCAAGTTTCAATTATATTATCGTAATTTTAAACAGTAAAAAAAAACAGTAACACAATGGTATTTTGTCTTTTGTTTGGCTCTGCATTTAGTTTGGTCTGAACTTAGCGTTTATGCGCTTACACTTTTTCCGTGTGCTCAATGATATTTTAGTGAGCCCTGCATCATTTGTTGAATCTCTGTGTTTATAATGTTTGCACTTTGGAAGCAGTTTTTTTGCCGTTTGCTGTGACCTAGGCCTCTTGAAAAACACACTGTCTGCTCGCAATGGGCTCTTTACCTGGCTATAAATCCTGGCAATCTACGTCAACCTCAAGGCAGAATCTCACGTGGAAATAAAAGAGAGAAGCATCCAAAAAGTATAAATTATTTCCTTCTGTGTTCCATTACGTTTCCATTCCATTCAATAGTTAAATGCATTCCTTTCGCTTCACGGCAAGGAAAACACGTGGGAAAGTTTTCCACAACACAACAGTGACATTCTGACAACAACCAATTCATGTTCCAGGAGTGTATGTTATTCATCTTTCATCCACGGGAAATAGTTACTGAATGTTGAAGTCACATTGAGTCCCGAGCAGCAGTCCACACTGCACGCAATTGCTCCATGAGCTGCTGTTGTTGATAATCAGCTCCTTGGACTGACTTGGACCATGTCCCGGTGAAATCTCAAACGTTGCCATTCACATGGGCATTACAGGCACGTGTTTTGGTTCGTGTACCGAAAGGAAAACGTATTCAAATCTTCTGACTATGGTTACGACTTTCAGTTTGACTTTCGCTATGCTGACATCACGTTTTGCATTAATACCCCCCCACCCCCCCGACTCGAATTGGATTGGCACCTGAAGAGTCCCAGTGCTCTCTGGTGTTTGCTGGGTTGGCATGGTTCTGACGAAACACACGTGCCTAAAGTGGCCTCTGCTCACACGCTTCCCCAATGCAAAGCACGAGAGATGGTATCTTTTTACCACTTTGCCCGCCAGCTTTCCATTATCGCTGGCATTTCAACAAAAAAAATTGATTCTTTTTTTTATATATTGCAGTGGCTGTCGGGGTGACGAACCAAATACATGCTAGATACATATATGAATAAAAAAAATGTAACCCATCGATTTTTATACAAAGAACTGATATTAAGCTACGCATCGATGCATCATCCCACCCCTATAAAGAACCCAACAATCTTGTCTAATTTAATTCAGAATTAAAGCTGCAATGCAGTGGACGTGTGGTTGGGTTTATTATATTCAAAATAACGATGAACTTTACGCACGAAGGCCTCACCGAACCTGAACACTTTTTTCAGTCGCGACCAACATTGGGATGTTTGGCCAATTCTCATGAATTATTGTTTTTCTGCACGTGGGCAGGCAAAAGAACACTCAGGGGCAAAACAAAAAACATGCATAAGAGGGGCTAAGCTCCACATATGTAGATTTAAGCATCCATTGCTGTACTACCATCTCTTGTGCACCTCTCAGCCCAAGCCTACGACATCTGACATTCCCAGGCAAGTTCACATTCGCCAGGAACCAGGCCCGGTCTGCTTTAGCTTCCGAGATCCGACAAGGTCGGGCGCGCTCGGGGCGACTTGTGTCCATTCTTACAGTTGGGCACACGTGCACGTTGGTGAGAGGGCGTTGGTGAGGATGGCATTGGTGAGGAAGGTGTTGGTGAGAGGAAGGTGTTGGTGAGAGGGCGTTGGTGAGAGGGCGCGTGTCACGAGCGCGTGACCTTCAGCGTTGACAGCTCGCTGTCCTCTTCCAGGATCTTGCGGATGTTGTTGGAGACCCTTGGGATGATTCCGTCGACCATGTGCAGGACCCCGTTGGTGGCCAGGATATTCGGCTTGATCACTCGAACGCAGTTCACCGTCAGGATCTGCGCTCTCGGGCAAAAAAGCAGTTTGCTTGCCTGGGTGCGTGTGTTGCGGTTCTCAGCAGCCACTCGCCATTTGACAAATTGCGCTAGGATATGGCCACGTGCTGCGTGACTTTGCATAAGAACGGGTCACGGAACAACTGGCTCACGTAAGTAAAAAAAAGCAAATGGAGTTACCGTGTAATTGCACGGTATGGCGTGTAATTACAGACACAGTCCGCAGTTGGGGAGAGAAAAAAGAATTGTGTAGTTATTACAGATGATTGCCCTGAGTTTGTCGTGCTGCAAGGCGAATGTGAACTGCAACGTAACCCCATTATCTTGAAATGAAACATCGCGTTGCAGGTTAACCGGGTAGCGCAAGTCGTGAGCGAACTGACGGTCGCGGGCGTCGCGTCCGTCATGGTGTGCGTGTGACGGCGGCCTTCTGCGTGCACATTTTTGCGTCGACTCAATGCAGGTCGACATTGCTTGTATTTATGTTGAACTTCTTTCGCACCGTACGTAGCCAAGCGTGCTAATCGGAGGTGTGGGGGAAGGACAACAAACTAAACACAAAACGCAGTTCTAAAATAAATAGTTTTCAATCTAGATTTAAAAGTGCACAGCTCCAGTGGCTTCCAAATATTGGACGGAAGAGCGTTCCAGACGGCCGCAGAAGCGCATCTGAAAGCGCATTCCAGATGGCCGCAGAAGCGCGTCTGATTCCACGCAGGTCGACATTGCTGAGGCAACACACAGCTCAACAAGACATGACAAAGTTGTCAAAAGTGCATTGCCTCGGTGCGTATGGCGAAATAACCCATCGGCGTTTCCTGAAGAAGTTGCATTGTAGAGGTCACCGTCAAAATCTATTTGAGCAAATGTAACCGACATTTTACATTATTGTCTCTTTTATTTTGATGGGGATTGAAGATGGGGATTGAAGAGGACCACAATGCACTTTTTCAGGAAATGTTGATTTTTTTTGCACAATGCACAAACGGCTCTGTGCTTTTTACGCATATTTGTGCCTCGTTTGAAACTTCTGGTTTCCCAGCCTGCACCATTATCCCGTTATGACGGGGTTTTCTCGCCTTTTACAGATTTGACCAAAAAAAAAGTCAACAAACTCAACTCTGTTGCGTTTCACATGCAGAGAAGCGAAGCTGCGTCCAGCTTTGTTAGCATGATTGGCTACGTATGGTGCGAAAGAAATTCAACACACATATATATACATACATACGTACATTTGGCTGCCGCCCCCCCCCCTCCATTGGCCGGGGCCATCCCGTGCCGACAATAACATTGTCGTAACATCGACACAACTCCCCGAAGGCGCGTTTCGCACATGCGGGGGTTATGGCCGGTAAATCTCGTGTTGGTGTTTGTCCATAGCGTCGCCATGGTATCCGTAGCCGACAGCTGTATACGGAGTGCTTAGGCGCCGTCAATCCTATCAGATTTGGCGCGGGTTGGCAATTCCTTTTTTTTTGCACCAACGTTCGTTCGGGACTTTGAAGCTAGGGCCGAACGGCTAATCGATTTTAAATCGAAATCGCAATTTTAAACAATGCGATTAGCAAATCGCAAAGGCTGCGATTTTTTGCGATTTGAAAAGTCCGATTAGTTTCTTATTGGAAATGTTTTAATATCTTATTTTTATAAGTTTATTTATTTAACTTAACAATTGTTCTATGTTTGATTGTTCTATTTCAATTAAAACATTTTAATAAATACATGTTGGAAGAAATTCATATCTTTTAAGTTCTCATCCTTGCATTAGAACATATAGAGCAGTTCACATTTTGATGGCATCACGTGGTAATGCTCCATCACATGTTTTAAATCTATTACACACTGAATATTGAATTGAAGCTTGACTTGAATTTTTTACCGCAAATCAAATCGCAATCGCAATATCTGTCAGAAATCCCCCCCAACCCCCCAACTCGCCTGCGGCGCAGGAAAACAACTAATGTTGATTCATATTCTTGGTTCTTTCGGTGAAGTCACGTAGAAGGGAAATAATAAAATAATAAAAATATAGCAAGAAAATATTCTTGCTGTGGATTTCACACCTGATGATGATTGCTTGCGTTGCAGTCGAAACGTCGTGATAATTTTATTGTTTAATATTTTTATTATTTTATTATTTCCCTTCCACGTGACTTTACCGAAAGAACCAAGAATACGAATCCCTGCAGTCACGAAAGCTTTAAATCAAAATTTGTATGTCGATTCGTTTACGTTGAAGGAGCCTCAACCCCACATCGACGTGAAACCCACGTGTGTGTACAGCCCCACTGTGGCCTTGCCTACCTGCTACCTGCAACAACCACCACCACCACCACCACCCACTCCCCTCATCCAAACACGTTGACTCAAGGTTGCACCCTCCTCAGACGTGGAGCGGGAGAGTGTCACAATGACAATGACCAGGCGTGCAGGAAGGCACCAGTGTACATGTGTTGTACATCATTTGCAGGCCGCCGATTGATTGTCATCTTCCACAAACAAACGCCAGCACTATATTGCTACATGTATAAGAAAGGCTCATCTTTTTGTGGCATTTGTTTGATGCCAGTTACTGTATTCCCTGGATTATAAAGTTTCTCCGAAAATTTCGACGCACTCCAAACTTATGCCTGATATTCAAAACTGTCCAGTGCTTTAGAGTTACACGATTCTTATCGCATACACACCTATCGGAGTATAAGACGCACCCTGTTAACTTTTGTTGCTTAAAATTACAGAGGAGAAGAAAAAAGTGCGGCTCATGATGCAGAGAATATGTACGGCGCACAGAAACGCTTGCAACGCTCTGCATGCCTTGGGATTATGCTTTTGAATCGAGGACTTTTCAGAAGATTGGCCACAGCAAGTGTTTGGCGAAGAACAATCCGACACTTTTACCTTAATCGTGGCTGATTTTACAACCTGGCCATGAAACTGGAACATTGCGGTGGGGGGATGTTGCCCCACTTGTGGACAATCCTCGTGGATTTAAAAGCGCACAATGTCAACGCGACCGAGCAGGCGGATTGCTTGTTTGAGGTTCCCTTGAGGGATAATCAGCGGGATCTTGTTGGATTTCCGACCGGTGCAAGTGCGGAACCCGGTATGGCGGGGAAGAGAATCGCTTACGAGCAGCGCACTGTTCGCCACCATCGCAGCATTGTGCAAGATTATAAAATGAAACGCGGCCTTTTTTCTCGCGACGAATGTATGAGGCAACACATTTTATTTTCGAACGTAACGAACGTAACGCGATGAAGCGAACAGAACTGCGTCACGCGAGTAGGAGCAAGCGGTCGTATGGCTGCATCGGCGTTGCATCACACAAGGCGGGATGCTGCTGGATACCTCGGTCTTTGTTCAGCCTGCGTTACCGTATTCTCACGTGCGTTATCGCGGACTGTGCTTCACCCCACATTGATGCTCATTTTAACGCGATTTTTCCACAACGCGGTGTTCTCGCGGGAACGCAACTAACTACCGCATTGTAGTAGAACACAGACTTTGCTCGAGAGAGACACGGCGGGCCCACTCACGCCGTTGGGCGACTGCTGCACGTGGATGGAGCGGCCGGACTGCATGGAGGCGAGCGCAGAGCCGGACTTGAGGTGTCGGGAGAGCAGCCGCTTGTTGACGGCGTGCGACAGCAGCAGCGACTTGAGCACCGCCGGGTCCTCCAGCTCCGCTGCCTGCGCCTGCCCCGTGACCCCCCGCGCACACGGCAACAACGTAGCAGTGACAGCAGCTAGCGGCGTAACGAGCGTGGGGGCAGGGGGTGCCTTGCCCCCCCCCCCCCCGTGGCCAAAGCTACGAGTTGCGTCCCCCTTGACAACCACCACAGCGGTAAATGTTCGAGACCGTGAGCGTCACGATTGTGATTAGGCAAAGAGGAGCCACGATATCGAATAGCCTAGGTGCGACCGTGCGAGATAGATCAAATATTGGGGCCCCACCTGACTGATTGCCCGCAACCCCTGAGATGATAATTTAGTTTCGTCACTGAACCCATGTGATGGGTGGACCGACTTTCCGATGTGTTTATGGTTTGTGCCGCGTGCTGTTTGGCTCGATGTCTGACATTACTCCGCTTAGGAGGTTTCTTCTGGCACTGAACTGAGGCTCCCAGTAGATGCAGCGATATGTTGGAGAGCGCGCCGTGCCAGAACCTGATAAATGTTTACTGCACGACCGCGAAAACAGCGCCAGTCTTAATGGGTGGGCTCTTTAGCCTTGTCAGAGCCAATTAAGATCAAATGCAATGACATTTAGAGCTGTAAAGAGTCCAAATGTGACCGTATCTCAAGACTATATAAAATATAGGAATGGTCCATCCAGAGTGTTTAATATTTTTTTTACAGCAGGGAATGATGGGTAGGATTCTATAGACCAAGGAGGTCATTGCGATGGCATTTATGAAGACACTCCACAGAGTCGTAATTTGAAGAAGAGACGAGGAGAGCCTCTAGCCTGGACTTTTCCACGTCGAGCGTGCAAGAGAAGTATAGCCATCGCTATTGCGTGAGAGAGAACTGGCATATTTTGTATACTCAGGTGCAAATATACAAGGTGGACAATTTTTTTGTTTTTGCCAATTTCAGTGATGACATTAAACATTGCGAAAATAGTTAAAAACTCGAAGTTGGTGTCTCGTTCAAAAGACGTGTGGGGGAGTTATCACGTCCTGGTTGTTCGAAGTCATTGAGTGTAGAGGAAACTCTACGTTCCTATGGCGGGGAAAGTTTATCTATTGGACAACCAATTATTACAAAATTCGGAATTGCTGCGAAGACTAAACAACATGCTACGCGCGACTCAAGCATAAACAATCAGAACTATAAATGTTATTTCATATTATTGGCAAGGAGCACGTTTTTCAGGGTTTTATAGATGTGTAACGTAAATGTTTTTCGCGTAACTTTATGAAATATATATGCGAGCTGGTTTTTTGAAAGAAGCACACACAATTCCGGCGAATTTGTTCCACGAATTCGGCTGTTTTCACTGGGCCCACATCTAAACATGTATTTTTTCCAGATTAGTAACAGTTTCCATCCAAGCAAATAAAGTACAAAAAAAAAACAAGTAAAGCGAGTAAAAACTTTTGCTTTTTAAGTATTTCCTAAAGTATTTATATCGGTAATAATGCTTAATAACACAATTTCCATTTCAATGTTTGTTTTTATATAAGGCGCACTAGAGGGAGCGCTAGAGAGGCCCCATGGAGGGTACTTTGGCCTACTCTTCCACGCTGGAAAGACGTCTTGATACTTTGCGTATTGACGCATAACCCCACCTGCCGATGACTAAGCCGTGGTGTCGTCGTTTATATTGCTGGGTGGACAGGGGCGTGGCGGGAGGGATTTAATAAACTTGTCCATTCTTTTTCTGTATTACATTGCAAAGGATTAAGGTGTACATTTGAATTTTATTCAAGAGCACGACACACTTAAAACAAATTATTTATCACTTAAATAATATCATGCTGCAGTAACAATATTTTGCCCTGTGCAATGGAGATAACTTAAAATATCGTAGCGTGTGTCATCTATAATTGATTTACCCGCACTACCACACGTTTGTCCATTACAGAAAGGACGGATAACCTCAACCGAGAAGTGCCACACGTTGTCTCGGGAACCCTTGTATAACTTTAGGGCCTTAAAACTTAAAACAAAGTTTTGAAGAATTATTGAGATTGAGCGGGGCACATTTTGAGACCACATCGTGCTAATCATTGGAGATGTTTAAACGAGGACTTGAACTACGCCTGCGATTTACAGCTTGACTGTGTTTTGTTGTTGCAACCACTGTAGTTAATATAACCATGAGTGGTATTGATCAAAGAGAAAAAATAAATATATTTTACTCATTATTTTTTTGTGTTATTTGGGAATAATTTACGAGTTATTGTCAATTCTGGTAGTAATAATAATACTGCTTCCTCGGGGAAATAAACACTTGTTCTCTCAATCTCTTTTGGCTCCGAGACCACTTGTGGCCCAATTTTGGGCAAAAGAGTAGCACCGTGCTTTCACGGTGCTACTGGACACTGGCTGCGATCGGAGGCTGGGTGTCTGTGAGTTGTGACTGTGGCATTTTTGGCCAAAAATGTATCCTACAAAGGACGGGCCTTCTGGCTATCCGTATAAACTTTCACATTTGATATTGCAGCTCAATCAACAGGCGTAACGTGTCCACGGTCCTGACCCTACTGTTGCGAGGAGAGCCGGGACGAGTCGTCGATTAGGTCAACTGATCGACTAAAATCGAGTTTAAAACCAATTTCTTTAGAACTTATTTTTGTGTTCAGTTTGTTGTCCCCCCACACCTCGGATCAGCACAGTTGGATAAGTACGGCGCGAAAGAAGTTCAACATACATACTTAATCTTCTTGGTTCATTCGGTAAAGTCAAGTAGAAGAGAAATAATATTATTAAATAATATTATTTCCCTTCTACGTGAAATAATATTATTACATAATATTATTTCCCTTCTACGTGACTTTACCGAAAGAACCAAGAAGATTAACCAAGAAGATGAATCCCTGTAGTGACGAAAGCTTTAAATAGAAATACATACTTAAATAAAACAAAAAATAATCTACGCTTTTTTGCAGTCGATTATTCCGCGCCTCTATATAACTGGTGGCCGGCCCCGTATCCTGCCTCCAGAAAGTGGGAAACCCCCTAAGAACTTCGCTCAGCGTGATGCAGATGACGCCTCCAATGAAGCCAACAAGCCCCCACATATCACATCGAGTCCAGTGTCGCACATGGGAACTTCCCCCCCCACCCACCCCTACCAACTATGTCCGTGTTGTCCGTTTAGTCGGTCGAGTCGTAGGCCTGAGCAGCCGGTCGAGTGGTGGATTACTTAAATAATCGGACAGGCGAGCTCTGGCCGTGAGTCGCTGCGCTCATGAACGGTGCGGTGGGTCGTACGCACTGCGGAGATTCTCTCCCACGCCTCATTGGTGGGCAGAAAGAAGGTGTAAGCGCCGGGCCCATCCAGGTCGCTTCCCAGGTCTGCCTTGTCCACCCGCGCTTTGGTGACCTTGATCCCGAGGCCGTCGACTGTCTTGTAAATGCTGTTCAGTGGGACAACTGCAATGGGGATGGAGAGAGAAATAAATGACGCCCAGACAGTTAAGTTGGTGGCTCACTGGTTGTTCCACTGTAATATTTACCCGTTGAGACACGAGTTTGATTTCCGACCACGGCTAATATCAGTGGTGAATACTATATGAACCGATTCTGGATCTCCCCTGCACCAATCCGTTGCTGACTTGCATGCTGAAGTATGGTCAAACAACCCCCACGACCAACACGATTGTGGGGAGGTTTTCATCCAGCGGAGGATTGACAAAGCTCCGTATATTAAAATCTTTAATCGCTATTATTCGGCTTGACGTACTCAAAGTCAATCTTGCAACTGCTCAAATAACCGTGGCCTGGTGCATTTCTCCATTCCGTGGCCCAAAAACGGTGGTGAAAATATCAGATTCCAGGTGGCAGGTGACAATATCCACGGTTTAACAAATGAGAACGGAGTGACCCCCACTTACTTGCTGGGCAGCCTGTTTGTCCGGACAAAGATACGTAACCAGGACAGCATTCATACGAGACAGTCCTGCAAAAAAAAAAAATATGCACACGTGCAAACCACATGAAGGATAAATGTGAATAAAAAAAACTTTGTAACTGTTTTATTTTGACAGGTAAGGCCCACTGAACTATGTAGCTCTTTTTCAGAAGCGACCTGGCCACAAATGATAGCTCAACAAAGTGGCTTATCGCGTGAAATTTTATAGCATCCAAATACTCTAGAAGCACGTTTTTAAATGTGTACGGAAAAACCGGAGGACCCGGAGAAAATCCACGCGACCACGGGGAGAACAACGAAAAAAAGGTTTACAAATTAATGAAAAATATGCGAATTCAGAGTCAACTTATGCCTCCAAACGATTCACTGGTGACAGACTGCAGCACCATGAGGCGACACGGTAAAGGCGCGGCTCTGCAAATACTTGCTCATGCTACTGCAAAAATGCCACCACTATTGGGAGCTCTAGAGGGCCCACATTGAGGGCATGTTGACCTACTCTTCCACGTTGACCAGATGTCTCAAAAGACGAGAGAGTAATCCACACTTTTTCCCACCAGATGCCAGCTGACAGTCGATTGTGATGCATCCATTCACATTTTTGGGTGGACAGAGTCGTGGAGATTTAAGAGACTTGCCCCATTATTTTAAATAGAATCTTGGTCAGAATATGTATTCATCCTGGAGAAATCTATTGAGTTCTGAAGCTTTTTTTCACATACGTCAACTTGCTGGTGTACTAACCATTGCACCACAGCAGCATCAGCATAGTTAGGTCAGCTTCATGACGTATTTCAGAATGCCTCCATATAATGAGGAATGTCTGCATAAACATTGAAAGATTTTTAGAATATTCACGTTTTTGTATTTTTCAACCATATGCCGACTTCACGCCAATTTTCGACACCGACACATTTGTTTTACTGCCAACATGTTAGTGTGGGTTTGTCAACATGCGGTGTTCTCTTGCTAGCGATTGCCCCTCCATCCCTGGAATTGTCTACCATGATTTTATGTTGATATTAATCCTGTGCTGTGAATTAGACCAAAAAAAACATCTATTGTGCCACGAACCATTGTAAACGTCTACATGAATTGAGACTTCATAGCCCTTAAGTATTCGTGACAATCGTGGTCATGCCTTCTGATCTTACTCGTTGGCTTACACATTCGGCCACGGGGATTTTTTTAATGATCAAGTTTCAGGGAAAAAGATCCCATGTGTCCAGGTCATACTGGGTGAGGTTTGGTGGATTTTCACAGAGCAATCAGATAAAATAAAATGTTCCCAAGACCAGTTCCAAACATAATAAACACAGCAGGGCAGGTCTTGCAAATGTTTGTGTAGCAGTAGATTTTAAGCAAGGTAAGGAAAACTGGACTCTAGTGGCGAATTAAGAGGGGAAAGATAGAAAGACAAAAAAAAGTGCATGTAACTGTACTCCTCGCTCGGCATGGTTTTTTTCTCCCCCCATCGCTATCGGGTCGCTATTGTGCGAGAGCTAAAGAAGATGACACGTCCCGTAAGAGGTTGCGTGTTCCATGAATGGAGCGCCCCTATATTTGAGTCCCCCACATTCCAAGCTAACCGCTCTAAGGAGCGGCTGCCATTGTGTCCCATAGTCCGATGTAGGGACAATGCTCAAATGTGTTTATATTTTTTTTCTATCACGCATTTTTTTTGATCGTTTACAATTCATCTACGGGACATTGAGATTTTCTTTTTTTTTACACACAGATATAGTTAAATGCATTTTTTTAATTTTCACAAATAGTCAAAGCATGTGCTTAATAATTAACAGTAAAAGGTGAAGATAAAGATGCAGCCCTGCAATAGCTTGCTCACGCACCCTGCTGGCAGAAGGACCCTGCTCCAGACGAAGCTATAGCGATCCTCTCTAGAGGGTATTTGGCCTACTTTTCCATGCTGGCTACACGTCTTGTAACAGGCGTGAAATACCCCACATTTTGCCCGGCCACAAAATACCCACGGATCGATTGCTTTGGCTCACGGCAAAAATGAACATTAAAATTCCGTCATTTGACCCTCCGATTATATCATATTGTTTCAACTTCACCTTCACAAAAAAGTGCACTCACAAAATAATAAGCCAGTGAAAACCGTGAATTAGTTTTATGTCTTCTGGAAGCTTGTTTTAGCGACAAGCCAAATATTTCCCACCTCAAACGCCCCCATTCAGAGTTGAGTCTATAGGCTCAATGAGCTCGCAAGAATTCTACACAAAGGTGTTGTTTCTTTCATCAATGGTAAATGCATTCCTGTGGCGTTTCCCTGACTGTGTCTAAACATTGCGGGGAATGGAAACGCACACTCGGCATATTTACCCCCCTTGTCCCTTACTCATTGCCTATCTTAACTGTAATTGAGCAATCAATGTATAATTCCTCATTTTGTTGTTGTTGCTAAAATCCATCGAGATACGCGCTCTGCCTTTTTTTTGTATTCACGTAAGCCTTTATCACATCCGTCCTTGACATCAATGCGATCTTCAAAGCTCTCATTAAGTACACGATTAAACGGCGTTCACAATTAACACAATAAATGGGCAATGGCATTTGGAAGCAAAGCGCGGTGAGATGACGCACACAGTTTGTTAAATCAATGCAACTGAAGTTGCATGCAAAAAACATTTTACTTAAAACATGTAACTTTATCCGTTGCCACTGAAGTTAATGTCACGAATTGCCCGCGGACGGCAGCAATGAAGGGCCTCGCAGAACGGATGGATGCGGTGTGAGGGGGGAGTTTTAGGTTCTTACGCTGGGCGATTGCAAATCTTCTTTCTGTACCACAGTTGACAAGACGAGAAATACTTCTTGCCGTTCTCGATTTGCTGCACAGCGCACATGTTGGGTCTGCGCAATGTACGCGCACACACGGTGAAACCAGAAATGAACGTTTACATTTCATGTGAGTTCATGCACAACCACTTAGCAAATATATATATTTTTGTAATACAAATGGTGATCAATGTGTATAGGTGACCCACTAAAAATTTTTGGAAAAATTTATTTATGGAGATTTAATTTTCATTTTTTTCTCAAACCTATTCAAAGCACCTCTTAAATATTTGAACACTGTCACAAAATAGCGTGTATCAATATAACCATCGCTTTCACAATATTTCTGAGATTGTAATAGGGTCATTAAATATAAGTATCTATACATGCACCGCCCTGTAAATTGAATGCATTATATTTTAGATATGTTTGTGCAATCAACCGGGCTCATTACGTACATTGCAGTTTCTTATCTTAATTGCCAGAAGTTTGAAATGAATTTTGACAAGTTGCGTGAATTTAAAAGCCCATTACTAATGTCCTCATAAGTATCAGCGAAAAGCCTTGCAGTGATAATTCAACAAGTGTACACAATGCAACATTATCTCATTTCATAAAAAAAAGGTCCCGACATTAAAACAATGTTTTCACTCAGAAATCACGAAACAACATTTCTCGCGAAATAATCAAATTTGGTGAAAGTTGTACACCTTACCCTTCCTTTATGGCACGGATCCGGCTGTGAGTGAGTAGTCGGTCTATGGCCGACGATGAGGCATTGTGGGCTAAGCACAACACCAGAAAAGCCGCAAAACCACCGCTCCACTTGCACTCCATTCGGAAGAGTTCTGAGTGAAGACCGGGGATTTGCTTCTCGGGGAAAGTGTTCGAGTCGCAGCAAAGGGCCTTATATCAAGCTGCTTAGCAATGGCCACCCGCCAGATAAGGGCTCGTGTTTACATTGCGATTAGCAGTCAACAGCTGCGGGAAATAAAGGGCTGAAGTCACTAAAGACCTCCCTCCATCCCTCCCTTTCTCTGCCGCCCACTTTTTTTTGTAATGTTTGGACCACTGCCAAGGCAATTCGTGGGAATGGCATTTTTAAAAATGTAAGTCGTTACCTCACTGCTAATATTTGGGGGGGGGGAGGGTATTGATTATTCAACAGAAATATGATTTCGATTTAAAGCTTTCGTAACTGCAGGGATTCATCTTCTTGGTTCTTTCGGTAAAGTCACGTAGAAGGGAAATAATAAAATAATAAAAATAAAACATAATAAAATAAAATAATATAATAATTTTATTATGCTTTATTATTATCATTTTATTACTTCCCTTCTACGTGACTTTACCGAAAGAACCAGGAAGACAAAAATATGATCTGAAGCCTCGTTACTGTCCAGGTCAGATTGAATGCCGTCAAGTTTTGTCATGATTACGGTACAAGAATCATGACGGTGTTTGATATTTGGCCACGGATAACATCGATTGATATCTAAACCGGTTCTGGACCCCCACTCCCCCCCCCTCCATTTCGCCAAACCACACCGAGCGGCGTGGTGAAGTATGGTAAAACACATCACCATGACCGACACTGCATGAGGGGGGGGGGGGCCTTTGCCCAGCGGTTGTTTGACAAAGGGGCTCAAAATTATCGTCGTCATTTGTGGCGATAATAAAAAAAAACTGCTCAGCTGTAGTTGTGAAACAATATGAGTGGCGTTCACGGTGAAGCAACGCCCGGCAGGATGGGAGCACCACTGACCACGGAACAAAACGACCAAACAGTCGTCGTAAAATAGCAAACGTGTCCTGCCCTGGGAAAATAATGTTGTTCAGAAATCAGAGGGTCAATCTGCAGCAGCTGTGCCGTAATGCACAACATCTCTCCGTAAAATAAAGCACAGAACGAAACGGTAATGCCAAAAGAAGTGGCCTGCGATTATTATTGAATTAAATGTTGCAGCACGTTGTCAGTCTACTTGTGGATGAAGGTTTCCGTCCCCGTGTTGTGTAAGCAACGGGAGTTGTTTTTCTCTACTTCACCACACTGGCTCGTGGAGCTGAGTGGGAGGGAAGCAGGCCTCCGACCAATTCAGATATCACTTGTCACTGATGCAAGACGAAGCTGGAAATCGAATTCAAGGTGGCTAGGTTCACAGTCGCATTGCACAGCGGTAAAATAATCGAGTAGGTCTTTGAATTTGTATTTTTGGAGTTCTGTTTTTTTTTCGCACCCTTTAAAGGCAGGATGTGTAACCCAGCGATGGCTAGGGCGTGTAACTGTCCACACGATTGTTCTAAAAAACCCTCTTTGATGAACAAAGCTGGTATTCTGATGGGAGTAACTGTGGAATGGGGTGTGGCTGATACATATCCTATTCCAGCCAAGTCAAAAATGACAAATGTGCGATTTTACTTGAATGCACGACCATTGGCAAACGGGCCGCTCTCATACACTCGCACTTTGTGATCCTAAGCTGCGGTTCAAAATCGCCGCCCGTAGCTTATGTGTGAGACGCAGCGCTCTGTGCAACCCGCGGCTTAGCGTGTGAGCACTTAAAATAAATGGCCGCTTTGTCTGAAAGTTACCTGCTGTAGCTGACAGAGATTGCCTTGATCCAGTCAACTGAAGCAGGCAAAGTGATGAAACACTGGAATAAGGATACCGTGTTAAAGCAAAGGTCAAGTGCGACGGGTTCGCTGAGCAAGGGAAATAATTGTTGGAGTGACGATACTGGAAAACGCAACAGGAGTATGTAAAGTAAAGCTGAAGGGGCAGCCCCTGCAATTGCTTGCTTGCTGCAAGGAGCATCATCCTGACAGCGGCTTTTGGCTTGCCATCGAACTAAGATGGCCGACTGCATCAGATGCGCTTCTCCTGGCCGTCTGGAACGTTCTTCCTTCCAATATTGGGAAGCCATTGGAGCTATGCACTTTTAAATCATCCAAATTAAAACTAATTTCTTTCGAACAGTTTTTTGTGTTTAGTTTTCTGTCCTTCCCCGCAACTTCGATTAGCCCAGTTTGCTACGTATGCTGCGAAAGAAGTTCAATATACATACATACAGACAATAACATTCTTAATGGCAGAAATCCACATGCAAATAGTCAGCACTTTAACACCGCTGTCGAACCCAAGGAATTTAATTTGAACTTCAAATGTCGAGCAAGAATTGGACTTGGTACCGATGCTTTCGCCGTTGCGGCATCCACATTGTAAAGTACCCTTGTGTCCTCCTCTCTCCTTCATGGTGAAGTGCTTCTCAAAAATCTCGCTCGATATCAACCGCAGCAGCACGTGCCACCGTTACTTGCAAATGTCTTTTGACAACTGTGACATTACAACTGCGATTCATCCACTCATTGCATATACCTTTTTTAAAACTATCGCCGTTATTTATTTTACATACAATTATCTTTTCTTCGGGTTCGAGTTCACATTCGTTTTATTTTACTTCACATTCTGTTGTTTAATTGATCTACCTACCTACGTAACCTTCTCTGCAAATTCATCATCTGTGAAAAATTACTTTATAGCTCATCAGGTCAAATACCGTGTCTTTGTCTGTATGTCTGTGGAAAAACCTGGACTCGACGGAGCTCTGGAGAGCCTCGAAATAATGTATAGGGGCAGCCCCTGCAATTGCTTGCAATTGGGGGCGCCGCAGTTGCGAGATGTTAACTACCTCGATTGGTATGCACGAGGTCGTGGGTTCGATCCCGACCCTGACGCCTGTTGTATTTTTGGAATTTGCATGCCTCTCTCCCCGTGGTCGCGTGGATTTTTCCCCGGGTCCCCCTGATTTCCACTCCACATTAAGTATCAACACGCGTTCAGAGTATTTGGCTGCTATAAATTTCCACACGATAAGCCACTTCGTTGAGCTACCATTTGTGGCCAGGTCGCTTCTGAAAAAGAGCTATATAGCTCAGTGGGCCTTACCTGGTAAAAAAATTGTAAATTAAAATAGTGAAATAGAATTTTGGCCTACTCTTTCCACAATGAGCAGACATCATTGGAATATGTGGATGTACCCAGACTTTACCCCACCACACGCAACCTGTCGATCGACCAATTATCCCGTTGAGTGGACAAACGTGGGGCGATTTGAATAAACTTGGCCATTGCTCCAGCTGGCATGCCAGGAGATCGAACCGGTGACGGCTGAATTTTAAGTTTAATGTGCCGAGCATTTCACCATGGCTGCATAAAAAAAAAGTCTACGTGCCAAATTGATTTTGTGAAAGGCGGACGAGCATTACAATTATGAAATAAAGAGTTCAGCGGAACCACGGTTGGAGTTCTTTGGAAAAATAAACTGACTCTATGAGAAGCAACGTACCCACATGGACAAAGAGGCACGTTTTCAATCATTGCATATTGCTCACTACGACTTGTGGATTGTAAACAGGAGTGCGGCCCCTCTGGGCTTAATTCAAACAAACAAATGTGGATGATGATTATTATCCCTGCACCTGGCCCTGCTTGCCAGTTTAAAGTGTCTCGTTAGCACGGTTGGCTACGTACGGTGCAAAAAACGTTCAACATACACACATTGTGAGGCCGGAGTTTTACGGGTTTGGTTCTGGCTCAGCTCGGCAAATATCCGGTGGAAATCCACCCCACGCTGTATGGGGCCCGGTGTTGGCGCAACTCGTGATGTCCCGGTGGAAAATGTGGAACAGAGTCCAGTGGCAGCCAGACTTGGAGCTTCAACGCAACATGGCCCATGAAGCTCATCAACCTTCCCCCACCCAAGTGGAGTGTTCATCCTCCGAGCGTGACCACTCACAAATGTGAGTGTTGGCCCAAGGGTATTACTCATGCAGGGTGATCCGTTACCGAGTTCATTAAATGTGAGTTTGTAAAGTAACATGTTTTTTTGGGTGTGTGTGACTTGTATATATAATTTCTGTAGGCACTGTCATTTTCTCATGCTGCCTTTGTATACACGACTGCAAATGACCGTCTTCCTTTATGAATTGTCTTCATGGGTCTCAAGTCCCTTTCTGACTCGTAGCACTCAACCTCCTTCCCTGCCAAAATAGAAACACAAAACTTACATTGCCCCTCCCGTTTTGACTCCGGGGGTGAGCATGTGTTTACTCCGAGTGTAGACCATCTGGAGATGCGCTTCAGATGATTTTTAAATCCAAATTGTGTTGTGTTCATTACGCAGGGGAATTATATGTATTTTTTTACTTTTTAAATATGATTTTTTTTATAATCTACAAATGTATTGTTTCCACTTTTTTGTACTTAATCTACATTTTCATCCTACGATACACGTTGAAGTTATTCTGGTTTGTTAATTAATTCTCATTGATGTGATTTTTAAATACATAATCTGTTGGGCTAATTACTCATTAGTACCATCATAATGCAATGATTGCATTTCCTAATCACTATAACTGCGCTTGTCATACTGATTCAGAATCCATAGAGGTTTTCAGAGTTTTTTTTTACGAGTGGGTAATTTGTAACGTAGCCTGCCTGCAGACCAAAGCGTGTTCCGGGTGTTGGTCTCTGAGTGCGCCACCAATTTTGGGGGCATGTGAAAAGGCCCCTTCAGCTTATCGCAAGCTATTGGCTCAGCGTCAATAACACGAACCACATGCCTCTTAGTGCCACATCATACTGCCTGCCCACGAACACCAGTGTTACCCACAGCGTATGAAGATGAATAACATCATTCCCGTCGACTTACTTGACGATTGGAAAAGCTTTTTATATTTTCAAAACAAAGACCAAAAAATGTAGATTTTTTTTCTCTCCAAATGTAGTAATATAAATGCGTAAAAAATGTAAATTATATACCCAGGAAAGCCTCACTAAGTCTCAGTACACGTTTCTCTGGAAAGTCCTGCAACTGACATGTTTGGTGCTAATTCCATTCATGAACGTATGACTTCCTAGCAGATAACCTGGAGAAAAAAATCCACCGCACATGTTAGTTGACCACATTCAACACTGTCATCTCCTCGCCAGTGACAAGCCCCCAGTGGCCACCCATCCAAAAACTAACCGGTCTCAATCCCACGTAGCTTCCACGAGATATGCTGTGTGACCGAACACTGCTCCTTGACCAAATCGTTGGTGAATGCGCCTGATCTCGTAAGAGCTCATAAGCTAAGCCGGATTGAGCCTGGACAGCGCTTTATTGGGTAGCCACCACACACAAACAAGTTGCCAAAGCGCCATGGGGCTGACATGGCAGGCACGACGAGGAGGCAACAGCACACCCTATTTCACTATCCCTCCATGCTGCCCACCTTCAATAATAATTCGCACTGACCAGCGTGGCGAAGGACGTCAAATAACCACCCCGTCCCCAATCCGCATGGTGCCGAGAGGGCCTCGTGCAGCAGCCGATTGACAAACACGCCGGCACCGCAGGCCTTCGTTTTGGCCGGAGCTGTCCGAGGCTGAACATCACTGGAAATCATCTTCTTGGTTCTTTCGGTAAAGTCACGTACAAGGGAAGCAATTAAATAATACAAAATAAAACATAATAAAATAATTCTCACGACGTTTCGGCCACAACGCAAGCAGCCGTCCTCAGGTGAGACGCTGTCTCCCCGACAGACCTGGTCTTCACCTGCAGTCACGAAAGCTTAAAATCGAAATCACTGGAAATATTTCCACACAGCCGAGTAACGCATCCAGAATACCTTTCGTTGTGGCTGTGGCTTGCTGATCGCACAGCCACATCCCGGCATGCTCGGGCCCTGGACAATTTTCCAGTGAGAAATTAAGCTGTGGGCCTGTGCGTGTAGCGCGGGTGTGGTGAACACTGGAAACCTGACAGCCGGGTGCTCACTCACAGCTGAGCTGATCTACACGGGGGGGGGGGGGGGTCATGATGAAAATGTTGGCTTCAGCTTCGACATTTTAACTCGGATCAGTGGTAAGGGAAACGCGGTGCACCATGTAATTTCAGCGAAATTATAACACCATTAAGGCTGCACTAAACATCCTCCCGATTCCGTCTCCACGGTGCACTCCCAGGGGTCCCTTGCGGATAAAGCCAAAGTGTCCGCACTAACAGCTGTTTGTGCCTTTGCGAGACAATTATCCCACTTATCTGCCCTCCCCTGGGGAAAGTCGGTTTATCTTCCAAGTCTGAGATGTCTCGCTTTGCATTTCTTTGCCGATGACCAAACTTTCCCCGAGTGTTCTCCTATCTTGTCAGACCAGGCACATGATACAGGGTTGGGCCTGATTAGTTCTGGGATGGAAGACTGTCTGGGAATACCAGGTGTTACAGGCTTGATATGTGTTGTAGGCACCAACAGATCCTTGAATCATAACTGTGCAGACTGAGTATTATGCCCTGGTATACGTGAAATTTTTTTATGGGTAATGCAATTTCTTCCCACATTGCAAACATTAAATAATGAATTTGACCAAGCATCTAAATGCAGGATCCTCCTGAAAACAATGTCATGAGACTCAATGAGGCTCTGCTGTTTTAAATAGATGGCATTACTATTACTACTACATTATATCAGTATTATCGAAAGAAGTGCTATTTAATTTATTTGATTCATAACCTCTCAAATCTGCCTCAATATCTCATAGAGCCCCATGGTGGTGAGCAGTGTATCATTAATACTGGTACATCTTAGACCGTTGTAGATACAAAATGATGGTTGTGATCCACTGTGGGTCCATAAATCCCCATTTGAAATCCCCAATCTGCCTGGGTGACAGTGGTCACAGATTTTAATTTGAAGGTTGCGAAATTAAGTTGATTGGGGGAGGGGGGGGCAGACGGACTTAACCCATCATCCTGCCAAAGTCGATAAAATATACCAACTTTGAGAAGTCTACAGGAGTTGACCAGTGGACACACTTGCCCCTGCCAGGGCAATGTGGAATTTCTACCACTGGCTCAGTGCTGTAAACTGGAGATCAACAATAACCTTTGCTCGCTTTTGCAGCATAACTTAAAACTATGAAAGGTTTTAATTGTTTCGGTGATGATTGAAAGACTGCGTGCAAGCATGCACACCATGTAAATAACAACACGCTACAGTATATTCAATCATTGATGTCCCCAAAATCTACTTCTGCCAACGTTTCAGGAATCGACAGCGGAATGGGTTAACATCTTCCGTATGCAACCGAGCAGCCTCTCACGATGATAATTGCCCCCTTTGGATAATCTAAATTCTCTCTCCCCTTTCTTCCCGTCTTGCAAATTGCAAGAAAAATTTTCGAGTCTCAAATTGGTTTATGTAATTGCTGCAGTCTCGGGCAAGCGAGCGGAACAATAAATGTCTGAGCAGGCTCTTTGTGAAGCTTCGCATTCCTTTGTCGCTGTTTTTTCCCCTTTGAGAAATTACGGTTGGAATATGTTGAAAGTATTTCACACGGCCAGTTAAAAATTCTCCGAGGTCCATCTTATAAAAGGGACCCTTTTGTCCCAGTGTACTCGCACCTAGCTTTAACTGAAAGTTACGTCAGTAAATATTGCACAATAGTAGGTGCGGTATTTTGCACGGGTTTACAATTAATGTTTTTACTAATACTCGATGCCTTGTTATGGGTTTCTATCGAGTCGATCGGCAGGTCGCGGCTGGTGGAGTAAAGTGTGGAATACTCCGAACGTTACCAAGACGTCTGGTCAGCATGGCAGAGTCATGAAAATACACTGGGGGGGGGGGGGGGAGGGGGTATCTCTAGCAGTGCACGGGCAGGAAATTGCAGGGCTGCACTTTTAGCTTTACCTATGGTTGTATCAATTCGCAGATTAATGTCGATTCTTGAACACAACGATGCATGCACGGACTCGTGAGTGTAAGAAGCTATGCTTTTTTTACTGATATATGTCGAAGGTAAATGGGATAACGTGACTCGAACGGCCAATAAGTGGCCTGCTCCATTCACCACCGTGAACAGACACAAGTCCACGCAACCCTGAATTGCTCTAAGTAATCATGCCCTTATCTCTGTAGGCAGTCTATGCACGCGCTATCTCTGTAGGCAGTCTATCCACGCAATTTGTGGTACTTTTTGGACAAGTGTAAACGTGCTTTCCACAAATACACTTTGCTACACTATGAGACCTTTTGGCGTCATCTGGTCCAACACAAATGGAGACTAGGCTCTAAGAAAAGCTGTCTCGGGTGTGGACCGATCAACTTCAAGGACAGTGCATATCATTATCATCATCAGAGTTGTTTCTTTTTGTTTGCATTTTGACTGTTTGTGTTGTGGTTATTGCAAACATGATGCCTTATATGAAGGTGTCAGTTTTTGTACCAGTTGAAAGGGTAAAAACCTATTACTACACTTTGCTAGTCTGAAAGATTACTACCTTGCCTCTCTTCCTTGGGAAATTCACCGAAGCGAACAGAGATGATGCACAATAGAGGTTTTTTCTTTGGGTTAGATCGCATGAACACAAATATGTCGTTCAACCCGCCACCACCCGACACGGTCAATTACTAAGGTTTGTCACGTAAACAGAACATGGATGAAATTGGTCGCGAAAGCCTACCTGTTAATCAGAGACGATGCGTTATTTAGCAGCGGCACATTTGCTTCTCGGCATTGATGTCGAATTAATACACGAGGAAACATTCAACGCTGAACTACGGAGAATGCTAAGCGCCGATGTCTCAGATGATACAGTGGGCACAGCTGCTGCATCGAATGTCTGGGCAGGATCACAGAAGGCACCAGCTTGAATGGATCCATTCGGAGTGTCTCACAATTACAGCGAGAAAGTAGCTGCTGTAGGGCATCGGGGCTGACTGCTCATTGCAGCTGATTAAAGACCGAGCAAGGACAAAGACTTAAAACAGATGACCAGTTGACAGTTGCGTAATTAAAACACATGGAGCGGCAATTATTTTTCTGTTCAAACAGCTAAGGGTCAGCCTGCCAAGTCAACTTTGTTACTCGAACTCATGTACACCGAAACGTGTTTTAAAATGTGCCGGAGGGAAGAAAACAACTTAGCTCACTTTATCAGCGTAATTGTTTGTTCATTTTCTACAACATCTATGCGGAGAGGTGGGGAGGAGGGGGGGGGTGTTCATTTGGCAAGTCTGCTCCAAACACGACGAGAGCCTCGATACATTCAAGAACTGGATTTTTGTTTATGGGGCGACACGCGGCCTCGCCGTGAAATCACCCGCAATCAATGCGCGGGCATTTGTTGTTGTTATTCTTAGGTTTTTTTCGGTAAAGTCACGTAGGTAAAAAATTAAAATTAATAAAAGTAAAATAAAAATCACAACGTTTCGGAGGCAACACAAGCTTCCGTCTTCAGGTGGAACCGTCACAGCACGATAGCTGTATCAAGTGAGAGCTATCGTGCTGTGACGGTTCCACCTGAAGACGGAGGCTTGTGTTGCCTCCGAAACGTCGTGATTTTTATTTTATTTTTATTTTACTTTTATTAATTTTAATGTTTTACCTACGTGACTTTACCGAAAAAACCTAAGAATATGAATCCTTGCAGTCACGAAAGCTTCAAATCTAGAATTTGTTGTTGTTGTTTTTGTTGTTCCGAGCTGCGCTGCTTAAAACGATGGCCAAGTTTTTAAAAATTCTACCCTCTCCGTGACCAAGGGTTGCGGTGCAAAGCGTGACGACGCGAAAACTAAATCAACGTTCGCGGCCGCCCGGTAACGAGCGCCAAGGCGCTTGACGATGACGGTGGCGGCGTGCGTAGTGATTTTATTGTTGTTGTTCGTTAGTCTTCTGCCATCGACCGCTTTAACGTCGTAACCCACCGGGGTTACATTACGCACGTGATTCCGTGTCAACCGCTCGCATGTGCTCTGCGGCATTTCACACACACACACAAAAACACAACAGTGACCGAACTCCAAAAAATAATAATCCGTGCTGGAGTTTCTCAAAAACGCGAGAGTGGACATCGGGGGCGTTTGTGCGTTGTTTCTCGAGGACGCGCGTGATGTACGATTCATCTACGAAATTTGTGTCCTTGTTAAGCTTGTTGTTGCACCGCCTTTGTTACATTTGCTCTCAATGTGCCTTTTTAAAGTTAAGTAATGGAGAATCTTGAAATGAGCTCAAATGACATTTTTGTGAGTTTTTGGTTGCAAGAAACATTTTGTCTTGTAGTGTGTTTTTTGTGCAAATGATTTACGACGGGGGTTGTTCTGGCAAATGTGCCCAAATGAGCACGCGAAACTAAAATCTTCATTCCTAAATGACATTTCAAATGCAGTGGGTAATATCTAGATAGATGAGAGTGCATCAATGCGTCGATTCGAATAGATCCCGAAGCTCACGAAACACACACACACACTGATTCCTTGTTCTATTGAGTCGCGACAATTTATCAAATCGCCCAGAGGTTTATTTTTTTTCCTCCCGCCACAAGTAAATGGATCCGCTTCCTCCCGAGCATCAAACTGTGCTTTCCCTATTTCGCGATGACGGAGGGAAACCATATTGCGGCGTCTCTGTTTCGCCGGTTCTAAACCGCACCATGAAGTTGTCTCTTTGGATATTGCACACAGCGTTGGTGTACGGTGTTTTTTTCTGCAATATTTTGCTGTCTTTTCTTGGATTTTCTGTTTGCACTTAGTCACATATTCTAGATTTGAAGCTTTCGTGACTGCAAGGATTCATATTCTCATGTTTTTTCGGTAAAGTCACGTAGGTAAAACATCAAAATTATTTTATTTTTTATTAATTTTGATGTTTTACCTACGTGACTTTACCGAAAAAACCTAAGAATAGTCACATATTCACTTTAAGATGTTTTTTGTTCATGTTTTTGTTTTTTGTTTGTTGCGGTTGCACCCGATTCAAGAGCCGAATGGCTCACAGGGCTATGCTTAAAATATTAACTTGAACTTGAACTTGACATTTGTGACCGTATTCTCTGGTTCATGACTTACGCTGTCTCCCCCCTGTATTTTGAAGCAAAAGTTGGCGGGTGCGTCTTAGACACCGGTGCATGTGTGTGTCTGTGTGTCTGTGTGTGTGTGGTGTCTGTGTGTGTGGTGTCTGTGTGTGTGTCTGTGTGTGTGTGGTGTTTGTGTGTGTGGTGTCTGTGTCTGTGTGTGTGTCTGTGTGTCTGTGTGTGGGGAGCGGCGGTGTAGCGGTTAGCGCGCCGCGCTACGAACCCGGCCATCCGAGTTATATTCCCGCTCAAGGCCAACACCGGTGACGATTATCTGAACCGGACCTGGGCCTCTCCTAGGTCTACTCAGACTCAAATGGGTACCTGGTGCGGTGTGTAAACATCGCCACTGGGGAGACAAAGGAGGCCGGGCGTGGCACTCCCCCGTGTGCCGTGCCGTGCCGGCCTTCATAGGTGCTCGCTAACAGCACTTGCCCCAACACTCTGTTACAGGCTATATGGGGGATCTTTGTGCATGTGCGACCAGATCTGTATAATTACATTGACACCGGGCACAAGTTTGGGGTGCGTCTTACTTTCCAGGGGCATCTTATTATCCAGAGAATACGGCACGCGAATTAAAATCGTTTCGTTGTGAAAACATTCTTAGCCTTGCCTGAGGGCGGTTGGGCTGGAAAAAAAAGCAAAAGTTGGTCAATAAATATGCACGTTTTTTTTAAGTAAAAGTTTCTCAAACGTGTCCCTCTGCCCTTAGTGATGGGGCCAGTCTGGGGTAATTGCCGTGTGTGGAGTGGTTGGGCCATTGGATACCCAGCTCAGCTGTAGCAAAGCCCAAAACCTGGAGCAATGCCAAGCATTTCCAGATGTTCCGACGAGACCCACAGGGTCGCTGTGAAAGGCACCGTATCTTGTTTGAAAACCCAAACTAAACAGAAACCACAACAACTGCAAGGAGAGAGGAGGATGTACAGTGAGGGAAAAAAGTATTTGATCCCCTGCTGATTTTGTACGTTTGCCCACTGACAAAGAAATGATCAGTCTATCATTTTAATGGTAGGTTTATTTGAACAGTGAGAGACAGAATAACAACAAAAAAATCCAGAAAAATGCATGTCAAAAATGTTATAAAATGATTTGCGTTTTAATTAGGGAAATAAGTATTTGACCCCTCTGCAAAACATGACTTAGTACTTGGTGGCAAACCCCTTGTTGGCCACTAGGTTTGCACACATCTCAGGAGGGATTTTGTCCCACTCCCCTTTGCAGATCTTCTCCAAGTCATTAAGGTTTCGAGGCTGACGTTTGGCTACTCGAACTTTCAGCTCCCTCCACAGATTTTCTATGGGATTATGGTCTGGAGACTGGCTAGGCCACTGCAGGACCTTAATGTGCTTCTTCTTGAGCCACTCCTTTGTTTTGAAATTCATATCAGCAGCCAAATCCTCGAGATGCACGTTTCTCAACAACAACAAAAACCCGCAACAAAACACCGCGTCGAAGAGGTAAATAAATACCAAGCGAAATGGTAACGTGAAGAAAGTTCGTGCTTTTATTCTTTATTTTTTTAAACAAACAGATACATAGTCGGTAAATGCATTGCCTAGCTACGGAGAAAGAAAAATCACGGGGGGGGGGGGGGTGCTGCTTGCTACGCGCTGACCTGTGGCTACCACTCTTTTTCTAACGATCACCCAACAAATGTTTATCCCCGGATGTCCCGATGTTCGTATTCCGCGCAATACTCACAGCGGTTGGGGCACTTATGGCTCGTAATTGACAAATAATGTTCGCGAGTTCAATTCCCGGGTCGGGGGTCGACAAGACACTTTGGTTAATATTCACCACCGACTGTGGACGTGTGAACTCGCTGTTTGGTCCAGGGACGAGACTCTCACCCACCGTAGGAATGTGACTCTTCCACCAGGGCTGCAAACAGGGAGATGAGCACCATATGAAAACCACCTAAAAAAAAAGAAATTTCCTTTCGGTGGTGTAAATATTTTTTCTCCAAATTGAGTATTTTGCTCGTATTTTTTGAGATTAGAATGCATGCACTTTGGCGACTGGTAAAAAAAATAATCAAGCCCCCGTTCTCCTAATTCATACAACGTGGGCGACTCCGCTAAAAACACGCCCACTCGTTTTGTCGAGAGTGACTTGAGTTGCTGTCGCATTTAGACGCTACAATCCGAATTATATAGCATCGTGAAATTTCATCTTACCATATTCTTAGGTTTTTTTGGTAAAGTCACGTAGGTAAAACATTAAAATTAATAAAAGTAAAATAAAAAAATAAAATATTTAATTTTATTTTACTTTTATTAATTTTAATGTTTTACCTACGTGACTTTACCGAATCCTTGCAGTCACGAAAGCTTCAAATCTAGAATTCATCTTACCATTTTATCGCTCACCGTGCTATACCCCCGTGCATCTCGCAACCTTTTTTAATGGGGGGGGGGGGGGGCAATGGGTTGCAAGCGCTGTCGCGATCGACGGCACGGCAACGCGTTTCTTCAGCCGAGCATTGTGCGCGCTTTGTCGCGGGCATCGCCGGCGTGGAATTGGAGGCAGATGTGAGCGACGTTTGCGTGGGGGAGGGGGGGGGTGTTTTGAATCGTCAAGTGGCACACGTGTCAATACGCAGGCAGCGAGGGGCAAGCACATTTCTAAGACTAACAAGGATGGTGAGGAGGAGGAACACTCGTCCGACAGCACGGCACGCCGCCCCACGTCTGCATTGGCTCGTGTTCAGGATCTGTTTCCCACTCTGTAATGGAAACTTTCACTACAAAAGGAGTATTCTGATGTTCAGCCCATCAGATATATATCTCCTTTGTTTAAACGTCTCCATATGTGCAACATCCTTTGTTACCCTTCCCTAGCACCTCCGATGAGCACGGTTCGCTACGTACGGTGCGAAAGACGTTCAATGTACGTACAAAATCAATGTTTCAGTTTGGTGTTGAATGCTTTCTCCATTCCATGGAAAAAAAAAAACACTTGATTTCAATACACGCCGTTAGAATCTTACACATGTAACTCTAAAATGGAAACAATTACAACGGTTTTGAGTGAAGCATTCACATTCTAAGATGTTAAGACATCATGCGTAATACACGATAACAGCGGCTTGTTCAAGGAAGCTTTTGCAATTTGAATATCGCTCTGCAAGTACAGATATCCTTTTGTAGTGTCTCACACACCGATGAATATGTGTACGGATGTTTTCCAAGCACAATGTTTCACTTTGTAAAATGTGTGTTCGAGACTCATCGCGTAGTTCGCCGAGAATATTGTGAGCCTTTAAAAAGTGAATTAGAACGAGCAGATTGCAGTGCAGAGGTTGACAAACACGTGGCACGGTTAACCCCCGCCATGACGTCGCATTATTAAATAGTGTATTCTTTGCGAAGTCTTTGTGAAAAGTTGCATACACAATGTGTCGAGGGTTTTTTTTAACGAGACAAAAACACACACACCAAGGTATGTAATGTTACACCGTGGGGGGAAAGGCCGCATTGTTTGTTGGGAAGTATACGTAATGTGGCATTGCTTATAGTTCAAATTAAAGTCCAATCAAAGCAATTTCGAACATTAACAACAACAACAAAAACTCCCAACAGTTAATGACGGCCAAACGTAAAACAATGGTGAGCAGAAGAAAAACGATCAACTTGGGCTGTGGACTTTCAGTGTGAATTTAATGCCAAAGTATTTTTTGTTCTATACACACAGACACGACCATTGCGATTAACATTGTCCAGCTGCTTTTAAGCCAAACATATAAAAAAGCCTCTTGCCCAAACAAGCTGATGTACTCCCACATGCGAACATAGAACACGAATACTTATAAAAGAATAATGTTACATTGTGATATGTGCCTTCAAAAGGGTACTACGTGCCAGGCTCGGCTGAAGTAATCCCGCTGCTGCAGGTTGTTGCAATGACACGACAAATTGTGGGCACGTTGGCATAATACAGTCGAAGCTGCATATAAGCACACCTTACATAAGCACGGCTCTGATATAAGCAACACATCCTTACATTACACTGGTGGGGGTAAGTTAGCACTGTTGGCAACGTACGGTGCGAAAGAAGTGCAACGTACATACGTAAATAAAGAGCAATTTCGGACACAAGAAAACTACTTTGGATATAAGCAACAAAGCATTGCTCTCAAGGTGTGTGCTCATAGCCAGCTTCCACTGTATTTAAAAATGTTTGCACTGGTTTGATGAACTATTGTTTTTACACACTTGAAGATGTGTTTAATTGCCGTCTAGTAACTGCTCTTCACATATTTCCCATCAGACGATCACCTGGGAAGGCAGCATCATCACGTGCGAGCCACGGGTTTACTTGCTCGGCTGCGAGAGCCTGCGGATCTGCCCCTCGATATCGTCCCCCTCGAGCGTGAAGGTCTGTGTGCTGGTGGTGCCGTCGGCGTTTGTGACGGTCTTCTTCACCGTGGTTTTCTTCTGGCCGGACGGCTTCACCACCTTGTTGATCTTGGAAACCCTCGTCCCACCTTACAGCACACATTGCCCAAGCGAAACGACAAAAAAAAAGAATAATTACGTGATACAGCAATCGTGCTGTAACGGTTCCACATGAAGACGGAAGCTTGTGTTGCCTCCGAAACGTCGTGATTTTTATTTTATTTTTATTTTACTTTTATTAATTAAATTTTTTTACCTACGTGACTTTACCGAAAAAAAACCCTAAGAATAATAATACGCAGTTTAATTGCTTGATTCAAGCATGCTGGGGGGCATTGTGTTTCGTTTTTATAGGGCAGAGATAACATAGGATTTTTATTTTGAATTTTTATTGAAGCAATGTGTGGGGCAGATACATCGCTTTGTGACGCACGTACACACACCGACAACACAGGCCAACCCGGTAATGAAAAGCAGGAGATAGAAAGATGGGGAATGGGCTTGCTGCCCCAAACGGACTTTTTCTCGAAGGTTAATGGAAGGTCTCAGCCTGCATTCACCAATGACTGCATGAAAAAAAAACCCCAATGACATAAAATGTTTCTTCTACATTTCACTTGGCCAACTGCCAGCTGGAGAATTAAAATTTCGGTTCGGCCGTTGTGTGACCAACATGACGGTCGTGTGCAGAGCGGGTGGTGGGTAAGTGCCGGTTCGGCCCTCGATTGTCGTGCACCAACTGTCACTTTTCAGGGATCTCGGATGTGGCTCTGTGATATCAACTTTCATGGATGTTGCCTTGGACGAAGGGTTGCTCCACTCTTTAAAAAAAGAGATCCGAATAGGTTCCTCGTTTCATGACATGACGCTGAGAGCACAACAATGGGGATTTTTTTGTTTAAACATTGGAAGTTTTTCGATTTAAAGCTTTCGTGACTGCAGGGATTCATCTTCTTGGTTCTTTCGGTAAAGTCGCGTAGAAGGGAAATAATAAAATAATAAAAATATAACATTATTGTATTTTATTATGTTTTATTTTTATTATTGTATTATTTCCCTTCTACGTGACTTTATCGAAAGAACCAAGAAGATTGGAAGTTTTATTTGAGTAAATTGGAAAACTTTCTGGACTACATAAAGGTCATGTAGCTCTTTTGGCTCGTGCCTTTACGAGCTCAGCTGTCCAATAATTTACTTGCAAAAAATGTTGTATCATAAAAATACGATTATCTTAACTTAAAATGTATTGCCTGAAGCACATTCAAAATATTATTTAATATGTATTGCTATTGAATGGGCCCTCGCAATCCTGACTTTGCAATGTTTACAACAATCTCGGATTTCTGTTTTTGATAGGTCCTTCAGGAATTCCTATTGCATATGATGTACCGGTTTCAAATGTGACTTTCAGTCACCTATAAGAGTGCATTAAGTTCAGAATTGTGGTATTCATCGAGCATGTATGTATGTTGAACTTTCCTTTCGCATCGTACGTAGCCAACCGTGCGAATCATACGTAGCCGACCGAATAAGTTATAATTCACGGCCTTTTGTGAAATCTATCGCTGGATAAAGGACTCACCATGCCGCGTCGGTCATGGGAGTAGTTTGGCCATACTCTTACGTTTTTTCGGTAAAGTCACGTAGGTAAAAAATATAATTAAAATGAACAAAAGTAGTAATAGAAATAAAATAAAATAATAAATCACTAATTGTTTATTATTTATTATTATTAATAGAAATAAAATATTATTAATAATAGAAAAAAAACTGTGATTTATTATTTTATTTTATTTCTATTATTACTTTTATTAATTTTAATTTTATTTACGTGACTTTACCGGAAAAAACCTAAGAGTATGCATCCCTGCAGTCACGAAAGCTTCAAATCTAGAATTAGTTTGGCCATGCTTCACCAGGTGAGTCACAGCGAGTTGGCGTAGTGGTAGGGGGGGCAGGAGCAGTACGGATATCACTAAGCCACTGCCTCTCTCTCTCTCTCTTCCGTATGGCAGCTGATGTAGATGCAGAGCAACGACTATAATTTCACACTCAGGTGGTCAAGCCAGCAGATAATCGCGTCAGGAGCAGCAGCGGTGTAGTGTATCGATGTGATATCTCCTTTCGTCGTTTGTGGATCGGACATTGCGTCGTTATATGTTTTACGGCCTGTTCTGGATGACCACAGTCGCACACCGGAGCGTTTTAAAATGTTTCCATTTGTGCATCGGGTATCTGCATCTGCCACGTTTTGGGGTGGACCATGAGCTTCGTGGAAGATCAAACCCACCGATGATGGACTATAACTCTGGCCGACGAGTTCACAGTGCGGCGTACAAACACTTTCCCGACGTGCACTGGCCAATCATCGCTGACGCTGTGTGGGAAGCCACGTGTCTGTTGATGGCATGGTTGTGTGCGTGTGTGTGGGCTCCACGTAACTTCCTGCCAGGTTGAGGCATAATTCCCGGATAGAGGTGAGGTCAGCGCTATGTTTGAAATACATTTAGGAAACATCTACAATACTGTTTCTTTGAGAACAAAATGTATTATTGTTTTAAGCACTAGAATAGTGCATAACAAAAATCCAACTTTTGCGAGCTACTCACTGCACGGATTTTGTACGAGTTAAAATCCGTGCAGTGCACTTCTCTATGAACTAGAACACACATTTTGGTATATAACGTGCATGCTATTAAATGCCATATTTTTCCTGTGCTTACCAGAACCTCTTTAGAACAGTTTTAAACGTGGGTTTAATGCGTTGCACGATTTCACTTGGCACGTTGGCTTTTGAAGCCACCGACCGACCGACCCGCCGACCCAACAGCTGACCCCACTGTTCGACCAACCCTCTGACCCACTGACCAACTCACGTACCCATCGACCTACTGACTGACTGACCGACCGGCCGACCGAACTCGCTGTTTGACCAAACATCCCGACCCTCTGAACCCACTGACTGATCGAACCCATTGAACGACCCACTGAACGACCGACCACCCACTGACCCACCAACCATCCAACCGACGGTCCCACTGACCAACTGACTAACCCACCGACCGACCCATCGACCGATCGACCGACTGTCCTGCCCATGGAGCCACGCGCGCTGTGCGGAACCGCTCACCAGACTGGAGCTGTGAGAATGTGCCCTCCGAGATCCCGTCGTCTCCGTCAACCACGATCGTGCGGGTCACCGTCGTTCCTGCCGTACGGGCGCAATCACAGCCACGCAAGCGGGTGGTTTAACGCGAGCACCGACGCCTATTCCATGTGGCCAGAACCGGCCCTAGACCTTTGGGGGCCCTAAGCAAAATTTGGTTGGAGGCCCCTTTGATGTATGATTTTTTTCACCCACTAGCTATCAGTGACTCTAGGGGGCCCTCTGCTGGCCACGGGGCCCTTTGCAATTGCAAGGGTCGCTTAGTGGCTGGGCCGGCTCTGCATGCGGCTAACGTCAGCTGACCGCCACATGGCACAGGGGCCACCAGACATTCAGGAGGTATGGGGAGGAACATATTGGCGCGGTGATGATTGTAGGAAGGTTTTTGTAGCTCGGTTGATTGGCAATTTTTTGGGGGATCATAACTGCATGTTTCACGTTTACCCCCTAGCAATGTCCACATTTGTCTATTTTTTGTGCCCAAGAAGGAATGGACATGCATGGGGAAAAAATAAAAAAAATTACTTATTATGGACAAAACTGTCAATGCTGCTGACTTCAAAATTGTCACTTTGAACATTTACAAAGATTATGCTTTACAGAATACATTTTAATAGACCTGCAAAAATGGATCGTGAAACTTGGACTATGCTGAGCACAAACATGTATTTCTAGATGGTAACTGATGCTTGCTTAATCAGAGGCAAAAAAAACGTGTTTGTCCTACACCCATCAATTTGCTCACTGTTTAACTTAGGAGAAAGCTCGCAGAGTGTATCCAATAAGAAAATGGGCATTAGGTGCAGTGCATTGTTAGTATGAACCGTGAGAAATTTCTGGACTATTTAATTGTATTCTATTTTGGGTTAATAAAGCGCCTTTCACCAAGGCTCTTGACAATGCTTACTGGCTACGGTGCAGAATGGCAAGATAAGGATGGGGATCGCGTAGTGACGAGGGTGGAGGGAGCGAGGTGGAGGCTGCGACGGTGGAGGAGTTAGAGGCGTCAGGTGGTGCTGGCAGGGGTGGCGGGAGAGGAAGGGAAAATGCGGAGTAGAGAAAAGAGACAGGGCGTGAGGGCAGTGCGACCACAGGAAGGCGAGGGGGGAGAGTCGGATGTGCAGAGGGAGTTCCAGTGTAAGGGGGCTAGCAGAGTGAAGGAGCAAAAGTGAGGCTGGGCGCAGGGTGGAGGAGGGACAGTAAGAGGATGGACAGCCTGTGACCGGAGCGGGCGTGATGGAACATGTAAAGAAACGAGAGAAAAAAGGTAAGGAGCGGGGGAGGGGGGCGCAGACCATGCAAAGCATTGAAAATGAAGGTGAGCAATTTAAAGAGGCAGCGGTGATAGGGGCTGTCCATAAATGACGTCACGTGATTTTGGACGATTTTTGACCCCCCCCCTTCGTCACAAAAAGTCAGACCCCCCCCTCAAATATGACGTCACAAAGCTCTGCCCCCCCCAAAAAAAAAATAACACATGCTTCATGTCATTGTAGTGCGTATTTAATGTGGCGCTGCACTCTGATGGTGTAGGAGAAAACATTTATTAAAAAGTCTATTTAATTAAGTAGAACGTGTTGTCTATATTTATTTAAAGTTGCGCATTTTGATGTGACGTCACATTTCTCTAACACCCCCCCCCCCCTCGTCACACATCGTCACAAATGTCTGACTCCCCCCCCCCTAGGTGCGTGACGTCATTTATGGACGGCCCCATGACTAGATAGCAAGCCGGTGAAGTTGTTGAAGGAGAGGGGAGCAATGAGAGGTGAGGTGGAGGTTATTTGCTGTAGAGGGGCAAGGGCGTAGGCAGGGAGACCACACATCTGGCTGTCGCCTGATGAAGCTGGTTGTAATTACTGGCGAAACGTCGTGCTCGGATTGTAAATGTTGTGGCTTGGCTCTCCAACACACCGTTGTGCTGTCCTAGTAACGAATTGACCACGTTCTGTTTACGTGACAACCCTTTCTAGTTGGCTGTGTCGGGTGGTGGCGGGTTTAACGACACATTTATACTTTTACGCGCTCTAACCCAAAAAAAACCTTTATTAGGGAGACTGAGTTGCAACAATCCAGACGAGTGAGGGCTCATTGGGAGTGCACAAGAAGTTTGTCAGCGGTGATGAGGGGGCGAATTTCCCTGATTCTGAACCGATGTAAGTGGCACGCGCCGGTGGCGTTGGCGATGTGGGACGTGAAGGAAAATGAGGAATCGAAGGTGACGCCGAGAATTTGGACGGACGCGATCCAAGTTAGACTGAGTGGGGGTGGGGGGGGGGAGAGCACGGTGGTCTTAGAAGGATTCAGGGAAAGGAAAGTTTGTGTCATCCATGCTTGGATGGTCGCCATGAGGCAGGATGCGATGTGTGGTGGGAAAGGTCCGGGGGTGTGAGCCTTGAAGGAAAAGAAGATTTGAGTGTCGTCGGCGAATAGGTGATACGAGATATTGAAAGAAAAAAAGGATGGGCTTGAGGGGGCACGTGTAGAAGGTTGAGTAGGAGAGGACTTAGTGCGGAACCACGGGGGGTGGGGGGGGGTGCGAACCGTGATGGGGGGGGGGGATGAAGAACCACGGCTTGAAAGAGGCAGCAGATGAACGGGCAGCGAGGTAAGAGCCGAGTCAATCAAGTGGGGTGCTACAGAGACCGCGGTTAGACTGAGTGGATGGGGTGATCAAGGGTGTCGAAAGCCGCAGACAGGTACGAGCGAAATTATGGCAGACGAAAGGCTTGCTTTGAAGCTTTCGTGACTGCAGGAATCTATACTCTCTGGTTCTGTCGGTAAAGTCACGTAGGTAGAAAAAATATCAAAAGAAAACACGTTTCGGTCGCAACACAAGCGTCCGTCATTTACTTAGTACGCATGCATGTAAGTTGAAATTCTTTCGCACCGTACGTAGCCAACCGTGGTAATCGGAGGTGCGGGGAGAAGGACAACAAAGGAAACACAAAAGGCACTTCTAAATAAATGAGTTTTTGATTCAGATTTTAAAGTGCACAGCTCCAGTGGCTTTATCAATGTGGGACAGGAAGAGCGTTCCCAGATGGCCTCAAAAACGCATCTGAAAGCGCGCGGTGGCGGTGACCGTTTTTGTTCGATGGGCAGCCAAAAGCTGATGCCACAAGGATGACCGGGAAAAAAAATGATACAAAACCCATTCAGATCCTGCCAGGAATAAACACGAACCCTGCCGCCAATCTTCACCATGAAACAATGGCACTGCTCCATTGGAACCTCATTTGCCAGTAAAAAATCTGATAATTGGTATTTTACCCTTCCATCTGACAACAAAACTGACACCTTTTTGTGTCAGTTTTGTTGCCAGGTAGAAGGGTAAAAAAACAATTATCATATTGTTTACTGGCAAATGAGGTTCCAATGGTGTAAATGCTTTACCCCGAGCTCTCATACTCTTATGGTGCATTGTCTTTGAGTTGTGCGCCTTTTGGCGTCATCTGGTCCAACCCATGTGAGACTAGGCTCTAAGGAAAGCTGTCTCGTGTGTGGACCAATCAACTTCAATGACAGTGCATACATGATCAGAGTTGTGTTTTTTTTGCATTATGACTGCAGGTATTGTGGTCTATGCAAACGTGACTCCTTGTAAAAAAGGTGTCAGTTTTGTTGCCAGATAGAAGGGTAAAAAAACAATTATCAATGGCACTGCTGCCATGCATGCAGCTGCCGGCAGTGTCGGGTTCTACGTCAGCCGATCGTATCGCAATATCGGCTGTTGTTTGGTGCGATGTCCGACGTTATGCCCTGCGAGCTGGGAGCTTCTTCAGGAACGGAATTCTCCGACGAAGCCCTCTGCACATGCGGCGGCACGCCGGGGCAAAGTTGCGAGCGGCACGCGGCATGACCCGCAAACAAATCGGGGCGCTGTGCGGCACGACCCGCAAACGCACACGTGGCAGTCTCGCGATGCCGCGTGTGCTTTGTCTGCGGTGTAACCACGCCACAGGTCGACGTGCAAAGTTGCGTTCGTATTGTTGCTCGACACGTCAGGATCAGAATCTTTAGTTGTCCTGGAGGAGTCCGATGAGCTACGAAGCTATTGAACGCCGCGGACGATGCCACCTTCAAATTTGGCTGCTGTCACTGTGAGATTTGGCACATTGCAAAGAACATGCTTGTGTTTGCGTTCTCTCTAATTGCACACAGCGGCGCGCTCCGTGATGGAATACACGCTCGCGGCGCCTTTTTTGACAACTCCCAAGAAGCCACCCACTAAGAGGCCATGGCGTCATCGCTCAGAACTTTTGTTCGGAGTGAGGCCAGCATATGTTTTTTTTTAATGTGGGGAGGAGTGGTTATTTTGTATGCGACGAGCCATTGGCGAACACTACATGGTAGCCCTGTGCAGAGAACCACAACGAGGCGAGGGTTTACGCTTTCTCGTTATGGCAGCTGTCGAGTGCAGGGCAGAGACAAAACGAATTTGTGATACTGCTTTGGCAGTGGTCCGCAAGCACAAGTAACATGAAGCTCAACACATTCGTCAATAACGCTGTCCTAAAACAACACGGATGCAGTATTCCCTCGTTATTCTTGACGGATACGATCCGTAGATGCTCATGAATTGCAAGTAACGCCGAGCAGGTAAATTAACATCGGTGAATCACCGTCAATCGCATTGACTTTACTTTTTGTGTCGTGTAAGCAGTTCCAGATGATCCTAGTAGCAAAAGCAGCTACATATACTACGAGCCCCGCACTTTCAAGGGCCCCACGCTAAATGCTTTCAAGCTATCAATCCCGTCTTTGGTTATTTCGGTAAAGTCACGTATAAAGATAAAATAATAAATAAAATAATAGCATACGACGTTTCGATTGCAACACAAGCAATCATCATCAGGTATAAATGAAATAGCAACAAAAATCTAACCAGAAAACTATAGACAGACATATAAGCAGACAGATATCACCAAGATACATAGGTAGAGAGTAACACAGGTACAGAGAGGGAGATCGTCTCTGTGGCGAGGCCTTAAATAGACAGAGGGGTATTTTGTTGCTATTTCATTTATACCTGATGATGATTGCTTGTGTTGCAATCGAAACGTTGTGTGCTATTATTTTATTTATTATTTTATCTTTATACGTGACTTTACCGAAAGAACCAAAGAGTAATTACTGCAGTCACGAAAGCTCCAAATTAAGATACTATCAATCCTGGTTCAGTGATTCTGCACTTGCTCTATTACTATAGTACTATACCGCCTTCAACTTTTACGAACGACTCGTGTTCAAGTTTATCGATTTGTCCTATTATGTGGCTGTATAGCAAATGAAAAAATATAATTACTTTACTATGCAAGTAAAAAATTTGCGTTTTTACTATTTAAGTTTTTTTAATTAATTTAGGGCCCCTTTATAACATATGCTACAGGCCCCGCACTTAGCTTAATCTGACACTGCGTGTAAGCGTAGATATTTTTTTCCCCCGAGCGTTACGTTGACGTGCGGCGTAAGAAGCGTGAACAGTTTGCGTCGCTAGCCACCAATTGGCCTCGCAAAATTCCACGCTCGTTGCCTTTCACGAAGCGGCCTGCCGCCCCAGTGCGGCGAGCGCGTTTTAATGAACGCCCTCACGCAGAAGTTCGCGCGCACACACAACAGAAGTGAACAAAAAGAAACCTCATCGGCAAAGTAAACCTACGTCACGCGCGTAAGGACACAAGGTTTACTAACCGCATAATGCACACATTCCAAGATAAATTCGTTATCCATTTGTTTGTTATCCTCGTGTTTTTAAGCGTTAGCTTTCTTTCTCTGACCAGGGGAAGAGGAAAAAAAACCGTGCATTGTTGTTAAGTCATAACGTGTTGAATCTGGCTTGTTATCGGAAAAAAAAGCACAGAAGTGAATGAATGGTTCAAAACGATGGCCATATACTTGGTAAGCCTCCAGCCATGAGCAGTGGTGCAGGCGGTGCAAACGGCACCAGGGCCTATGGGCTCGAGGGGGCCCAAGCGCTGGGCCATCTAGAGCAGGGGTCCCCAACCCAACCGGGCCACGGACTGGTACCGGTACCGGTCCGTGTCCTGTTAGGAACCGGGCCGCACAGCAGCAGGAGGTGAGAGCGGTGAGTTCCCGCGTGGCCCGCCCCCATTATTTTATTTCCCACTTTCGTCCGCGCCTTTTTACCGCACTGCGCATTAGTCTCAGTCACAGTTGTGGTAAGCCCACAAGCTGCTAACCCCCAATAGCCAAAATGAGTAACAAACAAACGTCGCTGGAGAGCTTCTTTGCAAAGGGGGAAAGACCCAATGATGACCCCCCCCTCCCCCCCGGTCCGTGAAAAAATTGTCTTCCACGAAACCGGTCCCTGGTGCCAAAAAGGTTGGGGACCGCTGATGTAGAGGACGATGGGGTCTCGTTTCATTCCTTGCACCACGTCCCCTGTCAACGACGCTCCCTCTAACTGCCCATAACCCTGTGCTCACTCTCTGCAATACTGTATTGACGTATTTTGTTGTTGTTGTTTTGTTGTTATCGTTGTCGCCGCTGTGTTCACGCGCCACCTCAATGCCATCAGCCATTATCTCATCGCTGCTGGATCAAAGTGTCCTAAATCCACCACCATCTCTCAGAGACTTGGAATGTAACAATTTGCCGGGCGCTTGCAAGCAATCCGATTCAGTCACTCCATTTCCACAGTCGATGTCCTCTCTCAGGCATGCTTCCTACGATGGCTGCCCCTTTATAACTAAACTAAACTTTTTATTTCACCAGGTAAGGCCCACTTGGGCTATGTAGCTCTTTTTAGAAGCGACCTGGTCACAAATGACAGTTCAACGAAGCGGCTTATCACGTGGACATTGATTGCAGCAGTCAAATACTCTAAACGCACGTTGATTCTAAATGTGGAGGGGAAAACCGGGGGAACCGGAGAAAAACCACGCAGAGAGAGAAATGCAACTCAAAATATATGGCAGCTGGCGTCATGGCCGGGATCGAACCCACGACCTCCTGCATACCGGGCGAGGTAGTTAACATCTCCTAGTCACCGCGGCACCACAAATAGCCGGGAAACTGGCTCATCGGGACCCTGTTTGTAACAATTGAACTTAAAACATTAAGCAAATAAAAATGTTTTATTTTAATGTAATGAAAATGTTTATCACATCGTGTATACGCTTTCATCATATGTAAGGCTATCGTTTTGAAACACTATTTTATGGAGATGGCTTTGAATCGGTCCGGCATTCCGTTTGCATCATTGTATTGCGTGGCACTTTGTGCAACCGTACCGCGCACAGAGTATGCAGTTATTATACTATTTAAGTCTTATTGTCATCAATATAAACTGGTGGCATTTTGCTTCGTGATATTTCGTAGGTACCTGCTTTTGACAGCGTGCTTCCTCCATCGATAATCTGAAACGAAACATCGGCGATGAGTATATTCCGTTTTTTGTTGATTTCACACTCCAACACACGAGCGCAATACTTCAAAGGGGTCTGAATTCGTTTTTCAAACCTCGACGTCGACCCCTTTGGCGTAAAGTCGTCAATAAATAAATAAATTACGCCATGTTTTCACCACAATATAGCGGTTACAGCGCATAATATACGGCGGTCCATAAGTGGTACATAACTTAGGTCCAGATGTTAAAACAAACTTTGTTCGGAAAGAAAGCAAATGGCACGGCCGTAGGAATGCACTTGTGATTAATAATGGCTAACACCTGGGCCACAGGAAGAGAAAATAACACAGAAAACCGAACTCTGGTATTCACCCAACTGAATTTGCGGCACAAGCATCACATGCAAGCATTGTGTGTACAGCGTGCTCGTGCATTTGTGCAGTACCTTCTGTGCGTGTGTTTTTTGTCGAGCAAAAACAACTTATTGACACTATTGTGTTCAGTTCAAATGTACATACATGAAAACAAAGCTATGTTTAACCTCGGCATGGTCTTAAATCGTAAACTGGTTATAAGGCTAGTGGGTTAGGGTCTCGGCTTATCTCAGCTTAAATCAGTGACCGGTGCTAGAAGACAGTAGGCTAATGTCTAAGCCTCGTTATTATCATCATCAGCAATGATTTATCTCATTGAGCCATCTCCTCCCGGGCGTGTTCCTTTCCTTCGGCTGCCGCTCCGTTGTTAATCCTAGACCACTGGCCGTTATCCCGTCTATCAACATATCCTGTCGAAGCACAATTACTTGTCCCAACTGTGGATAACAAGTCCTCTGACCCACGTGCTCCTCTTCCCGTCTCTCAGCCATAGAGACATTCTAAGCGTGTCCTTCACCCCACGCTTGCTCTCCGTGATTCACTTATCGCCCCCCCCCCCCTTTTTTTCTTCTTCTAAATTTCGATGCCGCTGGCCACGTTCATGGTCACCGTGTCACAGCAGGCGAAGTCTGCTGTGACATCGTTCGTTCGCACCTCCGATTGGCACGGGTTGGCTACGTAGGGCGCGAAAGAAGTTCGACAGACGCATTCGTCACGAGTATGCGTTGCTTTAAAAACTCGGGGGGGGGGGGGGGGCTTCTGTGTTGTTTTTTTACGACCGTGCATTCATTCAACAACTCATGGGGAACGAAGGTTCGCTTGACATGGGTTTGCCTTAGCCGGGACCGTGAGTGGGTCGGGCGAGTGTCAGCGTGAAGGCGGGGACGTGTCCTTAGTCGTAGTCCTCGTCGTCACCTTGGTCCTGCCACCAACGTGGGTTGACCCCGAGGCCATTGAACTCTTGGAGAGTCCAAACTTGTTGCTGGTCGCAGCTAAGCAACAGAAACACACGAAGTGTGGGTTTTTTCAGTTTTTCTTTTCAAGCGTTGAGGCTTCGCTTGTTTTTTTCTGGTTCATGTGAAATTGCTTAAAATCATATTTACTTTGCCTCTTAAAGTCTAATCATAGTCTGCCAAAACGCATCGTTGGCCAAGTGTTCGTATGGTGCCCTTGCCATCTGCTACTAATTTAGCATGCCTTGTCTATGCAATAAATAATAGTAATAATTTACTGTCCTGCCGGTCCAAAGCGGGATGAAGGACTCCCTACAGCGTGCCGGTTATTGGGGTTGTTTGACCATATTTGACCACGCTGTTTAGCGCGGGTTGGTGAAGCGCGGGGTGGGGGGGGCCTGCAGTGGTTCGGTTTCTACTGCACTAATTACTGTCTCACCAATTCACTCGTTGTGTACGAAGATAATTATTAGACTTCATAGAGTGGCTCCCGAAAGACAATTGGCGTCAGTTGAGGCTATTGATGTCAATGGGTTACATTGAAACTACATTAGAGTGATCTTCTTGGTTCTTTCGGTAAAGTCACGTAGAATGGAAAAAAAAATTTTCTCACGACGTTTCGGCCACAACGCAAGCAACCGTCCTCAGGTGGAGAACAGGTCTGTCGAGAAGACAGTCTTCTGTTCTCCACCTGAGGACGGCTGCTTGTGTTGTGGCCGATACGTCGTGAGAATTTTTTTTATTTTTATTATTTCCATTCTACGTGACTTTACCGAAAGAACCAAGAAGATGAATCCCTGCAGTCACGAAAGCTTTAAATCGAAATTTACATTAGAGTGTATATAGCAGTATTCATTACAAACTTGATTTATTCTTGGTCATTAATTTCAGGCACATACTGTATCTGCTACGGTGACTTAAGCAGTAAAACGAATATGATTCATTATTTACTTATTGCAAAAAAACTACATAGAGCTGAATCATTAACTTGCAGGGGAGATCACGGAAACACCACCAACTTACCACCTTCATTATTTGTTTTGGGATTCAATAATTGAACAGCTGATCACATGCTTTCATAATTTCCTGGGTGGCTGTGGTGGGAATTGACCCATCAACCTCGTGAAAACCAACTCATTGCGTTAAGTGCTTACTCATCAATTGTCTGACCACTCAAAATGTAACACATCGAGCCCAACGGGTTACTTATGCCCACATAACAATAATTTCAACTTGTAACACGTACAGCATTAGGGATAGAGAACAACTCGGAGGTGCAAGGAGACACAGACAAGCTGAAAGGCAGCCACACGATGAGCTGGCACTTGCAATCACCCAAGCTCTGCGGTCCACTATATAGGGAGGTGTTCTCAGTCGATTACTGAGCGTTTACACTCAGACAGCACCTGACTTCGGTGGTGATTGGTAGCTAAGCAGCGCTGAGTCTTAATAGTGCTTGCGTGGGTGACCACCATGAATTACTGTTGTCAAGCTGGGGGGCTACGCTGTGGGCAGGCAGCAGATGGCAGTATGCAGAACATTGCTGTACTGTCTACGCTCTGCACATTCACCAACCGCGACTGTCTAGCACGGCGAAGTACTGGATTGCCATGCTCCATTAACCTGCAAGGCATGCGGAGGCCATGATCTAGCAGTGCACTGACACTAAGATGTGTACAAGTACAATAGAAGGCTTACATGTTGGTGCCAGGACGCCATTGATGATGTGGATGGCACCGCTGGTCGCCATGAGATCACTTTCAACCACCTTCTTTCCGTTGACCAGAAACGAGCCATCTTTCTGTAAATGTAAGACGTAAAATAAATTAAACGATTCGCAATCAAATAAAACAGAATGGCTTCCACCCGTAGTTCACGGCGTGCATAGTGATGTGCGCTCAGTTGACGGGCTTTTTATTCGCTTGTTAAAACTTTCCCCAAAATGTATTCCGACTGTGCTATCGGCACCATATAATGGGTTGTATCCCATTGGGAACGCTTACAAAGGGGAGTAATCGCGTATCTTAAAGAGCGGCCCGCATAAGTAGATTTCACATAATTTCTCATGAGATCCATTTAAGTGACCTTTAAAAAAATCCATACACTAGGGATACAGCCTTTCACTTTGGCAGTCAAACTGATATAATTATTTATAAAGATGGAATTTGCCAAATTAAGCGATAGGCCAATTTTAATTTGATGGGCTATTATTGCAGTCATCTTTGGCAGGAGCTGAGACCATCACTTCGCTACATTTGAGAGTGTGGCTTCAACGTGGACGGATGACACCCAGATTGACCCAGGGCCTCAGTAGTTGCCAGCTTATCGTTCTGACTCACAAGCCACCTCAATGTCATCATCAGCTATTATCTAGCCACTGTTGGATGAAGGCTGCCCCAAGCCACCACCATCTCTCAAAGACGTGGAATGTAACAATCTGCCTGGCTCTTGTAATAATACAATTAAATCACTCAATTTTCACAGTCGATGTCCTCTCTCAGGCATATTTCCTACCATGGCTGCCCCTCTAAAACTAAACTAAACTTTTTATTTCACCAGGTAAGGTGAGCTATGCAACTCTTGTTCAAAAGCGACCTGGTTATCACAAATGATAACTCAACGAAGTGGCTTGTCGCGGGGAAATTTAGAGCAGCGACCTACTCTGAACGCGTGTTTCTAAATGGGCAGGGAAAAACCGGAGGACCCGGCGAAAAATCCATGCGACCACGGGGAGAACATGCAAACTTCAAATATACAACAGGCACCAGGGTCGGGATCGAACCCAAAACCTCCTGCATACCAGGCGAGGTAGTTAACATATCACCACTGGCCATCAACCCTTTCGTGGCGTGTCCTACCCAAGCCCTCTTGCTTTTCTTCACAGTCAATACGATATATTTCAGTATAACACGTAGGCTTTTCAACACAGCGGTGTGCTGTACAAGTGACGAATTGGCCACGTTCTGTTTACGTGACAACCCTTACTAGTTTGCCATGTCGGGTGGTGGCTGGTATAACGACATATTTGTATATTTACGCGATCGCTTTGGCAGACTATGATTAGACTTTAAGAGGCAAAGTAAATATGATTTTAAGCAATTTCACATGAACCCCCCCCCCAAAAAAAATACTTATGAACGATACATTTCACTCCTGGACGTTCCCTAATTCACGCGCTCATCTTGCTGCCCTTCAGCGTAAGCCCCAAGCAGGCAGTGCCCTCCGACTCTCCGCCGCGCCTGTCGCTGCGTGCACCTCTAAAAACGTGCTCCGTGTGGTCGCGCGCACTCACGCTGCTTTCGATCTCGAGCAGGCCTCCGTGCAGGGTCCTCAGCACGTTTTTGGCCCCGCCGACGATGCCTCCGCTCACGAGCACCTCGCTAGCCAGGTGGAAGTTAAGAAGGGATTCCAGCTCCTTGGGATTGCCTGTGGGGACGCGCACGTGGACGCCCGGGGTTTCAGAGTTTGCTTACCCGCGGCCGATGCAGAGGCTCGTTTAATAATTATGAGCACATGTCCAGATTCGAACTCAGGATGTCAGCGATGCTGGCTCAGGGCTCTCAGCTTTGAGCCACCCTGAATCAACATCGTATAAACGAAGCAAACATCTATTTAAAAAAATAAATGATGTCGCTGACCCGTGACAATTCATCAAATTGTGCGGTCCGGGATATGCAGTGGTGAATCATTGCACGCTCCCCCTCCTACGATGAGCCCTGGGCAGCCTTTCGAAAGAAGCAAATCAAACTCCACGGAGCTATTCAGCGTGGTTGAAGTTTGCTGGTAAGTGTTCATAATCATAATAATAAACTGTTCAATTACCTGCTTTAGCCGCATATGCAGTGGCAAATTTGGGAAACTCAGACTGGGTCACTTGTGTCTGCTGACCCCAAGTTCTGACTTCAGCACAATGAATTCCCTGGGGACTCTGGATTGCATAACGCATGGCTCAGACCGGTGGAATGTGTACAGGATTGCATAAAACACTTTAGGGGTCACCCTTAAGAATAACGCACTATGGGGAAAAGTACTCTTTTACCTTAGGCAATGTCTTTTAAAGGTGCCAGTATAGAAACCTTAGATATTTCACTTAAGCGCAACACTTAACTAAAATGTTTCTCTTACATTAAGGGAATTTGACTTCAGGGTGTCACAATGAACGCCTTTAAGAGTTTAACTAAATGCCTTGATACACTCGTCCAATTGTATGGCGTGTCATTGGAAATTGTCGCTGCCAATTAATTTTCTCTCCAGGAACATGAACATGGATGGCATAGAATTTGGCAACTATTGCCGAAGAAGGTTGCCCTAAAATTACCTTCGTGCACGATGACCTTCACGCAACGTAAGAATTTTCTCCTTTCAATAAAAACCCAGCTCTGAGACTTTGCCCAGATCTGTGAGAATCAAACCCGCTGGGGCTGCCACTCATCCAGGAAATGGGAGTGCAGAAAGTGTGGGTTGTGTGAAACAATCTGAGCGGAGCTTTTGAGCGTCATTGCCTTCACGTGCGTGCTGTGTTTCCTCCCGGTGCTCCGATTTCCTACCCACGCACAAATCACTTTTAAAGGAAACTCAGGATTTCGTGAATTGGGAAATAATTGTTTTTGTTTATTTAATTGTGTTATTAAGTGCAAAGGAAAATTGAGGTATTGTATTCGCTGTTTTTTTTACTTTGTTGCACAAAGCGGCGATTTCTTCAGGGGTCCCCTGGCGCAGAGCGAGGACTGTTGGCTGCGGAAGATCGGTGTGGCAAGCGCCTACCACGTGCGGTGACGTCAGTGGCATGGCTAGTCAGTGTGCAGGCGGTGCAGCCGCGGGAGGGGAAAGGTGGATGGGGGGGAGGTGGTGGGGGTGGGGGGAACGAAGTGACGGATGGAGGATTCCGTTCTGAGCAGAAGGGGCCCAATGCCAATGGCGCAAACTCGACACAGCCGAGGTAAGTGCCAGTCTGCATTGGCAATCAAAGCACTTTGGTGGGGGGGGGGGGGGCTCGTAAAACTCTGGCAGTTTCGCGAGCCCACGCCAGACAGAAGCAGAGGGTGTTTGTGAAATCGTGGGCACTATTTGCTCATGAAAATAAAAATAAAACTTTAGTGGGAACAAATGTTTCTCTGCGTCTCTCCTCCATATTTATGATTTCAGGGCAATATGAGACTCGCCCTGTCAGCATTACTTTCACTTTCACGGGGTGGGGGGTCAATGAACGCGCTGCGAATCTCCACAGCAATTAAACCCCTCCCCCTCCCCCCCAAAAATTGCTGTGGTCACAAAAAGTGATACACTTTAACCTTACAGAACGCAATGGAAATATAAATACCGTTACGCATAGTGGATTATTTTTTTATTATTTTAATGCCTTGTTTGTGTTGCGTGTGTATTTGTGCTGTAGCTTTCATTCCGTTAGTTCTAAAGGTAACGTCTAATTATTAAAATTGTCAGAACTTTGTGAGTTCACTGCTGAATGATGGCCTCCCCACACGGTCACGTGGTTTGTTTGACCATACTTCACCGTGCTGGTTAATGTGCATACACTCAATAAGCAATGCATGCATTGTTGGAGTGCAAGACTTGATTTTCATTGCTCAAGTGAAGTTTGCTCACAATACAATATGTAACAACACAATATAAAAGTTTTCAATGTGTGGTATCTAAATGTGACCTCACATCAAGACGCATGATTAACAAAGGCTGGATGGTTCTTTAACAAAAAAAAAATGTGTTATATAAATATTCTTAGGTTTTTTCGGTAAAGTCACGTAGGTAAAAAATTAAAATTAATAAAAGTAAAATAAAAAAAGGCTCAGTCCTTTGTTATGTAGACTAGCCGTAGTCTCAAGCCGCACCAACCTTACCATAATAATAAAAAGGGGGCCTGTCCTGACTCATCCCCCCCCTCAACCAGTATATATACGGGGTAGTATCTCTTGGAATTTATCATTTACTTGATACAGCAAGCGTGCTGTGACGGTTCCACCTGAAGACGGAGGCTTGTGTTGCCTCCGAAACGTCGTGATTTATATTTTTTATTTTATTTTACTTTTATTAATTTAAATTTTTTACATACGTGACTTTACCGTAAAAAACCTAAGAATATGAATCCTTGCAGTCACGAAAGCTTCAAATCTAGGGTTATATAAACTCTGCATTGATTCGTGTTTAGGGAAGTCTGCCACAGTGGTGTAATGGTGAGTGGCACACTGGACTTGCAATCCAGGGGCTGCCGGTTCAATCTCCTGGCGTGACAGCTGAAAGAATGCTGCAAATGTCCGAAATCCTGCCTCTCTCCACCCAGCAGTCTAAATGGGTACATCACAGTCATTCGGCGGGATATGTGTGATGGGTTAAAATGTGGGTACTCTCACCTCTTACAAGATGTGTTGGCCAGCATGAACGAGTCTAATAAAATACGCTCTAGACTGGGGGGAGGGGGGATCTACAACTGCCTCTAGTAGACACTCTTCTGCCAGCAATGGCACGAGTGGAGAAATTGCAGGTCTCCACCTTTGCCTTTTATTGCAACAAGCTGAAGTCTTTGCGGCGTCTTTCGATCATTACCGACACAAGAGAATAACAGCGTGGTGGCAAAGAGTAAGGTTCTTGAAGCCATTAAAGCTGAGCAAGGAAGAGAGAGAGAGAGGTTGTAAATCGTAACGACGTGCTTCGTGTTGAAAGAGAAGGTGCCCGTCGCATCGAACGACACACCCGAGGCAAACGCACCCTTTAGCCTGTTCAGCTCGGCCTTCGGCAGAGCAGCAAAGGCCTCGTTTGTTGGAGCGAAGAGAGTCAGGCGACCGCCACTTCGAAGTTTTTCCGTGAGCCCCGCGGTCCTTATCAGCTCGACCAGAGTGCTGCGGGGGATGAAAGCCACAAAATAAAAGCAAAGGGCGCCGCACGTGAAAGCCATTTGTGTGCCTCTCGCAGTCTGGGAATACTTAGCGGGGGGTTAATGTGCGGCAGCTGCATATTTTGTACAGCTCGGGGAGGTTGGAGATCAAGCGGCTCTCCCATTGGGGTTTTAATTAGAATATCAGTCAGGATTAATGATGGCGCTGGACTGCGGGCTGCAGGTTCACGTTTGTTCGTGGGGCTCAGCGTCGAGGGCTTGTGCCGTTGTAAGAATAAGTTGAGGTTGGGCCTCTTTTTGGTTTTTATTGCAAACGTATGGTTGGTCGTAATTATTGTTGCCCAGGGTTCGTGTAATTTCAATTACTTATTACAATAAGCAGAGGCTAAAAATATGTGCCACCATTGTGAATAACAAACACCGCCTTGTAATTGAATTATACAACAGGTCAATGTGTTAGGAAATCGACCCTTTGCATAACAGAATATAATTGGTTTAGCTTGAGTAATAATAATTTTCATTACATTTCGCAACTAAATACCTACGTGTATCAAGCTGCTGTACAAAGAAAGCATATATATTAACAGAGACAGCACATTCGGATAAAATGCATATGGCATTCCCACCACCACCATCACGCTGCGACTGCTACTACCGTTGCTTTTCTCAAGAGCGGAGCTCGAAGGTTTGGGAGGTTCTGTACTAGTTGAATTAAGGAATCTGGTAATTGAGTATGGCTTCATGGTGTGGCATTGCTCTATGATTCGTGTTAGACACCGGGTGAAATGTCACGCCTTGGCCAATGTAAACCAGTAGCGTAATCGCTTCACTGTTTTAATCAAGATGTACATGTGGCTCAGCGAGTTTGGCATTCTTCGCGATCATTAAATCATAGATCGCACGCGCACACACACACACATGGGGCTTCATTTCTGCCGGGTCTGTCCAAATCGGCGACCCGGAAAATAGTTGCGCACCCAGAAGGCCACATCCATCATACTATTAAACTATGAACTATTTTTCATTTTACCAGGTAAGGTCCACTGAGCTATGTAGCTCTTTTTCAGAAGCGACCTGGCCACAAACGATAGCTCAACGAAGTGGCTTATCACGTGGGAATTGACAGCAGCCAAATACTCTAAACGCGTGCTGATTCTAAATGTGGAGGGAAAATCCGGAGGACCTGGAGAAAAATCCACACGATCACGGGGAGGACATGCAAACTCTAAATCTACAGCAGGCATCAGGGTCGGCATCGAACCGACCGCCTCCTGTACACCGGGCGAGGTAGTTAACATCTCGCCACCGCTCGCGGCTTGTGGCTTCTACTCGGCACGTGGCAACCACACCAGTCCGACCGACGGCCCGGGATAATATTGAGGGAAAGACGAAGTCGTGCCTGATGGCACGCTCACCTGAAGCGACGATCTGCCTGCAGAATCTCGAGAAACGAGCGTTCGGGGACCTGGATGAGTTTGTTGATCACGTGTAAGATTCCCAGTCGGCCCTCCTTGCCCATGTTGGAGACGCAAGAGTTTTCGATGCAGATTGCCTGCAAGAAATCCCCGTTAGTGTGACGATGTTAAATGGCCATCAATCAACATTTTGCTGCTTAATATCATTCCTCACACGAGTGTCAAACATTTCCCGGATGTGCCGACGGAATTAAGAAGCAAGACTGTGCAGTGCGCTGCCCTGCTTTTTGCGTTTAGCTCCTTGTCCTTCACCCGTGCCTCCAATTAGCACGGCTGGCTACGTACGATGCGAAAGAAGCTCAACATACGTAGGTAGACATAGGGGCCGTCCATAAATGACGTCACGCGATTTTGGACGATTTTTGACCCCCCCCCCCACGTCACATGGCGTCACAAAATGTCAGACCCCCCCTTAAATATGACGTCACAAAGCTCTGCCCCCCCCCCCAAATAAAACATGCTTCAAATCGCTTTAAACTATTGTCATTGTAGTGCGTTTTTAATGTGGCGCTACACTCTGATGTTGTAGGAGAAAACATTTATTAAAAAGTCTATTTGATTAAGTAGAACGTGTTGTCTATATTTATTTAAAGTTGCGCATTTTGATGTGACGTCACACTTTTCAAACACCCCCCCGCCCCTCGTCACACATCGTCACAAATGTCTGACCCCCCCCCCCCCAGGTGCGTGACGTCATTTATGGACGGCCCCATACATACGTAGGCAGTAGCATGCGTGAGCTTAGGATCACAACAAGTGTCCAAGACCACCAATAACTTTGCATCCACAGGGCCTAGGATGCAACTCAACATTCAGAATTTATTGTTTTTAAGGTCACGCCTGCTGGTTTTATTTTGCTGCCCGTTCAACCGAGGCACTGCGAGTTTAAAGACAATCGCTCAACACTTTCTGGTTGCTCAACGGAGTTGAAGCATAGAGTCATAGTCGAGGCAGTGAGTCGTAGTCGAGGCTTAGAGTCGAGGCTTCGAGTCGTAGTCGAGGCATAGACGCACAGAAGACGTGGAGTTGATACCGAGCGAAACTGTGAATATGAACAGCTTCGAATGAGATCGTCAGCCGTTGACTTTGACACTTAAAGCAACGAATTGGGAGGAGGGAGATCCAGGAAAACTGAAACTTTCACTTTCCCATTTGCATTGTGAGTGGCACCCTAATTGTGGGGAGGGGGGGGGGTAAACTAACAATGCAGACCATCTCGTGTATTGCGACACCGTAGTATGCTTAAGATATACGAAGTATTTGACAAAGTTTCACACGTAGGCTTTCAAGAACGATATCATCCATAATCCAGGTTTTTTTGGGGTAGATCGCGTAAAAAAATGAATGAGTCGTTAAAACCGGTCACGTAAACAGAACGTGCCAATTCGTTACTAGTACAGCACACCACATTCATTCATCCCCCCCACCACCCACGTTGCTCATGAAGTGCTCACAAGTGATGCCATCACATCTACCCCTCTATTTAAGTAACGAAACAAGATGATGTCTCCACAAATCTGGCTGTCACCTGATGAAGCTAGTTGTAATTACTGACGAAAAACGTCGTACTCAGATTGTAAATGTTGTGGGTTTACTCTCCAACACTGTACTAGTAACGAATTGGCACGTTCTGTTTACGTGACAAACCTTCCTAGTTGGTTGTGTCGGGTGGTGGCGGGTTTAACGACACATTTACATATTTACACGGTCTAACCTAAAAAAAACCTCTACTCTATTTGACAAAGGTTTGAAGGAGGTGGATTTTTATCCTCGTCGTAAATTCCGATGGATTTTTTCCCGAGGAACTTTTATGAAACACACGAAAGACCCATTCGTGTTAATGTTCAGCATTGCTTCTGCATTCTGTCTTGTATTCGACAAGCTCTCAGTGGGACGTAAATACAGAATACACCTTACCGGGGTATTCATTAAAATAAACACTGCAAAAGGAACATTTTATGTTGTCAAATGCCGTGATACAATGTTTGGTTTTTTTAAAGTGGCAATGCTGTACCATGTGCCAAGTGGCGATGTATATTCCAATATGGCTCAAGAGTAATGTTTATGGATGGGACATTTGATAGTTTGAACTGCAAAACATTGTCAGGAATTGAAGACATGTGGTGGGGAAAATTGCATTCAGCACAGTTACAATTGGGAATTGATGCACAGCAGAATATTAATAATTTGTATTTCTAAAGGGAAAAAAAAACACATCCATATGAATCTATTTATTCATTATACATGTTCGTGTCACCTTTTCACTACTTATAATACTGTTAGTTTATGGAAAATTGTTCGTCCAATAATTCAATTTTAGTAAATATATGAGCAATGTCGTAGAAATCTGAGCATTGGACACACACTCACAGTTCCTCTTTGTCAAATGCAAGTTACTGGACATCTGTGAAATAGAGCTTCATAGCTCATCGGATTCCTCCTCCAGTCTAAATACATATTTTGATTCTGAAGTTTGTTTTGGAGAGCGAGTGGCCTGACCTGGCGAGCAGGCAAAGGTTATTTAATGGAGTGATTGACGAGTTATGATTGTTTGCTAGGGACATCTGTTGATGGAGAATTGAATTACAGTGCTTTAATAATAATAATACTACTACTGCTATTGTCTTATTGAAAGATACCTGTTGTTATGATCGCCATACCCACGATTGATGCGCTGAAAGATGTTCGAATGCTTGTACAGAAGTCCACTTTCAACTCAAGAACAAAAAGCGGAGCAAGGATTAGCCCCCGTGCAGACGGTCACTTTCCTGCGTGGACAGCTACATTGGTGGGGCTATGGACAATAAAGCGCCTACCGAAGCTAGTCTCATCTTCACGATGTTTACGTATTCTTGGTTCTTTCGGTAAAGTCACGTAGAAGGGAAATAATAATATAAATATAAAAAATAAAAATTCTCACGACGTTTCGACTGCAACACAAGCAATCATCATCGCAATTGTAAACAATTGCAACGTGACGCTGTTGGAACAAACAAACAAACAAAAATGTCGTGTATATTATTGATGGACAAGCGCTTAAAGGTCAATTTCGTCCGGGGTCGAATGTTCACGCGCCTCTTGTGGGTCAGCATGCTGTTCAGGGATTCAATTCTCATGGAAAATTATCGAGGCTCCTCCCACTCATGAGCCACTCCCCACTCACACACCCCTGGCAGTAGCGGGGGAGGGGGCTGGCAAATATTTTCTGTAACTCAGCCTCGGACAACTCCAGCAAAAATGAAGCTGGCGGGTGGGGGTGCGGTGGTGCGGTGGTGTGCAGTGTGATCCCCGAACTTTTCTGTAGATGAAGATGCGGATCTTCTTTCCGCCCAGGGTCTCGAGCTCCTGTCCGTTGTAGAGCTGGTATAGCGAGACCTGCCCCTTGATCACGTGGTTCTTGAGCAGCTCCGCGATGTCGTCGGACAGCTCGAAGATCGTGGTGTCTTGACGCGGTCAACAAAAAATAAACAACAAATAAAAACAACTCGTCAGTTCAGCCGCTCGGCAGGAAAGGCGACCGTTGGAAAGGCGACGCTCGATCTCAACGTGGAATAAAGAGCCAAACCGCAATGGCAGTGACATCAAATCTTGTCAACGACATGCAACGTGTGTGTGTCATTACATCCGCAAAAATGAATTGTGTAAAACAAATTTTCATCATCAGTTGTAATGTTTACGAATTGCAATAGAGCAACATTAGTTTTGATCTCAACAACAACGACGACCATGCCGAGAGTTTATGATCACTACTTTTATCCATGCTTCTCTGCATTGTCTGATGAGTAGAGGGCTTAGGATAACCCGGCATGTGAATGACATTCATGGCCATGGCCGAACATTGGTGGCGAGTGACATGGGAAGCAGTTCTGGGCCACCGCACCTCCACCAGCCCACGCTTATCATTTACATTTCCACACGGTAAGCCACTTCGGTGAGCTATCATTTGTGGCCAGGTTGCTTCTGAAAAATAAGTTCATACCTCAGTGGGCTTTGCCTGGTAGGATGGGGATAGTTTAGTTTTATGTTTGTATATTTTTGGGTGATTTGCCTGCCTCTCCTGTACTTTGCACTACTATTGTACTGTTTGTTGTTGTAACGTGCCCCTACTGGTCATCTGTGAAAAAGAGCTTTATAACTCATCGGATTCTTCCAGTAGAAATAAATATGCTGATTCTGGTCAAACAACCCCAATGACTCACACAGTATGGGAGGTCCCTTCATCCAGCGTTGCATTTACAAAAGGGCTCCACATTATATTATGTATTTTTATTTATTTGGATTTACAACAGTACATGTTTTATTATGGCCCCTCCAGATGGTGTTTATTCTCTCTGCATCACTGATAATCAGCATCGTGCAGCGGACAACAGCAAATTAAAAACGAGCAGCCAAAACGCAGCCCATGGAAACATTGAATAAATATACACGAGAGCCAATGTGGCTCCTCCATCTATGTATAATGTGAACAACACAGCAGTTACAGGGTCATTGCATTGTCTAAGGTCAAACAGTTTAGTCTCAAGTCTTTTTGTTTCACATTTTCACCAAGATTCTGTAGACCACGGCATTGCAGATGGCTCTGCTTGAAATTGAGAGCAACTGTTCTTGGCTCTATAGTTTTTCGTATTTCTATTATTACAACCAGTTATGTATCGCTTGATCTAATTTGTCCATATGCAAATGTATAGTAATCGGTTATTATAATCGCTCACCAAAACCGGTTGTCAGATCAAGTTCTTAATCGTGTGCCGCTCAGTATAAGTCAATGGCATAGCTGTCGAGTGTGTAAGCGGTGCAACTGCACCAAGTCTCATAGGGTATAGGGGCCTGGGTTCTGGGCTACAGAAGGGATGACATCTATATGGGACCCCCATTTGATTCCTTGCACCAGGGCAATGTCAATCACGCTATGTCCCTGATCACGGAATGTCCCTTTTTAAATCGACATCGAAAACTCATGTCTTTAGAACTGCTTATTGTGGTTAGTTTGTTGTCCTTCCCCCGCACCTCTGAATATCACGGTTGGCTACGTACGGTGCGAAAGAAGTTCAACATATATAAATACGATATAAATAATGATGATAGACAAAGGCACAGCCTTGCAATAACTTGCTCATGCTACTGCTGTCCAAAGTGCCTCCATTACATGGATCTTTAGAGAGTCCCTTTGGAGAATTGTTTGGCCTACTTGACAATGCTGGCCAGACGTCTTGGGAGAGGTTGGAATACCCGCACTTTACCCTGCCGAATGACTAACCGTGGTAAAACTGTGGTGTTACTGTGGTGTACTCATACTGCTGGGTGGACAGAGGTGGAGGGGGTGGGGTGGGGGAAGAATTATTAATAAACTTGTTGCACATGCCGTGCCAGGAGATGGAATCGAACCGGTGACATCTGTGTTGCAAGTACACATGTTCTAACCATTACACCACAGCAACCACCCTTAACAGCGGTGATGTTGATGATGAAAACAAAGTGTTGCAAAATAAAAAATAACTCAACAAATTTGTCGCAAATACTCTGCGTGTCCTTAAAAGGAAACACATCATTGGCGACGTTTCAGGCAATGACTCTTCTGCAAAGCGCATAAAATAACAATGAGTATGTACGAGCCAATTTTCCGAAAGGTCATCGATTATACATGTTTCATCTTAGGGCAGGGCCGTCGACGAATGTGTTGAGATTTTCCTTTTGTTTTGCCCGTGGTGCTTGCCAATGCCTGCACAGGCAGGAGCAGGAGGAGGAGGAGGAAGGGGGGGGGGGCCCAACGCGGGCACGCGTACCGGTGAAGGCCTCGTTCTTCGGAGCGAGGAGGGTGTACGCCTCTCCCGGCTTCAGGGAGCCCTTGAGGCCAGCCTCGGCGAACATGTCGATGAAGCTCGTGACGCCGGCCGAATCGGCCAGCTCAAACACAGACTTGGCTGTGGGGGATGGCGGTAGAGGGGGGGGGTGGCAAGGTGTGTCAAACCCACGCACATGTGCAGTGAGCAATATATATGTGAACTAAACTAAACAAAAAAATTTGCAATTAATCTCGCGGTCGTAAAAAAATACATATATATTTTGTTGCCTCTGAGCGCGAGGGGGCAAAGTGCGAAAGTAATCTGACTACCGTAAGCAAAACATGCCGCGTGCATTTATTTTCTTACGGGGCACTTTTAGTGTGGCGTTGCAACGCGATATTAAGTAAGATGGATTTTGTCGCGAAACAGCGCTGCAGTCGGTGATTTCACTTTGGCCGCCTTTGTTAAGCGTTTGAATGAACTTATTTTACCTAACTGTTAACAATTGTATTAACATGCACATTGTCAGAGGCTTGATGGATTATTATTGATGGGGGTTTTTTTTTCAGTGGGCTAACTTACTGAAAACTAAGTGAGCTTGGTCCAAACACATGCATGTGCTGTATGTATGTTGAACTTCTTTCGCACCGTACGTAGCCAACCGCGCTAATCGGAGGTGCGGGGGAAGGACAACAAACTACAGGCAAAGAGCAGCTTCTAAAGAAATGATTTTTCAATCGAGATTTAAAAGTGCATAGCTCCAGTGGCTTCCTAATTTCAGAAAAAAAATTGCTTCGAATCACGAAGAGGGGATGATGATGGCCGATGGATAAGACCGGCGATGGAACGGTAGCCAAAGGACTTGTATAAAAGCCGGACCTCTGAACGGTCCAGGCAATCGTCATCCACCCGAAAATCAAGAGCCTCCTGAAGAGAAGAGCCCACGGGCAGAGCCATACCCCTGGCAAGGTTCGGTTCCAGCTTACATACCAGTGAAGACCAACAAGCTTCACTCAAGAAGGGCTAGAATCGCCAGTGGGAGGAGTATGGGGTGTAAGGGGCCCTTGCCCCCTTTGTGTTAGGGATTATTTGTCAATAAAAATACGTGTTGCCTCAGAGCGACTCTCTTCTAAACATTGACACACTGCATATGAATTTCGATGTAAAGCTTTCGTGACTCATCTTCTTGGTTCTTTCGCTAAAGTCACGCAGAAGGGAAATAAAAAAATACAACATAATAAAATTATTTTTTCCCTTCTACGTGACTTTACCGAAAGAACCAAGAAAACACTGCATATGTATATTGCACTTCTTTCTCACCGTACGTAGCCAGCCACCGCCGGGGGGAGAGGGAAGGGGGGTAAGAACAACAAAACTTAACGGACCCCCCTCCCCAAAAAAAAAAACTTCTGAAGCAAAGAGTCACCCGATTTGCCGAGCGCTCAAAACGGGGGGGGGGGAAGTGGGAGGATTAAATTTCCACGAACCTGAGTTGGGCACGAGAACATCGTCGATGAGGTGCACCACGCCGTTGCGTGCGAGCACATCCTTCTTGGTGACGATGGCCTTGCCGTTGAGCGTCAGCTTGTCGCCGTCGCAGCCGACCGTCAGAGGCGTCCCCTCCAAACTCTCGAGATTTGCGTTGCTCAGCACGGCCTCGGAGCACTGGAGGCTGTCCACCATGTGGTTGTTGAGCAGGGCTGTGCACGTGGATGCGGGGTGTTGGGAGGGGGGGTGAGACGCGTGAACGCATTGTTCGAGAGGCGAGCAGAGCGCTGCACTTATTGTTGCGTCCGGCTCGCTGTCGTTCGATGTGCACGTTTGGCTGTGCACGGTACGAGAGAAGCTCACGTTGCTCGATGGTTTAGGAGACACTGTGTGTTCGAAGAACAGCGCAGGCACGGCAGGCACGGCTGTTCACGAACGGAGAATGAACGAGTCGGCCTTTTTTAAAATCCTTTATATTAAGTTCGCTTGCTTGCTTAGGACCGTGCAAATCTTTCGGTCGTTTTTTAACCCACTTCCCGTGATCCAATCGAGCTGACATTTTGCACACAGACTCGTTGTGCGAGACAATTAATGTTCGTGAAATTTTTTTTCCAAAATTTTACACTTATTAGGACAAAAATATTATATTTAATTACCAATTGCTTAATGGTGCAATGCAATCATCTGACCCATAGGTGGCAGCCATCTCAAGCCAGAGGACGAGAGGGACTCTAGCCGCCACGCATATAAAGGATTTATTGTGAAAAACTTTGTTTTTACGGGTTATACTTATTTAATGTGGCGAAGTGCGATCTGCTAATCGTACAGCCGCCAATCGCTGCCCATTGCGTGTGTGTACGCTGAACTTTTTTTGCACCGTACGTAGCCAACCGTGCTAATGGGGGGGGGACAAACTAAACACAAAAAGAATCTGTTCTAAAGAAATTAGTTTTCGATCTAAAAGTGCATCACTCAAGTGGCTTCCCGACAATGTACACTTACACACAGGAGGTTACCATTCTGATTGTATTTAACTCATCATGCCACATTGATTGGATTATTCGTCGCAACTTACAGTTATAACGTCAAGCGCTCCTCAGATGCCATCCAGAAGTGAGACTTAATAATTGACGATAATAATTTTGCACAGTTGGTATTCGCGTTCTTTTCATCGCGTTCGGCGATCACGAATGCGTCATTGTCACGGACGGGTTTCGTCTGCAGCTAGGGGGGAGGGCAATGTTGCCGTGTGGTTGTTAGCCGCTGAGGTGATCTGCTGGTCATTTTTCAAATCTGGCAAATTTGCAGTGACTACTCTCTCTGGTTTTCGAACAATGTCACGGGAACTTTTGACGCCCACCGCGACACAGAAAGCGTGTTTATCGTTGCCATCCTGAACAGGTGATCGCTAACAACGCTTGTCCTAACGATATCTGAGACTAAATGGCGGTTCTTGGCATTTTAACAATGGCGTCCATCACCTTTGGAGTGGAGCAATGGCACCCTCGTCATGAGTTCGATTCTCAGGCATGGCTAACATCGGTGGCCAGCGATATCTGAACCTGTCCTGGTCACTATAGTTGGGAGTTTGACTTCTCTATTGGGGGTGGGGGGGGGGGCCTTGACTCCCCCGTGCCCCCCCCCGCAAACTCCGCCCTTGCTGGCCACCCTCTTCACCAGCCTGCATTGACCAGCGTGGTGAAGTATGGTCAAAAAACCATCACGGCCAAAATGGCGTGGAGAGTTTTTCACCCAGACGTGCATTGACAAGGGCCTGCAAACTAAACCCGTTAAAATAATATTGATTATAGATTTGAAGTTTTCGTGAATGCAAGAATCCATACTCTTTGGTTTTTTCGGTAAAGTCACGTAGGTAAAAAATATAATAAATAAATAATTAAAACAACTCAATTAAATCACGACGCTTAAGTGGTTGTGCTTTCGCTACGTTGTCCCCACCTGAAGACGGACGCTTGTGTTGTGCCCGAAACGTCGTGATTTAATTTAGTTGTTTTCATTTTTTATTTTTTTTATTATTTTACCTACGTGACTTTACCTAAAAAACCAAAGAGTAGAAACAATATTAATTAGGAAAGCTTAGATGGCAGCGACTTTTAATTATTATTATTATTATTCTTTTATTATTATTTTTATTTTTAAACAAGATTCCTCTACCTTTCAGTGCAATGGGATCGGACAAGATCCTCTGCAGGACTTCAGTGGGGAGCTTCTCGAAGGCCTCGTTGGTCGGAGCGAAGAAAGTGACGGCGCCGTCCTTCTCCAGGTCGTCCAACAGGCCAGCCTCTGCCACTGCAGCCTGGAGAACGCACAGCGGGGAGGGTGTGTGTGGGTGTGTGTGGGGGAGTGTGTGTGTGAGAGTGTGTGTGTGTGCGGGGGGGGGGAGTGTGTGTGTGTGTGTTGGGGAGTGTGTGTGTGTGCGTGGGAGTGTGTGTGTGTGTGGCAGAGTGTGTGTGTGTGTGGGAGTGTGTGTGTGTGTGTGGGAGTGTGTGTGCGTGTGTGGGGGGGGAGTGTGTGTGCGTGTGCGGGGGAGTGTGTGTGTGTGTGGGAGTGCGTGTGGCAGAGTGTGTGTGTGTGTGTGGGAGTGTGTGTGTGTGTGCGGGGGTGCGGGTGTGTGTGTGTGCGGGGGGGGGAGTGTGTGTGTGTGTGCGGGGGAGTGTGTGTGTGGGTGTGTGTGCGGGGGAGTGTGTGTGTGCGTGTTATAAAAATAATTACGAAACGTGCGGTTAACATCTACATGCACTGTTGCGGTCCCATAGTGGCAATGGCGATGTGCTCCCCTCCTTACTTCAATGTACAAGCGGCCATGGTGAAACACATTTTTGTAAATATTTTACTCTCTTGACTATTCTTCTTGTGCTTCACCGTCCCACACTGGCCAGGCATGGTAAGGTATGGTCAAGCAACCCCTCGTGACCAAAAGGTGTGGGGAGGCCTTGTTACAGCAGTGCATTGATACGCAGCTTCTTATACTGGTAGGAACCACCTGGTTCCACCAGCCCACAGGGGATTATTGTGTCCGTCCGTCGTGCAGGGAGGGGCTCGGTGGAGAGGGAGGGGCTGGGTGGGGAGGGGAGGGTGGGGAGGGGCTGGGTGGAGAGGGTGGGGCTGGGTGGGGAGGGGAGGGGCTGGGTGGGAAGGGTGGGGAAGGGCTGGGTGGGGGGTGGGAGGGGTGGGGCTGGGTGGGGAGGGTGGGGCTGGGTGGGGGGTGGGAGGGGTGGGGCTGGGTGGGGAGGGGCTGGTCACCCCGTGGTGCCCTTATAAAACTCAACATTTAACCTACTCACGCCGGCTTGTGCCCGCCCTCACAGTCGGGCATATTTGCGGAATACACCACGCCGCCGTTGACCCTGGCCATTGACCGAGCAAACCCAATGTTCCTACCAGCTCCCTCCGCAGGAATGTGTTATATTATTCTATTATTATTATTAAGTTGCATTACGTATTTGAGATTACCGCAGAGTAGGTGGTAAGTGCTCGTGCGTGTGTGCGCGCCTCTGAGTGGGTGCTTGTGCGCGTGCTTTTCGCGTGTCACTTGAGCAATGTTGGCACAACAACAGACGGGGCTTTAGAAGTAAAATAACTTCCAAGCCGATGGTGACCTTCAGATAACCCGATTAGTTATCGGAAAGTAAGATGTTCTTAAGGCATGCCGTTTTTTGACGTTTAAATATATATTTTTTCTCATGCAACAGCTCTCATTAGTACGCGTTCAGATAAACTGTTTACTCATGATTAAAACATGGTTCAGGAGTTACAATTTTTTTCAATGTACAGTCATTAATAAATCCGTTGCTGAATCAACGCATCAGCAGCTCATGTTAGTCGCGGGCATGGTTCAATGTGGGTTGATAAAGGGAGGCCCAGGACTGCTTCAGATGTCACTCAGATTTGAGTTCAGGTCATCGGGTTCATAGCGCAGCGCCCTCGGCAGCTTGCCACTGCTCCGCCCTGATGAGACTATTTACTTATCAGATAAAAAAAAGCGGCGAAGCGTAGACAAAGACTGTTGATAAAATTATTTCGTACGGTTGAAGTTGACCCAAGATTCGTTTGAAAGACATTCCTTAACAATAACCACTGATTTTAGCCACGGCTGGGAATTAAACTCAGGTAGTTGGTTTCAGAGCACAGTGTGTGCTTACCAATGGACTACTGCTGGACCCCTGGTATGGGTAGATTGTAAAAGATTTGCATCACCATGGCTTACAATACACGTGAGTGTGGAAGTTCTAAGTATCGTATCATTGGCAAAGGTACACACGGTTTAGTGTGGGATCTATGAGAGGATACATCTGTACACAACTGTAAATGCTTTGTAATCGCTGGCCCATGCAAGTTTGCCCTGTGGGGCAGACCGTGGGTGCCACACGCAAGGGGATTGGCAGCAGAACGCAGCACATGAAGCACAGGCTTGAGGCCACGTACGTTTCATCACTGGCGTAAAAACGATAAACAATTGCTGTGTTGCTCCAGCAAAGCCCAACTGCGTCTGAAGGGTAGTTTTCAGGTGAGTTCTGCCTTAGGGTGCCGGAATAATTTCTGTCTGTGTTTTTGAATGTTCATTTGCTCGCCCTGAATGAGATGAAACGCTCAGAATCTCCAATTGAATATAACCTCAGCTGTTACACTGCGCCTGGCTGTATCGAGAAGTATAGCTGCCACACCTTTTCCATAAACATGCAACCCATAATGCAACGCATTTAATATGCAGTTTCCACATCTTCAAACATTGCCTCATTTTTGTCTTCTGCGGATTATGTCCATTGCTGCACCATTCATGGGCACGCTCAACTATTGCAAGATTTTAAAATAAGTCTTTCCCTCAATTTAGCTGCAAGAGGAATCTATTTTGAACCCTGACAGAATAGTGGATCACGCTGTGGTATAGCACAGCACGCAGAAGGAGCTAACGACATTATATTCATCCACGCTATGGGCACTCCTTCCCGCATGCCCTATTTGCGAAGGAATGTTCGTAACACAGCAGTCAAGCTGATGCGTATGAGATCTCAAAGCTAGAATGTTGCCAAATTTGATAAAAACCCATATTTAATGCAATGTGGATATATATATTAAAGCGATTGATGCAACTGACACCATCCATTCACTACCCTTGGCCGAGTTCGAACCAGGGTCTCAGCGGTGCCGATACCTGTGCACGCGATCTCCCGAGTCACCCGTGACATGCATTCGAGTGTTTTCCTCTAGAACTCTAAACCCTTCGACCCCGTGACCACGAGCCTGAGTCCTGGTGTCTCTTACCCGCAGCGTGGCCAGATTATCGTCCGACTCGAGGATCTGTCGCATGTTCGTGGAGGGCGGCGCGATGACCCTGTCGATCACGTGCACCACGCCGTTTGTGGCCAGGTTGTTGGGCTTGAGCAGGCGGGCACAGTTCACGGTGATGATCTGCAAGCAAGGGACAAGTCAAGTGAATTTTTTTATTCTGTTTTGGTTCGCATACCGTTGCCACCTTTCTGGCACGGACGCGCCACTGGAAAGGAGCCGTCGTCGCAGCATTACAACACTCAAACGCAACATCGACATTAGAAAGCTTATAAACAATGATAACGAAAATATATATATAGACGAACTACCTACAGTTGATTAAAATGTAAAAAGTAAAAGCAAGTTGCGGTTGTGAGACACCGCGGGCGATCTCGTGGGATTAAAAGCAACGGGGTCCGGTGGTGTCTTGAATCAGCGTGCGTTAAATAACAACAACTCACAATTGTTAAATATAACATTGGTCGTGAAAGCCTACGTGCTGTGAACAATTCACTTTTCAACACTCGTTTGTCTTTGGATGTTTATGATTAATTCGGGGGCTAAACTTGAGAAAAAAGCCGTGATGAGGGCACACACCAAAAAAAACGCCGTTTGCATGTTTTTGCAAATCGTCCTTTATTCCCAATCTGGCCTTGTACCTCCAGCGTTTGTGAAAACCACTCGGGGCAATGTGGCCCGTGTCCAGAAGGGTAACATCCGTGATCACGACGCAACCTTAGAACCGTTCAGTTACAAATCGCATTTGCGAATGTGACCGCATCTCTCACGGACGCGTTTCATAGCTGTCAACCCCTTATCAGTGTCCCACCTTATTACAGACCATTTCAGACCTCATTGGTCACCCCATGGCCCGTATAAATCTCAATATTCATCATAAAAAAGTCCCATCACAAGGGATAAACACAAACAAATAGACACAACCTATATATTTGTTGCCCGTATTGAAACGGCTGTGCGCCGTGTGGACCTGGAAACTCAATATTTTCCTGTACAAGAATACGGGCGGGTAAAGCGTGTGGGTTGACGCGGTGTGCTGTGGTGTTTTGCCACTCACCCCGTTGGGGTAGTGGTGGACCATGACGCCCAGCTTCTCGTACATGGAGGTCAGCGTGCTGCCGTGCTTGAGGTCACTGGCCAGGAGCCTGCGGTTCACCATGTGGTAGTAGAGGGCGTTCCGCAACTCCCGGTTCACGTTGCTGACCAGCGCGTCCAAGACTTCCTGGAGGCATCGTGCGCGTGCGTGCGTTTGTTGTGGACAGGTAAAAGATATCGTCATTATAGGGAGACAAAGGCGGTCATGGCGTGGTGCTGGTCACTCTTACCCTCGTCGCGTGCCTTGTCAACCTTCATAGGTGCTACTCGTTACTTGCCCCAACAGTCTGGTAAGGGCTACTCGGGGGATGTTTGTCTTTCGGGATAGGTGAGTGTGAGAAAGAGAGTCAGAGCAGGTGAGAGACTGACAGCCCAGAAGCATTGGAGGGGAAGGAGGGGAGGGGCTGAAGGGGGCTGATAACCCCCCCGCCTCCTCCTGAAAGATGAGCTCCCTTTGTGAAATTCGTTATCGTCAAGTCGAAAAATATATTCACGCAAAAGGTACGACAATTTAGTAGTGGGCGTCGCAATGAGAGCTCGAGCAAAATACGTGGTCGTCAAAAGCAGATGAAACCGTCACTAATTCCTGTTCAGCGTTTGTTTAAATTTGTCTGTGTCATGCCACCCACCCACCCACCACCCCCGTGACTTGATGCACTCCTCCACATTCAACGAGGTCTCACGCTCCGGGAGGTTCGTTGGGGAGCGAGACACCGTTACGCACGCACGCGCACGCGCGCACGCACCCACACGCAGAGAGAAAGAGACCACGGCCACATGCAGTACACACGCAGATGGCCTGGCAGCTCACAATACCCCGCACCAAGGAGCAATGTTCCCACTCGGATAATTGAAAACGAATGTTTCCCATTAATCACGCACGGTGACATGCAAATCCCAGGATACTGAGAACTGATTGGAAATGAATTAACAGGGGAAATGCCATGGCAGGTGGGCCGAGTTGACCCCTCGCTGGGATTTGATCTTGGAATCTCATTATTGCGAGTTACGATGCACTCCAAAGGGGGTTACACACCGACTACCAAATCACTTCGAATGTGCCCCCATCGTGTCAACTCTTGGAAGCTGAGCAGAGTTTGCGTCTCGTTAATTCAGGGGTGTTGTGGGCTTAGTGTTCAAGCTGACTCGGGCAACTTCTGGACAGCAATCTAATCTATCCGTGTGAAGCTTTGAGAGTTGTGCCTTCGTACGCGTTTACATTGTTGGGTGGACAGAGACTTGGGCATTTAAGAAACGTGCCCATTGCTTCAACTGCCACGGTGGGAGATCGATGGAGCGACCTCTGGATTGCAAATCCCGTGTGCTAATTACGCTCCACCCCCGTAATTACTGTTATTACTCATTGTTATTATCGCCACATCGTATGTGACAAATTTGTGTTTTTTCTGCAATATTTTGCAGTCTTTTCTTGGATTTTCTGTTTGCACTTAGTCACATATTCACTTTAAGATGTTTTTTGTTCGTGTTTTTGTTTTTTGTTCGTTGCGGTTGCACCCGATTCAAGAGCCGAATGGCTCACAGGGCTATATCTAATAAATGAACTTGAACTTGTTACAGCTGATAGCTCCCACTTGTAACCTGGCTACAATGCCATGGCCATGAGTGCCATGCCCTGTGGATTGGGCTCCAGAAAGAAGCAGCATCGGGCTGGATGGGGTGGGGCAAGCAACGTACGGTGCCGGCATGCCCAAAGCCGCTGTCTTGGTTGAATAATTTGGTGTTATTTTCAAGAGCGCCTTTGCCATGTGGGATGAAACCGGGAAGCGCTGTATGGTGGGGAGCGGTGGGGGAGCGGTGGCGTAGCGGGTAGCTTGCTGCGCTACGGAACCTGGCGACCCGAGTTCGATTCCCACTCACGGCCACCAATACCGGTGACGATTATCTGAATCGGTCTTGAGCCTCCCCTAGGTCGACTCAGCCGCAAGCGAGTACCTGGTCCGGTGTGTAAACATCGTGCTAGGCCACCCACCCCCTCGTGTTCCGTTCCGCCCTTCATAGGGTGCTCGCTTACAGCACTTGACCGAACAGCCTGTTAAGGCTATACCGGGGGGGATCTTTGTCTTTTGTGTGTCGGTGGCGGTGGTGGTGGTGGCGCTTGTCGTGAGGCTCGCTCACCGTGGGCAGCTCCGTCCACCCCTCGTTCTGCGGGGCGAAGTAGGTGACGGTTGCGTGCCCGTCCAGCTCGCCGCGTAGCTCGGCGCGCTGGGAGTATTCCTGCGTCGCGGTGGCGTCCACAGTCTCCAGCGTGCTGAACACGTTGGACAGCGGCGCGACTGGCAACGCGCGAGGCACACGCGCACAAAGATGAGTGCAGGTCAAGATCAACCACGATTGTACGCGTGTCAGAATTGGCTTCCGTACGATGCCACCATGGGACCGTACGTTGCCATCATGGCACGATGCCATCATACTGTGCCATGATGCCAGCATGGCGCCATGATGGCAACGTACGGTGCCGGAATGCCCAAAGCCGCTGTCTTGGTTGAATAATTTGGTGTTATTTTAAAGAGCGCCTTTGCCATGTGGGATGAAACCGTAGTCCTCGCAGGAAAAAAAAATCCATGCGGCACGTGGCAATAGCACTCAAAAGGTCCTTGCGGAGGGAATTAATGGACCAATTGTTGTACTGCCATCTCCTGGTCACCCTGGGGCGCTGTGGGATTAAGAGTCTGAAACATACGAGATCCAACAATCGTTAACACAAACGTGCTATATTACAGGCATCCAATTGCCAAACGATGCTAATCCACTGCTCCATGGTTTCAAGTAAATAGAATAGTTGTGTGCATGGTTGTTTTTTTATATTTGCACAAAAGTCCAATGTTGCCAAAGCAGACCCCGTCAATTCATTGAAGCCTCGTATAGCGTTTTTATGTCTTAAGTGTTTATAAGTTCTTCCCAAGGCCCTTGTAAACACGCTGTTCTCCCAGCTGTATACAAGAGGCACACGTAGCTTGTGAAACAGCAACTTAGAACCCAATGTTCGTGAAGGGCGATGCAGCTCGTTCAACTCACTTGCAGGGCATCCTTTCTCTCCCTCAATCGATATGAATCCAGGGCAGCATTCATAGTTCACAGTTCTATGAATAAAACATTGACAATCCAGCTTTGATTTTAAAAAATGCCACGACAAAACAAATACAACGTGCACCAATGCCAAGGAGACGTCATATTATTTGTTGGTAAAATTAAAGATAAGAATAAAGTTCCGTGCAAAGTATGTTGCTAGTTGGCTTAGCTGACGAGTGTGAAGGCGGTGCAACTGCGGTCCACGGGACGGAGGGGCACAGAAGCTGGGCTATGAAGAGAGGGGGAAATTGGATCGAGCCCCCGACCCCCGTACCCCCATTTCATCCCTTGCACCAGGGGCCCCATGCCAGCCAAGCTATCCCTACTCGATCATAGGCTGTGCAGTGAGAAATACTCTAGCTCCTTGCAGTGGCAAGACTGCTAAATGCACTTATTGAGTAAAAAAAATAGCAGGGTTTATTCCTTTAGCTTATGAAGAGGGAAAACACTCCCCCCTGCTGACTGTAGCGAGGATGAATTTGCAGCGAAATGATTATGCTCGTTACAGCACGTTTGTTGATGGTGGAAGCAATTTTTTGAGCTGGGTTTTAAGATGTTTTTTATGGTACAACATTTCGTTTTGCCATATATATGTGTTCAAACCGAAAACTCGTCATTTGTATTAACACATTTATTTGTTGCCTATATCGGCAGCATGCCTGCTGAACAAAAATAAAATATCACTCTAAGCTCGCCATTATCCAGATAAAGCCCCTGTGACATTTTGATGAATTGTAGCTGGCCAGACATGACTTTTTTTTTTTACAAAAAATATAAATACATTACAAATGATCACAGAAGGATACTTTAACATCATAAACCAGCTTAATTTATGAATTAATAGTGTCCATGCTCGCTGGTAGACAGGAGAAGACACGCGACCAGTAACCACAGTCATAGCGAGGGGTATATCGGATGTGGTGTGCGGCGTGCAGAAAATTAAGCACCGCACAAAAAACACATCTTATTATACGTTAAAATTGTAACATTGTGCACTTAACGTGTCCTCATTGCTCGGCGCAATTATTAAAAAGCATAACATGCCGTATGTGCACGATCATCGGTGGAATTCCATTTCAAGCTGTGTAATCTCGAAGGGGGAAAACTATTTCACTCGATAAAGCATCACGCGATAAAATATCATAAAATATCACTCGGTAAAATATCATAAAATATCACTCGGTAAAAAATCATAATATATCACCCGCCGCTCACGCCGATGGAATGACCTCCCCACCCCCCATCACCAGAACGACGCGGGGGGCGGGGGGGGGGCCCAGAGATGGTACGAGGGTCGGTCTCATCTTGCTTGCTCGGTTCGTACGAAAATATGTCGAACTATAACGATTATAATAATAATAAGATTCCTACCCCCCCCCCCCGAGCTTTACATAGCCTTACATTTATGCAGTCGGCATGGTAACGGTGGATTGCAATCCGCCCTGTGGCGCGGGTGCAGAGAAAATCGTCAAGGCGGTTCTCCCCTATACGCGGCGCGCGCCTTTGATGTCTAGACGCGGCCACATGTTACCATTTAATTTGCTCTCCGCTCTGCTGCTGCTGCCGCATGTCCGTCCCCAGAGCCCTTCCCAGTTCCACTCGCGCCCCCCCAGGCGGCGCGTGTCAAGGCTTCTTCTCAGCTCTGGGTTTGGGGAGGCTACAAACCCGGTAAGCCTCCGAACCGTGATGGTCAGACGCGATTCTGCCCATCACGGATGGTAACCCGTCCGTCAAACCGTCCCTGGGGGCAGTATTCGGGTCCTGGCCATCACGGTTCAGAGGCGCTGGGTTCTCAACCGGGGCAACCCAGGTGTACAATCAGGGCCGGATTAAGGCACGGGGATTTAGGGGTTGCAACCCAGGGGCCTCCCGACAGCTTGACGGCCTCCAGAGATGAAGTGGAAAGTTATTTAATTTGTGAATGCCGAATTGTATTTGTTGTTAGGATTGTAAAAATATTTTTTCTTCTATAACTTTGTTTTCCTGTTTGAAAATAGTACTGGGGGGCCTCACAGTACCTGGAGCCCAGGGGTGTCTACAAAATCTTAATCCGGCCCTGTGTACAATGCAATATATTCTGCGTGTGTGTGTGTATAGCGCTCTTCATGTGGAGCATCCCAGGGCGCTGTATAACAAAATATTGCGAATAAATAAACATGTGACACTTTAGAAGTGCATTGTAACGCGTGGAATTCAATGTCTTTGTTACGGCGCTGGCCAAAAAAATGCAGGCAATGTTGTACACATTGACATCATTAATAATAATAGTGATCATTCACAGTCTTTTGTCATCCACTGATAGCTGAATGCCTCCCCCATGCCTCATAAGTTGAGCCACGCTGCGCAGTGCAGGCTGGTGATGTGGGGAGCATATGCCCGATTCACCTATCATTTGCCATTGATGTTACCCATGGCCAGGATTCAAACCTTGGTTGCTGGGTTGTCAGTGCAGCGTGCTAACCATTGCACCTCTACCTACATTGCAACTCCTCCCCCCCCTTCCCGTAACACATTGATGATATATGTGTGTGTGTATAAAACATTCAGCAACTCCCATCCTTCAGGGAAAGCCAGGTCGAGTCACGAGCTGACAATGCCAAGGAATGATTGATTTTAATAATTACACGTTTCAGAAATACGTGTCTTAGTTCGAAATGGCGAGTGTAGATAGCTTCCAGTCGCCACCACCACCAGCCACTGTTGCAGAGACCCATGCGACACGTGTCATTATCGTCCTTAATTTCATCTGGAGCTGAGCTCTGGAAAACATTTCTCTCCCACCCACTTTGGCGGGGTGGATGTGATAGGGTGCAGAGAGTTGGGGGGGTTGGGGAGTCACAGAAAATACTTTTGGAGAAATTCAGTCGTGCTCCTGCTGTTGAAGATGTTAACTTTTGTGGTCAGTGCTATAGTTATTTCTATGTTGCTGCTGGCTTTTTCTTCAGTAGCGTGTAAATCCTGATAACTTTTGAAAGGTTGAGTAGTGGCATGAATTAACGGCCAGGGTTTTTGACTGGGAAATCAGGCAAGCAGGCATTTGCTCCATAAGCCAGACTTGGAGTTTGGCCATAGCAGGCTTAGCCAAATATAAATAACTGGCGGTTGAGATTTAAGTTTGGCCAATTTTAGGATGACCCAAGTGCAGAACTAGCTCGCTGAGTAAATTCCCAGTTACCCAGTGGCTCAGTGCAACCCTGTTAGCATGTGAGTTGCATATAAAAAAAATTCAATTCAACAACAACGCAACGCATTTGTTTACAACTCTCATATATTAACATCATACGGGTTGGGTGGCATTTTTTTGGCAACAGCCGTTCTTCGGAGCGGAGAGACACGGGCAAAGAAATTGATCGATTTAGAATTGGATAATCTCACTTTACTCGTTCGTGGGGCCATGAGAAAGTCTGGTCAATTAGAATAAAGTTGGTGTGATGAATGCTTCATCGATATCGAAGCACATTTTCCGTGAATATCATTTGAGTAGAAAAAAAAGTATACATTCAACAATACATAACAAGATGACAATAACTGTTGATGCCACCAACCAATGTGTGCACATATAGCACTGATGAAATATAAGGCAGTGTTAAAGAAGAATAAGGTGATTTGTTTTATTCAAGTTTGCGTACGACTGCCAATGCAGCCCATTTCTTTGCTTCGTTACTTTCATTTTTGTTAATAAACCAGTCATTAAGCAAACACAGTATACAGCTACTTGGGGATGTGCACACACATGCGTAAGCTGTTCGTGTCATTAATTCTAGATTTGAAGCTTTCGTGACTGCAAGGATTCATATTCTTAGGTTTTTTCGGTAAAGTCACGTAGGTAAAACATCAAAATTAATAAAAAAATAAAATAAAATATCTGGCTGTGACGGTCCCACCTGATGACGGAGGCTTGTGTTGCCTCCGAAACGTCGTGATTTTATTAATTTTTTTTATTAATTTTGATGTTTTACCTACGTGACTTTACCGAAAAAACCTAAGAATATGTTCGTGTCATGTGAATTTCTCCCTCCCCAAACCGACCGCCTCCCCAGCCCTCCTTACGTCGGCTTGCCGCAGATCTTCTTCTGATACCAGGACTTGCACGAAGAGAAGTAGCGCTTGCTCGTGCCGTCAATCTGCTGCACTGCACACGTGTTGGCCCTGTGGGGACGCACGCAGATGGGCCGAATGGCCTCCAACCTCAAGGACGGGAACTTTCCAAGCTGTCAAAATTATATTTACGCACCCCGTCGTCAATCCACCGCTGAATGGAGGCCTTTCTTTCCCACGCCGTGGTCAGTCAAGGGGGTTGCCTGACCATACCTCACCGCAGGTGACTCTCCCCCTGACGTTAGTCGCGTCCGGCGATTGAAACGTGGGTGGCCATTCATTTTAGAGTGCAGTCTGCTAACGGCTGTGCCACTACTCCCCCAGACTATAGACATTATTAACAGTCAATAGTGATATATACATCATTGTACCTAGCGACACCTAACGATTCCCGCTCACGGCCAACACCAGTCACGATTATCTGAACCGGTCATGAGCCTCCTCCTAGGTCGACTCAGCCTCAAATGAGTACTTGGTGCGGTGTGTAGTAAACATCGCCACTGGGTACACAAAGGCGGCCGGGCGTGGTGCTGGCCTCCCACACCCTCGTATGCTGTGCTGGCCTTCATAGGTACTCGCTAACAGCACTCGCCCCAAAAAGTCTGCAAAGGCTATGCTCACTGAGTATAAAGACTTCTTCAGGAGTAATTTTTTTTTGTATTTTAGTTGAGTGATTTTGTTGTACGTGGAAATAATTTGGAATCCCTGGAGACAAACCCACACACGAGAGGAGAATACAATCGATCGCCTGCTTGCTGTACTACCTTGTGAAGGCACCTCATTGCCATGAAGGTGGGTTTCTAATGCCCACACCACAGAACCCATCAGTTATGCAGGGAGAACCAACACCGCAGCTCATATTGTCAGTGATGTTAATGGGAATCCGTTTTGGGAATATGCAAGATGGGGACGAAAAGAAAACGGCGATAATTGCGGATAATAAGAGTTGCGATGTGCATATGAGAGGAGTTTTATTGTAATGGCTCCAGCTTGGCGTGCCCCACCAACCCTACGTTCCAGTGCATGTATCACAGCTGTACATCACCTTGTCAGCCAAATAAAAAAAGAGTTGCTTCAGGGTTTGTCAGGAATGCAAAACGCTTTTCCACAAATGTCATTGGAAGGTTTTTTTTACTTTGAAAGTCAGAACCTTGGAAGTTTATTTTCCATAGGGAATGTGACCATAATAACCCTAACCGAGGAACCCTTGAATAGTTTTCATATTTGAGCTCTTAATTCTCAGAGCCAAAACTGAAATCCCACAATGGAAACTTGCTGTGTGTGTGTGTGTACACGTGTGCTGATGGAATTGTGGAGAACGCTACTGCGGTGGTTAGCACATGGCACTACGGACCCGTCAACGCGAGTTTGATTCCCGCCCACGGTCAATAACAGCGGTGAATCTTCGCGACCGGTCCAGGGCCTCCCCTAGGCCGACTCAACCTTAAATGAGCACCCAGCCGCGGTGCGTAACCATCAGTACAGGGGAACACAAAGGCACGTGGACATCGCCTGTGCCGTGCGGACTTTTACGTATGCTAGCGAGCAGCACTTGCTCCGACAGTCGGGGGAGGCTTTACGGGGGATCTTTGGCTTGTGGGTGCGATTGCATAAGGCGATTAAACGTGAACGGGAGAACTTGAAGCTGGAGACATTTTCAAAGCCCCCTTGGTTGTGGGCCCATAACAATTCCAGATGCTCTCGTAAATCAATCCCCATAAAAATAACCTCAAATTAACATTTTGAAAGCGTCGTTTTCGCTAAGATAGCACGAGCCGTCCGATTAATTAATGAACTCAAAACTGTGACCCTTCAGTTGATTAATGTAACAGACCTCGTAATATGGTGATCGTTTGTTGCCAGTCAAACATTAATTGCGTAATGTAGTTTTTATGGGGTTTCATTTCAATGATTATCTGTATGAATATATGTACATATTTAGTATTTGTATACGAAGATGTACACTCTCTATATAACATATGCAGTAATATATACGTGTCCTGTGTATATATATATGCCAGGAGTAGTTTAAAACGTTTTAAGCTGAAATAATTAAGAGTTTCACTCATCTACAGCATGGCTAATTTTTAAGCCCTTTATTATAGTATTTGCAAGTTATTTATAATGCAGTTTAGATAATAAAACAAACACGTATGTTTCTTTTTTTTTCTTTCTAGATTTGAAGCTTTCGTGACTGCAAGGATTCGTCCTCTTAGGTTTTTTTCGGTAAAGTCACGTAGGTAAAAAAAATAAAATTAAAATTGATAAAAGTAAAATAAAAATCACGACGTTTCGGAGGCCACACAAGCTTCCGTCTTCAGGTGGAACCGTCACAGCACGATTGCTGTATCAAGTAATACAGCAATCGTGCTGGGACGGTTCCACCTGAAGACGGTAGCTTGTGTTGCCTCCGAAAAGTCGTGATTTTTATTTTACTTTTATAAATTTTAATTACATTTTTTACCCACGTGACTTTACCGAAAAAAAAACTAAGAGTACGTATGTTTCTGTTTATATTTTAAAGGATTTTTTTCATTGAATGCCTCTCATCAAGCAAGTTTTGCTGGCTGGCTAGCTGGCTGGAGGACGGGACGGACAGACAGTCAAGTCCAAAGGACGTGTGGGCTGCTAGTTGGAACACAAAAACCAGCATGTTAGATGTTGTATCTGCACTCAACAATAAATGGATTGGCTTGATTCATGAATAACTGGGACAAGAGACAAAAAAGCACCAATACAAAGGGCCAACTTAAAGCAATGCAGATGATATGGGAGCAAGTCGTGGCTGAGTGACCCTGGGGTCAGAGCACTGATCTGGCACCGATGAGACCTTGGGTTTGAATCCGGGTCTCGCTTGCGCTTGTTTCAACTGGGTTCTCAAGGCTAGCGAGGTGATGTTCTCAGCCACGTCACCAATGACTGCACAACAACAAAAAATCCCCCATCACTTTATAATTTGTGTTTTTTTTCCACTTGGTTTGAGTTAAGAAAAATGTTGCTTTGACTGCCAGGCGATGGACATTTCTCTGTAGCAGGTTAAGTGGGAAAATGTGCCCTTTAGTGTTTGTATAACAGGGTCTAGAAGGGATCTGAGAAACTGTTTCGTGACATCTGCTTCAATGAGCCTTTACTTTAACACACGGGCGTGATGGAATGCTCCGTGAGGATTTCGACGTGACCAGTTTGTCACCCAGCATGATCCTGATAGCACAGTTGGAATAACACTTGAGGAAATGGCAACAAAACAAATAAGTAAATCAAGGCAGTGAGGAAATTAAATAATGGCATCAGCGCTGGCAAGCTCTCCAGGTAGCAGGGCAATGAGATCCATCAAAGTGCACGGTTAATTTATTATGGTGACCCAGATGAAATACACTCCAATAATGTGACCAAGTATTATGACATTTTCCATTTTAACCCAATCGACCACTTCCCCATAGCCCGCTAACCAACTGGGCTCCAAGTAAGCTGAGAAATTCCAAAGCATTTTTCCAGAACCACACCGAAGGAAAGAGGGAAAAGAGAATGAACAAAAGGAATAGTGCCAGGTCATGTTGGGGAAACGGGCTGGCACGAGATCAAGCTATCCAGAGCAAATTACATCGTGAAAATCAGTCATGATTTCACAACAAATAGAGCAACACTGCGAACTTTCCATTTTAAAAAAAACAAATGATTTATGCTTAACTGGCATTTGCCTGACACTAGCACGTGGGGTGGTCACTACTGGCATTGTATACAGTGAGTTATGTATTGTTTTAGTCTGTGTTCCTAATTATCCGCGTGTAATTGGATGGAATCCATCACATTTAAAAACAACTTTATTTCAACTTAAAATATCCGAAATGCATTCAACAAAACGTGAAGATGATATACTTATTTATACTGTTCATGAATCGAAACACATTTATCGAATGACTTTTACATTTTCATTTGTTCAGTGAATTTTTTTAAATACATTTAATTTAAAAGAAAAAAAGATACGCGAATAGAATAAATTGAATCCAATTTGCCATGGAAACTGACTGCATATCCCTTGTGCACGGTCATTCTTTTCACCTTCGGAGGTATATATATTAAAAAAAACAGGACATACTTCAATACCAGAATAGCGGTTAACCACACGCAAGTGCATTGTCTTGGGTGGTGTATTAAAATATTTATATTTTTATTTTGCAACTGAGAAAAAAACCTGGACCTTTAACGTCCTGCGAAGATTTACATTTTTTCCAAGAAAACATCTAGCTCAAAAAGAGGACGATCCTGGGGAATATTAGGACGGGTGGCAAGACCCATGGCGGTCAAATTTCTTCGTGCCAAAAAGGTGGCAAAACACCACGATCCAGGGTCAGCCCAAAGCCTCACTCGCTCGTCGCACTTACCCCTCGCTCCTGCCTCGGATGCGACTGTGCAGCAGCAGTCGGTTGAAGTAGGGGCTCGCTTCCCCGTCGGGCAGCAGCAGCAGGAGATGCAGCAGTAAGGTGCCAAGCTGGGCCACAGACACACTCCGAAGTGCGCTCGCATACCCCATTGTTAATGTTACTGAACTAGTGGAAGAATAAAAACAACAACAACAACAATGTGTTTTGTCCTCAGTTCAAGTGGTGGTAGCTAGAGCCTCCTGGGTCCCGTTCACCCAAATTAACAGCACGGCTCACTGGCTCCTCCACTTTTATGTGTGCGTTAACGCTGGTGGGATTGGTTAGGGGGGGTTGGTGGGGTGTGAGTAGGTTTGGGGGTGGGGGGGGGCGTTGTTTGCAGCGTTGGAAGAGGAGGGGAAGGGGTTTTGAAGTTTCTCCAGGGATGTATGGTGAGGCGGGGGAGGGGGAGGGTGTTAGTAGGGAGTGGGTGAGATTGTGAGTTGGGGGGTAGGGTAGGAAAGAGAGCATGGGTGGGATGGTGTGTGTGTGTGTGTCAAATTTTAGGAAAATATTTGGGATCCTATTAGAGACCCAATTCGCTCCACCCAAAGGCATCGCAACTTTTGTTTCTTTCCGGACTCCAGGAAATGTTTTGAACTTTCTCCCCACCCACCCACCCACCCCTCCTTTTAATGAGCGCAATTTCAGCGCTGCATAGCTGCAATTACACAGGCTGTAAAATCTGACACCATGCGTGCAGCCGTTTTCCATTGCAGATGTGTGGCGATAAGAGATACGCTTTCATTTTTGGAGGTCAGGGGTGGAATAAATAAAGAAACGCATTTTTATGTTATTACTTCATGCAGCACGCATGCAAATTTGGGAAAAAATGCCACCCATTGATGGTTCGTTCTTGGTAATAACTAAATGAAACCACCTGTTATTTCACGTTATGAAATTTGCAAGCAATCATTGCATTTCAGCTGGTGAACAATTATTTAATGAGTTTAACATGGTAAGTTGACTAATCATCTTCATTAATGAGCAAACTCTGAAAAACTTGCACCCAAATATATTCATGAAGAGTGATATAGATACATACGTCTGTCCACCAGGAAGATAGGGCAATGGAATTAGCTCATGCGGAGGAGCTAGATAGACCATTGCATCGCAGAACCTCGGAAGATGGTGGCAGCCTGGAGATACCTTCATCCAGCAGTGGATAGGTCATGGCTAATGATGACATCGTTTCATATTGAAACGGAAATCCGTGGGAAATCTATCAAGACGCACTCGATAAGTGAGCAAAGATGGGCACTTTTTTTTGTACACACATTTTCAAACTGCCACACCGAAAGCAGCTGAAAGGCAATTCCTTGCGAGCACGGTGATGACAATGAGACGGGACTCAAAGAGGAATGTGCACAGCGGGCACATAGCGAGATAAAGGAGACATCGCTCGGCAGGTCAGATACACGAAAGGCTCAAGTGGCAGGGTTAGCGGTGAAGCAGGCAGAGGGAAGCGATCGTCAAGTCCATCTCTTGAGTTTGGGACGGAGGGAAGAAAATGGTGTCTTGGAGGCCACGCCAAAAAGAGAGGGCAGCAGAGAACGGTGATGAAGAGCGAGTACATATGTTGAACTTCTTTCGCACCGTACGCAGCCAGCCGTGTTAATCGGAGGTGCCGTGTTGAGTCTATTGGGTGGTGTTAGTCTATGTGCAGTATGTATGTTGAACTTCTTTCGTACCGTACGTAGCCAGCCATGCTAATCGGAGGCGCAGTGTTGAGTCTATGGGTGGTGTTAGTCTATGTGCAGTATGTATGTTGAACTTCTTTCGCATTTTACGTAGCCAAGCTTGCTAATCGAGCCGTCCTCTGGCTGCCCGCACCCTCTTGAGACCAATCTCCTTGTTCAATCCATCAGTGGAGAGATCAAAGCCGACGATGACGATGCCTCAAGAATTGCCCCTTCTTGTCTGTCGATGAGGTTCTGCCTCTCGCTGCTGCGTCGTCATTTGCTCTTGTATCAAAACAATCTCCGTCCTGAAGCAGTCTGCCTGTTTTTCCCTGCTAAAAATAAATACATCTCAATAACTCTACAGATTTTTTGATTTAAAGCTTTCGTGACTGCAGGGATTCATATTCTTGGTTCTTTCGGTAAAGTCACGTAGAAGGGAAATAATACAATAATATAAATATAAAACAATTAAAATTCTAACGACGATTCGACTGCAACACAAGCAATCATCATCAGGTGTGTATTATTTCCCTTCTACGTGACTTTACCGAAGAACCAAGAATATCACTCTAGAGATGCCCACATTTGCAGTTATCTCTCCAGCATCTTGAGATACATTCACGCATCAACTATTAATAAACGTAACCTCAACTATCTGTATATATGTTTTATATTTCACCAGGTAAGGCCCACTGAGCTATATAGCTATTTTTCAGAAGCGACCTGGCTCCCAGAAATTATTGGCTTATCATGTGGACATTTGTAGCAGCCAAATACTATAAACACCCCGCCAATGCGCACATGTTTTATCCACCAGGGAGAGTGGGCAAAGAACTTGGGTCACGTGCAGGAGCTGGACGGACCATTGCATTGCAGAACCACGAAAGATGGTGGTAGATGTGTTTTTTTTTAAAACGTATAGGCGTTTTATAAAATACACCGCCTAAATTCTCAAATAAGCACTGAGGTGGTGCTCATCTGTTCACACCAAGATGGGAGACAGGAAGGCTTCGAAAGGTAATGTCTACCAACCTGCTTGACTGCAGGGGCGACACATAGTTTTGTTGAATGAGATAACTCGCGAAACAATGCGTGAGACACACGTTTCTCGAGATACAAGCAGGGTTTTTGTTGTTGTTGTTTTTGTTGTAAGTATGTAACAGATAAAAAAAAATCAATGCCCTTATCTTTTTAAGTCCAAAAGCTTTGACATTATTCTTGCATCATGTACTTGGAATAAAAAAAATCCCTCCTGCTTTGTAAAACCCATAATTTGAGGCCATGTGCACCGATGCCTACTTGATTGAGGGAGAAATTGGCACTTAAAAGAAGTATTTATTGATTGCCTATTGGCCAATCAAAAGTCAAAGTAATTTCCGATGCTCAAATGAGCGTTGAGGCAGTGGTCACCTGTTAACCTCCTTGAGCCAGCCGTGGAAGATCAACATTCCAATGGCAGGTTAGAATTCCATCTAAATGACAACCACTGTTGGCTTCCTCACAGAGTGATTCCGTATTTTATCAACCCCAGGGGATGATGGGCTGAGTCAACCCCCAACTCGCAACCTCCTGATTGCAAGTAGCTCGCTCTACCGCTGAGCTACGTGACCAGTGGAGAATTGGCCCTGACTATTTACAAAAACTAAACAATTCTTTTCATGTTTTACCAGGTAAGCCCCACTGAGCTCTAAAAGATTTTTTCAAAAGCAACCTGGCCACAAATGATAGCTCAACAAAGTGATTTATCACTTGCCAATTTCCCGCAGACAATTACTCGAAACGTATATTTCTAAATATTTCTAAATGGAAAACGGGAGGACCCGGAGAAAAAACATAATTTGACCACGGGGAGAGAGACACGTAAACTCCAAATAAACAGGCGTCGGGGTCAGGATGGAACCCGCAGGCGAGGTCGTTAACATCTCGCCATCGAGGCGCCCCTAAAAAAGATTGCACAAGCAACTTACGACACGATTTACAGTCATCCAGAAGTGACCGCATATATTTTATGCTTAGGCATTACGCTATCACTAGCGCATGCTGACCATGTGAATAAAGTTAACGTTTCTGGGCGCCGGATGGGTGCAGGGGGTGGCGGGGTTGTGGGGTGAGGTGGTGTGGCGCTGGTTTGAGTTGTAGAGGGGGGCGCATGAAGAGAGGAGTATATAAAGATTTTTTTGGGAAGGTCACAGGTCAACTTCTGACCGCCGGATGAGTAACGGCAAACGCACTTAACAGACCTGGCTAAACGCGAACCAGACTTTGAGACGCGAGTAACGTCCCTCCCCCCGGGGGGGAGATGCGTGCGATCAATGGTATAGGATTTCCGACGCGGTCACTGCCTGCAAATATTGAAAAATGCATCCAAACAAATCACATATTGTGTGAACTACAAAAGAACTGCGTGCGGGGTTGTACATCGATGCGGTTTAAGTGCTCGGATTTCCCTAAATACGTCCGCTGCCCTTTGCTTTTGGAATTTTCGCAAATATGAGCCCGGTTAGTTTTGTGTCGGTGACCTTGTCATGGCCTGCCTGCTCTTGCGGGCATTGCGCTGCAACGTGGCGAGCAGAGGGCCGTACCGAGCGTCATTCCCACGTACGCACGGTGGATATTTGTCCGGGTACGCCTGTTGTCTTCTGCACAAAGCCAAACTGTTCACCATGGGATGGCTAAACGGTCTCAGAGCAGGCTCCTCAAAAAGAGTCCTGAGATTCAGCGAGGCTTTTCCTGGGTAAATAAATGGCGCTGTTAAATATTCATTCTACGTGAAATGGGGTTGTCCGCCCACAGCGTACGGGATGAACTAAACGTGATTCACTAAACATAGATTGTTATGTCTACTGTCGATGTCACAACGACACACTGATGTGTTGTCTGTAGCACGGTTACACATGGCATTCAAAGCAATAAAATGTAAAAAAACATTGCCTGTGTATTTTATTTCAGCGCAATCATGTATAATCCCTTGTCAGGGAATCTGCAGTGATAACTATCAATGCTTCCTGCACTTATTTTCTATACTGTGTGAACTGAGCTGCAAGATGGGGGATAGGGGATAGTGTTTTTAGATAATCCGCGCTGATAAGAGGTCTCACGGTAGACACTCCTGCCCCCCCACCCCCCCAAAGGGGATTGTTTGGAGCTATACAACTTGAGTGCATGAAGCGAATGAATGCGATCCCAAGGCAAAAGTTGGAGTTGGCAGCATTTTTTCCGCAACGGAAAGAAACCCGCGGCAGTCGGCACTCAACATAAGAAAGTTGTTTTAAACAAGACTCCGCATGCAACGGCACGTCGTGTAGCTGTCACGTAAAGACGCTCGTTTGGTGTAAAGAGTTGACTTCCTTCATCGTGTTTATGCTCAACGTTATGAAACGTGTGGCTAAGTGGATGAGGCTGGGGGCGTGAGTGAGGGGCGTTGGGGGGGAGGGCGGTCAGCGGTATCGTAAATGAGCCAACGGCTCTTAAATTCCGTCCTCAAATGCTGGCGACCACGTGCGTTTAATCCCATTTCTCAAGTGCAGACAGCTTTCTGGTCTAGGCCCAGTCACGGAAAATTTCGTTAAAAAAAAAAATTGGTTCATCCTGGGTCTCGACTGATTCATAAACGTGTCCGATGATTGACGTGGCCGCGAACTGTTCTTCATCGAGTGAGACTGGCTCACAAGAACCCTTTGAAGTGCCCTCCCGCGGCTTCTACGTGACATCACCTTCTCAAGGCTATTTTCCGACATGACGTGATGATTTGCTGACTGCGGGGTTCTCAGGGTTCTTTGCCTATTGCACTTGCTCCGATAACGCGACTTGGATTGTATATAATCACGCCTGATTTTAGTGAGGAAAGCCTCGCTGAGTCTCAGACTCCTTTTCAATGAGGGTCCTGCCAAGTTTTTGAAGCGGGATTGGGGGGCGGAGTCAATGTTGCTGCGGTGTGTGATTCCAATTGAGTAATTTGCAGGCAATTTTTAAGCAATTGGATGTTTGGGCGATACCGCTGAGATGATCGCATGGTTTCTAGCTCTGGGAGGAAGCCAGAGAACCCAGAGAAACCTCCACATAGAGCAGGAGAACATAAAAATTCCAGGCATAAAGGCGCCAGCATCAGGAATCAACCCCAGGCCCTTCTCGCTGTTAGACGCAATTGTTGACAATACGCCACGCCTGCCACGTTAGAGGTAAAGGTACAGCCCTGAAATTACAGGGCGCCACGGTGGCGAGATGTTAACTACCTCGCCTGGTATACAGGAGATCGTGAGTTCAATCCCGACCCTGACACTTGTTGTATATTTGGAGTTTGCACGTGGATTTTTATCTCTGGGTCCTCCGGGTTTCCCCTCCACGTTTAGAATCAATGTGCGTTTAGAGTTTTTGGCTGCCACTTTGTTGAGCTATCGTTTGTGGCCAGGTCGCTTCTGAAAAAGAGCTACGTAGCACAGTGGTAAAATAAAAATAGTTTAGTTTAGTTAACTTCAACCTTAGATAACTTGAACGCACCACTGCTCGCGGCAGGGCCCTTACTCGAGGGAGCACGAGAGTCCCTACAGAGGGTATTTGGCCAGATGTATTGGAAGAGGTATGGAATATAATCGGTGGTAACATATTAAAAAAAGGTACCTAAACAAATACAAGTGGACTTGGGATAACAAATGCACCATGCTCATTATATGGAAACCAGTGATGGCCTGGTGGTCAGAAAAGGAAGGTCATCTGGTGGTAACCTCCAAAGGGGAGATGGAGTTGCGGAATCAAGTTCACCGTGTGCTAAACGTGATTGGTCGCAGCTGCACAACACCAAAGGCAAAGCTGTCAAATAAATCCGGAGGAACACCTTCATCTAGCAGCGAAGAGTGAATGATGATCAGGTCAAAGGTCAATTTTCCACCCGACAAAAGCACATATGCCCACGGTACCGATTAACCCAGTGCAAAAGCACCCTCTTTCCCAGCTCCTTAATCTCCCTGCCATACCTTGTGCCAATGCGCCCCTCACCCAAGATTACGGTGATGTTGAATCACCGGTGATGTAACTGAAGAGTGAAACTCTCGCTCGTGTGTGCATCTGTGCGTCCGAGTGCGCGCGCTCTGTCCAAGCAGCGCGGAGAATTTGGCCCAAGTGCAGGAGTGTCACGCAGAGCTCTGGCTGCATCTGCTTCACAGTAGCCGGCCGCAGGAGTGGCTGAGGTTTGACTCGCAGCCAAAAGGGATGAGGGTGCCTTGATATCCCGAGCCACATGTGGCTCAGGGGAGGATAACAACAGCTGTTATGTTATTGTTGCGGGAGTGCGTGGCCAGCGATGGTAAATCTAATTCAACTTCTTACGAGGCATAAACACACCATCGCGTCTAATTGCCAACCATTTTTAACGGCTCTCCGGTTGTTTGTATATGCTCAGCTTGTTCGTGACCACAAACGAAACGACATAAACCGTTTGAATTATCATTCGAGGTCAAAGGTCGAGCAGTCTCCTCCTCAATTGCTTGGGCGCCACTCGTCTTTTGTTCACAGTCCGGAGTCGTTGGCGGAAATTCCACATTCTCTTGCGACCAGATCACCCGGAATGCACCCGGTTTTGCCAGATCTCGAAAGCCAAGCAGCGTTGAGCCTGGCTTTGCGGCTGGATGGGTGACCACCATGCATACGACTGGAGTTGTCGGCTGCTGCTGAGCTACGTTGTCAGTTAAGGACAGGGCAGCAATATTTATTGTTGGTGTACTCCTATGCTCCAAAGTCTGTGCATCCCAACTACACTCGTACGCACTGACCAGTGTAGTGAAGTGTGGTCGATTAACCTCCCCATCGCATGCACGGTATTGAGAAGTCCGCATGCAGTTGTGGCAAAGGGCTGCACGTAATTCGTGGTGTGGCACAATTTAATCATCAACACCGTTAATTATTCATGACATGCCTGTGGGCACAATGGGTGGATTAAATTATGCTTGTGTCACTGATTTTTAGTGTGGGCTCAATTACAAATTCTCAAGTTAATTTTTCCTTCGGGCTGAATAACAACACTGGAGAACCTGCAAATGAATTACACCCGTCTGCATATTTATGAGTTGTGTGTATATATATAATCATATATTTTATACGTATATAAAAAAATAAACCCAAAATGTTCCACACACACACACAGGAGTTTCCGCTATCCATCTCCTTGACAATAGCTGGTAAAAGTTAGCCTCACTTGACGTGTGGAATGCGTGCACCGGCGGTCGCTCAGCCCCCCTCCGACCGCCCCACTCGACTGCTCGGCGATGGCTCCTCAGGACCCAAGTGAGAGAACGCAGTGGCGGGACTTCATCGACACCCAAGGAATTTCCCTCCCGTGCATCGCCTGGTGGGTGGTGGTGATGGGGGGGGGGGTAATCTCAAAGACGGCGTTGACCGAGAGCGACACCATGTGGATTCTTTGCAAGGAGTTTTGTTGTTGTTGTTCAAGCCAAAATTTGCCTGAGATTATGAACAAATTAAGGGGGGAAAGGTATAATTTGTCGCAATTGCTTTGCTCATGCCACTTGCTGGCAGATGAGCGCTCCCGCTCGACGGAGGGCTCAAGAAAGCCCCGACGCTTTCGCCATGGCCAGACATCTTGGAAGATGTGGGAGTTACCCAAGTTTTACTCCCCCCCCCCCCACACCCTCCGCCGTACACGTGTGGTGTCTCCAGGTGGACGGGGGAGGGTTCACGACGCACCAGGCCATTGATCTCCCACACTGGGGCGATTGAACCGGTGACCTCTGGGTTGCGAATTCCAGCGTGCTAACCATTACGCCATGGCAACATCCCTGAGATAATAACAATGGTAATCGTCACACGATAAATACTGCAAAAGCAAAACAAAAGTGTGGCCCAACAAGTTTGAGCGAAGAAAAGACCTTTGAAGGGACACACCAAAAAAATCGAAAACGCGGCAGAATGCGTGCACCTGGGCAGTCATTGGAGAAGGATTCAGGATCCAAACGATGAAAAACAACGAGAATAAGAGGAGGATGACGTTCCCTTTGGATACGCGATCATAAGAATGGCCGCCCCTACCACCCGGTGGTGACCCATCCAGGTAACAGCCAGGCTCCATACTGCTCTAGCTGTGCGAGATCTGAACAGATCAGGTGCATTCGGAGTCAATTTTGGTTGTGGGATTAATGCCCATAACACGACTCGCTTTTGTAGGGGGGGACGGGAAGGTGAGGTGTGGGGTCGGTTAGAATACGCGAGCAGTCGTGCAACCGCACGAACGGGAGCTGGTGCAGTCGTCGATAAAGGTGCAGCCCTGTAATTGCTTGCTCACACGACTGTTGGTGGAAGGCCATCCGCTCGTCGGCAGCCCAGAGAGCCCCTCCAGGCGGGAACTTGGCCTACTCTTCAACCCTGGCCAGACTTATCTTGGAAGCGGGCGGCTGGTAGAAGTGTAAAATGATTCAGAGGTCATTTAACATCAAGAGACTGCGGTTGACATTTTGGTATGCTTTCAGCTCATTTGTGATTAGTTCATCGAGCCGTATGACCTCATAATTAGACGTGCATAATAACTCTGAATGTGAGAGAAATATGGCATCCACTAATAGCAGTGTACGCATGGTGGCCTTCCCGTTAAAACAGCGTGCAATTCATTTTGACACCATAATGATCCTCGTGTACGAATTCATTAATTATTCTGCAGTCAAAATTGCCTTCGTGGGTTACGGTCATAATTGCACGTCAAGCGGTGGTCCTTTCCAGCTCTAACTTTCATCGGATTTGACCATTTCCTGTAAGTTTCGCGTGGGATTTTAATTGTGTTAGCTGCTGAATATAACTCCCCCCCACCTATCGAGCGACCTAAGGAGGAACGCACAGATTGGGGGATATGATGGGAGGAAAAGACATCCTGTCAATTGCTGTGACGAGTGTGTGCTTGGAGCAGGCCATGTCACTAACAGGGAGGAAGACCCACAGTTGAGACTTACAATTGAGCGGCAGGAAAGGGACGATTTGCTGGTTTATCCAGGATGCTTCTGTTGCGCGTCGTCGCTTTAAGATGTTCTGTGTTCATATTTTGTTTGTTGCGGTTGCACCCGACTCAAGAGCCGCATGGCTCACAGGACTATACCTAATAAATGAAACTTGAAACTTGAAAACTTGAACCACACTCGAGAGTAGATCCACGGCAGCGATGGAGCAATGAGATCAGACGATGCACAGGTGCTCTTTGTGATTGTTGTATGGCCGTACGTTTAACTTATTTCGCACCGTACGTAGCCAACCGTGCAAATCGGAGGTGCGGGGGAAGGACAACAAACTGAACACAAACAGCAGTCCTAAAGAAATTAGTTTTCAACATAGATTTAGAAGTGCACAGCTACAGTGGCTTCCTAATATCGGAAGGAAGAGCGTTCCAGACGGCCGCCAAAAGCCGCTGCGAGGAAGACCTGGACAGAGTGCAATAGCTTTAGGAGACATTCATCCAGCAGCGGATGGATCATGGCCGATCACAATGATGGTGATATATACATGCATATATATATATATTGAGCTGAACTAGAGGAATCTTGAAATTACTGTCACTCTCTGCACAAAACGTACGCCCACAGTCGTCCTCTCTCACGTATCATGACATGTGAATGTCATGATACGTGAGGCCGACCCAGCAAACATTGCACTGTTGGTGAAGGGGCCGGAGGAGCGAGGACCCGCCACTGATGCTAGCGGGGTGCATTCGTCATCGAGCCACCGCTCCACCCACTGATAATTAATTTATGAAATAACGCATTCTCAAGGTAGTTGTATTGACTTATATAACACCCATCCACACGGACACAGATGACGAGCACAACCCAGCGTAGCATGGCAATAAATTCAAACGTACTATGCTCTTCGTAATTGCTTTTATTTCATATTAAACTATTTTGTGTAACAAACGTATGGAACACGCCCTTTAATAGTCGACATGCTACTTGTGAGCCAAGCAGCTTCCCACCGCCGTCCCCATTACCTCCTCCCTCCTCCTCCTCCACCCCCGGTGCGGCACAGAGCCTTCGATACAAACGCAACGATCTGCGGCCGCTCGTCCGCTCACAGCCTCGTGGTCGCAAATGAGTCCCGGTAGACGGGCCGCTTGGGAGCCCCATCCTCCTCGCACGTGTCGTAAGACTCGTCCGGCGCGTCGGCGAGCTCCGCGTCCGAGGCGAACGGGGGCGACGGCGCGCACGCGCCCTTCGTCCGTTCGCGCCCGTCGCCCCGCGCCGTGCCGCCCGCCGGAGCCCGCCCTCCCCTCGACGACCACGGCCGCGACGTCACGGTCGCCGCGCTCAAGAAAGCCGCCGGGGAGCGAGGGAGCGCCCGCGCGTCGTGAGCGTCCTCGAGCGCCCGGGATGCCCCTCCCGGCCCGTCGTCGCACCCGCCCCGTCCGGGCAGCCTGTCCACCTCCTCGGACACGGTGCGGATGGCGCCGTTGAGCTGCGACGGCGCCGCCGCCGCGGCCTCGGCGGAGGGCGCGGCGTGCGGCTCTCGCGCCGCCGCCGTCGTCGCCGCGACGCCTCCGCAGCCGCGGCTCTTCACCTTCGACCTCCAGGCGAAGACGCGCTTGCGAGACAGCGACCTGCGATCGTCCAGGCGCGCGCACGCGGCGCTGGCGGAGTCCGTGTCGTAGATCAGGACTCCGTTGGGGCTGAGGCACAGGGGCGCCCGGGCGGCGGTGGCGGTGGCGTCCACCACGGCGAGCGACGACGCGGCGCCGCAGGCCTCCTCCTCCTCCTCCTCCGCCGAGCGATCGCCGCGGGAGTCCGCCGCGTTGAGGACGTCGCCACGGTCGGCGATGCGCTTCCGGGACCCCTTCTTGAGCAGTCCCAGCACCTCGTAGCGGAAGCTCGAGATGTCTTGCTTGAGCTCCTGTGCGAACGGGGACACACGTTGGCTACGTACCGGTGCGAAAGAAGTTCGGAGCGCAAGCGCACACGTGCGTGCGTACGTGGATGGCCCCTTTGTCAATCCACCGCTGGATGATGGCATCCGTGCACCGCGTGAGCCACGGGGGTTATTTGACCCATACTTCGCGCGGCTATGGAAGGCGGGAAGTAAAGATAGGCGCATAGAAGTACCGTACGATAATGGATGTTGGTGGACTGCCCTGCGCTGCCCGCAGCACTTTTAACGTAAACCGTGACTTGGATAATGACGTAGCTTAAAGCGCAAGTCTCTCACAGCGGTCGCGGTGCATTGTACAAACATGCAATCGTTAAATGCTACCTTAAAGTTTTCTTCCGTCAGACCCTCCTCCGTCCTCGCTTCTCGTATCATCGCAGCGACGTAGCGCTTCACCAGGTTCTTGATGACCTCCTGAACGACCGTGCACAGTGCTTGGGTTTGTTCGAGTTCATTTCATTCGTTACACGGACGCACCCCTTTAGCCGGTTGCCCGGCTATTTTACAAAGGGGTTGGATTCGTGGTGCTGCGTGAGCACAGCAGCAACGAAAACAAAAGACAACAGCAGAGCTTCATCTTCTTGGTTCTGTCGGTAAAGTCACGTAGAATGGAAATAATAAAATAATAAAAATAAAACATAATTAAATAATTCTCACGACGTTTCGGCCACAACGCAAGCAGCCGTCATCAGGTGAAGAAGACAGAAAAGGTCTGTCGAGAAGACAGAGTCTGAATGACTGTCTTCTCGACAGACCTGTTCTTCACCTGAGGACGGCTGCTTGCGTTGTGGCCGAAACGTCGTGAGAATTAATTTATTATGTTTTATTTTCATTATTTTATTATTTCCATTCTACGTGACTTTACCGAAAGAACCAAGAAGATGAATCCCTGCAGTCACGAAAGCTTTAAATCGAAACAGCAGAGCTTGTCCGTGATCGAACCGAAAACAAATGGAACTTAAATATGTAAGTTAAAATGCCCCCTTGATGAACGAGGTTCATTAATTCCCTCACCGCTCAGCGGGTGTAAGGCTTACTTCACCAGCTCTCAATCCGGAGCCTCGACATTTGACTCACGAATTAGGATTTCGAGTTTCCAAATTAATTGACAGAGAAAATGATGAAAAATAAGAATGGGGTTTACCATTCCGGTAATAAAACAGGTGTTAAGATATTCTTGGTTCTTTCGGTAAAGTCACGCAGAAGGGAAATAATAAAATAATAAAAATAAAACATGATAAAATTCTCACGACGTTTCGGCCACAATGCAATAATCCCCTGTGGGCTGGTGGAACCAGGTGGTTCCGACCAGTATTAGTTTTCAATCTAGATGATTTAAAAGTGCATAGCTCCAATGGCTTCCTAATATCGGAAGGAAGAGAGTTCCAGACGGCTGTGGAAGCGTGCGATGCAGTGGCCATCTTTGTTCGATGGGAGCTTTAAAAAAAACAGAATTGATCAGTTATTCAGCTCATCGCGAAGCTCCCAGGATGTTCGGATGAAGGTCGCAACACGTGGAGCGAATCTTCAGGCATCAATCCGAATGACACGCGTGTTCAACCCAAACACACCACGGAGTTGTATACAGCACAACCGCAAAAAAAACCCTACATAGTGCGATTATATTGTCACGATGGCAAAGACGATACACATCTGGCTGCCTAGGTGTCATTTAAAAAAAATAATACGGACGAAGATGACGTGTTGTACTTCAAAGTCATACATCCTGGAAGACAGGTGTTTGGGACAGTTGCTATTTAAAGTGCCAAAAAAATAGCGCGCAGTAAACCCATCTGAAACATCACGCAGGCCATACCAATTACGCAGGGGTGGTGACCCCCGCTTACACACCTGGTACTGGTGGTTGCGTCTCAAGTTGTCGGCCGCACGTCTCTGCAAACACAGCGATGACACAAGCACATTTGACTCGATCCTCATCAGCGGAGGGCAGCAGCTCCGTCCCTCTAGAGGCCACACACACACGACCTCCCTGCCACATCAAAACGATCACCAGACGAACGCGTTTGACTAGCACCGACACAACAGGTGGCTGGGGGCACCTAGGGGTCACTGCGCTGCCGACTCCCACTCTCCCCGTTCGAGTCCAAGCTCAAAACTTTCCTCGTCTCCTCTGCCCATGATTGACTGCCTCTCCTTCACTTTGAAGTGTCTCGTACAGCACCGTCGCGTGGCATCACCTCCCTGGTCGGCATGCAGTTGCCTACCATCTACCGGTACAGCAGCATTTGTAAATGTAGGTCACATTTAGTTGCTCAGTAGTAACAAAAGCTTTCCATACGATCAGTTGTATGTATGTTGCACTTCTTTCGCACAAGACATAACCAGCAGTGCAAATCGGAGGAAGGACGACACAAACTAAACACACAAAGCAAGGTGAGCTGTGTGTCACGTGCTGGTTTCTCTGACGTCATTCCCAGGAGTGGCCACGCTGGTTCAGACATCACTCGCCACTGGTGTTAGCCATGGCCCGGAATCGACCTCGGGTGGGTGGGTTCATGGCGCAGGGTGATAACCGGTGAGCCACCGATTAACCTCGCTTCAAAAGGAGTGGCTGGCCCACTGGGAGGGATGGGGGGGCCGAAAGTAAAAAATATTTTTGGGAGCCCCAAGTTCCATTTACAAAATGCCAGTGAAATGACAGAACAGATATGAACAGGAGATCGATACGTAGCCAGATGAGAGTAGAGCGATGCAAACGAGATAGAGATGAGAGAGATTAATTCGATCTTGTAATGTGAATAATCACGTTATGATTATCATGCGAAATTAAGCCGACCTTTGCCACACTCATAGCTTTTCATGAATCCGGGGGCGGGGGGGGGTGGCGGTAAGGGGAGAATTGTTATCTGCTTGTGGCGGTGTATGTGTGTGGGAGAGATGGGTGGGTGGGTGGCTTAAAGCTCGAGCTTGGTGTTGCCCGTGCCAAGCGCCACCGACTGGTTACCAGCGTCATTTGGGCCCGCACTCCCAGCGTCCCGAGGCTCTCGTGTCTCTTCCGTCGCGCGCTCAGGAGGCTGCACGGGCAGAGGCGGCGGCCGAGCCACTGGCACAGGTACCACACGGACTTGGGGCTCGGGATGATGTTGAACGGGGTCGGGAGGGTGCCGCCCTCCTCGAAGTAGCTCATCCACAGCTTGGTGCGCGCAAACTTCCACTCGATGTCGGCGTGGTCCTGCGCGGGCGGGGGAGACGGAGGGAGGGAGGGAGCGGCACGTGTGCGGGACTCGGCGTTAATGCCGAAGCTGGCGCCGAGTGCGGGAAGAACGATACGCAGGGCGGGGCGGGGGGCAACTGCGTCGCTTTTGGGCCCTTTTGTGACTCATCGTTTCCCCATCGGGTTGACCCTGCCCATCGGGTTGACCCTGCCAACCGGATTCTGTGAGCGAGAGAACCTCGTGGGTGGAGTTGGAGGAGGATGCCTCGTGGCTGTATCGGATCGACCGTGGGGTGCGCCACGGTGGGGAGATGTTAACGACCTCGCCTGGTATACAGGATGTCCTAGATTCGAGCCCGACCCTGACTCTTGTATCTTTGGAGTAATGCATGTTCTGCCACGTAGTCTCGTGGATTTTTCTCCGGGTGCTCCGTTTTATTCCCCTCCACATTTAGAATCAACACGCGTTTCGAGTATTTGTTTGCGGTACATTTCCACGTGATTAAGCCACTTTGTTGAGCTAACATTTGTGGTGGCCAGGTCGTTTTTGAAAAAAAGAGCGGTATAGCTTAGTGGGGACTTTAATCAGGCAAAATAAATAAATGTTTTAAATAGTCGTTACTAGTTGTGTCGAAGACTCGGTGATGGCATTGGTGACGGAGCGAACCGAACGGCATATGAGTACAGCAGCAATATAATGCGACGGTAAATCCGAGATGAAAGAGAGTTTGATCGTCGAATCAAATCGCGACACTCCGTAGTGCTCGCAGCGCCTCTTCATTGAGTTTTGCAAATCGGTGGATGATGATCGCAACGGTGTCCAAATGTTAAATTGCGCGTGGCTCACGGGGTGAGTCAAAGAGCACTTGTGAATCCTGAAATGTGTTTGCTGTCTGGCTGAAATGGAGCCTTATTGTGTGCCTAGCTCTTCATAATGAAAGGTTTATTGTGTGGGGTCTATGACCCCTAATTATAATGAAGTGTAATTGACGGCGATTTAAAAATGGTTTCGCATTCTGTTTAGGATTTCGTTATAATTCCATATTTGTTAAATCCAATTAGGGAGAACACCATCTGGCTGGAATGTTGATGGCTTTAAGCTGGTAAAAAAAAAACAAGCCCCATTTTTCTGTCATAAAGCACAGGCAAGACACATTAACATGAGCGCTGATGTGACACTAACGGTCATGCATGAGCATCGTGCATCATAGATCAGCGAATCTAACCTAACAACAACAACACGCATTTCTGATTGCCTATCAAGATTTATCGATGAGTTTGTCATTATACTTCCATTTCTCCCCACTCCATAATTAAATGTGTTCATTTTTGACACCGAAGTGGAGAATTCCACCATCGAGCCCGCATGATTCATACCCGCTCGTGCTCGTACTGTGTTTCGGCTAGAGTAATTACATTGGCTTCATCTTTGCTTACGTAAATATAATTACGACGCGACCTTGGGCTTAAGCCGTAATTAATTTCAATTCATGCGAGCGTCGTGCGCGTTGTGTGCCGTGAACTGGGCGTGTGCCAAGCTCGAATCCTGGTCACGGCTAACATCCAGTGGCGAGTGATATTTCATTAGTGGTCCCGAGCCACTATCCTCTTTCATCAACCCATAATAACCATCATCCAGCAGCATATCGACAAAAGAGGGGTTGTATTATTTATGCTTTTACAGTTATGATTAAGTCCGCAGCTCTCAATGTTTACACAAAATAAAAACAACGAACATTTTAATTGAGTCTGTAGTGGAAGTGTAAAGAAAAACATGCCTAGTGCGTAAATGCAAATTGACGTGAAAGTCTTGTCCACGTAGCAAAATAAAGTGATGTGCCTTGCACACAGTGCTGCCACGTGATTCACGTTTTAATTGGCAACAGTTGGAGGTGTAAATGGCTGGATATAAAATCGGACCCTAGAGGCCTTAAGAGCTGTGCATTGTGATCATTCGGTCTAAGCGCTTGGCAGTGTGCACATTTAGAAATATCATGATTTTTTGACATCACGTGCGTTTGACACAGAAAAAAATGTCCCTTTTAAAACCCTCCAAGTCAAGGCGAGTAGTTTGCACGCATTTCCATATGAGTGTCTTAAGCCAATGTGTGAGTAACATATGACAGTGGTAACTGACAGCCGATTAAGACGTAGAAAACATTACCCTTGTACTTGAGTGCGTTACTTGGCTGGCGTTCATTATCCATTTGGCCTTGCTACGAGGCCGTAATGCTACTGCGTGCTGTCCTTATGTTTTACTCTTGCAAGCAGCTGTTTAGTGACTCCATTGCACTCGCGTGGGCTTTGTTCGGACAATGAAACGGTGTCCTGAGACCTCGCACGGACAATTAGCGCTGCTAAAGGAGGGGTTAGTAACTTTGGAGGGGCAAACAGGACTTAAAAAAAACAACCTTTCTTTGCAATGCCTCGCTTTAACACACTGCTGTCACTTCCCTTACAGTGACGGAAGTGACTGCCAGGTCAAAAAATATCCGCCCCCCCCCTTCAGCACCTGATAAGTGTGGCTAAGATGCTTGCGGCGATGGCGAAATATTGTCTGCGAGCCGTTTTGAAGTCACGTGATGCCTGTGGGTTCTCTACGCCTGTGCCATCAGAGGGAGGCGCAAACTCCAAATAACAATCAACAGCAGACAACCATTGCTGTGCGCAAGCACTCCAATTCGCCGTGCAAAGATTGCGTTTCTTCTCATGATATTTATTTTGTAATGCCATCTAATGGGTGGTTCATGACCGTGCTTCACCGTACCGGTTAGTGCCGGCTTGGTGAAGAAAGATATCACCCACCACTGATGATGCTCTATAGCCGTGGGCGGGAATCAAACTCAAGTGGCCACGTTCTTAGCGTGGTGCAGGCAGTGTGTCCATTGACTGCACCAGCTGCGCACCACCCGACTGCAATATATGGAGACATTTTTAACAGAACGCATTCGGCTTCTGGCGTGGAGATTTTAGTTTGGACACGGCCAAGTACGGAATTTATCTGCTCGCCGTATGACGAAAGCCACGACGTTGATTTGCTCACGGAAAAAAAAAATAAAGTTTCGAGCAATTCAATGAGGTTCGGATGTGCTGAGAGTCACTGGAGTACTGAGAGGAAGTGCGATCAAAGGGCTATGAGAGAGATGCATTCGGCATAACTCCTTTGTTGCGTGTGTAATTGCCCCTAACGGCAATGCATTTATCAATTTCGTTTGATTCGGATGTAAGATTATTAGCAGGGGGCTCGGTTCAAATGAAGTCTAAAATTAGGTCAGTCTAACTTTACAGTGTAGAGCGGTTCATTGTTTTTGTTTAACATTTTGCTCGATGCGCATGCATTGTCCTGGGTGGGATACACAACGCCGTGGGCGTGAGGCAGTGGCGCAGTGATCAGCACGCCGCACCATGAACCTGGGGACCTGCATTCAGTACCTGGCCACGGGTAACGTCGGTGGCGGCGAGGGATATCTGAAACTCAGCTTTATGTCCCCGTCCTTCACCAACCCACGACGGCCAATTTGGTGACGTTGTAGCCCAGCGCTCCCAACGCACTGGGCACGGTGTTGAACGGGGGCCCTCATTCTGCTGCGGCATTAAAAAGGCGTTGCGCATGGACCGTGCGAAGAAGTCGCGACTGAGTGCGTGTGTGTGCGCGCGCGCGATACGGTAGTAACGCGCGCGCGTGTGCGTGTGCGCGCGTGTGCGTGTGCGCACGTGCGCGCGTGTGCGTGTGCGCACGTGCGCGCGGGCACGCGAGACGGGCAAGTGAGTGTGTGTGTGCGTGTGTCGCGCCGCATCGTGAGAGTGCGCACGCTGATAATGCTGGACTCGCCGCTCCTCACCGCGATGAGCTGGTACGAGTTGTTCATCATGGCGATGAGCATGTTTAGCAGCACCACGAGCGAGATTACGTTGTACGTGCCGAACATGGTGGCGCCCACAAACTCGGTGAACTCGTGCCGTGGACGCACGTTGGTCACGTACAGGTTGATGAGCCCAAAGATGGACCAAAAGAGCGACTGCAGCGTTTCAAACAGCCTGTACGAGGGTAGGAAATAAACAAACACACAAAGAGAGATTCCCCCATTGTAGCCTTATAGACTGTTGGGACAGTCTATAAGGCTGCACGCCTTATAAGGCCCCGGTGCGGCACACAGGGTTGTGGTCTTAACTATTTGTTATTTGACCAGGTAAGGCCCACTGAGCTGTACAGATCTTTTTTTCGGAAGCGACCTGGCCACAAATGATAGCTCAACGAAGTGGCTTATCACGTGGAAATACGTGGTACAATCGGTATACCACGAACTGATCACCTTTGTCTGCCCATACCTGGTGTTCGCAGAATGCACCAGGTACTTACTTAAGGCTGAGTCAATCTGAGTAGGCCCAGAATAGGTTCAGATACCGCTTGCCACAGATATTATTGATGGCCGGGAATCGAGCCAAGGCTAGTGAGATTATAGCACAATGCACTAACCACTTTGCCACCGCTCCCTTCACTGCACACAAGTGTAAATGCACACGCATGTGCCACGCGGACATACATGGATATGTGCGCCCGCACACACACAGATGACTACGGTAATTCGCCGAACCAAAGTGATGCTTTACATTTTTTTTTTCCGCAGCTTACCATGTGCTCCAGAGTCTCTTAAAATAGCTCAGCTAATTGGAGGCAGTTCTAAAATAAGGAAGAAAAAAAACATGCAAACGCCATGAATCATGCAACGTTTTCCAACATGCAGATTGTCGTCGGCGGTGTTTAGCGTGCGATTGTAATGTTTCCCTGCCGCAGCACACAACGAGATGGCGTCACGTAGAAAGACACCATGGGGAAGCGAGGCACGGCGCATCCCGTGCGTGACTTCATTGCCGTGGTCAAAATTGATTATTTGACTTTTGCGCCGGTTTATATTTTTGTTAATTCCTAGGGTTTGGGAAACCCTTTCATAAATGTGGCCGTTTTTTGTTTTGTTTTGTTGTACAGAGCAAGTCACTTATAGCAGCAACAACAACAAACTAAAATTATATTTCAATCGGACAATCCTCGACGACAGTTATCATGACCCCCATGTTACAGACATAAAAAGGACAGAGCTGACAATGAAATGTGAAAAACATGAAAAATAACACAGCAGGGCTCCAGCCGACGCACTGACTCACAGATAAACCATTCACCTCGTGACCGCACACAATGCATTCAATCAAAGCAGAGAGACCGCACATTTGAAAGAAAAAACAACCAAAAAAATCCGCGAAAGTGTCGAAAAGCGGTAGAACCGTCCGAGCCGTCGCCTTTCTCTCTCTCTCTCTCTCTTCCCGGTCCCGTTGTGGTTACGCACGTGGAGAAGGCGTTATTCTGCTTCTCACATCGGATGCCCTTGCAGTTGTTCTCATCGTCCGCGCTGGTCTCGTAGTAGAAGTACAGCTGATTGAGCCCGTTGGCGAAGGCGAGCAGCACGAGGCAGTAGATGAAGAGGAACTTGAGGATGTCGAGCAGCATGCGGCCCAGCGAGATCTGCAGGGGCCCCAAGTGCGAGTTTGCCGTGAAGAGCGAGATGAGACGCAGCGAGCTGAAGATGTTGGCGATGGCGAAGAGGGCCTCGGCCACGAGCGTAGGGTGCCACATCTCCCAGTCGTCCCTCGGACGCGAGCCGTTGTACTGCACAGTGGAGGAGGCACGCGGGCACACACGGTGGTCATCAGAACCGCCCGCGGTGTGGTTCTAAAGACACTTGCCTAGTGGCAGGGGCCGATTCGCTCCGTGAGGTGAATGTCGAGAGATGGAATGAGGTCACCGCCGCCTGGTCATTTCATGAGGTGGCATGGTTGGAAACGGGAATTGTTTTTGTTATTCATAATTCAACGTTTTTGGGTTAGATCGCGTAATTTGTAAATGTGTCGTAACCCTCCACCACCCGACACGGCCAATCAGCAAAAAAGTGTCACGTTGACAAAAGACAAAATAGTTCACTGCTTTAGCCCACCGGTGTGTTGAAGCGTGAAACCACAACATTTACAATTTTTTGAGTACGACGTTTCGCTGGTAATTGGCTGTGTCGGGTGGTGGAGGGTTACGGCACATTTATAAATAACGCGATCTAACCCAAAAACGTTGATTATTAATAATATTGGTCGCGAAAACCTACGTGTTAGATTGTTTTTGTTGTTGTTGCATCTAATTTCTGAAGCACCGCTGAAAATTATTTGGAGACCCGGGAAAAAATAGTGGGATAGCCCCCCCCCCTTTGAAAATACCCCCCGAAAATGAATAGGTACCTTCTGAGGTACCCCTCAGATCTGAGGCATAGGGCAAACAGCGCTACCTGCCTTAATTGAAATACAACTGGAGGAAAAGATTAGAAAAAGTGCAAAATTGAAAATATTAACTCTTTCCTGTTCTGAGACGTTTGCAAGTTGCAGGGTGGGGTCCCTCCCGTTCACCTCTGAGTCTCGGAAAGTACAAGAGGCTCAGCGTTAATTGTATTTAGAGAGGCGTAGCGTCGTTGTTTTTAAAGACACTGTACTCACCGCAGAGAACTGTAGCGACACGGCCGCCATCTACGATAGGTGGCGCCAATTTATTTCACACGCCCTCCCGCATGGCCTTGTGGGAGCCTCGGTACCTATAAAGTTTTTTTATTTCAGTTTTTCTTCCGGTTTCTTTTTGATGATGGGAAAGATTTAATATAAACATGAAACAAAAATATCCCATGCTTTGATGCTGCTGCTGCTGATAGTGCTGTGGGTACCTTGACGTACGCCACAACCTTGAGCGAGATTGTGGCAAGATACAGCGAGTTCATGACGAAGTCCATGAGGTTCCACCAGTCGTTGACGTACTGCATCAGTCCACGGTCCCACATCTGTTTGATCTCTGCCCAGATGAATCCTTCGAAAACAGCACACGCCATCACTCGATGTCGTCGTTACGCGTTTACCCCGAATCCTGCGCATTCGGTCAAGCGCCTAAGGGGCTGTCCATAAATGACATCACGCGAATTTGGACGATTTTTTACCACCCCCCTTCGTCACACGGCGTCACAAAAAGTCAGAGGGGGGCTCAAATATGACGTCACAAAGCTCTGCCCCCCCCAAAATAAAACATTCTTCAAATCGCTTGAAACTATTGTCATTGTAGTGCGTATTTAATGTGGCGCTGCACTCTGATGTTGTAGGAGAAAATATTTATTAAAAAGTCTATTTCATTAAGTAGAACGTGTTGTCTATATTTATTTGAAGTTGCGCATTTTGATGTGACGTCACATTTCTCAAACCCTCCCCCCGTCACACATCATCACAAATGTCTGACCCCCCCCCGTAGGTGCGTGACGTCATTTATGGACGGCCCCGAAACGCCTTAAGCCTGCTCACTCTAAATCGTGCCACTACATTTGATCAACAATCGCTGGATTTAAAAGCCATTGCGTAATTACAAAATAATTTTGATTGGCCTATCTTGCCGTGGTGTACTGTTATATTTTTTCGACCGCTATTAAATTATATTATTTTTTTAAAACATATTTGAGGCATTCCTTTGAATCCCAAAATCACATTAAAACCAAAGAAAATGGTGATTATTTTAATAATTTATACATCAGAGGGTGAATACTAAACCTGCCGTAAACACGTTTTTTTTAAATGATAGGAAGCCAAATTTAGTTCAGAAGCAATACATGAACACGTCACATTGACAAATACATCATAACAACATTAACCCTTTAAAAGTCCTCTGTATGGCTATTACACGTCCCGTTTTTGTTTCCGAGTAGGGTACATGATTCCACTGATGACATTTCTGTGGTGGGCCACACATGATCACACAACCTCGACACTTAAAAGAGGTCCCTCAGTACGCAGCGTTGAAAATATCCCCCCCCCTCGAGATCTCGATTATTGTCGCTTGAGATGCTCGCAGTGACAGATAAAATTAATTGCATACTGCTTGCAGCCTCCTGTGGCCACGGGCCGTATGAAATGAAGTCGCGGGCCATAGGTTCATCACCCTTGAACTAAGCCCTAGCCTCGTGTGGCCTCAGCTGACGTTTTCTGTGCATGTCCCTTCATGTCCCACGTGGAATGTGGCCAAGCTGACCCATGCTCTCACAGACTCACACGTAAAAGACAAAGATGCCCCATGATAGCCCTTTAGCAGACTGTTGGGGCAAGTGTTGTTAGCGAGCGCCTATGAAGGCCGGCACGGCAGACGCGGGGGTGGGTGGCCAATGCCACGCCCGGCCGTATTTCTCTTTCCAGTGCTGATGTGTGCACACTGCACCAGGTACTCATTTGAGGCTGAGTCGAACGAGGGGAGGCCCAGGACCGGTTCAGATAATCGTCACGGATGTTGGCCGTGAGCGGGAATCGAACCCGGTTCGCCGGGGTTCGTAGCGCAGCGCGCTAAACCACTACACTACCACTCCCCACACAAAAATCAACAAAGATCCCCCGTATAGCCTTGATAGACTGTAGGGGCAAGTGCTGTTAGCGAGCACCTATGAAGTCCGGAACGGTACACGAGGATGTGGGTGGCCAGCACCACGCCCGACCGCCTTTGTCTCCCTAGTGGCGATGTTCACACCGCACCAGGTACTCATTTCAGACTGAGTCGACCTAGGGGAGGCCCAGGACCGGTTCAGATAATCGTCATTGGTGTTGGCCGTGAGCGGGAATCGAACCCAGGTCGCCAGGTTCGTAGCGCATCGCGCTAAACCACTACACCACCGCTCCCCACACACACGCGCACTGACACACAGACACACGCGACACACACCATCACAGGCGAAACCAAGCCCTCACCTACTATCCACGGCAGCACAATCCATTCCACTTTGGTCGGCGGCGGACCCTGCATGCTCAGGTCCGTCTGCACGATGTGCTGTGAGGCCAGCAGCAGAAGCAGCAGGAAGGTGAGGTACGATGCCGTGTGGCAGATGAACTTGATGAACGGCTTCTTGATGAAGACGCCGAACCTGCTTTTGGGCACGATCAGGTAGCAGAGGGAGAGCACGGGGAAGAGTAGGCCGATGGCGAGGCAGGTGAAGAGCTTGATGGCCCAGTGCCGCCGCCTCCAGCCGGGGAAGCCGTCGTACCACAGCGTGGCCAGCAGCTGCTGGCAGTTGGGCTGAGCGACGAACTGCGAGGAGAAAAACAACAACAAAAACAACAACAACAACAAGGCACGATCGCCATCAGTGCCAAGCGAGGTACAGGGACGCCTCTAGTTACGAACATCCAACTTACGAACAGACCTCTGGAAGTTTAACACGTAGGCTTTCACGGCCAATATCATCCAGCGTGGCCACCACAGCTACGCCCCTGTATAAGGAACGAAACAGGAGGACTTCTCCACAAATATGGCTGTCGCCTGATGAAGCTGGTTGTAATTACTGGCAAAACGTCGTGCTTAGATTGTAAATGTTGTGGCTTGGCTCTCCAACACACACCGGTGTGCTGTACTCGTGACGAATTGGCCACGTTCTGTTGACGTGACAACCCTTACTAGTTGGCTGTGTCGGGTGGTGGCTGGTTTTAACGACACTTTCATATATATTTACGCGATCTAACTAAAAAAAAAACCTCTATTATGGAAGACCTCTAGATGGGTCCTTTGAGTTCGGCGCAGCGACGCTAATGACGCTGGAACACAAATAAGCTTCCTGTCTTGTAGGTTATCGCGCAGTTGCGTCCGGTGCCATCTGACGTGAGTTCAAAGATTCATTGATGTAGACGAGACTTTGAAGTTTAATGTCATTATATAGCACTCCATCACTGTGGCGTCACTCTCAATTAAATTATGTACATGGAGTGTGATGTGCTGGCACATTTGGCTAAGGACGAAGATTCAAACCCACGTCGGACAGAATATGTGTACAAGATGAGGCGATTGATTTTTTGAGCTGATGCCACATTTGACTCTTAATAGCCAAATACAAACAAAACGAATAAACCCGCCAACAGACGAACTGTATCGAATCATGACCCCAAATTGTGACAATTCGAATCACATTCTTGGTTCTTTCGGAAAAGTCACGTAGAAGGGAAATCATACAAATAAAACGTAATAAAATAAAATTCTCACGACATTTCGGCCACAACACAAGCAGCCGTCCACAGGTGAAGAACAGGGCTGTCGGAAAGACAGCGTCCCAATGAACACCGCCAAGCTTGGCAGCGTGTTTTTAAGCTGGGCGGGAGGAGCAGAGCGCCTTGACAAAGGAGTTTACTCATCATTTTATTTTATTATGTTTTATTTTAATTATTTTATTATTTCCCTTCTACGTGACTTTACCGAAAGAACCAAGAAAATGAATCCCTGCAGTCACGAAAGCTTCAAATCGAAATTCGAATCGCCTTCCCCAAATTGTGACAATTCATCATGTTTGCCCGTGCCTCTCCCTACGACGTCATCCACGCGCACCTCCTTCTGGTGGTACTTGATGGCGAGCTGCAGGCGGTCGAGGTTGTACGGATTGTTGGGGTCCACGACCGCCTTGGGGTCGTCGTTGTGGTTGAGGATGATCTCGAGCTCCTTGGAGCTGCGCGTCTGGTCGAGCAGGTCCTTGGCGAAGCGCTTGCACTGCTGCGACAGCTCCTCGTACTCGGACTTGAACTCGTTCTCCACCTTGCTCAGCTCCTTGAGCTCCCAGCTGAGCTGGAAGGCAGTGAGGATGGGGTCTTCGCTGGAGAGCGCCACCAGCGAGGGGCTGGCGAGCGCGCGGTAGATGTTGAGGCGGGAGCGCGAGTGCCGCAGGCTGTCCACCTCGGAGCTCGACACGCACTCGACGCACGAGCAGCGCACGGGGTGCGGCCTCGGGATGGAGACGCCGCGCCGAACCAGCAGCTTGATGATCTCGTAGTTGTTGGCGTGCGCCGCCAGCACGATGGGCGTGATGTCGGGCGTGAACTCGGAGAACTGGCGGTCGAGCAGAACGGGCGGCACCTGCGTGTTCGTGTGTTCGCGCGTTCGTGCGTTCGTGCGTGCGTGTGCAGGATTTTAAACACGAAAAGACGGAGGCAGTGAGAAAGCCAGGCCCTGTGGCGTTAATCTTGATTATAGGGGATGCATGCTAAATTCGGGGAGAGCGGGGAGCAGTAAATGTTAAACAAACTTTGAACGAATCTTAAATGCTAAACGGTGAATAATAATTGACGTGTGACATCAAAATAACTTTATTTAATGCTTTGCAGCCCCAGGAATGGCTTCGCGAGCACCGGCCCCTGTAGTATGACCTCGTGCTACGTGGGGGCATGTTAAATCTCACAGGGGTGGCTGGGTGGGGGGGGCACGGCACAACGCGGTCAACGCGAAACAAAGTCTCAACAAATGTTATACGCAAGCAGAACGAGTTAACGATACGATCTGCCGTTGCCTGAAATGCATCTTACCCTGAATGTATAAGAGGATACATATTGCGCCGCTGTTTTTAAAGACATTGTACTCACCGCAGAGAACTGCAGCGACACGACCGCACTCTCCGATAGCTGGCGCTTTAACTGTGCCACATGCCCTTCTGCATGGCCTTGTGGGTGCCAAGGAACCGATTCGGTTATTTTAAATAACCTTTTTGTTGATGTACACGTATGTCATCGGAACGGGATCGGGAGAAGATTGTCAAAGGAGGGCTCAGCCTTCAGCAGCTGGGGCTCAGCATAGGCGGAGTTTTTTCTTTTATAGTTGGGGAGGCACGAGTTCGCTTTGTCCCTCACATTATGAATCACAGGTGCATATCATTAATAAAAATGTAATATTAATTGTAAACTAAATTTCGATTTAAAGCTTTCGTGACTGCAGGGATTCATCTTCTTGGTTCTTTCGGTAAAGTATTTTATTATGTTTTATTTGTATTATTTTATTATTTCCCTTCTACGTGACTTTACCGAAAGAACCAAGAAAATTGTAAATTACTGAATATAAATCCATGAAGGTGTCCAGTTTGGGAGGGGTATTGCCCCCCCCCCCGCAAACTCCGCCCATGGGGCTCTGCCCTCTCCAGAAAGCCACTTTCAGCTTAATTGCACGAACGCAGGGTGATGATGATGATGATGAGAATGTCAACACTCGCAGTCTCCAGGGCAGAGAGTTGGCTAACTCGGGTTCATTGTGGCCTCGTCGGAACATGAATTGAGAACGTGCGAGCTCCTGGCACCTGAATGTGGGCACTCGACTTGTAGGCTTACCTACGTGACTTTACCGAAAGAACAAAGAGTATGAATCCTTGCAGTCACGAAAGCTTCAAATCTATAATTAGGCTTAATCAGCTTCTCAGGCGGAGTGGATCGCAATTCACACGCTCACCACGAACCGCACGGAAAAATTCCTTTTTCAGTTTCAAGTTCACAAGGGCAGCGCGTCGTAGATTTATTGTGTCAGTGGTGTGCGGTAAGCCCTTTGCAGTGGATGAACGGAGTATTGTATACAAAGTGCAGCGTCAGAGATGGCCATAGCAGTGACTGCAATAAATAGCTGTGTGGTTTCATCTATCAGTACATTTATCTGGCGAGACTGTTTTAAAGATTGCAAGATGTTTGGCCACCTCTTGATATGACTTGAAAGCAGCACAATAATTATATAAAATTAACTTTAGTTTCTTGTCTGTCAGTCACAGCACTTGCTAGTGGAGTTTTTTTTGTCATACAGAGACCAGTAAGAGCTCATTTTATCCAGAGAGAATCAGGAAGCTATGACATTGATGATGAGCTACAGATAACCTATGGCCGTGCTAATCGCAATGAGGTGAGGGGCTACCTGCCGAAGTACAGTGGAGGACAAATCCAAATGAGGCTTCAAATCACGAAAAAAAAAACCTCAATACATTATTTATAATACTGTGTCGCTGATAGGAAAAACATATATATCTCAGTCGGTGACGTTTTTGGCTATGGACATTCTTCATAGCACACAATGGGGCTTCATGTCACTCATGCAAATGTCGCTTCATTAATTATGACAGTTTAAAAAAATCGACAAAGCCACCATCGGACAGGCGGATAGTGGCTTGCGTGGCAATATAAGACTGCAAAATAAATAACATAGTAAAATAAACTCCTTGTGCCAGACCACTCGCTCTTCCCCAAGCTACTGAACGAGGAGTTGCAATGGCATCGGCTGCATTTATACACATCCCCAAGGTGCCTAAACGTATTTATTGAATTGCCATCTTTGCAATAAATCGGTGTAGTGTTCGATAAAACAACACATCATTCGGAACAGTGGCCCACCAAGTGTTGGCTAGGTAGAGAAGAGACGTAACGGCACTGTCTTGTAACGTAACAACAACAACATCAATAACAAACACACGGTTTTACTGCACTCTACAACTGATTCGCAAAAAAAATGGCCGACACGTTCAGTTTCCTTGAGCTGGTGGTCTAGATAAGGCTGAGTGAGCCATTGTACGATACACCCCGCTGGCCCTGACGCGGCTGTCTGGCTTAACCACCTGAATGTGAAATTGGAGTTGTTGCTCTGCACCTACAGCAGCCACACGAAAGCAGAATAAGTAGAATAATTTTTACTTAAATCTTTCGTGACTGCAGGAATTCATATCCTTTGGTCCTTTCGGTGAAGTCACGTAGATAGAAAAAAAACCCACGACGTTTCGATCACAACACAAGCGGTCGTCATTAAGACTGCGATCGAAACGTTGTGGGTTTTGTTATTTTTTATAAAAAATTTTTTTTTACCAACGTGACTTTACCGAAAGAACCAAAGAATAAGTAGAAGAGTGTGGGACACTATTATACTGACCGAGTCGACTTCTGATTGCGATTTTGAACTTGTAATCTTCCAATCGTGAGTCGAGTGATCTACCAACGGTGCCACCCGACCAGGTTAAACAAGGACACGGGGGGGAGGGGGGGGTCTTTGCCGAGGTGGTCAGATGGCGCCGATGAGATCCTGACGGCAATGGCACAATTGAAATAAAATTGGGATAAAATAACATATTGAACAAACAGTGTCAACATGCTCAGGATCATTGGATAGTGATGGTTTATACCGAAGATTGCGGAGCCCACGGCTGAAATCAATAGTGACATTCCAAGGCAGAGTAAATACGATATCATTTTCATGGGACCTCCCTTGCCAGTATCAAAATATAAGAATAGGTTTTACCCTTTTGGCGTCCTCTGGTCTAACACTGTTTGAGACTAGGCTCTAAAGAAAGCCGTCTCTGGTGTGGACCAATCAGTTTCAAAGACAATCTTTGGTTCTTTCGGTAAAGTCAAGTAGGTAGAAAATAATCATAGATCACGACGTTTCGATCGCCACACAAGCTATGCGACTTTACCGAAAGAGCCAAAGAGTGTGGATCCCTGCAGTCACGAAAGCCTCAAATCAAGAATGCATATACTGTCATAGAGCTTGTTTTTTGTTTGCATGTTCACCACAAGTGTTTAATGCAGACATGACTCCTTGCAAAAGGTTTTTGTTTGGTGTTTTAACATCTTAACATAACTGTGTTATTGCCAGAAAGGGACAAACCTATTCTCATACAATCTAATGTGTTTTGTTATGTGGGATGATAACCATCGTCGTATGGCTATGACAAAGCCATTAATTGGAAAATAGAGAATAGACTACGTGTTTATTAATGGACTGCTATGGAATGCTAGAGGGCCCATACAGAGCGATTTGATCTTGCAGAGACTATCGGTTTTATTGAGTGTTGAGACAGCTCCCTGTCGATTTGGAGTACACCGGTGTTGAACAAATGGGGACGTTTCAGCCTCTTTATATACTGCATCTCAAATCTCATTTCAATTTGTAATGATCAGCCTCCGCTAGAAAGAGCTCTTCAGATTCCCTCTGGAGGTGAACAGAGAAGATTTTTTTCCACGCTCGCCACACGTTTTAGAAGAAGTACCCGCATTTTACCTCACTACACGGGAACTGCAAATCTACTAACTCTTGGGTGCCAATTTATACTGGTGGGTGGACAGAAGCGAGGGGGGGGGGGATTTAAGCAACTTGCCCATTGTTTCAACTGCTCAGACCGAGAGGTCAAATCGAACTGGCGACCTTTGAATTGCAGGTACGGTGTGCTAACCATTACGCCATGGCAGCTCCACAACTGAGTTACGATTGAGGAGGGAAAAGATTGAATTAAAAAACAAATCCCGAAGCACCATTCCAAATTGTCGCTCGGATTGCCGATGGTGATGTTTGTTTTGATTCGTTAACGGTCTCCATCACGTTTAAAAGCGAAAGACGGATCGTGACATGGATCGTGGAAACGTTTTTTTTGTTGTGGGGGATTTTTATGATGCTTTAGTTCCTTTGAGACGCGCAGCCTCCAATCGATAGCCCTTCTGACATTTGACAACATCTGTAGATTTTTCATGAGCATGGCAGCAGTGCCTTGAGTTATGTACACACGAGGGATGAGTTTCAGATTAAAATATATCGGAATTGGGATATTGGGATTTTCAAGGACACTTTCGGATGTTTTTCGGGTATTTGGATCATTTGCATTGTGATGTACTGCACATTTATGTGTCTGCACAATAGCAAAAGCGTCGTCACCATTTTGGCGGGGGAAATGTGAAAATGATGGCCAATTATTGGCTTCAGTTCTGGTTTTGGATGAATGCAAAAGCATCACAGATTTTAGATCGTCTGAAACTTTGGATCTCGGCTTAATTTTCGGTTTTTTTTAAACACTAAAATATCACAAAATCTGATCGCAGCCTTTCTAAACACTTTTAGTTCAACGTGCTTTGATACGTGGACTGCTTGTTCTTCTATATCAGCGCTAAGGATGCCTTTCAGATTTAACATTTTCATATTTTAGATTTTCAGATTTTTTTATTTCAAAGGCAATTTTGGACCTGTTTTCGATGTATTGTCGATGTACATTTAGAGTTAACCACACACAAAGGGGCGCTGCATTGGCTGATGTAGATGCAGAGCAACAACTCCAATTTCACATCCAGGTGGTCAAGCCAGACAACCGCATCAGGTCAAAAGTCAACAGTGGCCATCCTGTAAAGAAACTCTTTCCCATCTTGACAATGATGAATTTCCATCGCTGGCCCAGGGCTTGAGATGGACACGAACACAGCCCTAATTGAGCAGTGAGACACTCTGGGTATAGTTCACATCTCCCCTGTTGGCGGTGGAGGCACTGTCACATTTTTGTGTGTGGATAAATCCGATAAAAATGGGCAATCGTGAAGTTAGGGAATGAGGAAGGCTTAATTACTCACTGAATATTTTCTGGATTGCTGGTCGATTGCAGTAGTCGGCACATGGCAAGTAGCCATAACCACAACAACCCAGACTTGCATTGACTGACGTCACACGCAATGAACGCGTCACACGCAATGAACGCGTCACCCACCCGTACCCTGCCCCGAGTTGCCCCCCCAAATCAGACTCAGATGTCTTGCGAGGCCAGCATAATACAGCTTGGCATATAACCAGTGCCAAACTATCCCACACAAGTCAGTTTCCCATGGTGGCTCGGCTTGGCGAGTGGAACAACATTTTCTTTATTCGTAATGAAAGTTGTCTGTAGGCGGTGTGCACGTTCAGCTTGAGACGCCGGGCTCCTTACGCCGGCTCGGCTCAGGATGTGCCAGTGGGGCAGAGGTCGCAAACGGGTTTTGATTCCTTACCCGTACCCGGCTGCACCAGGGCTGCAAACCCGTTCCCTACCCGTACCCGTACCCTACCCGAAATGAGTGACAAACGATTACTCACCAGTGACTCACGGCCTACCCGTACCCGTACCCGGCCGCATCAGGGTCGCAAACGGCTACCCGTACCTGTACCCGGCCCGGCCGGGTAGCCGGGTATCGGTTAGGGTACGGGTATCGGGTACCCGGTTGCGACCTCTGCAGTGGGGACACAAGGAGTGGGGTGCGGATTGCGGTGTACCTTTGACTTCGACTCATACCTGCTTGTCACCCCGGGGCTTCTTGTGGTTGAGTAGCAGCTCGACGGCTCCGACCACCTCCTTGCGGATGGCGTGGAGCAGCGCATCGCCCACGAACACGTTGCTGCTCAGCAGCAGCTCGATCACCTCCAGGTTCTCGTTCTCGATGGCGATGAGCAGCGCGCTGCGGCCCAGCGGGTCGGTGCAGTTGATGTTGATGTTGAAGTAGATCTGGGCCTCCTCGAGGGAGCGCTTGACGCCGGCGTAGTCGCCCTTGTCGACGGCGCTCAGGTAGAGCTTCTCGGCGGGCGACAGCTCGGCCTCGGCGCGCACGATGCGCAGCGGGATGCGGTCGCGGTAGGGGGCCTGCTCGCTGCGCTTGTAGTAGAGTTGGGCCATGTTCGCTGGCCGGCCTGCGCGCGGCCGACAAGAGGACACGTGCACTCTCACGTCGTGTCGGTTGGAAAACTCACTTTTTTTAACTTTCGTGATGAATTTCGTGTTTTTTTTTAGTTTGTCGTCATTCACACCCCCGCCCCCCACCTACGATTTTAGCACGGTTGGCTACGTACGGTGCGAAAGAAGTTCAGCATATGTACGTGCACGCAAGGCAAACGGCGTGGCGGACAAGATGAGCTGTGCACTTTAAATCGTCATGTTTGAAAACTGGTTTCTTTAGAGCAGATTTTTGTGTTTTTGTGTCCTCCCGCACCTCCGATTTTAGCACGGTTGGCTACGTACGGTGCGAAAGAAGTTCAGCATACGTATGTGCACGCAAGGCAAACGGCGTGGCGGACAAGATGAGCTGTGCACTTTTAAATCGTCAGGATTGAAAACTGGCTTCTTTAGAGCAGATTTTTGTGTTTTTGTGTCCTCCCACACCTCCGATTCTAGCACGGTTGGCTACGTACGGTGCGAAAGAAGTTCAGCACGAGCACACACGTACACGCAAGGCGGTCGGCGATGCTGGCAGGAGAGGCCCGGCTGAAGCACAGCAGCACGACTGGAATGACGGTCTCAAACTTGCCACATTTAAAAATAATTCGCTAAGATACCCAATTGGAGTGAAGTCACTTAGCAACGTCGCCCACCCCACCACCACCACCGGCCCCCCTCCCCCTGCTGTCAAACTACTGAAGATTATAATTGTCTGTGACACGTCGCGTCTTTACGATCGCCGTGCACTATAAGGCTGGCACAAATACCAGATGTACTTATGGTTGGCTTTCATGGGTCCTTCTGTTGCGTAGACGTACGTATGTAAGATCTCGTTTGCTCATGTGCAAATGTATAGTCAAGGCCGTAATTATAATATATATTGGGGGACACACATCCCCCCCAATATTCAAATATGCTCAAAATGTCCCTCCCAATATATTGCTATAAAATAGATTTCTGTTTATATGATTGTGGTTATGGTTGTACTTTATTAATCCCTAATCTCTGCCATTACATACAATGAAACAAGAAAAGGTAAAAAAAGAAAAAAACAGAGCAATGTAATACAATACACTATTAGACATTATTGTAAAAAAAAAGTCCTTCCTATGTGTTAGTGAATGTTTTTAATATTTTAGGCAGGAAATGGCACGAAATTCGTTTTCAAATTTAGATTTTCTTCTGGGACGGGACCTCCAGACCCCCTGGAAGATTTGTTCCCCCAAATGTTGACTCCATGGCTACGGCCTTGTGTATAGTTATTGGTTCACTCGCCGAGATGTCACGATGGGAGCAGTTCCTAAAATGAAAGTATGTATTCTGAACGTTGTGTATTGTTAATACAATTACGATAAATAATAATTACAGCCCTTCGCCAATCCACTGCTGGCGGAAGGCTTCTTCCACACAGAAATTGTTCACTGTGGTTCAGAATCAACGTTTTTGAGTTTATATCGCGTTATTTATAAATGTTTTCGTAACCCTCCACCACCCGACACGGTCAATCAGTAAAAAAGTGTCACGTTGACAAAAGACAAACAGTTCACAGCTTTAGCCGCACCGGTGTGTTGAAGCGTGAAACCACAACATTTTCATATTTTTTTTTTACTGATTGGCCATATCGGGTGGTGGAAGGTCACGACACATTTATAAATAACGCGATCTAAACCCAAAAACGTTGATTATGAATAATATTGGTCGCGAAAGCCTACGTGTTAAATTCACTGGGGTTGTTTGACATGGCCACGTTGGTCAATGCGGCTCGGTGAAGCGGAGTGCACAGGTCGCGTTCAGAGACTGCGCGCCACTGTGATGATAGCCGCGGATCAGAGGTCGCAACCGGGTACCCGATACCCGTACCCTACCCGATACCCGGCTACTCGTACCCGGCCGGGTACGGGTAGCCGTTTGCGACCCTGGTGCGGCCGGGTACGGGTACGGGTAGGCCGTGAGTCACTGGTGAGTAACCGTTTGTCACTCATTTCGGGTAGGGTACGGGTACGGGTAGGGAACGGGTACCCTTATCCGGCTGGGTACCCATTTGCGACCCTGGTGCGGCCGGGTACGGGTACGGGTAAGGAATCAAAACCCGTTTGCGACCTCTGCCGCGGATGCGACTCAAACTCAGCTCGCTCGAGTGCAGTGCTCTCACGTCTGCGCCATCGCTTCCCCATTCAGCCATCTCACTGCAAACCACTCTTTTAGGTTTCCTAAACGCAACAGTCGAGGTAAGCGTGATGAATTTCAGTGACGCAGTCGCTGGGAAGGCTTGCCGTTGCTAATTGAATAACACTTAGCACTTTATCTGTAATCAAAGCCCGCTAAATTATAGATGTCAATAACAATGCCAAGGTAAATAATTTAAATGATACAATTACTCTACTGCCGTGTAGGTTCAGTATCGATGTTATTTATATGTATGCCCTGAAGGATTTCATGGCTCGCCGATAATTTAACCCCAGTGACGAGTCCAAATATGAGAAGCAGTAATCAATTGCATGTGTTGCTTTCGCTGTGTTTGATTATGAATATAGATATATTTTTTAAAATAGCAATTTATATACGAGGCTCTGAAGGGGTAGTCGCATGTCGGTTTCATGGAATAGCCGTCACACACCGTGGCAAATGCAATTGCCCCAGGATGTAATGACACCTACTTAGCCACATGAGAAGGATTTTCATGCCCAGCAGCGGCTATGCTATGTCCGTACGAAACACTTCGAATTCACAGGGAGACATTCCAATCACGTGTTTTTACCTTGGTACGGTCACGTGGTTTGGTATGACAATGAAATGACCTAGAGAGACCTCAAATAATTCGACGCGTGTTGATGTTCCATGGTCAGGCCCGTGTGTTATTAATTATCTGTAAAAGTAAACCCTAAATGGACCACTAAAAATAGGAATGTCTCGTGCAGTTGCCTAATCTGCTTCCTAGACGAAAAAAAATTGGCGGCTATTAAAATCGCTCCCCGTAAAAATATTGACATTTTACAATTCGAAACGTGACCACCACGTCACCTGGAATGGCGATCATCAACGTCCTCGTAGCGCCAGTCGAAAGCATATCACGTTCCATGTGACCTGAATATTGGGGTTGCCAACCTTGTGATTTCAAAAAATACGGACAGAAATCGCGCGTAAAAAAATAATAATATGTACAGCACTGCAGATTCGTGCACACGTAGTCCCGCTTTTCTCCATCCACTGCTGGGGGGAAGGGGGGGCTATTTGAGCATATACAACACGAAGGCTTTCTCGACCAATATTATTTACTAAATTATGTTGGCGGCGATCTAACCCAAAAACCTGCATTACATGACCATACTTCACCATGTTCGGGGCGGGGTTGGCGACGGCGAGAAGCGCAGATGCGTTTGAAGGAGAGGACGCACGGAGCAACGCTTGACTTTGCTTCACTGCTGGCCGTCTCTACCGCTCACCACGTAGGCAACCGCAGCCAGCCCCTTGGCACACGCTGCGTGCGCGACCGACTGCGTCGCTGCGACCTCAACGCCAGGCTGTTGCTCAAGTCGCCCTCCATTTAAACCACCTCGTTCTCCGTACACCGCAGAGGCAACGGGTGAACTAGCAGTGTGAATATAATTCACCATCAGCTGAGTCCGGTGGCAGTAAGGCATTTACAACCGGCTACTGCCGCTGTTGTAGAGTCCGTTTGCCGTGCAATTTTGCTGTTGCTACTGCGCATGCTACTCCCATACAAGCCGCCTGTTCCGTGGCCAAGCAGTTGGTACGGAATCGCAATCGTCGAGCATTACAGCTGCACCCGCTTGGTGAGAACGTTGCCCACCCTGTTACATGCCCACTCATGAATCCTCATTCACTGCCTGCCTTCGGTGTGGTCTACGGAGATCAGATGGAGACTCGAGCAACGAATGCAAAGATGAAGTCACACACGCATTCGTGGGCCGAATACCGTTCAGAAATGCATTTTAATCAAGTCTGCGGAAAGCTCAAATCAAAGCACCATTCATGCTCAACCCAGCTTAGCTGCTGCGATCTGATAAGTTTCGGCAGTCAGGGTAATTTGGTAATTTGCACTTCAAAGTCATATTAGCTGGCAACCCGTTTTAATTGGACAACATAATCAAACCGTACAATCAATTGAAAGAGTAAAATAGTATGCAGCACGAAAGCGCAGTGGTAACGCGTTGTGCTTCACAGCAACAGGCGCCTGGGTTTGATTCCCGACTCTGGCGACTCTATCCGTGTGGATTTCTCTGTGTGTGGGATTCCTCCTGGTTTCCCCGATTTCCTCCCATAGCTAAAAGAAACCCACACGCACAATGTGTAACTGATATTGACAACAACAAACACATACCATTGCTGAAACATTACTTGCAAATTAACCCAATTGGGACAATACATAGCAACATTGCCCCCTGCTGTGAGAAGTTGGCTGGAACATCCTGAAAAAAGAATTAGTGAGGCTCTGCTGGGTAAACACGCGTAGCAGTAGTGATAATAATAGCAAGTGCTGAGGGATGTAAATATTGCATCTGAAATATTGACTGTCCATGCTAATCGAGTATGGGTGGTAACCCTACCTGAATACCACCCAGATATTAACACATTCCTGCGGAGGGAGCTGGTAGGAACGTTGCGTTGCTCGGTCAATGGCCAGGGTCAACGGCGGCGTGGTGTATTCCGCAAATATTGCTGACTGTGAGGGCGGGCACAAGCCGGCGTGAGTAGGTTAAACGTTGAGTTTTATAAGGGCACCACGGGGTGACCAGCCCGTCCCCACCCAGCCCCACCCCTCCCACCCCCCACCCAGCCCCACCCTCCCCACCCAGCCCCTCCCCACCCTCCCCACCCAGCCCCTCCCCACCCTCCCATCCCCACCCAACCCCTCCCTCCCACCCAGCCCCTCCCTGCACGACGGACACAATAATCCCCTGTGGGCTGGTGTAACCAGGAGGTTCCTATCAGTATGAATTGCACTTGAACCACTAGGCATCATAGGGTGAGTACTTTAAAGAGATCCCATTGATTTAGTGCCTTAAATGGATGAACCATTTTCATTAAAAAAAAACATTTCCGACAGGTGATTTTATTTTGTTATATTGTTAAAGTGATGATGGCTCCATATCTTACAGAGGTGGAATGGTCCCAACATTTAATATAAATATTAAGATTGGTGGAAGGTGCGTAGAGGCTTTGAAATAAAATGTTTTCTCAAATAATATATATTCCCTGTAAAATTAGAGTGTCTCTGTTGGGAAGAGAGAGAGAGAGGGGGAGGGGGGTGTACCTATATACAATACTATTCCTGCCTACAGCCAACACCAGTGACGTTCATCTGAACCGGTCCTGGGCTTCACCTACATCCACTCAGCCTCCAATGAGTATCTCGTGCGGTGTGTAAACATCGCCACGGGGGAGACAAAGGCGGCCGGGCGTGCTCCTGGCCACCCCCCCCCCCTGGTATGCCGTTCCGCCCTTCTTAGGCGCTGTTAAGGCTATACGGGGGTGGGGGGGTCTTCGTCTTGTGGCTCCGATAAACGAATGCGTTGCTCACGTTGTGTCTTGTCGTGCCGTGGGAGTGGAAACTACCACCAGGTGGCGGCACAGAAGCACAGTTCGGGGGCAAAAATCCCATCCTCGGTCTGCCACGCACAACGCCAGTCGGCCGTATTCGTCAAACGCACAGTTTCTATTTTGGCCAGAATAAAAAAAAGACTTAACAAACACCCCATCAACTACTAAGTTAAACAAAAATATGTGCACCCGAAGCATCGACAGGCACGCCACCAGTCGCATCAACAAGAATCCTCCTAGCACCGTCTTAATTATATTTTAAAAAATCAATACACCATACGGCAATTAATAAAATGAAAACCTCCCTTAATTTCTAAGCGGGTTGAGCCTTCAATGTGCTGTTTGATGGGTGGCCGCTAAAGCCCAAGCAGGTTCGCCGCAGGGCTGCGGGAGCCACGTCGCTTTTGAACCAGCGTCGTTATCCGAACGTAACTGCATCACCACTCTCCTACCCCCACCGCCATCCCGCGATCGGTGGTTTTAATAATTATCCATAACCTCTGCAACTAACCGAAAAGAAAACCGAGGGTTAATTATGCACGGATAAGGCGTTCCTCGTGGAGGGCATTCGCGCGCTCGTCGTGTTGAAAAGGGCTCCTAAGCTCGCTGCTGCTCCGTCGAACAAAAACGAGCAGCAGCCTGTGTGATTGTGACCGACGCGGGCAGAGATTAGAGAGAGGAGAGAGCGAGAGAGATGACGAATGAATTACGCGTTTCGCGGTTCGGGAGCGATATCGCGATCCACCGGTCTTTTGTGCCGCGTCTGTTGCGCGCCTCTCCGGACGCATTGTTCAGAGTCATCACCGGAGCAGCCCGCTCCATCGCTCGCTCGCTCCCTCTGCCTCTTTGGCGTCTCGTTTTGGAGCCTCTTAGCGATCACCACGTGCCGAGCCGATCCAAAGTAAAGTGCGCACTTGGGGACAGGGCGCGTCGCTCAGAAGGGATGGTGGGCCGACGGTCGAGAAAAATTAATGACTGATTGGCGATCCAACAAAATGAAACGTGGCCAGGTGGAGTAAGTCCGCCCACCGATAAAAGATGCAGCGGTGAAATGAGCTCGCGCGCCGCTGCTTTGTGGTTGTTATCATCGTCATCATCATCATTAACATCGCAAGAATCGCGAGCAACGGAAGCGGCTTGTGGAGGCCTTCATCCAGCGGTGGATCGATCATGGCTGCTGCTGACGCTGATTAAACGAACAACTAAAACGATGCATCGGCTCCGCGACGCGCGAGACGATTTCTCGACAACCCGTTGCGGTCTCCGCGCCCCCATTGTATCGTAAGCACCGATCTAGAATTCTCGCAGCGCACGCAGCCACGATGATCAAAGTCACCTGTTGAAGCCTTCGCGTTTCACAGGCGGCGGCGTAGTACAACAACAACAAAAAGAACCACAAGCCGAAGTGTGAGTGAGCCCACGGCTAAGTAAACACGTTCAATATTGGCGAGCGAGCAAGCACGGACGTGGGTCGAATCTCAATTCCACGTTTGACGGACACTTTATAAAATATGCAAAATAACACGTCCCCCCCCCTCTTTCATTCTTCATCCCTCCGGTCCATCTGGTTACACCACTCGAACAAGGAGCATCCCGTGTGTTGTACCCACACAGCAACAACAACGAAAAATCAAGCAAGACACAAACATCGCTTTCTGCGCGTTCAGATCGTCGCTGTGGCAAAAGTGGCCTGGCAACAAACGGGGGGGGGGGGTGGTGGGGGTCATGCAATCGAGCCGATGAAAGTATGCGGAGTGATGTTTCGTGTGCGGAACAAGGAGGTGAGGGGCCAAACCAACCCACCGTCATTTGTGCGCTGCGTAGGCAGAACGTGAAGCGAGACCCGAGGGTGCGACACGACGGCTCGTCGTCCTTTGGGGTTCTTGGACTCTTGAGGAGCTCATGACAGTGTCCGGAGCTCAGTTGCTGTTGTTGCTGTTGTTGTTGTTGCTGGTGGTGGTGGTCGTCTGCCGAGGTCACTTATCCACGCACGCATTGCGCTTTGTCCGTGCGATGGACGGACGCTCCGTGCGTCTCGCGTTCGATCCGCTGCGCTGTCGTTGAAGCGAACAAAAACATCATCACCATTATCATCAACAGCAGCCGCAGCAAACAAAGCGGATGCGGCACCTGTACCGTAATGAGATCATGTGCATGTATATTTAATAATAATAATAATAAAACACGTACAAAGATACAGCACAGCGCACATCAAAGTCGCTCTTCAAAACAAAAGCGTCCGACTGATCAATGTTTGCAAAACATAATTGCAACTAATGTAATACCTGAATTCAGTCTTCTTGTCGTCCAAGGGCTTGGCAAGACGAGAGCGCATTGATACGATCTGGTGAAAACTGCATATTTGAAATCATACTGGCACGGACAGGCACACCGGTTGTTGTTGTTGTTGTTACAATGGTAATTGTCGTCATCATTATCGTTGCGCTGGAACGTCCACGGTACGCAATACGAGCGACTGTGCAAGCGGCATCCCTCGAAGCCGCGCGCGACTCCGTTCCTGCAGCTCCGCGTGCACGCGCGCGCGCCTCCTCCTCCTCCTCCGGGTCTGTGCGAGTGCCCCGTGCCTCGTGCGAGTGAGTGGGGCTGTGTGTGTGTGTGCGCGTTCTGCGCGCTCCTCCCCGTACAACACTCCCCCACTCTCGCAGCCGCTGCGTGCGTTCTCCGCTGCAGTAACACTGCACGTGTGCGTGTGTGTGTGTTTGTCTCTGTCCGCGCGCACGCGCGCGCGCGCACTCTCGTACGAGGAGCGGCAGTGAGGTGGTTAGCGCGACGCTGCGTTACAAAACCGGTGGCTCGAGTTCGATAACAGCTCACGGCCAACACCAGTGACGGTGATGTGAACCGGTCCCTCTGAACTCCCCGAGGTCGAATAAGGTTCAAACGAGTACCTGGTGCGGTTTGCAAACATCGCCACTGGGGAGATAAAGGCAGTCGGGCGTGGTGCTGGCCACCCAACCCTCATGTGCCGTGCCGGCCTTCATCATCATTATCCCCAAGGACGGTGGCCTTCATCGGGGCTCGCTAAGAGCCCTTGTCCCAAAAGTCTGTAAATGCTATATGGGGATCTTTGTCTTTGCACTGTCGTTAATGGTAATGACATTATAGTATTCGTTTCGTGGGGCCCGACGCTGCTGATGGGACGTAGCACGTCGAACCCCGTCCAGAGTGTTCTTGTTTGGACAAACGGTGGCTGTTAACACAAGCCTTCAATGCTCTCCGGTCGAGAGACTGAACCAATTTAGATATACAATTTAGATATACAATACGGTCGATTAATTTCTCACGTAGACTGCTCACGAGCGCAGATTGTGATTTCTTGGGCACACTATAGCACTGCATCATGTGCAGTAGCGGCAGATAATGCGGTAATTGGTTGAAGTGCACTCAAACGCATTCGTATCAACTTCCATTTTCTATCAACTGCTAGATGGAGTGACTCCTGCCATCACCGTCCTTCGCGGCGCCGCATTAACAATCCATCTTACTCATGCGTATGCAGGGATCTCCTTGGTGCGCAGTGTGCAGCGAAGATGTTTTCTGCATGCACACACATGAATAAAACACGCGAATTTATGTCGCCGATATTTCGTAATTCAGACACCTGCGCATTCACGAGGCATTGCTTGCGGCGTGGGCTGTTGCGTGCACGCGTGCACGCGTACATCGAGAAAGTAGCTTGAGACGAGATTCATTTCCCATCTAATATTTCCCGGGTCACTGATAGACCGCTGTAGGGACGCGACTATTAGCCACAGCCATAGCTGGAGCGTGTACTGAATGTGGTGTGCCGCTGACTGAACTATTTTTTCCTTGTCGCCAACCCGAACGGACCCGCCTGACACGAAGCGCTGACCTCAGGTATGTAGGAAGCGCACATTGCACGCGGACGCATTCGAGCGGATTGCTGCACGTGGCGTGTCGTGCGGGAAAAATAAACCCATCGGTAAACAGAAAACACCACGAGCCGACTGAACCTCATATCATTCTCCGTGGTGGCTAATCCACCGATACTCTAAATAATTGGAGCGGTGTTCTCTTACCGCTGGCAATCCTTTTTGGCTCGAGCCCATTGTTTAAATAACGCAGCGAAAGAGAAGACGCATCTCTCTCCTCCACTGCGTACGATTCGGTCACGCAATATTGACTCTGCGTGCCTACTTATTTATGTTTAATTAAATTTGATGGCTTAAAATTCGCGCTTATAACTCGTACTCATGCCCCATAGTCACGATGTTAGGCCGGTCCACGCAGCATGCTAGTGCCAAAATTAAACGGAGTCCCAACATGCTCGTGTATTTATGGCAGACGCTATATATATCAAATGCTGTGGATTGTATTACGCTCATAGGCAATAGGCTTAAATGTCATATAACTGTAGGGGCGCCACGGTGGCGAGATGTTAACTCCCTCGCCTGGTATGCAGCAGGTCGTGGGTTCGATCCCAACCGTGATTGGAGTTTTTGGCTGCTGTACATTTCCACGATAATCCACTTCGGTGAGCTTATCATTGGTGGCCAGGTCGCTTCTGAAAAAAGAAATATAGCTAAGTGTGCTTTCATCATGGGACCTCCTTTGCCAGCACCACAATATGAGAATAGGTTTTTCCCCATTTTTCTGGCAACAAAAGTGTGTGTAAGCGTGCTTTACCTAATGACAGTAGTTTAAATAATACTGTGTTTTAGATGTGGAGACGAACTTGTGCCCGTAATTGTAATACCCAGATATATCCATGCATCAATATCGATTTTCTCAGATCACCATCTCTTCTCCAGCTCTTTGTGAGTCCATTGCTCAATGAAGGCATGCATGCTCCCCACGCCGTATCGGTCCTGGGGGTTTGTAAGGCCATACGCTGCTAACTACTTACAGTAAGTACATCAGTCTACATTATCGGTATGCACATACGTAATCCTTGTCCCAGCAGTCTCTTCTAGGTGCTACACGGGGGGATATTTTTTTTATTTTTTTGTGTACGATTATGAAACCGCGTTGGGCGAGGGCGGCTTTTGCAGGCGCACTCGCTCGTAGCCGAGTCGAGCACGGAGAGCTGTCCATGGTACTAAAACAACCGCCTCTTGCGGCCCCTGACGTGTTATTCGCTCCCACCGAATTGGAGGGCTGCAGTACAGCACAACCGTGAACATATACGCAAGGGGCTGTGCTGAATTACACCCTCTCCTTTTTAAAGCTTTCACTTTCGCATTTCATCAACGCGATAGGAAATGGTTGTCACGCCAGGGTCACACACACACACAAAGACAAAGATCCCCCGTATAGCCTTAACAGACTGTTGGGGCAAGTGCTGTTAGCAAGCACCTAAGAAGGCCGGCACGGCACACGAGGGGGTGGGTAACCAGCACCACGCCCGACCGCCTTTGTCTCCCCAGTGGCGATGTTTACACACCTCACCAGGTACTCCTTTGAAGCTGAGTCAACCGAAGGGAGGCCCAGGATCGGTTCAGATAATCGTCACTGGTGTTGGCCGTTAGCGGGAAACGAACTCGGGTCGCCGAGTTTGTAGCGCTGCGCGCTAACCGCTACACTACCGCTCCCCACTACGCACGCACACACGTACATACATACACACACAGAGTTGCGGTGAACGTTAGATTCGTGAGTTCCTGTTTTTTTTGCGTGGCTTGCTGCGTGCAGCTAACTCATTCCGCCACCGCTATTCGTGCCCTCCGGGGCAGCAGAGCACTCGGGTTCACGTCCCTGTGCATCGCCTCCGTCAGCTGGAACTCGGGAGAGGAGGGATACAACAACAAAAGGGAATAACAAGACCCTGAGTGCAATAATAGTAGCCGTCGCATTTTGCGGTAACCATCATAATAATGGGATGTTGCGTTTGAACAAGCTAACCAAACAGTTTTTTTCCTGACTCTGAAGATGCGATGTTCCGTAACCTACGTATGTGTTTACAATAACAATAATACTAATAAAGGCAACAATGTAGGGATTGGCGGTGTAGCGGTTTGCGCTTTGCTGACCATGACTAACATCAATGGCAACAATTATCTGCATCGGTCCTAGTGCCTCCCAGAGGTCAACTCGACATTAAAAACGAGCACCTGGTACAGGCATTTAAACATCACCATTGCTGAGAGAACAGCAGCCAGGCTTGGTGCTGAAAACAACACGCCCTCGTGTGCCGCGCCGGCCTGAATAGGTGCTCGCTAACAGCACTTTCTCCAACAGTCTGGCAATGGCTATACTGTAAGGGTAACATGTGTGTTTATGATGATTGACCGCTTTGAATCGGACAGCTTATTCGGCCTGCCGTTGTGCCTTTATTATTAGGAGCTGTCCACGGTACTAAATAACATCGCGGGTTCCTTATCCGCTCAGTAGATGAGCATATGGTGTGTCGAGATAAAAAGGAGCACTGGGGCTGCATCACACAGAGTAACAGTCCATTATAGGAAATAAAACTAATTGAATACATTTCCAAAGTAGGACAAAAACACATTAAGATGTAAGCGAAGCGCATTTATCCGTCAAACGATGGGTAATTTTCTTACAATAAACCCGCTTTTGTAATTATGAACTAGAAAGCCCTTTATTTACCCATGCAAGCCTCGGTTAGTCTCATGACTGTTTTTTGGTTTGTTTCACGAGGGTCCTGCATTAGGATGTTTAACCAATTGCATTCGTAGGTATTTGTCACTGAGTGCCTGGAGAAAACCCACAATGTACGCAGGCGTGAAACTCAACGCTCTGCCCGGGTGGATTCAAGAATTCATTGAAATTCAAGAATAGAATATCTGCGTATATCGTGGCAGGTTTATATCAAGTTTGCAATATTCGGTGAAGTGCATGTCAATAATTGTATTGAAATGAAAGGGGAACGCAATGGTTCACGCATTGTACCAAGTTTGATTATCTGCCACGGCTAACAGGAGTGGTAATTGCACTGGTCTTGCTTGATTCCCCTTTCTTTAACCAACCAACATGACGCATGGTCAATCAGCCTGCATGACCTGCATGACCTACACAGCCATAGAAAGGCCTTCATCCAAAAGTGGATTGACAAAGAACTGTCAATCATTATTATTAAAAAACACACACAGACACACTAAACAAAAGTAGATTAAAACAGAAACTCTCTAAACAGTCGACAAAGCCATTGCTACTGATGTCATTCTAACATAATGGAGCAAATCACTTTAATAGTGTGGGCAATTACATATGATTGTGTTTCTGAGTATTGCCAGCTAGCCGGGGTCTTTTGTCAATCCCGATGCATTTCATCCACATGCGACGAGGATTATTTTCTTCAGTTGTTGTAAATATCTACACCCCTTGTTTCCTGCAAACAGCGTTCTGCTTCATATTGTTACACTTAATCACAGTTTCCCCGCAAGGTGATGATGCTATTACCGGCATTTGCGGGCGTATGTTTACTCTCATATGAACTGCTTGTGGAGATAGGCAACGTAACTGCGAGGCACGCGGCTCTAAATACCATAGCGCACGTCAAGTTCAAGTTCATTTATTAGGTATAGCCCTGTGAGTCATTCGGCTCTTGAATCGGGTGCAACCGCAACAAACAAAAAACAGCAAGATTGCTGTATCAAGTGATGTGACGGTTCCACCTGAAGACGGAAGCTTGTGTTGCCTCCAAAACGTCGTGACTTTTATTTTATTTTTATTTTACTTTTATTGATTTTAATTTTTTACCTACGTGACTTTACCGAAACAACCTAAGAATATGAATCCTTGCAGTCACGAAAGCTTCAAATCTAAAACTAGTATTGCTTCTTTCCGCGAACCCCCATGGGTCTCGCAACGGTGACATCTGACCACCTCCAGCCTCATCATCAACGCCACCTGGATTTAAGCTTCCCCCTTGATCCCCGGACCCTGAGTGCTACTCCAGTGCCAGTCTGGGCCACCTACCCTTCTCCGACTTGGACGTGTCTTACCCATCACAGCCAACTCTTCGTGACTACATCTACAACAACACGTCGTCACATTCTATTGCAAACGTCCGAGTTGCATCCATGAAATTCCTATCATTTTCAAATTGCACGTACCACCTTTCCTAGTTGCTTCATTGAAATACAAGCCTTTGGCCCTTACAGCAAACAAAGGCATTACTCCTGCCTCAAACATCCATTTGTTGACTTTTCCAATCTTCCAAAGTGGTTTATGTACTCCATCAAAAGCTATGCTACTAACGCTATATGTATGTTGACCTCCATTTCATAATGCCCTGTGTTATCCATTCACGACAAAAGCATACAAAGTCATCTACTCCGTCCACATTTTCCCTTACAACTGGTACCGGTCATAAAGGGCCATGGAACCCATCTATAACCACTGTCACCAACTTAATCTTCAGGAAACTAATGTTGAAATAATAATAGTTTTAAAGAGCTATGATTGTGGCTCACTACAAGTTGCCTTCATACAAGCTATCATATTCGGGCTCTTCAGATTCAGCAGCGAGGTCCAACACATTTAAAAAGCCAAAATGAAGGCATATTATTAAAATTCCCAATAGCATTGAGATAAATTGCATAAGCCAGCAGATGTGGCTTAATAGTATTGTGCTGTGTGGCACCACAGATTGCACGCATGGGCAAGTTAATACACACACAACACTTGCTGGTCTTGTGTTTAATGAAGCACTGTAAATGCAGACATGCAGTTGCATCACAATGGCTCATCCTCTCCTGCACTGGACTCGAGCCTGTGCTAAAGCAGAAGCTTGCAGCACAATTGCAAGCGAGGCCTTCAATTGGCAAGTGACATTATTTTATTATATAATATTATTTTATTATGTTTTATTTTTTATTATTTTATTATTTCCCTCCTACGTGGCTTTACCGAAAGAACCAAGAAGATGAATCCCTGCAGTCACGAAAGCTTTAAATCGAAAAAAAGTGACATTTGTTAAAATTGCTATTTTAGCATGCCCTCTGTAACTGTGGGGTGTTCTGTAATGCAAACCTAAACACATTGGTCCATAACATTGGTGGCCTGGTAATGAAACAGATAACAAGAGGCAACGTTTTGGGCAGTGGCCCATTTTTACACAGCACGTAAAACATCCGCCAAATAAAATGTATTCCATTCACACCTCGTGGGCGAACTTTGAAAAGTCTTCCACGGCGTATGTGCAAACACACTGGTGGAATTTGTCGGAGACAAATATTCGGCAATGCCCACCACACATAGTACGATGATTTCCCTACGTAACTGGCTCCCTCGGCAAACAAGACCTTATTCCGATTTAAATATAACTTTTCCAATTATCTTTGCACAGATTATGATTATGATTTGTCGTGAAAAAGCCCTGTATTCTCTTTTCGATATATCCGCGGTGCTTACATGTTCATTGGAGGTAGTGTAAATGGCTGGGCCAAGGCGGAATGTACAAATCTGCCAATTTCATTAAGAGTACCACGGGACAGTTAAGCTGCACAAGCAAGCAGATGGCATGCTTTTTGGACTGTCGCCCACAATACACTATCTATGTGGTGGGGGAGGCGGGGTCGGGGGGGGGGGGCACAATTGGGGACGTTACACTGCCAACTCTGAACTCATCAGAATGCCACAGCAAAATGCAGTTCACCCGCTTTGCCAAATGGCAGAGAGTGACAATGGCAGATGGGTTGTGAATTTGCACAAATGCTTCTGCTTAGTGTTTACAAAAATATATATTTTACTCACTTTTTGGGGATAACGTGTCCACTGTGCTTTCGTGTCCACTTTACGGCATGCATGCAAAATTATATATTTTAAAAGTTTTAATTAGAATTAGATTGCCTTCAGTGATTAGTCATCAGTCCACTATGAAACTGACAAATTTTCGTACAGTAATTTAAACTACGGGCTGTTAAATTGATTAAATGTTAAATAATCTTATCTGCATACAATATTCTGTAGTCTTGCGAGAACACATTTCCTATTATTGAAATCATGTTAAAATATATAAAGTAGTCCCAAAAAATTCGCATTCAATGTTACCACTCTACATTTATTCACGTCCAAGTTTAGTTAAGGCTTGATCTTATTCCATTGGTCATGTGTGTTGCAATGCATATTTGTCCCAATATTTATGCTAGCTTTTATCTGTTAAGAAAGCATTGCCTCATGACGTCACTGACACTACGTTTGAAACGAGATAATGACATCTTTGAACGCTCGCAAGCTTGAAAAATACATTTAAAAAAATAGTACATACAATGATAATCATAATGATCTATAGTCCTTTGTCATGCCACTATTGGAGGCAGGCCTCTCCAAGTAGTTTCCATCCCTCATTGTCTCGCTGTTCAACAATCCGTCTGGCGCATGCCCACCGGTGAATCACGTGGCTCCATGTCCGCCGTGGTTGCCCTCTGGGGCGTGTTCGCTACTCTGGCTGCTACTCTGCGTGCAATTGCGACTCCCAGCACACGGCTAACAGCGGTGGCGGTCGCAGCTAACAACTGAACTGGTCCAACTCAGACCGACCAGCAGAGCGGTCCTAGATAATGCCACGTCGGTCACTAGGAGACCTGACAAAGGGACTGTGATTTTTTATTTATTAAAAAATGTCATGGTAATGTTTGCTGAATATTCGGAGGACATCTTGGGCGAAGGGCAATAGTTTACTTTGGATGTTTCCGCATGGTATAGTCGATGTAAGCATTTAAACGGAGTAAGCCTAAGTGTGACAAATCTGACTCAACTCAAGGAAGCCTTCAAAATAATCAGTCAGTCGTTGCATGCCATTATTTCTTCAACAAAGGTAGTTTCCGTGGTCAGGACAATGTAGTGTTTAGCAAAACAGAGGCAATCATTTAGATCTTATCATTTCGGTTTGGTTCCTCAAGCCATTTTGTAAGAAGGCAAAGTGTTTTATATATTGGGCACTGAGCAGAGAAAATTGCCTTTCGAATCTGTAACCTGGCTGAGAATGTAATGCTGGTCACTAAGCATTGCGCAATCACTCCCCCCCCACACCCCACAATTTATATTTTATGGCAATATAATTCGGAGGAAAATAAATGCTGAAACGAAACACGCTGGAAAGGACACAACTTGAAAACAGAAGATGATGAATATCAAGGTAACTTATTGAAATAAATATTGGGATGGAGATGATTAAATAAAGAGATGGACAGAAAGGTTGACATGAACCAATACAATTAAACAAAACATTGGTCATGGTAAAAAAATAATGGAAAAAAAACACAAATAAAAATAACCATTAATAACACTGCATTAAAAAATGCATAATAGATGACGTTTAACGCAAAGACCCTTTTTCATGGCACAAGATAGCTATAAAGCACCATTTCCAGAAACGTTGTCGATTATATATGAGGCAGTGTCATTGTCGAATGTGTAGAGTTGTATCGTTGTCTGTTAATTCTGCGTATGCACCACTCCAATGCAGCAGCAACACCAAATGATCAGTTTCCCAGAATAATGACTATGCCCACGCCTAGGAATGGCACTGGGACACAGAAAGAGGAACACGTGGATTAGAGAATGAACGCAAGGCAGAGGCGTCGCATTGACTGCTAAGTCAGGTGGGCTCGGGCAGATTACACCACGCAGCGCGGTGATGGCTGGTGGTTCGAGACTGGTCATGGAGTGGCAGCCCAAAAGAAAATTGCACAACAGGGATGCCATAGAGATGGAGTGATAGGCTTAGGGTAATTTGTGACAGTCGTTTGGATTGTGGCATTGTGGGGGCCATGTAGGATGGCGACAGACTCGGAAAAACATGTATCCAGAAGTCGGTTGATAAACGACTGATGGTTGACGATTTATAGGAATGAGAGGAGATGGATTTAACACCAAAGGAATGTGTTAATGTTGTGCAATTTTTCTGGACGCGGCAATGCGGATTTGATGAGCGGCGAGGTCTTCATCACAACTCTTCGACCCGAAGAGCCTTTGGAACGATTGCTGCTGGCTGCACAATGGCGTGAAAACAAGAGGAGGCCTCGCATGTAGGTGAATCGTCGAGAAACATTTTGACTTAGCACATGGCCTAAACCCTTCTCTTGTGTCACGAAAAGCTTGCACGGTGCTCCTCGTAAAAAAATTGATACTTTCAAATCAAGACGGTGCTCTTAAATGCGGTCGTGGAGATTAATTTCCTTTGAGGAGGCAAAAATAAATCACGGAGTACGTAATGTGATATGTGCAGCTTTTGCTATGTCACATTTTAATTAATTACCTGTACATCGAGTCTTTAAAAGTGTCCCCTCCCCCCCCAATTCTTCACTGGGTTAAAAAAAAAAATTCTGAACGAGGATTAAAAACGACATACGCTGTGGGATAAAACATAAACACTGCCTGCCTAAGAAAGACACTTATTTGCTAAATCGCTTATTGCTATTATTACCCTTTACTGCCTTGCAAGTGAGTATCGTGCGCGCGCACACACACACACGCGCGCGCACACCTCCGATTCGCGATGTTTGCTACATACGGTGCAAAAGAAGTCCAAAATACGTACGCACATACATACATGCATGCACACGCACACCTCCACGGATTCACCGTCCCCCACCAGACCCCCTCTCCCTCCTTCACACCTCACCGCACTGCCCCCCCCCTCGCCCTAACTCACGTGTACGCCACTACAGCGACTGCGAACCCCCCCCCCCCCCCAGTCGAGCCGCCTCGCTCAGTGGGAAGTTTCTCCCCCTTCTCTCGTGCCCCCTCCCCCCCCGAGTCTGGAACTGGCTCTCATCAGCCATCCGTGCGTGCGCTGAAAGTCCCCCTGCCGCCCCTACCCACCCACCCTATTCGAGTCTAGGCTTAAGACCTCTTCTATTTATATGTAGCGCCTTTATCCAAGGCGCTTCACAAGGGTTATGAGTGGTACAATGAGGGTAGCGGAGAATAGGGATGGGTTATGGGGAGGGAGGTTTAGTGGGCACGGAAATTACGGTGGGTACCTGGGGATGGAGGGAAGGGGTGGGCCTGCTTTTTTGTCTCCTACCGATCACTGTCCCATGGCTTTGAATAAGTAAAGATATTTGTCCCATCCTTTCTCGTGCCGCGCACGCCACCACGGTGTCTTTTCTTCTTCTGTCTTGAGATCCAGTTGGCTTTCGCGCGCTTTCATAAATCCATATTGTTGCGTTTGTTGTTCTTGAACTAATTGGGACCTGCCAGCCGTACTTCCACGTCACGCTATTAAATGCACGCACAATGGCACCTGGTCGTATTTGTACGCGTGTATACGAGCGTGTGTGTGTGTGTGGTAGTGAAGCGATTAGCGCTACGCTGCGCCACGAACCTGGCGACCTGGGTTCGATTCTCGCTCACGGCCAACACCAGCGACGATTATCTGAACCGGTCCTGGGCCTCCCTTACGTCGACGCAGTCTCACTAACAGCAGTTGTCCCAACAGTCTGCTAAAGGCCATACGGGGGATATGTGTATATATAGAGAAAGCCCTGAAGCATTTATAAAAGCAGGGTTATGTTTTATTCTCTCTCCTTTTGTATTCGCAGTGGGATTCATTGCGTTTTAGCACAAATGACAGGCATCTCTTCCCTTGGGTCAGCCGAAGCGGTGAAAGGTTTTTCAGCGGTCACGTCAGCAGGGTGGAAACTTTGCCTGTCGACGCTTCCCCCCCCCACCCCCGTCCCCCCGACTCCTGCTGCTGCTGTGCAAGTCCAAGCCAAGCAGATGCTGCACCTGTACGGCGCGAAAGAAGTTCAGCAAATCGCACATACTGCACGCACGTAATACAATTTCACTCCGACCGCAGAAGCAAATGTGAGATCCCTCCACAAAGACCTCTTATCATAATTTTGTTTTCCAAACTGGTGGTCCGGTCCCCCGTTGCGTGCAATGTGAATATTGAATGCGCATGCAGGCATTACGGGAGGTCTGCCCGTCAGTTGAAGCATGTTTGTTTTTAGTGGTTAAATTGGAGAGAGAAAAAAGAACCGGGATGACACCTATTTCTTCCTGCAGGCCACCTTCACTGCCGTCCCTCCCTCTGTGGAAACATCGTGGCATAGGAAGGGGAACCGTTTGTAAAAGTGAAGGGATACATCACCGATGTACCGATAAGCGCCAGCATGGCATACTGCCGTATATTTGTGATTTTCGACCACTGTACCAAATACGGAGTTATTAGCATGGCCTTAGACGAGGCCGTATGGGAGAGCAGGGTGTTATGGCACCCTCGTGTAGCACTTAAGAGACAAACAATGGACATCAGCACCCCCAAACCAACAGTCCCTGTGGACAGGCATGTAGACACCAACGGCCTAAATTGTAGTGGTAAAACGTGCCCATGAATAACACATTATTTTTTTTTACCTTTAAATCAATGTCTTTAGTTTGTGACAAAATAATAATATATTGCGAATGATGAACACGAATTATTTTGCACCTCCACGTGCGTGAAACGGCCGGCTACGTACGGCGCGAACGAAGGTCAACATACATCCATGCGCGGCATACGCCAAATCGGTAATTTTAAACCGCGTATTTTGCGCGACAAATGAAAGCCGCCTGCCCCACGTGACCCACAGCGGCCCCCACGCACAACGCGCCGATTTGTGTCCCCGACTTAACAACCTGCAGCATCACGTGATTTGTTACTCCATCACCCGCAGCTCCCATTATCCACGGCCCCCAATAAATCCACAAAACATTCCTATCATCCGCGCATTATTCTTCTTCCGTTAATCGGTGTGCGTGTGTGTGTCACGGAACCTGGAAGTGGTGGCAAATTCGACCGATTGCAAAGACAGTGCGTCAACTAAGGGACAAGCGGTGACAACAGGCTAGAGAGAGAAAATAAAATGGTTGCAAGATGATCGGTGTATTCGGCACTTTGCTTCGTTCATCATTTCGTAATTTTTTTTTACTTTGCTTTATGTAAACCCCCACCTCTCGCTCACTCTCTCGCTCACTCTCTCGGTCACTCTCTCGCTCTCTCTTTTTTTTTACGATCAATGGAAACAAGAAGATGCTCGATGTATTCGGCACTTTGCTTCGTTCATCATTTCGTAAATGTTTTTTTTTATTTTTTTAAACATTGCTTTATGTAAACCCCCACCTCTCGCTCACTCTCTCGCTCGCTCTCTCGCTCGTTCTGTCGCTCATTCTCTCGCTCACTCTCTCGTTCTGCACGCAGCCCTTCTCGCAGTCCGACGGCCTCCGATGTTGTCTCGTCGACGTCGCTGCTACATTCGTGACGCCGGGGTCCTAATCCGCGTTAAAAGTTAAATAAAATAACCCTCTACAGTTCGAGTCCGAAGTCGTTACACTTAGAAAAGGTTACATTTGCCACCAATTCAATGCGGATCATTATCCACATTGGTTTGTGGGTAAGAGTCACTCGAAGGTGGTCCACCACAAATGCTCAACACATTTGTTGCTGTCCTTCCCCCGCACCTCCGATTGGCACGGTTGGTCACGTATACGGTGCGAAAGAAGTTCAACATACATACATACTCCTTGCTATCTGATCTTTTCCAAGGGATGAGAAGCGTGACGCAGAGGTTGCAGCAATCGCATCCCATTATCGGTATCTCAGAATGGAAAACCTGCGCAGATGCCAGCAGTGATTGTCACCGATCGGCCGATATGTTTCAAGTCACGATAATTCAGGAAAAGATTTCGCCTGGAAAGTCCCTTTGTGAATGGAACATCTCGTTTGCAAGGGTCTCATCGCCTAAAGTACCCCCATCATATCGACGCAAGAGATGTTTCACTGTCATTGCTCCAGGAAGGCAAACCAAACCACGTGGTGCCGGGCCCTGCGGTATGCAGCCACTGGGTATGATCATTACTGTGAAGTGAAGCGTGTTGATTTGAAGCTTTCGTAACTGCAGGAATCCATACGCTATGGTTCTTTTGGTAAAGTCACGTAGGTAGAAAAATAATAGATCACGACGTTTCGATCGCAAGCAACACAAGCAATCGTCATCAGGTGGGACAACCACAGCAAGAACAAAATGCTGAAGGGTTGTCCCACCTGATGACGATTGCTTGTGTTGCGATCGAAACATCGTGATCTATTATTTTTCTACCGACCTGGCTTTACCGAAAGAACCAAAGAGTATGTGAAGCATATTGTTAGCGTTGAGATGGACACACACGGACAGCAGAGTCGTAACGTTAAGTTATATCGAATAAGTGTGCCTGGAAAATGTGGATTATTGTATTCATTGTCTCCAGTTTCTCCGCATCGCGACGTTGAAGATTGAATCCTACGGTACGTAATGTCGGGTCGTGTTTTAGCAGACTCACAAAAACATTCCTTCTGAAAGGATCTCGTAGTTCCTGGGAAAAGCTGCCAGTTGATTTAGAGAGTTTCTTTTATAATGCATAAAATATTAATGTTTGCCGTTTTAACAGCTCAGTATGTGGACAGTGCAAACGTTAAGAAATACATGAAACATCCTCCAATGACTTAATTCGAAATCATGTCTTAGAATAAGAATCCGATTATCTGAACCGATCTTGGGCTTCCCGTAGGTTGACTCAGCCTCAAATGAGTACCTGGTCCAGTGTATAAGCATCGTCACTGGGTAGACAAAGGCGGTCGGGCGTGGTGCTGTTCACCCACTCCCTTGTGTGCCGTGCTGGCTTTCAAATTGATTGGATAACACATCTAAAATTACATCTTTAATCTGCGGCTTTGAATCCATACGAAATAAAAAGAAGCCTTCAAAGGTGATTGCTTCCACCACACCTCTCCCCACTATGTATATCGCTGAAGATCACAAGATCATGATTGAGTTAATTCTTTCGTATTTTTCATTCATTTGATCGTTTTTGTTTTCATTTGCCTGTACATAACACGCATCACAACATCACCGGCAAAGCATCCACTTCAATCCAACCAAGTGTATGCTTACAGCATTCACTCGCTGAATAATTTGAAAGTATTGATGCAGAAATGATTTAGTCTGCCCTTAGCATGTTCTGAAAACAAACATCAATCTCCCTGCTTTGTGCTCACACTTCTGTTGGGCCATACGAAAACAAATCTTTGCAAGTTTCACTCCTTGGACCGTAATAAGACAGATTATTGTTAAAGCTGATTCGACAACACTTTAATAAAAACTTTCATCATCATCATCATAGTCAATCATAATGTATGTACTGTAGCTGAAGGCCTCCCAGATCTACCGCCATGTCTCACGGTCCCACAATGCAACGAGCCATGTAGCTCGAACCTCCACGCGAACCAATCTCATCGCTTCATCTCTGCGACGGGCGACTCCTGAGGCCTGATCACTCATCGCCGTGTAATAATAAAGCCATTCATAATCACCGTTTTTGGGTTTAGATCGCGTTCTTTATAAATGTGTCGTAACCCTCCACCACCCGACACGGCCAATCAGTAAAAAAGTGTCACGTTGACAAAAGACAAATAGTTCACTGCTTTTGCCCACCGGTGTGTTGAAGCGTGAAACCACAACATTTACAATTTGAGTACGACGTTTCGCTGGTAATTGCATCCAGCATCATCGGGCAATTCGCCAGAATGGCCGTGTCGGGTGGTGGAGGGTTACGACACATTTATACATAACGCGATCTAAACCCAAAAACGGTGATTATGAATAATATTGGTCGCGAAAGCCTACGTGTTAAATACAGCCATTGTGAAACAATTTGAATTCACAGTCCTGGGCCTGGTGAAGACTTCCCCGCGCAATTTTGGTCATGGGCATTTTGTTTGACCGTACACTTCACCACACGGGTCAGTGCGAGTTCAAATCAGACATCGCTCCCCAGTGATACTGGTAGGAACCTCCTGGTTACACCAGCCCACAGGGGATTATTGTGTCCGTCCGTCCGTCGTGCGGGGAGGGGCTGGGTGGGGAGGGAGGGGCTGGGTGGGGAGGGGAGGGTGGGGAGGGGCTGGGTGGGGAGGGGCTGGGTGGGGAGGGCCTGGATGGGGAGGGTGGGGAGGGGCTGGGTGGGGAGGGTGAGGCTGGGTGGGGGGTGGGAGGGGTGGGGCTGGGTGGGGAGGGGCTGGTCACCCCGTGGTGTCCTTATAAAACTCAACGTTTAACCTACTCACGCCGGCTTGTGCCCGCCCTCACAGTCGGGCATATTTGCGGAATGCACCACACCGCCGTTGACCCTGACCATTGACCGAGCAACCCAACGTTCTTACCAGCTCCCTCCGCAGGAATGTGTTAATATCAGAACACGTCTCGAAATCAAAACTCAAGGCACTGCGTTGTTATAGCACGCTATGCTGACCACTGCGCCACTGCTCTACCCCATTTCGGTATGTGGCAGGCATTACAATTTTATTGTATCATCATCATCATCATCACCACCACCTGCTGTAATCTTGTAATGGGACTCTTTCCTGTTTGAATTAATGGCCTTCTAACATCAGCAATAATGTTTGGATGGCCAGAGACATTTTCCACTGCAGTGTGAGCCACCTAATGGAATCGGTCGTCAAGATGATTTCTTAAAAAAAAACACTCCTGGGCTCATGTCCATATCGATTGCCCTTCCCCACTGGCGTTTTTTTCAGACAAGGCACTCGTGGTCAAACGGACCCTCAGGGCTTGGGCGTCCACAGTGGGAGATTTGCTGGACTCTCTCTCTCTGTCTTAATAAAATAGAAATAAGATATATATTCCGTCATCCATTATTACAATTGTGCAAAGGTTTTTTATTCGGAAAATTTGAAGAAATGTTGTTTAAGGAGGAGTATGTTGCGCTAGTTCCAGGGCAAGGAAGCTGTTTTCCAGAGGTGGGACAAAGTCATTGTTATGCAAGTCCAAGTCGAGTCGCAAGTCATCAAATTCATGACTCGAGTCTGACTCGAGTCCAAGTCACATGACTCGAGTCCACATCTCATAGGTGGGACAAAGTCATTGTTATGCAAGTCCAAGTCGAGTCGCAAGTCATCAAATTCATGACTCGAGTCTGACTCGAGTCCAAGTCACATGACTCGAGTCCACATCTCATAGGTGGGACAAAGTCATTGTTATGCAAGTCCAAGTCGAGTCGCAAGTCATCAAATTCATGACTCGAGTCTGACTCGAGTCCAAGTCACATGACTCGAGTCCACATCTCATAGGTGGGACAAAGTCATTGTTATGCAAGTCCAAGTCGAGTCGCAAGTCATCAAATTCATGACTCGAGTCTGACTCGAGTCCAAGTCACATGACTCGAGTCCACATCTCATAGGTGGGACAAAGTCATTGTTATGCAAGTCCAAGTCGAGTCGCAAGTCATCAAATTCATGACTCGAGTCTGACTCGAGTCCAAGTCACATGACTCGAGTCCACATCTCATAGGTGGGACAAAGTCATTGTTATGCAAGTCCAAGTCGAGTCGCAAGTCATCAAATTCATGACTCGAGTCTGACTCGAGTCCAAGTCACATGACTCGAGTCCACATCTCAGAGGTGGGACAAAGTCATTGTTATGCAAGTCCAAGTCGAGTCGCAAGTCATCAAATTCATGACTCGAGTCTGACTCGAGTCCAAGTCACATGACTCGAGTCCACACCTCTGCTGTTTTCAACGACGTGCAGAAGAGTCTGAGCTCGTTCGGCATTTGCAAAGCTGTGCGCCATTTCTTTTTACAAGAGATGAGGCCTATCCGATTCAATGGATTTGTCGTTTTATTTCGTATAAAATGAATTGCATTCTATGTTCGCGGCAAATGCTCATGAATAATACAACTTCGGGTTATTAACAAGATACGCGAAGTAGAAACGTGAGAGAAAGTTATTTTTTTCACGGTTTTTTCCCGTTCGTTTTACTTTTATCGCACATACTGCGATTGTTAAAGCACGTTAAAGGGCTGGCATCGTTATCGAATGCTCGCAGGGAAAGCCGTATAATTGTCATAGTTGCTCACATATGTTAACGGGGAATATCAGAGGTTGGAAATAGGCAGATCCAACGTTAGGAAATGGTGCAAATAATAATATCACAGCAGAAAATCAAAGCACTTCCACGGAGAGGGCACGGTATGAATAATAATAAAGTATCAACCCACTGAAAATTGTAATAATAATAAATAATAATAAGATATTAAATAAAGTAATAAAATAATAAGAACTATAACAATATAAAAATAATAATGAAAATCATGAATATTATTAAAGATAATGATTAAAGACCCACTCTAAAATAATAATAATAACAAAGTATCAACCCACTGAAAATTGTAATAATAATAAATAATAAGATTTTAAATAAAGTAATAAAATAATAAGAACAATAAAAAAATAGTATTAAAAATAATGACAAAATACCCACTCTCAAATAATAAGAAAGTATCAACCCACTCAAAAAATACGGATCACTGCTTAGTTATGGCTCACAAGCTTGGGCCACTATATATCTTCAGCTGACAGCAAGGTGGCGGGAAGACGGTGTGAGACACTGATGCAGACGTTAGTCCGATAGGCAGGATGCTTCAGACTGCAGTGTTTGACGTTCAGGGGCAAGACATGCATACGTACTCACACACATCGAAGAGAGATGCTACGGGACACAATTGAGGCAGCCACGGAAAAAAATAATCGGACACTTTTTTACCCGTGATAAATAGTCATCACGAAATCCACGAACATTCATCACAAGTAACGAAAGGAATTTGTAGGTAATGCATGAATTTATTCGATATAATACAAATACCAAACTAAATTCCCATCACTTTCAGCCCACCAATGGATGAAGGTCTCCCATTCACCGTGACTAAGGAATCAAACTCGGTTTCCGGACTCAAAGCGCGGCGAGCGTGAACCATTTCATCACCGCTCCACCCCTTGTATCATTTATAAATATAAACGGCCGCATGGCAATGTTTTGCAGACAAATGCTTCTTAAATTGACACGAGCTATGCAATTGTGCCCTGCGGAGATCGGCTCCTTCGCACCTTTTGAGGGGGGGGGGGCGGGGGGGTGTCTCTGGTAGGGTAAATGAAAAATGTCACTCCATTAGCCACATGTTGACGGGGGAAACAACACGTCCGGCCGAGGGCAGGCATTGCTGACGGATGTTCTGTAAACGAGCAATGCAATAATCCCTGGCTGTTTGTGTGTTGTCACATCTTGTTCCCGTGGCCTGCGATCTATTGAATTCCACTCTCGTGGATTTATTTTCAAATTGTCCATTTATATAAATAAATATAAACTATGGTGATTTAAGGAAGGCCATCGTTTTCGATAGCTGAGGTCATTCAATGGCCCCTGGAGGCAATGCCCTGGGGAGTCATGGGTACTCTGCTTTATAGGGAGAGAAAAAAAGCACTGTACACATATTATTTGTTTATTTATTTTGAGAGAATTTTGCTTTTTTGGCTTGTTTGCCGCCTTGATCGTTTCATGAAAAATGCATTAAGACACCAGCTGTGGCTCGATGGTTTGGGAGAGATGTGACGTATTTGTTAGAATTGTGAACGTCATGTGCAAAGTTTGCGATGCATTTGCTCGGTCCTCAACTCAAAAGACGTGACCCAATCAAAAAGCTGAAGACACTCTGACCCATACCCTAATCCTAACCCCAGGCTATAACCCCAGAGAAGCATTGAACTTAACCAAATCCTTCCGGTTTTCCCTCTCGTTATGAAGTCAATCTGCTGTTGATCAATACGTTATTCACACCACTTGTTGTTGCTATCCATATATTGTATTAATTTAAAATAAAAAGTAAAAGTTAAAGGTGCAGCCCTGAAATAACTTGCTCGTGCCACTGCTAGCAGAATGCCGTCCACGAGAGGAACCTCTAGAGAGTTTCGTTAGAGGATATGTTGGCCTACTCTTCCAGGCTAGACGGATGTCTTGGAAGATGTGGGATTATCCAAACTTTACCCACACACACACACGGAGCCTGCTGATCAACTAACTGTGGCTAGTCCGATCGACTAACTGGTTAGTCTGGCAACACTGTTGGATGGGCATAGGCGTGGGGAATTAAGAAACTTGCACCATTGTTTCATCTGCCGGGCCTGGAGATCGAATCAGTGACATCTGGACTATAAGTGGAGTGTGCTTACCATTGTATCCATGTCAGCATTCCCATGTTTTGGTAATATCCATAAATGTCAAGCAATGAATAATTGTGCAAAAGCAATGCTACCCATATACGAGCATGTGTGTGTGTTACACAAAGATGGATTCTGTGAAGTGTGTGTATATGTCAAAGAATTATGACCTGTGCCATTTGCTATAACCCCCAGCTCCCAGGATGTAATCAATGATCACGAGGGACGGAACAATCCGCCCCTCAGCAATCGGATTAATTATCACTCTTCCAGGTCACAATTTGATCCAAGAATCAATTCTCTTTTGAACAGAACAGTGAATGGTAGCATTAATAGTGGCTTTGAGGGATGACGTGTACTGACTACGTACGACATGTCACGCAATATGCACCCAACAACTGTGTGGAACAGAGACCGCTCTTTTAGGGATGTCCGGAGGTTGCTCTGCAACACCTGCTTTCGTGAGCAGTTGTGGAGCACGAAGGAGTTCTAGTCTTGTGCGAGAGATCAGAATGGATTCTTCATCTCGACCTGATAACAATCATACAATCGGCATAAAACTGTAGGGGAGAGGAGGACATCAAAGACCCCCCGTAGTTTGTATCTAGTGCGGGCCCAACGGGAAGCGCGCCAGTACCTGAGGACATTTTTCAGAAACACTTTCGAGGCTGCCTCTGGATATTTTCAGTTGCGGTTCCTTTATTTTCTGATTATTTCCACTTCTGTATATAGTCAGGTAGAGTTTATACCCGTGTCAAGCTTCCATCATCTTGTGCATCTGACGGTCACATTTTTCCACCATCGATTACGAGTCTTAGATTTCCGTAACCTTCACACCTGTACGGAGTTCGCATATTACGTTACTTACATATTCTGTGGCATGGTAGTAAAACCAATGCAATTACATATTGAAGAGCTTTAACGCTAAGTAAGTGGCTTCGCTACGTGATCACTCCAGGGCCGTGGATCCAAGCGGTGAGGCTTTTTTTTTCCATTGCAGTCTGTTGAAGGCTTAAGTCCCATCTGTCTGCGTGCAGTGTCTTCTGCAGGTGGGAAAAATTCCAATTACAGGCAGCCTCATACGATAGCATCTGAGCAGCGGGACGTCAGTGTGGCTTGAATGGGTGGCAATATTTCACGCGGTTTCACGCGACCAGATTTTGCTCTGCGCCTCGGTAATTCTAGTGATCTGCGAACAATCGCCGTCGTGTGTCGAACCTCGTAATGGTTTAATAATAAGCAATTAAGCAGGAGCAGTACAAATATTAAGATCATTACGATTGCACAAACGGCGCATTTGTGAATTTCGAGCCCTACTTATTTGCACACTCAGCGTATCTAATCGTGGCGAGGAGATTGCCGAACGTAATGTTTTGCTTCATCGTCACTATCACGACAATCAACGCGGTTGGGGCTTTAGGAGTTGCAGCCCGGAGCCTCGGAATTTGAGGTGCACCATTCCCCACCAACAACATGAACTACTTTCTAATGGATGAAATGTAATCACGTAGCTGTAGGTAATTTGGTCATTTTTCTTCGTTTTTTTTGGGTAAAGTCACGTAGGTAAAAAATGAAAATTAATAAAAGTATTTTAATTTGACTTGTATTAATTAAATTTTTTACCTACGTGACTTTACCGAAAAAACCTAAGAATATGAATCCTTGCAGTCACGAAAGCTTCAAATATAGAATTTGGTCATTGATCCCATAGCATCGCTATGTGCATTACCACAGGTCATGGGCAGAAATCTAACTAGTTGTTTTAGTTTTAACCTCGCTTTAGCTTTAATATTCATATTCAACGTTTGAAAAGACACGTATCGGAAATAACCAAGGCGAATAACAGAGGAGCGTTTGGCATCGGACGTGAGTGGTGGGGAAAGAGCGAGGGCAGGGGAGTGACCACACAAAGAGAGACTCCTCAATATCATTACAGACCCAGGCCTCCATCCAACTTAACGCAGCCCTCATTCGCATTCCCGTCGTCAACTCGTTACTGACGCAGAGGCACGGGAGGGCATCGCTGAGCTTTAGCAAGTTCCACCAAATGTTCCTGTTTTATAATAAGGATGATTATCCGCTTGCCACCGCTGCCCCAAAATAATTGTAAATTTTGCACGCACACACACGCGCACGCGCACCGTTCTGCCCGCATCGCCCTCGGAAATGCTTTTCTCTCTCCCATTACTTCAATGAGCGTGACCCTTGTGGACCCCCATTCTCCGGAACGCTGGAGACGCAGCCGAGGCAGTCGGGGAAGGGTTGTGGTGGTGGTGGTGGTGGTGGCGTGGGGAGTCACTCGTGGCTTCCAGTGACTTCACGACTGTGCGGCGGGCACTTCGTCCTCTTCCAGCGCAGCGCTCGCTGTGTGAGGTGCAGCGCCGTGGCATCGGACTTCACGGGTAGGCTGTCGACGCCGCGACGTTCAGGACGCACCTCTCGTCGTCGTATTTATTTGCCCCCCCGCCGCACCCCCCCCCCTCTTTAGCGGGATCCTCAGCTGTGCACTCCGTTCAAACTCCCACGTGGCTATTTAATACTTATCGCTGCCTCTGTGCGAATACCGTGATTATTGTGTTTATATATATGGAAACAATGTGTCATTGATTGAGCAGATGCTCAAAACAAAAGGCTTGGCACTTTAAAGCGTGTTACATTATTCATGATTGTACGGACTAAAAGGCTGTGAATGAGCATTCGTGGTGGCACAGTGGTTAAGTGGTTGGCGCGCTCAAACTGGAGCCCTGAGTTCGATTCCCAGCCATAGTAGACATGAGTGATTGTCTCAACCGGTCCTGGAAAACTCCCTTTACCAACCCGCACTGACCAGTGTGGTGAAGTATGGTAAAACAACCCATACGAATGATACAGCATCGGGGTGGCATTCACCCAGCAGCGGATTGAAACACAAAGGCAGAATAGGGATTTATTAAAGCTAGAGAAACGCAAAACAATAATACAACCCATGACATCGATCATATCTGTTTTATATTGGGTGCAATTGTGAACAATAGCCACATCGCACATTAGCACATCGAATCGGCATGATTATTGGTTCACTGCAGCTCAAAGACTCAGTCCCTACAAGGCGTAGGTTTTATTCACCCGAATGTAGTTTAACCGTATCACGTTCACACACGTGTAATGATCGATTCTCTCACGCACACGACTGTACACGCGCATCATGTGCCATATGACCAAATCAGCCAGAACATGCCTTTAGCTGTCAACCCATCACGGTTTACCCCGTATTCTTGTGCAGGGAAATAGAGTTTTCAGGTCCATACGGCGTACAGCCGTTTCAATATTGTGACTTTGTAGGATGAACGTTGAGATTTATACGGGCACAGGGTGACCAATAAGCTCTGAATTGGTCTGTAATAAGGTAGGGCACTACTAATAAGGGGTTGACATGTATGAGTGCCCGATCTTGCCAGATCTCAGAAAACAATCATAGATGAGCCAGTACAATAATACGAATAACGAGTGACACTAACGCACGTTTATAAAGTGCCTTTCTACAACGCACCTCAAGGCACTGTGCATCACAGAGAAACCACATCGGAGGCCAAGGAGAGGAGAAAACCCGAAGAAGAGGAATATAAGTTAACTCGGGGAACTAACAACAAGGGCGAATGCATGGGTATTGAGGCAGGGTTTAAACACTGCCGGTGTCTCTGAATAATGGTTAATTGTCGATGGGCGACCACCAGGATGCATTGCGCCGTTGCTGTGAGCTTCTGCGGGGCTCCGTTATCAGCACAGGACAGTCCAGCAAACTCCATTGTTGTACTGTATTATGGCGCAACGTCTACGTTCCCCGCCCATAGCAACACATGCTCACCGGTGTGGAAAAGAATGCGCTGTTCAAATAACCCCCGCGACCCTATGGAATTGGGATGTGATCCCATCTAGCGATGGTTGAACAAGAGCACTGTGCATCTGCATAATGAGCTAAAGTAGTGAGTGGTTCTTAACCTTGACTGCAATCGTAAACAAAATGTATTACGTTAATACATACATAGGTTTGATTGGAAAAAAAATAACAAATTGTACTTTGGTGTCCGTGCTTAATTTGTGTTTTCGATTATTTACCTTCTAAAAAAAACTGGCCACGTCTCGCACCCCGAGAAAGGGCATCTCGCACCCCCAGGGGGTGCGTGCACCCCAGGTTAAGAACCACTGAGCGAAAGAATCAATTGTAATCGTCGACGAATCGATGCCTTGCTGTGAATGTGGAGGCAGTGGGGGCACGACGGGTATTTAATAGGGACGGTGGGTGTGTTGCCTTTTCCATGGAGCATCAGCAGCAGCGGAGATAACAGGACTGGAGCTTCTAGATTTGAAGCTTTCGTGACTGCAAGGATTCATATTCTTAGGTTTTTTCGGTAAAGTCACGTAGGTAAAACATTAAAATTAATGAAAGTAAAATCAAATAAAATAAAAATCACGACGTTTGTGTTGCCTCCGAAACGTCGTGATTTTTATTTTATTTTACTTTTATTAATTTTAATGTTTTATCTACGTGACTTTACCGAAAAAACCTAAGAATAGGACTGGAGTTGACGCTTTCCCCACACTGTGATTGCCATCCCATTGGCTGAGACATGAAGAGGGTGGCCCGGAGGCGAGCAGGTCACGCGGGTCCTCCCCTGGCTTCTCTGCGGGCTCCGTTTTTCGGGGTTTGAGAATCAGGATCTTTATTCGTGCCGCGGGAGGAATCCGAAGAGCAATGAAGCTCTTTTTTTCACACGTGTCCGGTCGGGAGGTGGTCGGAAAGTTTAACTGTCACGGCATCACTATGAGACCTCCTTTACCAGTGGCAAAATATAGTGATAGGTTTTTACCCTTTCAACTGGTACAAAAACTGACACCTTTATACAAGGCATCATGTTTGCAATAACCACAATACAAGCAGTCAAAATGAAAAAAAAAGAAACAGCTCTGACTGCTTGTGTTGTGGTTATTGCAAACATGATGCGTTGTATAAAGGTGTCAGTTTTTGTACCAGTTGAAAGGGTAAAAACCTATCACTATATTTTGCCACTGGTAAAGGTCTCATAGTGTAAATGCTTACCCCGAGCTCTCAATACTTTGATAGTGCGCTGTTTTTGAGTTGTGCGCCTATTGGCGTCATCTGGTCCAACACCAATGGAGACTAGGCTCTAAGAAAAGCTGTCTCGGGTGTGGACCAATCAACTTCAAGGACAGTGCATATCATTATCATTATCAGAGATGTTTTTTTTTGCATTTTGACTGCTTGTTATGTGGTTATTGCAAACATGATGCCTTGTATAAAGGTGTCAGTTTTTGTACCAGTTGAAAGGGTAAAAACCTATCACTGTCACGGCATCGTAATAGGAATGCAAAATAAGTCACAGAGCCAACCGCACTTGCTCTATGAAGTCCTCCCCTATGCCTTATCGTTATTGGGGGGCTATTTGGTCATACTTCGCCAAGCTGGTCAGCGTAAGGTTGGTGAAGCGGTCGGGGTGGGGTGCTGGAGGGTGCAGGATTGGTTCACATTTCACTCTGCACTGATGCAAATTCACTCAGTTCGCCAGTTGAGTTTGTACTGAAATAAACTCAGTTCAGTTTGTACTGTTTCGCCTTTTGGCGGTCTCTGGACTGACACTGGTGAGACTGGGCCATGAAGAAGACTGTCTCTGGTGTAGAACAACCCGTTCCAAAGACACACACATCAAAGCGTGTGTGTTTGCGTGTTCACCGCAAGTACGTGTGGTTAATGCAAACCTGATTCCCACTTGCAAAAAGTTTATATTTGGAGTTTGAACATCTCAACACCTCCTGTTTTATTGCCAAATAAAATTATTATTTTTCATACCCAGCAGTTCGCCAGTTTCGTAGCGCGCCGTGTCACCACTGCACTCCATGCAGTATTTCGTACATTTCAAATGATCGCGTTCTTTATTCCGTAAACGAGTACCGTATCGCTTTGTGGGGAATTCAATAGCGGCTGTGCTATGGACAGTACTCGCCTCTGTGATAGGAACGTGGAATTTCCACCACTGGTTTAGGGCTGTAAACCGGAGATGAGCACTACATCAAATGCTCCTTTGACCGGAAAATCACTCTGACTTTTGACTTTGCAGGAGCAGTCCATGATCAAGTCCATGATCACCTGGAATCCATGCGTGCGCCATCGTATCTTAGAAGCTAAGCAGCGTTGGGCCTGGATAGTGCTTGGATGGGCAGCGACCACCATCACGACAGGACTCCGTGGTGGGCAGCGCGGGGCAGTAAAATCCACTGTTGCACTGTACTTCTATGCTTCCACGTATTTTACTTCATACCTTTACCAAGTCTCAGTGACCGGCGTGGTGAAGTATGGTCAAATAACGCCCACAACCCGCACGTCATGGGGAGGCCCTCATACGCAGTATGTTAACAAAGGGCTGTGCAGACATGTACATATTGATACGAATTATGCGACGTGTTTTTTGTTTACAAAAAGGAGCAACCATATGTACACATAAAAACATTTCGTGCGAAATGGTGCACTTTTCATCAAGGCTGCGGGAGATAGATTTGCAAAGATGTGACCTTTTCTGGGCCACTCCGTGTAAAACGTCGCCTTTAATTGGGAGAGACGGCTGAAGAGGCTTCGAGTGGAGATCAGACGGCTAGAACGGGATAGTTCAGAATCGGAATCTATGTTTTATCTAGATTGAAGGAATCCGATGAGACTATGAATCTCTTTTTCTACAGATGTCCAGCTGGGTAAATTCTCCCTTGCAGCGTTTGTTTAAGGTAACATGAATGACGTTGACAGTTTAATGATGATGATGAGGATGCTAATCACGTAGTTCCATCAGATGTATTATTTTAGTATCACTGTGGCAGCATTCCGGCTAGCCATAGAACAACGCATCGCACGCTTTCAGAATTCGCTTCTGCGGCCGTCTGGAACGATCTCTCTTTCAATATTAGGAAGCCACTGGAGCTATGCACTTTTAAATTATTCAGATTGACAAACTCATTTCTTTAGAATTTCATGTTGTGTATAGTTTGTTGTTCTTCCCCCGCACCTCCGATTAGCGCGGTTGGCTGCGTACCGTGCGAAAGAAGTTCAACATACAAATACAAAGACCCCCCATATAGGCTGTAATAGACTGTTGGGGCAAGTGCTGTTAGCCAGCACCTATGAAGGCTGGCACGGCACACGAGGGTGTGGGTGGCCAATACCACACCCAACCACCTTTGTCTCCCCAGTGACGATGTTTACACACCACACTAGGTACTCATTTGAGGCTGAGTCGACCTAGGGGCTGGTTCAGATAATCTCCACTGATTTTGGCCGTGAGCGGAAATCGAACTCGGGTCGCCAGGTCCGTAGCACAGCGCGCTAACTGTTACACTACCGCTCAACATACATACACGCAACATACATACAACATACAACATACATACACGCAACATACACGCAACATACATACAACATACAACATACATACACGCAACATACATACAACATACAACATACATACACGCAACATACACGCAACATACATACAACATACAACATACATACACGCAACATACACGCAACATACATACAACATACAACATACATGTGGCTCAGCGGCAGCGCAAGCGGCTCGCATCGGAAGGCTCCGAGTTCAAATCCTGGTTGCAGGATGACTCAGCCCATCATCCGTCCCTCTGGGGTCGATACAATGCGAGGCATTTTTGTGGGGAAGCCAACAGTGGTTGTGCCATGGACAGACTTGCATTCGCCATAGGAATGTCGAATTTCCACCACCGATCCAGGGCCGCTAACAGGAAATGAGCACCACCTCAGTTCTCACTTGAGCAGAAAAGAACCCTTGACCGTATTACGACAAAATGAAAACCGCAGTGAAATATTAATTGTTTGTGGTGTTATGTTGTGGCTATTTTAAAAATCAACAATGTATTGGAGAAAGTTATATTAAGGTGTGTTTTATTTTACGGGATTACAGCTTTTTTTTTAAAGGAGGCACCAAATCTAATGCTGTTGTAATTGATTTGCATTGGCTGGAAAAATAACAAACACTCATATATATCATTGACCTTTATATGTATGAAATCACCAAAGAATGGCTGAAAATATTAAAAATAGATTTGAGCGTACACATTGATATTAGTCATCGGCAGTGCTGATCAATATTAATTGAACAGTTTTAACACACACACCTGCATGCATGGCGCACAAGTGGGCCCATATAACACAACTGCTGTAGAAACATGTGTTTGCATATAATTCGAAAATGTGAACGTCTAATCTTGATTTGAAGCTTTCGTGACTGCAGGAATCTATACTTTTTGGTTCTTTCGAAACCAAAGAGTATGGATTCCTGCTGCTACTTCAGCGGTTTTCTCTGCGGCTACATCAGCAGTTTTTTCTTGTTGTGGTTGTCCCACATGATGACGATTGCTTGTGTTGTGATCGAAACGTCGTGATTTATTATTTTTCTACCTACGTGACTTTACCGAAAGAACCAAAGAGAATGTGAACGTCTATTTGTTGAATGAAGGCCTCTTCGCACCTTTCAGTAATGGGGGTTGTTTGACCATACTTCACCAGGCTGAAGAATGTGGGCAGGAGGTGGGGGGTGGGGGTCCAGGTCACGTGACGTTCGCCGCCGATGCTAGCGGTGACCAAGAAGTTAACTCGGGTCGCCGGGTTTTTGTAGCGCCGTTTGCTGACCGCAGCCGTATTGCAAACGTGCATAAATTCACGGCACACACACACACGCGCGCACGCATAAACGCACGCACACAACGTAAGAATGCATACGCTGGAAGGCCCCTTGTCATAGATAAATTGTTAGAAAAACAATAAGGCATCGCTTCAAGCAGTGTAAGAGCATAACATAATTAGCGGCAACCCACAGTTAGCCTTGCCATGCGCATACAAAGTGAATAATCCAGTTATTAGCAGACTTTGCTATTTATTAACTGGTTCTGATATTTCATAATTTATGGATTGCAGTCAAATTATAAACATGAACATTCAATTTAAACTCGAAGAACACGGTGGCCTGTTTCGCATAGGTCTCCAGCACATAATGGTTTTATGAAATATAATAGTGATGAAATAAAGAGGCACCCAGAGTAGGTTGGGGTGCATGTCGAAAGCTGAACTTGGTAATGAAAAGTAACGTAGTGATGTGCCTGAAGAAGCGAGTATCTTGTTTAATAAGTGCATACTACCTGCTGCAATGTATGGTTCAGGAACACTTTGGTCATTTTTCGATTTAAAGCTTTTGTGACTGCAGGGATTCATATTTCTTTCGGTAAAGTCATGTAGAAGGAAAATAATAAAATAATAAAATTATTTTAACTTACAATTACCGGTATACATACGAGATTATTATCATTGATGTCATGTACATACCCTTGATATGCACCCCATATATCTCATTTCAAAGGTTTCATATTCTTGGTTCTTTCGGTAAAGTCAAGTAGAATGGAAATAATAAAAAAAAGATATTTTTATTAGAAAATGTATTTTTATTATTTTATTATAAAATATCTTTTTATTCAAATATATTTTATTATTATTTTATTCTAAAATAATTTTTATTTTATTATTTCCCTTCTACGTGACTTTACCGAAAGATATTTTTTATTAGAAAATGTATTTTTATCATTTTATTATAAAATATATTTTTATTCTAAAATATTGTATTATTATTTTATTCTAAAATATTTATTATTTTATTATTTCCCTTCTACGTGACTTTACCGAAATAATCAAGAATATGAAACCTTGGTCATTGACAAAAATACAATGGAACAAAAACTGAAGTGAAATAAAAAATACTTGAAAGGATGCATTACTTGGAATAGATACAAAAAGAGGAACACACGGATACGAAAGCATATGCAAGTTAATGGCGTAATTAAACATGTTTAAAAAACCAAGTGGACTTTGACAGCAAACATCACGAAAATGTAAAGTGGCAGATGGTCAAGAACATTGGCAGATTGGCAGCCAAAGAACTGAACGCATCTGAGAAGACATCCACCGAGTGATGAAATCAGCTCCTGTTCAGATGCTCGATGGATTACAAAAACATCCCGGCATCTTGAGAGGCGCTGGCGGCTTGGGGAGGCGATCGTACAGCAGTTGATTGACCATAACTGCTGCTGATGACATTTTAGATTTAATTAGCAGATTTTGTGGGTTGCCGTATCGTGGATGGCCAACTGCAGTTTTGCATATTGTGATCTCGATTGCCTTTATTTGACCAAATGAAGACAATCAGTCTGCTTGAAATGAGATATGTGGGGTGCTTTTCAAGGGTATGTACATGACATCAATGATAATAATCTAGTATGCATACCGGTAATTGTGCACGAGGGAGCGAGTAACTTGGGTACATTCTTATCGCTGTTCTTGAAGGCCTAGAGAGTTGGCACGACAACTCTCTAGGCGTGTACTGCTGTGCAAGCAACATCTACATTTTGTGACCCCCCCAAAAGTACAACGCAGAGGTTTATTGCCAGGGCCAGCCTAAATATCCCAATTGTGAAACAAGTCGTTTGCCTCCCGTGAAGTGTGACGCTAAAGCCGATACAAAGTGAGCAAAAACCTGCCACCGGTTGCCGGTAAGGCAAATCATTCTGTTGAATTCCGGTTGTAATAACTTTTTTTTTTAATCTCCAATGTCACTTCCGCGCAAGTAGGCGCGAGCTGTGCAGGCGCCTTTGAGAATAAAGTCCCCGTGTCGACACAGAGGCACATGGGGGCCGTGGCGTGAGTGTTGTCTGCCATTGTAGTGCGTATTTAATGTAACCATTGTAGTGCGTATTTAATGTGGCCATTGTAGTGCGTATTTAATGTAACCATTGTAGTGCGTATTTAATGTAACCATTGTAGTGCGTATTTAATGTAACCATTGTAGTGCGTATTTAATGTGACCATTGTAGTGCGTATTTAATGTAACCATTGTAGTGCGTATTTAATGTGGCCATTGTAGTGCGAATTTAATGTAACCATTGTAGTGCGTATTTAATGTAACCATTGTAGTGCGTATTTAATGTAACCATTGTAGTGCGTATTTAATGTGGCCATTGTAGTGCGTATTTAATGTAACCATTGTAGTGCGTATTTAATGTAACCATTGTAGTGCGTATTTAATGTGGCCATTGTAGTGCGTATTTAATGTAACCATTGTAGTGCGTATTTAATGTGACCATTGTAGTGCGTATTTAATGTGACCATTGTAGTGCGTATTTAATGTAACCATTGTAGTGCGTATTTAATGTAACCATTGTAGTGCGTATTTAATGTGACCATTGTAGTGCGTATTTAATGTGGCGCTGCACTCTGGTGTTGTAGGAGGAAACATTTGTTAAAAAGTCTATTTTATTAAGTAGAACGTGTTGTCTAGATTTATTTAAAGTTGCGCATTTTGATGTGACGTCACATTTCTCAACCCCCCCCCCCCTCTCGTCACACATCGTCACAAATGTCTAACCCCCCTCCACCCTAGGTGCGTGACGTCATTTATGGACGGCCCCATATGAACATGGCAATAGAGAACAATGGGTGCAGTCCACGGATAGCTTTGATCCACTCACTGGCCTGAGTCCGTGGATTGGAATCGATATGTGAAGAACTTAGATTATCATTCCCTCATGCGCATGGGTTTTCACCGTTCACTTTGGTTTCCTCCAACATTCCAAACACCTATTAATGGAACTGGCCTAACGTACCGATGCAGGATACTCCTGAAAAAATTATCCTAATCGAGGGTGCTTCAAATTTATTTTAACGAATCTGAGAATTTGGAACAATACCACGATAAATGCACCCCCCCCCCTCCTCCTCACCCTCCTCCCTCTCGCCTCCTCTCCGAATGATTTATCTGGACGGGTGCTCCACTGCCGTTGGGTTGTCACTACAGGGTGCCCCAAATTTTTTTTACACTTCTGAGAATTTGCAAATGTGCCTCCTCCGGGCTCTGGAGACCACCTGGAGAAGATTCCAGGCACGTGTTGACAACGATGGCGAACAAGTGGAGACTCTTTGACTTTTTGAAAGCTGTTAACATGACATTTGCTATCATGTTACAGTGTATTATCCGTTATTTTTCCATTAAAAATGATAGTCCTACTTGAGTGTTAACGTATTTTGAAGCACCCTTTATTTAGTCAGACGTTCTTGAGTAAATAATTGGCATTATTATCATCGTTGTTGCTCCCTTCATCTATTCAACCCAGTACATTCCATACATGCAAACATCAGAATCATAAGAATAGGAATATTATTTAGACTGTAAGGGGCAGGTTTTTGCCAGCACTATGCACACGTGGCTGTCTTTGTTTCCCCAATGCTGATGTTGACCTCAGCGTATCAGGCGCTCATTTTATGTTGCATTGACCTAGGGGAGTCGCAGGGCAAGATGGGATAGCAATTGCCACTGGTGGTGTATTTGGCAAGGAATTTAATGTGAGCAGCTGCGTGTTTGTCATCGTTATTTAGATTTGTTTTGGTTGGCTGCTATAAATTTCCACATGGCAAGCCACTTCGTTGAGCTTGCATTTGTGGCCAGGTTTCTTCTGAAAAAGAAGCTGATAACTCAGTGGGACTTACTTGGTAAACTATAAATAGTTCTATTTGTATTTGCTTGTGAATTGTTTGTCCATTCTATACTTTGCACTCCTATCGTGTTTGTTGTATTGTTTGTTGTTGACCCGCCCCAACTGGATGTCTGACCACGTGCCCCTTACTGGACATCTGTGAAAAAAAGAGCTTTATTGCCCGTCGGATTCCTCCAGGATAAATCATTCCGATTATCATCCACGAACAATCTGCTGCTGGATGAAGGCCTCCTCAAGTTGTCGCCACATCTCACGGTGTAGTGATCCACCCAGGCACCTGCACACGAGCTGATTTCACCGCTGGGTCACCTCGGACAGGTTCCATTAGTTGGCCGCCACTATTTCACTATTATTGATCATCGGCCGCCCCTCCCTTCTGGTGACATGTCCTGCGCGAGCCCACTTACTTTTCTTCACGGTTTGCAATTGAATTATGTCTTTAACCCGCAGTGCAATAAACACGAAGCCATCACTCCTCCTTCCCACACGTGTAAGAAAATAAATAAAACCCACAAGGTTATCCGCGAGATTGACATCTTGAGAGACAAACGCTGAAACACATCGCCTTTTTGGCGAATTACCCCACTGTTGGTGATGACATTTGAGCAACTTGCGAATTGTATCCCACGTTTTTTTCCAACGTGGCCCATTTTCTGCTCTTGCACGTCTCACAAGAGTCCACCTGGTCAGTGTCACACCTCTTGCAGTGGCTTTGTCATTTCGTTTGTGAAGGGGTGTTTGCGCAATAGGATAACACGGACTGATGAGGACACAAGGCCTGACAACGACTGCGGAAGACAGCGGACAGCTGAGCCATCGGTTACACCCCCGCTGCCATTGTGGCTAAGGGAAAGATGATGATGATGATGATGAAAAGGATTTTTGGCATTTAACACCTTCACCCGAATTTCACTTTTTGAAATGTAATTTCAATGACTGCCGTTGAGCTTATTGACCAAACTTCATTACTTTTACTTTCATGTAAGAAATGTGTTTTTATTCAGGAGAAAAAGCATTGCTAAAATGGTTTTATCCTCACCTCTGGGTGATATTTGACGACGAATCATCATGAATCGGGATCACGCTTCGATTCGTTCATCAATTCATTGTCGAGCATCATGGCGAATGGTACCGCCTCGGCTACCTGCAGCAGTGATGCGAATCCATCACAGACAACACAAAACATAGATTTTAACACATAAAACGCGTTTCACGAATCGTGAGCTTAAGAATAAACCTCAGCCAATAAATCATTTAACCAGCGATGTAAAGTGTAACTGATTAGTGAGCGGTGTTTCAAAAGCTCTGGCTTAATGATTTGGAAGAATTCTCCCTCGAACGTGTGTTCAACGAGGCACAGTCAACGGCCAAGCAAACAACATTGTCATATCATCGCCGTGCGCACTCATGTTTATTCACTTGAGAATCATCATCAAATATTGCCACTCTTTTTCTGGTCCTATCAAATATGGTGCACGCACTGTCAAGCATAATAACTAAGCCTCTGCAGCAAGAATGCTATGTTTCTCACTGAGTATCGCATCATCATCATTTGACATGATAGATCAGTATCCAATCCTCTCCAAGTCCACTGCCACCTGGACCTCCGATTTAGCACGGTTGGCTTCGTACGGTTGCCGAAGAGGTTCAACACACATACATCCCTAATGAGTTCATCTCATTGCTCCATCTTCGTGGTGGTCATCCTTTCGGGCCTGTACCTTCCTTTGAAGGCCACTCCATTCTCTTTGGTTCTTTCGGTAAAGTCACGTAGGTATAAAATAAAATACATTAAATCACGACGTTTCGGGCGCAACACAGCAGCAGCCCCTTTTGCCCACTTCAGCGATTGTTTCTTGCTGTGGTTGTCCCACCTGATGATGGACGCTTGTGTTGCGCCCGAAACGTCGTGATTTAATTAATCTTTTACCTACGTGACTTTACCGAAAGAACCAAAGAGTATGGATCCCTGCAGTCACGAAAACTTCAAATCAAGATTAAACGGCCACTCCATTCTAGATTTGAAGCTTTCGTGACAGCTATGATTCATATTCTTAGGTTTTTTCCGGTAAAGTCACGTAGGTAAAAAATTAGAAATAATAAAAGTAAAATAAAAATATTATTAATTGAAATTAAAATGTTTTACCTACGTGGTCACTCCATTGTCAGTTATGACCATCGACCCTGGTCCCATCCAGCCACGTGTCCTGCCCCAAGCAAACTCCCTTTTTCTTAACCGGTCAATGTGTCTTCTTGGTTCTTTCGGTAAAGTCACGTAGAAGGGAAATAATGAAATAATAAAAATAAAACACAATAAGTTTTATTTTAATTATTTTATTCTTATAAAGTCACGTAGAAGGGAAATAATAAAATAATAAAAATACAGCATAATAAAATAATGCAAATAAAACATAATATGTTTTATTTTTCTTACTTTATTATTTCCCTTCTACGTGACTTTACCGAAAGAACCAAAAAGATGAATCCCTGCAGTCACGAAAGCTTTAAATCGAGGTCAATGTGTCGTCTAATAATTCGGTTTTTTAATTTTATTCCGTGATCCACGCGTCACTCTTTCGTTCTTTATTTCTTTCTGGCAGTGGATACTGAACCTGAAACGTGGACGCCGACGCAAGCGAATCGAGCGTGCGCTGAACATGTACCAGACGTCGGGAGGTGTACGCGTGGAATTACCGAGCAACGTAGCCGCGATCAAATCGCGCCTTTTAAAATGATCCCACGTGTCGCGCGAGTACTTTTTTTTTGTGTAAGGCCTGGAAAGATAGGTTATTTTTAAAAAACCATGCCACGTGTCAATATACACCGCTGACACGTTGTTATTGAGGTCATCGATGCTCACGAGCTCCACGTGTGCACAGAGCCCTTGGGGGAATATCGGCACCGACTCGGGGCAGAAAGAAAAAAACAAACAAAGGCAGAAACCACAACGTTTGTATCGCAGGAGGACCGAGCCGTAAGCTCCCTGCCAAGCAAGGGTCAAGCACTCACGTCAACTGCAATGCTGCCGGAATGAGTCTTCAGCTCTGCGGCTGTGATAGGAACCAACAAAATTATCCGGTAAAAGCCGTGGCCATTCTTGCGAACTGTATCGTGCTATGATGTGGCACTGGCTCCATGCATCGTACTGCTCTAGGCTGATTTTTAAAGGGTTCACTTTAATACTCTTAGTTTTTTCGGTAAAGTCACGTAGGTAAAAAATTAAATTAAAATTAATAAAAGTCATAATAGAAATAAAATAATAAAAATCACGACGTTTCGGAGGCAACACAAGTCTCCGTCATCACGTGAGGCTCACTTGATACACCAAATCTAGCTGTGACGGTCCCACCTGATGACGGAGACTTGTGTTGCCTCCGAAACGTCGTGATTTTTATTATTTTATTTATATTATTACTTTGATTAATTTTAATTAATTTTTTTACCTACGTGACTTTACCGAAAAAACTGAGAGTATGAATCCTTGCAGTCACGAAAGCTTCAAATCTAAAGGTTCACTTTAACTCAAACGGAAAGGGTTCAGCCCTGCAATTGCCTGCGTATACCACCGCTTGTGGGAGGGTTTCCACGACAAGGAGCTTTAGAGAGCTTCTGTAGGTGGAGGTATCCACAATCTCTATTCTCCCCACGTGACCGGCTGATTGACTAATTGTGGTTGTGCCCATGTGATGCTGCTCTTTCCACTGCGCGCTGGTTGAGATTGTCCCGGCGACCTCTGGGTTGCAAGTCCAGCGCGCTTACTATTTTATGCCGGCCTCTGTTTGTCTAAGCGCCATGAATTTACAAAGATGTTTTTTTTTTTAAAGATCATAATGCAGCAGTAGGTGGTAGCGTTCTTTTCTTCTTTTATTTCATACTTATCTATTTTTTTAAAAGCGATGACGCACTATCAAAGGGCCTGAGGGATACACAAGCACACGCCACTACTCTCCTCCCTACTGCCTCTCTGTTTTATTCACAAAGCCCCCAACAGTGCTCCAATTATTGAGCATAAAATCTAGGGCTAAAAATAGGAGCGGAATGAATGATGCCCCATAAAATAAACAGTGCCGCCCTGCTTGCTTCTCTGTTTAATAACGCCGAGACATAACCGGTGCCCTTTTGTGTGCGTGCGTGCTTACATTTTGTGCGCGGTTTTTTTTATCCTTCCTCCAAAATCCAAAAAACAAACCATCCGAAAGGGTGAACCCAAATGTAAGCGGTTCATCACTGGCATGAATGCTGCAGCATGCCAAGGTAAATATTTGAAGAGCGTGCGACAAAGTTGTTTATAGCTGTGCTTTCATTTCTCACATTGCTGCTTTTTGTTTTGCGGTAAATATTGGTGTCAATTGTGACCTTAACCTGTTGTGAATAGGTGGGGCGAACCCTTTCAGGTTTTTTCTGTGACAAATTTATATATATTTATTTTACTGTCCCAGTTAAAGCTACATAGTTCAACTGAATTCCAAGCAGTGAAATTAGTGATTCAGACGGACCTGATTTTGTTCTATGCGGCGCTTTAATAATGAATTTAAAGGGTAGGCGTTATTATGAGAACATTAAATCACATCTCATTCATAAATTATGCCTCCAAAATTACAAGTAATGCAAACAACGGGACAGAGCTACACTTTGTCATTTACATCAATATAATTAATCTCCGCCGTAAATCAAAGCACAACAAAAACACATCATTCAATGACCTTGGTGGAAATATTTCATGGACTGCAAAGGTTTGTATGACTCTTGATTCGACAAGGTAGCCTGCATGCAGGCGGCAGTGCATCAAGCACATTGCTGGCCTATTTCTGCAGACTTCTTTTTTTTCTTGCGACACTATCGCACAACAACAAAACTAATGTTTGCATTTTGACTGCTTGTGTTGTGGTTATTGCAAACATGATGCCTTGTATAAAGGTGTCACTTTTGTACCAGTTGAAAGGGTAAAAACCTATAACTATATTTTGCCACTGGTAAAGGAAGTCTCATAGTGTAAATGCTTACCCCGAGCTCTCAATACTCTGATAGTGCACTGTTTTTGAGTTGTACACCTTTTGGCGTCATCTGGTCCAACACCAATGGAGACTAGGCTCTAAAAAAAGCTGTCTCGGGTGTGGACCAATCAACTTCAAGGACAGTGCATATCATTATCATTATCGGAGTTGTTTCTTTTTGTTTGCATTTTGACTGCTCGTGTTGTGGTTATTGCAAACATGATGCCTTGTATAAAGGTGTCAGTTTTTTGTACAAGTTGAAAGGGTAAAAACCTATCACTAAAACTAATCGGGTCGGAATTCGTTGAACATCCCAAGCAGGTGGCCTCTTCAAACAGAGTCTACAGACTCAGCGGAGGCTTTGCTGCCTAAAGTGACTGCTCTATTATAACTGTGTGTTTGGACTTAAGCAGTGCTCTGTTGGCACGCTTCAAATATGTAAAGCTCCCATAAGCCTTGAACCGACCCACTATATTGTGGGATTGTAACAGTGAAATTGATCCATTGGTAAAAAAAGCTATTCTTATGCTCATGATCCACGCATTGAATTGTGCATGTACAAACCAATCACATGCTCCGTATGCAGATCATGCACAAATAATGCTACATTTAAACACCGAAAAAATTTACACGGCAATATTAATGAGATGCTAAGAAGGAGAGAGCGAAAAACATTCTGGAATCACGTCACAACCCGGAATGAATTGTGACAATTAATCGAATCTCTGGGGGGGGGGGGGGGAGGTCGGGGTGGTCTGGGGTGAATGACCACACGCTTAGCACACGGCAAGACGCGACCATTGGCCATGTACGCCATGCGATCCGCATTATGGCAAGGTAAGCCGCACTCAAAAACCTGTGCCCCGTGTCAATAAAGTTGCGCAAAGATTCACCACATCGCGCATTTTCAGATGCACTCCTGCAGCTGCCGTCTGGAATGCTCTTCCTTGCGATATTGCGAACCCAATGGAGATATGCAACTTTTAAATCATCTAGATTTGAAACTCATTTCTTAAGAACCGCTTTTTGTCTTTTAGTTTGTTGTCCTTCCCCGCACCTCCGATTAGTGCGGTTGGCTACGTACGGTGCGAAAGAAGTTGGGTGACCGACACCACGCCCGGCCGCCTTTGTCTCCCCAGTGCTGATGTTACATACAGCAGCACCAGGTACTCATTCATGGGTGAGTGGACAGAGGGGAGGCCCCACGGCCGGTTGAAACATTCTCCACTCTTTTCGTGAGCTGGAATCGAGCTCTCGGGTCGCTACCCCACGACACTAACGCGCGGTCACACACACGCACCGTGGAGAGCGGGGGAAAGAATGGGTCTTACAAGCAGGATCGTACCGTGCGTGTACATGGCCACGTCGTGGTGCGATTGCTTACACTGGCTGAGAGCGTCGGCTTGACACGTGGCTCAAAGTGTCCGGACTCGCCTGCCCAGTGAGGGCCGCGAGCGACGGTGAGGGGTGGTGGGGAGCGGAGTGATTGTCGTGCACCGTGCCTGCTGACGGTGGTCGTAAGCCCAGGGTTCGGCAAACCAAAATAAGAAGAAGATAACATTTTTTTGTAGAATTCGGTAAAAAAATAAACCTCAAATATTTCAAGGGCCGCAATGCCTGTGTAGTGGTTACGAGACGGTGGTGGGTCCTCAATAAATAATGTCACCAAGCAGTCCTTAGAGAGCCAGGTTGACGACCCCCGCCCATGGTAAACTTGACCTCCAAGGTGAACTAGACCTTCATGGTGAACTGGACATCCATGGTGAACTAGACCTCCATGGTGAACTAGACCTTCATGGTGAACTGGACGTCCATGGTGAACTGGACATTCATGGTGAACTGGACGTCCATGGTGAACTAGACCTTCATGGTGAACTAGACCTCCATGGTGAACTAGACCTCCATGGTGAACTGGACGTCCATGGTGAACTAGACCTTCATGGTGAACTGGACATCCATGGTGAACTAGACCTCCATGGTGAACTGGACATCCATGGTGAACTGGCGATCCATGGTGAACTAGATCTCCATGGTGAACTGGACATCCATGGTGAACTGGACATCCATGGTGAACTGGACATCCATAGTGAACTAGACCTCCATAGTGAACTAGACCTCCATGGTGAACTGGACATCCATGGTGAACTGGACGTCCATGGTGAACTGGACATCCATGGTGAACTAGACCTTCATGGTGAACTTGACCTTCATGGTGAACTAGACCTCCATGGTGAACTAGACCTTCATGGTGAACTGGACGTCCATGGTGAACTAGACCTTCATGGTGAACTGGACGTCCATGGTGAACTGGACCTTCATGGTGAACTGGACATCCATGGTGAACTCGACTTCTATGGCCAGGGGTTGGCAACCAAAATAACAACAAGAGACATTTTTTGGTCGAATATCAAGAGTCACACTGCAGTCCTTAAAGAGCCTCACGCGGCTCTGGAGACACAGGCTAACGACCCTCTGTTCTCGCCCATTTGGAGGGTGGAGGGCTGTTATCATGAATACAATTTGGGCTGGCCCCGCTGTCAATTCATGAACTCCGAGTGAGATGAACCAAAGACATAGAGGCAAGAGATGAGAGATGCAGTGAGATAACAGACACTTAGACACGAATACGCCGTAGACATGCAATGAGATAAGACAATCGAGATGCAGACAAGTTAGGGTGCAGAGGGGATTAACTGCCTTTACGTGTTATTTAGCTTGCTATGTTCATTAGGGTTTGACTTTGACGCAGCCTATTTATGTTTTCATCAATCCGGGGCCCGTTGAGCTGCTTGGGCAGCCAAATCCTTTTTTTTTAATCCTTTATATTAAGTTCGCTTGCTTGCTTAGGACCGTGCAAATCTTTCGGTCGTTTTTAACCCACTTCCGGTGATCCAATCGAGCTGACATTTTGCACACAGACTCGTTGTGCGTGACAATAGCATTTTCGTGAAAAAAATTCCAAAATTTGACACTGTTTAGGAATTTTTTTTTCAATATTTAATTACCAATTGTTTAATGCTGCCAGACAATCATCTGACCCATAGGTGGCAGCCATCTCAAGCCAGAGGACGAGAGGACTCTAGCCGCCCCGATGCCACGCATATAAAGGATTTATAGTGAAAAACTTTGTTTTTACGGGTTTACTTGTTGCTCGTGCTGTTGTATGCCTTAGCGCCACCGCTGCACACGCGTAGCTATAGGCTCTGCGAAAGTATTGCAACAAACACGAAGGAAATTACACGTGTGGTGGGCAAGTTCCCCGCCGCCCCCAAACCCACATCCAGTTTTGAGCACAGCAAGCATTCGTGGAGAACCTTCATTTGTTATTATTGGCCAGCAGCCAGCTGCCCTGTTTATGGGGACAGTCTATAATGGCCAGCGTTTGATTTATCCTTAAATATCCCGCCTCCTCAATCCTGACAGTGGTGTGGCGGCGGGGGGGGGATAAAGGTTGGTGGATATTATACCCATTGTTTTTTTCGTTAAAGTCACGTATGTAGAAAAAAAAATATTTCAATGAATAAAATTAAATTAAAATAAAATCACGACGTTTCAAACGCACAACACAAGCGCTCATCATCGTTGGTGGGTATTTTCTGGTGCGCAAACCCCGTACAGCCCCAGCTGAAATGGAATCCCTGCTAATGGCACACTCGAGGATGCACGCGGACCGTGGCGTGTCCGTGAACAGACAGACAACACTCGGCACTTTAACCACAGGTGTGAAAAGCGTCACCCGAAGGCAAGACGGCATCAGTCGGTGTTCATTACGATCACAATTATGCGCGTCCTCCCCATTGAAAGGAACGATACCGGGAACACAGTGTTCCCTTGTATTAGCATTCTGAGAATGTGGCCCTGACTCATTACCAATAGGACAAATGGCTTCATAAATGACCCCGAGGGAGCCCACGTTGCATATAAACCATATTATACGAGGGGTTCATTCCATATCGGGTGATCGAGGCGACCTCAAAGTGATTGTGAACAGTTCCATGATACGAAGCAATAGCTTTCAGATTTGTTATCGCACCTTCCCCCCAGGCACTCGGTTCATTATCCCGTAAATGCGACTCGTGGAGCCGCTGCGAAGAAACACAAAGTGCTTGCCGCCCTCTCCTCTCCCGGCATCTCCCTCTCGTTTCTGTCTGCGATTGGCAGATGAAGTGGCTAAAGTGGGGGAAAAAATGTCATCTTCTTCTTCTTATTATCATTATTCGGAAACATCTGGCTGTGACGGTCCCACCTGATGACGGAGACTTGTGTTGCCTCTGAAACGTCGTGATTTTTTTTTTATTAATTTTAATTTCATTTTTTACCTACGTGACTTTACCGAAAGAACCAAGAGTATGAATCCTTGCAGTCACGAAAGCTTCAAATCTAGAAACATTAGTGAAGCACAGCCTGCGATAAGCGAATGATAAAAGTCGTCAATAACGACGTAGTCTCTGGTCTCGTCGTCGTCGTCGTTGTTGTTGTACTTGTACGTCATCGCTCTTCGTTTTTACCGGAAAGAGAATACTTTCCCCACGGTGCAATGTTGAGTACACCAGACGTGCAGTCGAGAGGTCGCTGCGTTCAACTCTACCTTCCAGTGCGCAGTGAGCATGACAGCGGAGGTCTGCTTTGAAAAACCCCATCTCTTTAAAGCGGCCTTCCCTCTATAGTTGAGTCGGTTGGCCCGGTTCTGTTTTTGTTTCCTGCTTTTCATGCATTGCGCATTGGGATGCTCGGATGGAATTGCGCGTTATACATCGGAATTGTTATTTTTTTACCAGAAGTTTTTTTAAATAATCCCGCTGCTGCCCACGCCAGCAGTATCCTGTTTATGGGTAAAACCGCAGACGGTCGATGGGTCGCGTGCGGTGGTGGTAAAGCGTTCGTACTCTCACCTCGAACAAGACGGTCTGGTCAGTTTGGGACCTGACTTAAAGTTGTCGTGCCTGCAGGAACTCATATTCTTTAGGTCTTTCGGTAAAGTCACGTAGATAGCTTCAACGAAAGAAACAAAAAACAAAAACTACTGTTTGCTGTGTTTTGTTTTTTCTTATTTTCTTTCAACTTATCTAGGTGACTTTACCGAAAGACCCAAAGAATAGAAATTTGGTAAATTTGGTCAAAACAACCTTAACGGGGGGGGGGGGGGGGGCAGACTCACAAGAGCTTTCTCTGGGGGAGGCCATTCAGCCAGCAGTGGCATGAGCAAGTAATTGCGTGGGTGCTCCTTTAACTTCTTACCGTTGTATCCGACGATGTACGAGTCCCAGACGCTGACGTGCCCGGAAGCCGCGTAAAGGCACGCTTCCTGTTTTGATAGACTCTGCTCTTTGCAAAACATCGGTGTTACAATTCAGATCAGTGACCGCAAGCGACGTGCAATAAATAAATGAGCGACCACAATTTGGTGTCAAAGTCAGTGGGACCTTGTTATTGTTGGTATGAATAACGGTCAAGCAAACTGCACAGTTTTTTGGTTTTGGATTAATTAAATGTAACCACGCATCTGCAATTAAAATAAATCAGAGGAAATACCGAGGGGCGTGAAAGGTGAATTCGAAGGCTAAACTGCACAAATGTTTGCTCTCATAGTGCGAAGAGGAATCTCCATATGAATATTTGTGAAAGCTTGAGAAATGCTTTGAGGAGCTGTTTTTATTTTTTTATTTTAAATAAGAATGTAAGGTGTCCTTGGGGGTGTCTGCTCGAATTTAACCGTCCAATAATTGGAATAAAAATCAATGTGTGCGGTCGATTTTTTTTTGTTCTATTATATAAATATTAATATTATATATATTACATAAATATTTATATTACATTTTAATCGTTTAATTCGAACATTGTCTTTAATATGTATCGAGGGATAGAAATCTATAAAGTACAACAGTAACAGACGTATTAATTCCTTGTTTAACTCACCACATCTTTGCAGTGCACATAGTAATCATCAGCAGAAATCAGCCTTCATCTATCTACTGTTGGATGAAGACCTACCCAAGCTGTCGCCAGTACCGTAACCCACCTGACTCCTGCACGTGATCTGAGCTCATGTTGCCCCGTGCCTGCAGAGGGCACTTTCTCAATAATAGACATGTCGAAATGCCAATAAGCCGAGCTGCATTTTTGATCGTCTCGGACGATCTCAGTTTAAATGCCCGTCTGCTGAGAATTGAAGGCGTTTCATTACGTCTCGCATATAAAAGGCCCTGGGTATGAATACAGGTCCAGTAAGACATTCATATTTCATGGGAAACATTAAAATGTGTGCATTTTTTGGTCCCAACTTAGTTTGGCCTGAAGCATAAAATAGCTGAGGATGTTTTATCTGAAAAAAAAAACCCACTTTTTTTCACTACAACTTTATTGCTTTGGCAACTGGAGAGCTTAACGGACGGCATATTTGCAACCGGGCTCTTTCCATACGGTCCGTGGTGTTTCTTTCATGGTCAAAAAGAGACAATCCGATTAGCTGAGAGGTCTGGGTTCTCGGCATAACGTATAATTTCATTTCGTATGCAGTGGAGTGGTGGTAGCTAAGCCTGATCGAGTCTGTAATACTGATTTTATGAGTGGCCACCACACACAGATTTAGGCTGCTGCGGAACTACACGTTGGACAGAGGAGGGCAGTGCCAAAAAAAATGCAATGTACTTCTATGCTCCCATATTAATAATAGAGAAGACAGACAAAGATCCCCCGGATAGACTGCACAGACTTTAGGGCCAAGTGCTGTTAGCGAGGACCTATGAAGGCCGGAACGGCACACGAAGGGGCGGTTAGTCAGCACCACGCCCGGCCGCCTTTGTCTCCCTAGTGGCGATGCTTACACACATCGCACCAGGTACTCATTTGAGACTGAGTCGACCTAGGGGATGCCAAGGACCGGTTCAGACAATCGTCACCGGCGTTGGCCGTGAGCGGGAATCGAACTCGGGTCGCCGGGTTCGTAGCGCTAACCGCTACACCCACCCGTAGGAATACTAACGATGATGCATCTTTATTGCATAAAGCACCTTCCTTGATGTCTCATTGCTGCGCGCTTTCACCAACCCGCGCCGACCGGCGACGGTGTGTCAACGGGTGGGAGGGGGGCACCTCCATCCAGCAGCAGTCTGCGCGCGGTGAAGACGACGGCAGATATTCTCTGCTAAACGAATCTCGCAACGCGGCTGGCACGAGGGGAAGGCATTCGTGAATTCCGCGGGGCGCGTGCAGGAACTGCACAATAAGGGCAACGCGCCCTTATTGTGCGGGGTGCAACGGGGGGTCTCTTCATCAGTGCAGTGGGGAATTAAACAGCAATAAAGTCGATGCGGCTAGAGGACCCCCCCCCCTTCCCACCATCCTCTGCGCTGCGAAGTGCCACCGACTGTGCCATTCTGCGGCGTGTTTACCCTCTACAATGTATTGACGTTATTTGCGGTGTACGAACCAAGTCACCGGCTCCACCTGCAGTGTCAACGCAGTGCAGATCGTTTGTAAAAATGCTGCCTCGTGTGCGTTTTCCTGGCAAAGAACGGGGAGGAATGGGCTCATTAATGCGCGCGTGGAAGCTAAACCCCGTGGATGAATGCCCCGGGGTTTTCTAATGAAGCGCGCGCCCACGAAACGCGTTATCTGGCCGCGCGACGATAAGCGCATAGCACGAGCGAAACTCGGAGGGGGACCGTAGTGTCCACCGACATAGCCTGTCCGCCTTGAACGATCTGCCCCGCCGCCTTTCTTCGTAAGGATTATATATGAATGTAAAGATCTCCCGCCCCTCTTGTGATTTTATGAATTGTTACGATTCAAGGTCGCGGTTTCATTCATCGACCTGCACTGATCAGGGCGGTGAAGCATGGTCAATCAAATAATCTCCACGGGCGATCTGATGGATTGAGAGAGATTGCTGGCTTGAAGAAATACATATAGTTTTAAATGTGAAAATCTCCTCTCATTGCACATGAAACATTCAAAGAAATGTTTTGATTCAAAGAGTGTGTGATTATTTTTTGTCCATTGTTGTGAATGTGGCTGGCTCTGGTGCCTGTAGGGGCCTTACAAGTCCATAACATAAAAGGCAATAACAATAATACAACGAATATTTCACAGCTTATTCGATGCACGCACCATGATCTCAAGAACGGATGTTCATCGAAGGATTGGTACAATCCGAGCCAAGGAATGCAACCCCGCCTCGGCGAGCACATCCAATGTGGAGACCGAGCGATGAAATCAGCTAATGCGCAGATGCTGGCTGGATTATTGCATGGCATATTTATGAGAGGTGGTGGCGGCTTGGGAAGGCACTGATCCAGTAAGTGCGGGGACCATGTCTAATGGTGATGCTTACAGATAGAACAGGCATCTTAGACTGAAAGATGAACGGCTGAAAGATGACTGTTGTTTCTGTTAAAACGAATTATCTGGGAGTGATGCTGCGTTGGCGGCAGTGCACAAGTGCAAATCACAAAAAAACAACACAATTGTCAATATCACTCTCTTAAAGGGAAATGTATATGAAAATGTAATAGGTAACGTTTTAGGCAATGGTCCTTCTTCATAGCACATAATGCGATGTATGTGCTATAAAGAAGGGCCATTATTTCCAAATGCGTTCAGTTTGTTTTTATTGTTTCTGTGTGTGTGTCTGTCTGTGTGTGTGTCTGTGTGTCTGTCTGTGTATGTCTGTGTGTGTGTTTCTGTGCGTGTGTGTCTGTGTGTGTGTGTGTCTGTGTGTGTGTATGTGCTCAGTGGGGAGCGGTGAGTAGCATTTGGCGCGCTGCGCTACGAACCCGGCGATCCGAGTTCGATTCCCGCTCACGGCCAACACCCAGTGACGATTATCTGAACCGGTCCTGGGCCTCCCCTAGATCGACTCAGCTTCAAATGAGTACCTGGTGCGGTGTGTAAACATCGCCACGAGGGAGACCTCGTTTAATATGCTGGCCACCCAACCCCCCTCGTGTGCTCGCTAACAGCACTTGTCCCAACAGTCTGCCGATGGCTATACGGGGACACTGTGTCTCTGTGCTCAGCTGAGGATAAATGTCTGCCTCTGTTGGAAGAGACGCCATACATCTTTGTTGCATCTTCTTGGTTCTTTCGGTAAAGTCACGTAGAAGGGAAATAATAAAATAATAAAAATAAAACATAATAATGAAAATATTTTATTATATTATTTATTATGTTGTATTTTTATTATTTTATTATTTCCCTTCTATGTGACTTTACCGAAATAATCAAGAAGATGAATCCCTGCAGTCACGAAAGCTTTAAATCGAAATCTTTGTTGCATATTGGCTGGCAGGGCCTCGGCCGCCATTGGAGCGGGCTCGCGAGGCACGCACCACCGTCGCCATTTTCCATCGTCCGCTGCGTGACTGCGAGACGCGACTTTGCATTGCACCGTGATGCCTCGCGCGGTCAACACTCGTTTGCCGATATGTCCATGCAATTGAGGCGGAATTCCAGTTTCCCCGCGACAGACGTAATTATAATAACAATGCATTTTTTTGTCATCCAGGGGCTGGTATACTCATGGGATAGTGGTTGTCGTATTGGTTATACTGGCTCAAGCTTCAAGTTTATTCTGTTAAACCGTGCGAGAGAAGTCATGCGATCTGGGTAGCCTCGTTTTGCACGATACAACTCGGGTCACCAAATGGGGAGATAACAAAGCAAAAAAAAGCGATGTTTATAAACAATGAGGCGAATATAAATCAGAGTAAAAACAACCATGCTGCAGGAAATACTTTTAAATCCCGCATATACACGAATCAACATTACATAGATACAATTAAATTTCGATTGAAAGCTTTCGTGACTGCAGCGATTCATATTCTTGGTTCTTTCGGTAAAGTCACGTAAGAACCAAGAATATAGATACAATTGTTTTTCCATACGTTGACTTGGACAATAGCTTTGGACAGATAGATGCATTATTTTTATTTCAGCAGCAAGGGCCCAATAGTAGGCAGCTCTATTTCACGAGCCATTCATTTTCTCGAATTAGCTTCCAATGAGCCTCACGGTTTGTTGACAGGAGGGTCCTGCATTGTGTCCTTTTGGACAATTTCATTTCACGATGAGGGTTTGTCGCACCGAGGAGGAAACAAGAGAACCCGGAGAAAACCCCTCACAAATCAGGGGTGGGTGGGTAGGTGGGTGACTATTTAGCGCTCGCATTTACAAGCCACACCTCGCACCTCCACTCCCACAACACCTGCCAAGCGAACAGTGGTCACCCATTAAAATACTTACGAAGCCCAAAGCTGCATGCCTTCTGAGCACGTTCAGGGTGATTTGGTCATCGGATATTTGGAGTGAGTATTGGAGATTTTATTTATGGAGGAATTGCCGCCGTTTCCTGTTTTTGAACAAATTAACGGTGCATATATAAAGGCATAAAACCCTCTCACAAGGATTAAAGCATTCGAAGAATATCTAGCAATCCTGCATTAACGATGAAGTCATGTTGCAAGACATAATCCTCTTCAACTCCTCGTCCATAGTGAGTTTACAATCATCGGGTATGTGCCTGAATTTTGTCAGTTGAATGGAAAAGATCGGCAGACATGGAAACACAGATTGTGGAGAGGCTTTGGGTGTTTTGAAGGTCCTGGCTTCGCATGTTGATGCAGATGCTCAGGGGTGTTTAGCATCATAACATTTGTACAATGGTATAAATATTACACAAGTCTAGACATTCTAAAATACAATGTGACTTGCATTTGCTTTGTAGATAACACATTTTGAAAGGCGTGAGATGGAGTGACATGAAAAATGATAAATATATATCTCTCAGCCCAGCATTCTCGAGTACCCTGATGTGCTGGTATAAAATAATAAGCGACACAGTTGAAGGACGTACTTTGATATATATATTTATTTGGGTCAATAATACATAAAAGCATGGAACATTAAGGCTGGAGTATAAGAGTGAAACAGTTTTCTAAAAGCAGATCTACACAACTGAAAGGTGCCCATAATAGGATGAGCTTACACACACTGTTGAGTCAACATTGTATTCAACTTGAATGTTATATTTCCAGCAGACTATCTCAAACATAAGTAGTGCTATTTGAATTGTATTGTATAATAAGGGCGTTTTGCATTGAGATATTGTTGTTCAACTTAATTTCCAAATTAACGTGATTTTATGTATCTCGCATGCAATCGCCAAACGTTCTGGCAGAAACCAAGAAGATTGTTATACTGGTAGGAACCTCCTGGTTCCACCAGCCCACAGGAGATTATTGTGTCCGTCCGTCCGTAGTGCATCCAAAAATGGGAGGGGTGGGGCTGGGTGGAGAGGGGAAGGTGGGGAGAGGCTGGGTGGGGAGGGAGGGGCTGGGTGGGGAGGATGGGGCTGGGTGGGGAGGGGAGGGTCACCCCGTGGTGCCCTTATAAAACTCAACGTTTAACCTACTCCCGCCGGCTTGTGCCCGCCCTCACAGTCGGGCATATTTGCGGAATACACCACGCCGCCGTTGACCCTGGCCATTGACCGAGCAACCCAACGTTCTTACCAGCTCCCTTCGCAGGAATGTGTTTTTTTCACGCGATTTTGACCCAAACACGTTGTGAGAATGCCCTGTGTGGTGAGCCAACAATAACCAAACATCATAGGCATAATTCAACTGGCATAAAAAAAAAAACGGTTTGGGAGCGACTTATTTTCAATACGTCGTCTCTAGCATTCAAAGTGCCCCCATACAAATATGGAGACCACAGTTGGATTTATGAAGCAATTAAACGCGTGGGTATTACCAAAAAAAAAAAACACCCAGGCAATTGAAAAGATGAATTACGGACGTGGGCAGTGCTGCAAAATTCTTCCGTTCCAGACAGGTGTCCCTGCTAATCCCGTTTATCCCAGTTACCGCCTCCCGTAATTTACAGCCAATTTTAAATTGCCAGAGTGGTGCAGTGACTACTCACGCAGCGCACTCAGAACGCGGTGACCTGAGTCCGCAAGTGATATATAAACCTCTCTCTCTCTCCCCCCCCCACCCCATCACCAATCCGCACTGACCACGTGCCGAGGAACCGCTTCAGGAACTTCATCAACTTGAGAAGCTCGCAGCGCGTGGAGAAAAACAAAAAAAAACGTCGATCGCCATGCCCAACAACAAGAACAACACGCAAGCGGCACAACCCAAAGACACATTAGAGGGCGCCGTTCAACACGGGGGAGTGGAATGACAGAGGGCTATGAATTACACGAAGCGAGCCCCGCTCCTTAACCTCATTCCATTAAAGCTCCACCACTTCTCTGTTGCCTATTCCCTTCCTCTGCCATCCCCTCTTCCCCCTCCACTTCTTTCCTCCCCTCGCTGATCCGAACCCCTCCCGCACCCCGGATCGTGGTCACTCATTGCGCATCCCCTGCCATCTAAATCACTTTTTTGTGTTTTTTTTTTTTACCGCGTTTTAAATGTATGTTAAGCGCCTTCATCAAAGGTGCTCTATAAATATCAAATTAAATAAGACATTATCCATTGAGTACCGCCAGCAGGCCCAGTAGACTATGGTGTCACGTATGTTAACAACTCGCAAAACCCAATCTTACGTTTCATCTCACAATGTATGTACGCTGAACTTCTTTCACACCGTACGTGGCCAACCACGCTACCTATCTCCTCCACGGTAAATATATTTAGTTTTGCCGCCTTTGATTATGCATTTGGGTGGCTTTTCTTCATGTACATGGGTGGATAGCATGACAATCCAGCAAGTGTCGGGGTAAGATAGAACAATAAATATATCAAAGCATTTTCACAAACTGTTGCAATTTGTCTCACACAATCATGTTTTGTTTTCAGCGATGATGTTAGTTTTCACCTCGTAACTTAACAGCCACAAGATTGAAACAGTATTCATACATTTATCCACATCGTAAATACAATTATTTCAATATTTCACATAATAAAAAAGGTTACAAGTTATGTATAAATGTAGCATGTCATAAATGAAGTACTTTACTGACGTTTTAAAAGGAACTCAGAGCCCCAGTGTCCGTATTTAGTGCAGGGGGAATTTGTCGCCCCAGATAGGCGTATACAGCGGAAACGTTGCCAAATATAGTCACATTCATTGTGAAACCACATATACTGGTAGATGTAGTCGTTGAAACTTCGCCAACGCTCAAATCACCGTAAACGTGCTCGATTTGGTCAGATATTTGAAAGCTACGCGATGATAAAGCCCGTTTAATTCTTGGGTGAGAAACTCCAGGTAAAGCCACGTGTCGTATGGCTTGGCTACGAGATGTCCAGGAGATGACAGCACCGCACTCGGTCCTTGGATCTGCCTGCGTAGAACTTTGAGTGTCACCCTCGTGTGTGTGCGTGTGTGTGTGTGCGTGTGTGTGTGTGCGTGTGTGTGCGTGTGTGTGTGTGTGGGCATTCGCGTGAATTATCACTGTGATTTATTCGAGCAATCACATCAAGCTGGCATCGTGAGTTCGCGTTGTTGCCTTTTTACATCCTTACGTAATGCATTCGATTAGTGTCTCTGTGTCGTTGCGTATCCAAACTTGACGTTATACGATTTCAAATTGGCAGAACTGCAGACAAGAGGGATTAACGCTCGTGCCGTTAATTCTTTTTTTTTTAGGATCCTTCCCACCACTGATTATTATTATTGGACCGTTCATCGTGTGACGTCACCCAGTAGATGTCACATCAAATGTAAAGGTGTACTCTGCCGTACGTTTCGGTTGTTGAATAAACACCACTGTCGCCAACAACGCAGCCGCGAGCACCCACCCCTCTAGCCTGTGCCGTATTATCCTAGTAGCAAAAGTAGCTGCATATGTAGTAGATACTACAAATGTAGTAGCTACTAAACATGCTACGGGCCCCGCACTTTCAAGGGGCCCGCGCTAAATGCTTTCAAGCTATCAATTCCGGTTCCGTGATTCTGCACTCGCTGTATTACTATAGTACTATACTGCCTTCAACTTTTATGAACGACTGGGCGTTTAAGGTTATCGATTTGTCGCATTATCTGGTTGTATGGCAAATGAAAAAATACAATTACTTTACTATGCAAGTAAAAAATGTATGTGTTTTAATATTTACGTGTTTTTTTATTTTAATTTAGGGCCCCTTTATAGCATATGCTACATGCACCACACTAGCTTAATCCGGCACTGGCTCTAGCCACGATATGTTAAACACATGTTCACTTTTCAGTCATTGGGGCTTCACCCCTACTGCAGCTTTATTCCTGAAATGACCCCACACGTTGTATGGATTTTTCTGCGTCAATAGGACTCATCCAATTTGCGACGTGGGTCTGGTAGAGGTGACCACATTCCTTGAAGCGTGAGTGCTTTTCGGGCTCGCGAAAGGCTCACATTGCACGTGACTACGCTGCCAAGGGCCATCGCAAGGGAATGACGAGAAGTGGGTTCCCCGCGATTAAATTGCCCCGCTGATTGCTTCTTTGGCGAGCGATTCTGCAAAGCGAGGATGAACGCACTCCACAAAGTGGCTTAATGGGTGCTCGCAAGTGGAATCACATTTGTTGCCTTTTTCAGTCTTTCAAAAAGTAATTATATGCATTATAGAGCGGGTTTTTTTGGGTTAGATCGAGTAAGGTTTGTCACGTAAACTAAACATGCCAGTAGTAACTAATTGCCACGCTTTGTTTACGTGATAAACCTTACTAATTGTCTGTGTCGGGTGGTGGCGGGTTTAACGACACATTCATATTTACGCGATCTAACCCAAAAAAAACTCTATTATGGATAATATTTGTCGCGAAAGCCTACGTGCTAAACAGTCATTCTACGTGCTGTGTGTGATGGTGCATTGTTTTCTTTATTATTGAATTTGTTACGTGCAGAAGTTGCTATGGCAGGGGAAGCGTGCAGCATGCTGAAGTTTTGATTCTCGGCCATGGCTAACGTCAGTGCCAAGTGATGTCCCAAGTGATGTCCCAAGCGATGTCCCAAGCGATGTCCCAAGCGATGTCCCAAGCGATGTCCCAAGCGATGTCCCAAGCGATGTCCCAAGCGATGTCCCAAGCGACGTCCCAAGTGACGTCCCAAGCGATGTCCCAAGCGATGTCCCAAGCGATGTCCCAAATGATGTCTCAAATGATGTCCCAAGCGATGTCCCAAGCGATGTCCCAAGCGATGTCCCAAGCGATGTCCCAAGCGATGTCCCAAGTGATGTCCCAAGCGATGTCCCAAGTGATGTCCCAAATGATGTCCCAAGTGATGTCCCAAGCGATGTCCCAAATGATGTCCCAAGCGATGTCCCAAATGATGTCCCAAGTGATGTCCCAAATGATGTCCCAAGTGATGTCCCAAGTGATGTCCCAAATGATGTCCCAAGCGATGTCCCAAGCGATGTCCCAAGCGATGTCTCAAATGATGTCCCAAGCGATGTCCCAAGCGATGTCCCAAGTGATGTCCCAAGTGATGTCCCAAGCGATGTCCCAAATGATGTCCCAAGCGATGTCTCAAATGATGTCCCAAGTGATGTCCCAAATGATGTCCCAAGCGATGTCCCAAGCGATGTCCCAAGCGATGTCCCAAATGATGGCCCAAGCGATGTCCCAAATGATGTCCCAAGCGATGTCCCAAGCGATGTCCCAAATGATGTCCCAAGCGATGTCCCAAGCGATGTCCCAAATGATGTCCCAAGCGATGTCCCAAGCGATGTCCCAAGCGATGTCCCAAGCGATGTCCCAAATGATGTCCCAAGTGATGTCCCAAGTGATGTCCCAAGTGATGTCCAAAATGATGTCCCAAGTGATGTCCCAAGTGATGTCCCAAGCGATCCCACTTCAGCAACCCACACTGACTAGCGTGGTGAAATATTTGCAATCAAATGTTTACAACGATTTTTTGAAATTTAATTTTACCAGGTAAGGCCCGGTGAGCGATATCGCTATTTTTCAGAAGTGACCTGTCCATAAATGATGGCTCAACAAAGTGGCTTATCATGGGGAAATGTTTAGCAGCAGCCAAATAGTCTTAAACGCATGCTGATTCTAAATGTGGAGGGAAAACCCGAAGGACCTGGAGAAAATTCATGGGGAAGGAGACACACACAAACTCCAAATATACAGGCATCAGGGTCGGATTTGAACTCACGATCTCCTGTATACCAGGCGAGGGAGTTAACATCTCGCCACCACGGCGCCCCTATATGGTCAAACTACTCCCATGACCATTATGGCATGGGAAAGACGTCACCCAGCAATGGACTGACAAAGGGCTGCACGTAAATTGCTATGGCCGAATTGGCCTATATATATACTACTATGAATTGCTCATGTTATTTTACTGAATTAAATATACTCAGCCCTAGGTTGAGATCATAGTATTTTGAAACAAACAAAAAATAACATGTGAATTGTTAATGTTTCTCAATTATGCAATTACCATGACGAATACAAGGCAGCACTCAGTTAATTAAGAGTCAGGCTCTTTAGAAAACAAATGATGCTGCATTAAATAAGAACTTCCTTCCCGGTTAACAATTATTTTAATATAAATTTCGATTTAAAGTTTTCGTGACTGCAGGGATTCATCTTCTTCGTTCTTTCAGTAAAGTCACGTAGAAGAGAAATAATAAAATAATAAAAATAAAACATAATCAAATAATTCTCACGACGTTTCGGCCACAACGCAAGCAGCCGTCCTCAGGTGAAGAACAGGTCCCACGACGTTTCGGCCACAACGCAAGCAGCCGTCCTCAGGTGAAGAACAGCAGCCGTCCTCAGGTAAAGAACAGGTCCTGTCCTTCACCTGAGGACGGCTGCTTGCGTTGTGGCCGTAACGTCGTGAGAATTATTTTATTATGTTTTATTTTTATTAGTTTAATATAAATGAAGGCCCCGCTTTTGACTCAGTCTGCTAGAAGTCATGATCAAACAAGGGTGATACGGATGGCGCCCCAATAATGGAATTAATTGAGCAGAAGAGGCTGCGCTGGTCGCATGGCAGGCGCACTCGAAACAGGATTTACAGCGAACATCTGGATGTCTTCTGACCTGTGACTACATTTAGCTTTGTAAGTGAATCTGGTTAGCTGGCCATTAACCTCCGTTCACTGCAAAAGGTTAATCTGATTCCCAGGCATGGATCACACCGTCCCAATGAGCTCATGCCCTACAACTGGCAGAAAGCACGCAGCTCCCTGACTGCTGTTTGTGTCCGCAATGTGATTTAAATTGATATGTTGGTGTGAGCCTGCGGTGGTGTAGCGGTTAGCGCGCTGCACTATGAAACCCGGCGACCTGAGTTTTGATTCCCGCTCACGGTCAATACCAGTGACGATTGTTTGAACCGGTCCTGGACCTCTCCTAGGTCGGCTCAGCTTCAAATGACTACCTGGTGTGTAGACATCGCCACTAGGGAGACAAAGGTGGTTGGGTGTGTCGCTGGTCACCCACCTCTTCGTGTACCGTTCCAGCCTTCATAGGCGCTGCTAGCAGCACTTGCCCCAACAGTCTATTAAAGGCTATACGGGGGTGTATTTGTCTTTGTTTTGTACAGTGCCTTGTGAGCTCCGGGCGATATATGCTTTAGAAGTGTAAATGATTATAATGATTATAAATGCAAACCTCTGTCTACGGTGTTTAGAGCTGGGTTGCGTAAGGAACACGTATATTTGGCATGGTGTCCGACAATTTGCGCCGCTTGCCGGGAGCTTCATCAATTCATATCCTGGCTTGAGAAGCTCCAGGTGAACGGAGGCAAAACACATCAGAGGGCACTTTAATTATTAAACATTACTTCAGAGGGTATTATTTTAATATTGTATCATCGGCATTTGAAACGATGGATTTTACCAAATTTAAAGCAAACGCTTCGCGAGATTACATTTTTTATGGTTAATTATATTTTAAATGTTGATATTTCAAGTGAAAGAAATGTGAAAGAGCAATTTTCATCCGCATGAAATCTCAGCAGATTTGCAGCATATGCTATCTTAATTACCCAAAACACTTCCCTTAAAATGGTAAGGTTCTTACCATTTAATTCAAACGTATCCAGATTGCCAATTCAATCAATTGAACGTAGAACAACAGGGAAGGACCTTCCACAGCCTTGGGAGTAATCAATGCGAAAACCACCTCTACATAGAGAGCACTCCTCAGAGAACAAGGTATAGCAGGAAGAAAAATACAATCTAGCCAAGTGGAAATTACGAGGTAGGTAACAGCATCGTAGCTTTCAGAAAGAGTCTGCGGCGTTTGCGTCACATGTTCTGCGATGTCGCATGCCTCACTCCACGTGCTCGGAGCTTATTCGGTAAGTGAATTCGGTCACGGCGGGGGGTGGGGGTGTTATATGACCATGCTTCGCCACATTGGGCAGAGGCGTGTTTGATGAAGGCAAGGGAATTCGGTAACCTGAAGAAGCCCCCGGCACGTGGAGTGAAACGTCGGACGCGATGCCGGCGAACAGCGTGCGTGACGCAATCCGCGACAACTACATTGGAAATGTGTGCAGAATAACGGCTACAACCTGGGCAGGAGGAACTTTGCAGATGTATAACTGGTCGCAGTCAGAATCAGAATCTTTATTTGTACTGGATGAGAGCTATGAAGCTGTTCTTAACACATGTCCAGTAGGGGCAGGTCAGAAAAGTTACAACAACAAATAGTACAAAAAATACACGATAGGAGTGAAAAGTACAGGAAAGTTAAGCAAATCACGAAACATTTCAATATAAATGTAAATATATATATTTAAAATAACTATATTGTCCGCCATAATTCAGGTAAAGCCCACTGAGATATAAGGTTTTTTTCAGAAGCGACCTGGCTACAAATGATAGCTCAATGAAGTGGCTGATCATGTGGGCATTAATACCATCTAAATAATATAAATAATATGAATAATATAAATGCATGCTTCATATCCAGGGCCGTTGCCATGCCAAATTTAAAGGAAAAGCAAGCACACCGCACACCACCCACAATCATCTGAAACGAGGCCCTATACCAACAAACCAGCCGTGTAGGCAAAGGCATAACGTGTGATCCGCTTTTCCTGACAAAAATGTTTTGAAACAAACTTTCGAAGAAAATTGCAAATATGTGAAATGGGTTTTGGCACTGACAAATGTAAAACGATTTCATAGCCAATCTTAGGCAAGCCCGATCGATGTCCACGCGAGAGTGAGGCAATGCATGGAAATGCATGTTGGGTAAAACAAAACACCCAGGGTTAAAGATAGACTCAACGCAGGTGGGGAAAACGATTCAGGTTATTTTTGTTGGGAAAAAAAACACGTAAAAAAAGAGAAAAGCTTAGCGTTACGTAAGTTATCTCGACAGAGAGCGCTGTAAATAAAAAAAAGTGTCGATCGTTAACACATCTCTCCACGTGATGTAAAAGATCTTTCCACGGTTTGTCATCCCCTATCTTGCGCTTAACCAATTAGATTTCGAATTCCGGCGGGCGATATAATGTCACTGAATGCAACTTGCCGTGATCCTATCACGCTATTGACTTCCCCACTCCGTCTGTGCGGAATTGATCCCAGCGGATTTGCCAGGAGGGTGTCTGAGGATCACACGATGATCGCCGGTCTGCGGGTGCTTGCCGAGATACAATTGAGACATTTCCTGGACTTAGATCTTCTTCTTCCTAGCGTTGTTCCCGCTGTGGCGCAGGGTCCGCTTTTCGGCATTGTCTTCTCCATTTGGCTCGGTCCAGGGCATCTTCAGGGGATGCGTTGACCGTCTTCATGTCTTCCTTTATTCGATCCATCCATCGCTTCTTCGGACGTCCGCGTGGACGGCGGCCCTCTGGCTCAATACGCACGGCAGTCTTGGCCACTGATGACTCTTCACTTCGCATCACATGGCCGTACAACCGAAGCCTTGCCTGGACTTAGATAAGGATTAGAAATCAGTGCCATGTGTGTGACCGGGCAAAAAGCCAAGCAATTGTTTGAGAGGTGTAGAATAAAGTACGTCGATCAGTATTTTTTGCAAAATCTGTGGCTCGAGGGGACTATTACAGAACTCAGGAGGTTATAATCGGTGTGCAAAGCGCTCTCTTCGAGAAATATACATCAAGTCAAATGTCCCCATTCTAATACGAGCAATGTGTGTTGCTTGTGTTGTTGGTAGTCGTGAATGAGTGGTCTTGCCTGGATACAAAAACGCATCGTCGTAATTGAAGATGTTTCTATTCCTGCGAGCTACATCCTCATTGATGTGGAGCATCAAATGTTGTTCTACCTGATGACGGTTGCTCGTGTTGCAATCGAAACGTCGTATTCTATTATTGAATTTATTTTATTCCCACGTGACTTTGCCGAACGAACCAAAGAGAGATTCCTGCAAGCACGAAAGCTTCAAATCAATAAAAAATCAACTCATCTACTGTCATCTCTTGCTCATCCCATTGCCCAAGCCTACAGCATCTGGTTTTCGAAGGCAGTTTCGCATCAAAGTACGAATCAGGCTCAAGTTTGTACAGCTCCTGTGATCTGACAAGATCAAGCACAGACTGACTGAGCTATGGCGTACCTCAGTTAGCCAATGAAGAGGGTGGTCAATATGTCTTGTGACCCCCATTTAAGTCTCTAACAATGTTAGGGGTCAATTAATTGAGGGTCACAAGACGTCTGGACCACCCTGTATATTGCCCATAATCCCAGTGATTAGCCATCGGCAGACCGTGCACTCTTCTATGGTATCTACGGCGCAGTCCTGCCGACGACAGCCTATAACGCCTGTGATGCACGGTGACCGACCATTAAAGTCATTGTCCACTCAACACTCCGATGGCCAAATCACAAGGAACGCGAACCGAATCTCATCGGATCCCAGAGGCTAAGCAGAGTTGAGCCTGGACAGTGCTTGGATGGGCGACCACCGCACCACGAAACAGGTGCTGTAGGCGGATTCGGGCTGACGTTGTGGGTAGCAGGCGGGCAAGGCAACAACATCTATTGTTGTACCGTACGTATATGCTCCCAGGCACGATTCACCAGCCAACCAACAAGCGTGCTAAAGATCTGATCAACTAAGACCCCCCCGCGCCCCCCCCCATAGTATGCACAGCATGGCAAGGTCTTAATGTCGCAGTGAAACGATGAAAGGGCCGTGCGTGAATAATTTAAAAAAGCGGCTAGGAAAGTCAACAATTGTTTGTCAAGCCCGAAGTGGCGAATGCTGGTGGCGCCTTCAATTACACTTGCCAGCGCGTGCCTATCATCTGAACGGCGAGTCGCGTTATGAAACGCAAGTAGCTGGCATGATGCACGCACATTTGTGGTCCGTTCGCTGCCCACGTGGGCGTCGGAAAGTTTGAAATCGCAGGTGTGCCCGGGTGGTTTTGTTGTTTTTGTTGTTGCAAATTTGCCAAGCGTTTTTTTTCTGCGATCGCGTGGATGTTGCGCACGCCAGCTTTCACGAAAGAGTCCACGTGCAACCACCGAGGCCCCCGTGCCAACGACGGACACATGGCTGATTACAATTTCTCGTTCCGCACCCGAATGTCACTTTCGCCACGGTTGCCTTCCTCTTCGCGCGGCCTGTTTAGGTTCTTCTTGGAATTGTATACCCCGACTGGCGGGGTTATTTCCAGTTTTTTGGTTTTACGACCGAACGCATATGCGATGTACAGTTTGGCACTCGTTATTATTCTATTTATATATATATGCGGTACGTACTGCAGTGTTGTGTTTGGCAGCACGCCGTTTATGTGTAATGCATTGTGTTGGATTTTAATATTGTGTAGTATTCCACTTTTAATAAAAGTTGGTTTTGAATAGTTAATTAGGTCAACTAGTTCCGTTAGAATTGTAATGTTCGGCTTGTTTGTAGTTATTTTTTAAGACACGATACCGTGACAACGAAGGCTCACACGTGACAATTGCAGAATTCGAAAATAGAATTTTACTTGGCAAGTAAATCTCTTTCGTTATTTCCCTTTGCCAATTTTGATCTTAGAACAATTTAGGAACGTGCATATCTGAAGATTACCATTGTTTCGCCTTAAAGTGTATTGAAGTGATCATAAATTATTATCAGTTTTTAAAAAAAGATGTGATAAAAGTAGTCGGATAAAATGATGACATGCAATTTTTATTTATTTGTATTGCTTGTTATTCACTCTCTATCCACTGCTGTGTTCACGTTGTCTCGACATTGGTGCCACAAGCTCCAGTGCAATGTGCCACTGATGACGGTTTCGTGTCAAACGCTGAGAACAGCGACGTCTTTCCAAAATCGATGCTTTTAGCAAATTGCATCGACTGCAAAACTGGTCCCAACGAAAGTTGGTTGCTACGCTTAATGGCTTATATGTGAAAATCGGTGGTCTTCATGGATTATAATTATTCAATAAAAAATATAAATCATTTATTTGAACTGAACTAAAATTAGTAAAGCGCGCTAAGTCTGTACGTTGTTCAAAATAATTTTTTTTTTTACACAATACAAATTATTCTTTTTGCATTAGCGATGCGAGTCCAGTCGAGCAGCGCAGCGCAGCGCACAATTATTTTTCCGTAAACTCACGTCGCGTTTGTGCTTCCCGACCCGCTCTTCCACACCGTGCATAACTTGCGTGGCCTCAGCAGATCAATTTTCCGTTAGTATCCCTGCCCGAGCCGGTTATTGGCAAAAAAAATATGAAACGGCCCATCTCGACGAGAGACGCATTAATGTGCAAAGCACGCACGCAAACCCTTATCAGGCAGTGTTCAGGAGCGTGTGTTTTGTCAGTGCAACAGAGATTAACTCGTGTGGATTTGGTCTCGCTTTTCTTCCCGCTCCTCTCTGCGGCTATCTCTATTTTACTTCGCTCTCTCTACTCGCTTCTCGGTCCGAGCCAGCTGCGCGCTTGGGGGAGGGGCCGGGGGTGTTGATTTGGTTGTAGGATTTTTGAGAAGCGGGCGGTTGGTGCTGGAGGAGGGGGAGGGTATAACGGAGGTTGCAGAGGAAAGCGAAATCAGCAATGGGGCTGTGTGGCACGCTTTTAGGATTGATTGCTCGAGGGTGATTGGTTGTGGGCTGCGTGATAATAGTGGGGAGCGGTGGTGTAGCGGTTAGCGTGCTGCGCTGCGAACCTGGTCACCCGGGTTCGATTCCCGCTCACAGTAAACACCGGTGACGATTATCTGAGCCGGTCCTAGGCCTCCCCTAGGTCGACTCAGCCTCAAATGAGTACCTTTGTGCGCTGTGTAAACATCGCCACTCGGGAGACAAAGGCGGCCGGGTGTGGTGTTGGCCACCCCACCCCCTCGTGTGCTATGCCGGTCTTTATAGGTGCTCGCTAACAGCACTTGCCCCTGCAGTCTGTTAAGGCTACACGGGTGATCTTTGTGTGATAATAACTGCTGCAATGGGCTTCTGAGATTTCACTCCTCAGATGTTTTTGTTTTTGTTTATCCATTCGAAGCAGCGTCTCCCGGGCCCTGAATAGCCAATGTTGAGTCGAGTAATGGGCTGCGTCAAAGCTGCCAAAGGAGGCTAAATATTCGAACGCATTCAAATATTCATTGCGTTGCGCGCACTCAATGAGGTACCGCATTCATTTTGCAAGGGGGGGAGGATTGTACGGGGTGTCGCGACAGAATTTTGAATTTAAAATAAGCTTTGCGCTGGGAGTCGTGGGGTGTTTGACTTACAAATTCATCAAATGTAGAGTAACGTTATATAAACACGTATTGTTTGCTGTAGCGTAAAAAAAAAGGCAAAGGTGCAGCCCTGCAATTGCTTGCCTACGCCACTACTAGTTGAAGGGCTTCTCACTTGAGGATAAATTGGCTCGCTCTTTCCACGCCGGCCAGACGACTTATGCCACCACGCATGGACCTGCCGATTGACTGTGATTAGCACGTTTGGTGACGTGCGGTGCGAAAGAAGTTCAACGTACGTGGTGAACCCATTTATACCACTGGGTGGATAGAGGCAGTGGGATTGAAGAGACTCGCATTCGTTTTTTCAGCTGCCGTGCCAGAAACAAAAACGAACCGATCACCTCTGGGATCGCTAGCCCATCGTGCTTTAACCGTCACGCCGTGCATGGCAGCATCCCTCGTAATGCGCTGTCCGCTTATTATATTGACGTCTGCGATTAAGTGAAGCAATACGTGGGTATGATGCTAATGGAAGATTTCAAACCGTTTCTCCTGTTTTTCGCTTTGACCGCGTGGACGTTGTCGGCACGCGTGCCCTGCGCTGCGTGAACAGTTATTATTGACGAGCCTGGCAAAAGGTGATATACTGACCTTTCAAGGGAGGTGATGGAAAGCCACCCGGAACTGAATTTATTAAGACGGTCGGGGAGAGACAGCGGTGTCCTTTGCTGGCGTTAAAGAGGTTTTCAATTTTGGACACGGCACACTTTTTTTTAGTGTACGTCCATTTATTTTATTATTTAATAATAAAAAAAAAACTATAAGATTAGCGACTGTCTTGTGAACAGCAGCGGGATGTACGCTGACCGAAGGCAAGGCCACAATTCGGATAATGATCCGCCCCTACTGGACATCCATAATAAAAGAGCTTCTTAGATCATCGGATTTTTCCAGAATGAATACAAATTCTGATTCAGATAATATTGTTCAACATGTTCAAGTGAGCGAATGTTATTCCATTATCATCACGAATCATGTAGGGTGTCCGCACATGTATTACAATTTTGTGAAATTCATTAAATTCATACTGCAGTTTTAAGTTCAATTCAACTGCACCACACACACGCCTGGTGCTACTAGGATGTTCGTATTATTTTCAGCTGTCACACGTCTGCCCTGGTGTTGGTGACACATATCGCATCGAGATTTTAGAGTCCGCAGGTGTCCGCTACAATCTCAAGTGTGATTTTTTAAAACTATTCTGTTGTGTGTGCGCCGTCTAAGATCACTCAAGATATATGGGTAAAAAAACAACAATTACCTATACAGCATATGGGATATGTTGACAACATTTTAGCCATGCAATTCAAACTACTGTTTCATTTATAATTCTTTAATAATGGGTGATAACTTTATTGACACCCTGTATTTAAACAAAGGCATGCAGCCAAACATCTAATATGGCAGAAAACTGAAGGGTAATTTATATTCACTGGCACGTAATTTTTCGTCCTTTTTTTGTTACACTGTTAGATTAGGCACCCAGTGGGAAATAATCAATTAATAATTCAAGCCTGAAAATGTCACGGTAAACGGGAGGTGTATGGGGGTGTAGAGATATTTGCAATAATAACCACAGGGTATATTTTTAACGCTTTCCAACTACTGAATGGTCAAAATCATTCAAGTATTGGCTCTTTCTGTCTGTCAATCTGGAGCGGGAGAGTCATGATAACATTTGTAAAGGTTCACTAACGTGAAATAACATTTAGTGTTAAGTTGCGTCGCCGTTGGAGATTTTCTCGAATTAAAGCTGCCAAAATGTAGCAAAGAGGATTGCTCAAAATTCACCGATAGAAAAAATGGAGCGCTAAAAATATTTATTTTTCAACCATGGTGAGATCGTGTCACACGCCAAGCGTCATTGTGTGCAGCGCTACAAACCCGCTAACCTGAGTTCGATTCTCGCTTACGGCTAAAAGCAGTGACGATTATCTGCAACGGCCCTGGGCGACTCAGCCTTGAATGAGTACCTGCTGAGAATTGCGAACACCACCACTCGGGAGACAAAGGCGGTCCGGCGTAGTGCCGGCCACCCACCCCCTTGTGTTCCGTGGCAGCCGTCATAGGTGCGTGCTCACAGCATCAACGGGCTGTTCAGGTGATAGGGGGATTCTTGTCTTTGTGAAGGGGAACACACAGACACACAGCAATGCTGCACGCATTTTGCACACTACCTATTTACCCAAAAAAATTGGCATCTTATACATGCGGCTCATTTTGTTCACCAACCTGATGCTATTATATCTCAAATGAGTGCTTTGCTTATTTAGTCAAGCTCTTGATTGTGCCAGTTTCTCAATGTAAATTGGCATAAGTGGAATTGATTCCCGATTGAGATTTGGCTGCTCGGTGTCGTTAACGCTTACAAACAAACGCACGCTTTAATTGCAGTTACAGACGTGTTTCAGTTCATCCATCCCATCATTATTGAAGCCATCAATTGCTTAAGAACTTACTTTATCGCATTAAATTGCGTATTTATTGGGGCACTATTAATGCTATTGTTTACCAATTTGTTGCACTATTTTCTGATTGCCTTGAAATAAATCCTGGTATTTCTTACAAGCAGCCATCGGATCTGTTTACAAAATAGATACTCCGACATCTAATCGTTACATTCGTACATCCATCAATGATTGTAAGGCTCACAATAGATGGGGAAGGTGGGGGATGGGTTGGAGGGGATATGGCTTCGGCAACGGTAGAGTTGTTGAATGTCTTTGTCTGGTTGATCGTGTTTCTGGAGTATTTCCCTTTGGGTACGGCAGTTGTCATGTAAATAAATGATCAATGAAATAAGTAATTCAGGAAGTGTCGATGAGCTGTACTTTATTTCCACTCTACAGGAAGCGCTGAGAGCTAAAGCTTTCAGAATTCCCGATGGATTCTGGCTCCGACATAGAGCCCGCTGACACTCGCCTGGTTTTTTTCCCCAGGATTGTCCTGTTTTGAGGTAGATGTCCTGAGAAATATCTGAGGTCAAAAAGTCACTTTTTTTGATCAGTTGCATAATAATCCATCACTCTGGACATTGCATCCGCACACGTGGTTCTCCTCGCCTCTGGTACCGTGAGATATTCTTCTTCCGATGGTATGTTCCATGTTCTTTGTGTGTACCTGCAAGGGGTGGCAATCCTACCTGGAGTGCTTTGAGTGTGATCGGAGAGCCGAGCTGGAGGCATGGAAAAATCTTCATGAAAACGGCAGAAATGTAAATCGGAAACGCGGCGATAAACTAGAACCACTCAAAGTATCACGTTTCATTCGTCCAGCTCGCGGTCACAAATAAATGCATCGTCTGATGGCCATAGTATACAGATCAATAAATCAATCGCGGTTCATTTCCCGTTGGAGGCCGTTACTATCGATTCTAACTTTTGACCTCGAAATGACACCAAATAGTAAAAAAAAGAATATAGTGCATTTTCTTTCATACATTATGTATGCATAATATTTTCACAATACTGTTTCCAAAAAACCCATTAGTCAATTGTAAGCTTCTAAAAATTGATATATCTCCACAAAAATTAACATATCCTGTATGAATTTCGTTTTAAATCTTTCGTGACTGCAGAGATTCATATTCTTGGTTCTTTCGGTAAAGTCACGTAGAAGGGAAATAATAAAATAATAAAAATGGAACAATAAAATGATCACGACATTTCGATTGCATCACAAGCAATCATCATCAGGTGTGAAAAACACAGCAAGAAATGCTCTTGCTGTGGTTTTTGAATTTTATTGTTTTATTTTTATTATTTCCCTTCTACGTGGCTTTACCGAAAGAACCTATAATATATATCCGGTATGCATGATTTTCAGGTACTTTACGCAACAATGGATATATTTATGTACATATTTATATATATGCACTGTTACTGTTTATTTATCACGTGAACTTAAGTATACATATTGCGGTGGCATTACGCTTACCGCTGGGAGCGGAGGGGCAGTGGTTGGTCCACTGTGCTATGCAGCCATGAGCTGAGTTCGATTCCCGAACACACCTAACATCAGTGGTTTAAAAAAATATATATTTTGAATATTTTATAGAGTGACATGCAAAATGTTCTTGGGGTCCCTCTACCATTGCACAATGATCTGAGCAGAAGAGTGCTTCAGCAGATTGGACATCTCTTGCACTGGACAAGTTTTATTCGACGTATCATAGTAAGTTCTGTAACATGTACAGAACACGTGGTTAACTGGAGGCACAATTTTGCTACGTAATTGTTGTCTGCTATCAAATTTGGTGACCTTGAGTGACTCTTGTTGCTCATGTTTGATCATTGTTATCAATGCAATGGGTGATTGACATAATTGCACCACGAGGAAATAACGAAGTGACAGCAGTCCAAGCGTGCATTGGGCCACAATTGAGAAAGATTGCAAAGCTGTTTTGTCGAAGTCCATTGGACAATATGATAATAGTTTTTTTTTACCCTTTTATCTGGCAACAAAACTGACACCTTTTTTTTACAAGGAGTCATGTTTGCATTGACCACAATACCTGAAGTCGGAATGCAAACGAAAAACATAACTCTGATAATGTATGCACTGTCCTTGAAATGTATTGGTCCACACCCGAGACAGCTTTCTTTAGAGCCTAGTCTCACATGGTGTTGGACCAGATGACGCCAAAAGGCGCACAACTCAAGGACAATGCACCATCAGAGTATGAGAGCTCGGGTTAAGCATTTACACCATTGGAACCACCTTTACCAGTAGCAAAATATGATGATTGTTTTTTTACCCTTTTATCTGGCAACAAAACTGACACCTTTTTTTACAAGGAGTCATGTTTGCATAGACCACAATACCTGCAGTCGGAATGCAAACGAAAAACATAACTCTGATAATGTATGCACTGTCCTTGTAAAATAGGTGTCAGTTTTGTTGCCAGATAAAAGGGTAAAAGAACAATTATCATATTTTGCTACTGGCAAATGAGGTTCCAATGGTCCATTGGACAAGTTGGCGATGCTCGCGTTGTGAGGAAACGTCGGTGGGCTTGTCAAGGTCACATCAGTAGCAGGCAAGAAGATGGCCATTGGTGAAGACTGCCCACGGAGCGACAGCTAAAGAACAATAACCATGGGGACGGAATGGATAGATCAGCCCGTGCGCAGGAGCTAGATGGATTGCGGCATCGCGGGACCCAAGGAACGGGCCTTGATCAAGCAGTGGAAAGAGCACGGGTGTTTGGTAGCTTGTTGTTTCTGTACGTCTTGGTACGCGTCCTTCTTTGTCTGAAGCAATTGTGCCCGGGGTCACGTATAACGAGCTGGTGTTTAGTTTAATTAGGCAGAGGGCCTTAGGCCAGCCTGCATTTGCATTCAATCTCACGTTCCCCTGTGAGGCGTTTACCACAATAAAAAACACATTAACAGTTGATAAAGCCGACAAATAAAGAAAAACAGGGCAAGAAACGTGCGCACTCTTAAACAGTACGGTTGTGGTGGGGGTTTACATAATGAGCGTATTGCTTTCTTGTTCGCGTGGTGTGCCACTTGGCTATAGACACCACGAAGCATTACTCCGTTAGGAGTATGGTGTTTGAGGTGGAAGGCCCTCCGCTAGGGGGAGCTCTAGAGAGCCCCCACCCCCCCCCCCCTCGAGGTGATTTTGGCCTACTCTTCCACGTCGGGCAGATGTCTTGGAAGAGGCGGGCGTGTGTGCACACTTTACCCCGCCACACACGGCCCGCTGATCGACTAACTGTGGTGGACTCACTTGAATCTTCTGGGTGGACGCGGGGGAGGGAGGGAATTTAAGGAAGCTTCCCGTTAATTTTCGATTTAAAGCTTTCGTGACTGCAGGGATTCATCTTCTTGGTTCTTTCGGTAAAGTCACGTAGAAGGTAAATAATACAATAATGAAAATAAAACATAATAAAATTCTCACGACGTTTCGGGCACAACGCAAGCAGCACTTTAAAAAAAATGTTACCAGGTAAGACAGGTCTGTCGGAAAGACAGCATCATTCAGACGCTGTCTTTCCGACAGACCTGTTCTTCACCTGAGGATGGCTGTTTGCGTTGTGGCCGAAACGTCGTGAGAATTCTTTTATTATGTTTTATTATTTTATTATTTCCCTTCTACGTGACTTTACCTAAAGAACCAAGAAGAAGAAGCTTCCCGTTGTTATCAACCGCCGTATGGGAAGATCGAAGCAGCGACCTCTGGGTTGCAAGTGCAGTGTGCTAACCATCACAACATGGCGGGGCCAAGTATATCCATAAGACAGCCATGAATGCCCTTGCAACGATTATTGATTACCTCATGCAAATTCGGTCCGTCATGGTGACGAGATGTTAACTACCTCGCCTGGTGTACAGGAGGTTGTGAGTTGTATCCTGACCCTTATGCCTGCTGCTGTATATCTGGAGTTTGCGTGTTTTTCTCGCGGTCACGTGGAATTTTTCACTGGATTTTGTCCCTCCACATTTAGAAACACGCGTTTAAAGTTTATTTGGCCGCTACAAATTTCCACGTGATAAGCCACTTTGCTGAAGCTATCATTTGTGGCCAGGTTGCTTCTGAAAAAGAGCTATACAACTCAGTGGGCCTTACCTGGTTAAACACATTTTTTTAAGTGCACAGACATCAGCTGTGAAATAACTAGATAACATTAAGGGCCCAACTTGATAATTTAGGAAAATAATATATTACAGAGATATGAATCGGTGGACAGAGTTTTACTTGTGTACCGGAATACCTGCATTATTTGTGGTCGTTGTGTAATATAGGCTGTCTTTTGGGACATACATGTGATTGTGTAGCTTGTGTATCATTATAATTAGAGAACAGGCAAATATAAGCGGTTGCTGGCTGCTAGATGTGTCTCGTCCATTTTTGGAAGGTGATTGGGAGCAGACTTGCAACGAGGACACAAGAGGATTGCTGAGCGTTGCACTCGTTTGGCTTGTGTCCTGCATATTGTTCGGAAACACGGGCATTGACGAAAGATATGGAACGTGGAGTGAACATTTTACAGAGAAGCATAGAGAAAGAGATTAATGCTTGCAATTACTCTCAGAGGCAGAAAGAGGAAACGGTGGTTTAGAGAACATTCGTGAAGAAATGTTCGTGGGCGTGTGCAGCGCACATCCGTGAAAAGGGATGACGGTGATTGGTGAATGGAGTGGCAGCCAAGGATTGAACAGGGGACCAAGAAAACATCCAACAAGTAGATGGAGCGAACAAAATGAGTGTGCAGGGTCTGGGTGGTGTTCAGTATCGTGAAATGTGCCGGCAGCGTGGGGAGGCATTGATCCAGCAGTGGATTGATCATGGCAGATGATGATTTATAGGAGGCTTCTAGTGGAGCCGCACAATGAATGGTTCTACATTTTCCGATGTATGCATTGAAATGTCATAATCAAGAGCAGTGCTATAATCACACAGTGTCGGAGAGAAATAGACAAAACCACAGAGAGAATTAGAAACAAACCTAAGAGTCCCAATGCCAAAGAACATATGTTCATTCTCAATATTGGTTTACCCAGGAACCAATAGTCATTTACTTAATCAACTGATATTGGGAAATATTGGTTCCCATTTCCAATATTTGTGCCCCTTATTTCTTATTTTTGCACAAGAGTGTAGTTTCTTCGTGTACGGATCTACCTCCGTGCAGTTTGAACCAAAGCCTTGTGGGTAGCATAATCCCTGCACATACTCTGATGCGGTTTGGGAAATTGGGGCCCCGGTGCATCTTTCACAAATTCACGAAAGACAGATCCGCAGTGCCTGGGGAAAGTATTTACATCCCACGCCCGCATGACGGAGTAACCGAGTGGCTGGCGTTTGCCTACGAGATAGTTTGCGCGGAGATGCATCGTTAATTCTATTTCCACATTTTGTGAATAACAAAACACACCCTCGTCTGCGGACGTGTGGACATGTGCCCGTGCGATACCTTAAATTCAAAGCGTGACATTTTTCTCCGAGTTAAACCGCCCCATCCCTCTCCCCCCTTTTCCAAAAAAAAGATGAATTATGCGCGCGTAACCATGGCAAGAGATAATCAATCTAAATGGGCTCTTAACTGGTTAAGCAAAGGCCGTTGATTATTGGGCTCTGTGTACTTGTCATGGGTATTTCTGGTGTGTGGGGGGCAGGAGGGAATCAGACCTTCATTGTAAAAAAAAAAGAACCTCAGCCTTCAATCTGCCTTAACGCCCCTCTGGGGATATTAGGGGTAACATTTACCGTCGGATGTGGTGTTGATTTAGCCGGCAGGACTCTAGGCTTGCCTTCTATTTCAAGCCGCATAATGTGTACGTGCACTAGCAGAAGGTAAATGTGCGATTTGTTCACAGCAGGGTTATGTGTTTGGAGGATTCGTGTGAGCGTTAAGGCATAGTCAGCGCTTCTTTTTTTAACCGTGCTTGTCAGCAGTCGAGGGCCCAAAGCGGACATTATTTTTTGGGGCCAACTCCACTTTGGAATCTTCGAACTCCTTGTTGAGGTGACAGGAGAGATGCGAAGCAAGAGAAATGCAAATGAGCTCTGGATGAGACGGAGATTTAGTAAAATCCACATGAAATAATAATAATATAAAAGTTGTCTTTATGCGAACCATCGGCTGCACGGGCTTTTGGGAGTGTATCATTTCAGCAGCAATGAGACAGCGCTCGCAAACTATGGACGGGCTTTTGAATTTAATCATCTCCCAGAAGGCTGTGGGACCGAGGGGTCGTGTAAAGAATAGTTTTATTTTCTTACGTGGACATATATATACACATGACGGAGACATAATGTCTGCTTTGTTTATATTTGTAGAGCGGTCAGTTACTGCTTCATTGGTCGCACATATATTGAGTGGGTCTAAGCCACCTTCACGCTTCTGCCTGGGGTTCCCATGCCGGGTTTTGCACAGAGCAAGCGTCAGGAGCGGCTAATTGAATTAACTCAACACGTGCTCTGATTATCAATTTTCAAGAGCCATTCTAACAGGGCACGTGACATAATGTATTCATACAAATGACATGCACGCAATGCACATGTTCGTTTAAATAGAATGATAATCATTTACGGCGATATGTAAATCCACTGCTGGCTGAAGGCCTCCAAAAGCTTTTGGTTATGCAGCTTGTTTGACCATGCTTCACCGCGTTGGTGAGTGATGTTCGCCATGGCCAGGAATCGAACAGGGAGCTCATAGTGCAGTGTGGTAATGGAACCACTCATGATTCAATCAATGAATCATTATGTGTTTCTTGCAGAAAAAAGCAGGCCAGTTTGATCAATTATAAAGCTAGCGATGCATTTCTAAACATTTAAAATGTATATTTTAAAGTCACCGTATAGTACTGAACCAATTCCCCGTTCTTTGCTCAGACACCTGCTCTAACATGTACAAATTACACTTATTTGCATGGGGGGGGGGGGGGGCTACATAATTACACTGCGCTTGCATTGATGAGTGCGTGCTAATTTGGGTGGAAAATGTTGCTGTCTGTACTGAAATGCAATTTGTGCATTAAGAGCAATTGATGCTTTGGGAACAGAACGTTTCTTTGAATTCCCTTCTACACCCCGTGTGTGTTTTCACGGTAGTCACGGTGGAAGTGGCTCTTTTTCTTATTAACGGCAGTTGGTCGTCACATTTCTCTGCATTCAATGTTTCATGTACAGTAGACTCTCGATTATCCGCGTGCGGTTTATCCGATTTGCTGATTAAGCGAGCACCTGAGATTTTGACATAAATTAATAACTCATGGATTTTCCGCGAAGCCTAACTTGATAATCTAAAAATAAGATATGCATTTACATCATGAGACCTCCTTTGCCAGTACCAAAATATAAAAATAGGTTTTTCCCATTTTTTCCAGGCAACAAAACTGAAACCTTTATACAAGGAATCATGTGTGCATTAACCACAATACTTGTGGTCAGAATGCAAAAAAAAACACACTCTGAAAAATATGCATTGTCCTTGAAACTGATTGGTCCACACCAGAAGCAGATTTCTTTTGCTCAAAATAATGATTTAGCTCAAAAGACGTCTGCCTCTGGTGTGGACCAATCAGTTTCAAGGACAATGCATATATTATCAGAGTGTGTTTTTTGTTTACATTCTGACCACAAGTATTGTGGTTAATGCAGACATGATTCCTCGTAAAAAGGTTTAAGTTTTGTTGCCAGAAAGAAAGGGGAAAAACCTATTAATAAGTGATGCATTGTTATTCTTGGAAATGTTTATTACAAGGCACGTGCTTAAACCGAACAAATGTGTGATCCGGTAGATCCGAAATCCACGTGATCGCCCACAGAAGTGGGCGAAGTTTGATTTATTTTTATTGGCTCTGCTGTTGGAATAGAGATCCGCGGATAATTAATATTTTTGGATTGTCCGAGATTTTAAATTATCCGCGGCTGTCCGCCCCGTCATTAGCGTGGATAGACGAGAGCCTCCTCTACTTAATTTATTCTTTGTGCAATGGAAAAGAAAACGTAAAACAACAACAACAACAACATATGGAAACGATGACTCGCCCACGGACTCCGTCACCATATTTAATAATGAAACTCATGGCAGTCAAAATGGGGAACATTCACAAAAACGATGATCTAGGACAATGACATTACCTGTTTTCGAAATATGCAGAGGATGTGGTAATTCCTATACCCCCATCTGTCACAGAATTACCACGCGTTCGCCGCTTGTGGCAGAGGTGTCTGGTTCAAAACTCGCCTACCCTGGTTAATACTGCGGGTGTATGAACAATAACTGCGTGCTGTCTGCGTCACAGTGGACATGAAAAAGATCACGTGACGTTAATCACGGTTGCACGTAGTTAATGATTTTTTTGTAAATCTTAATTATAAACTACTGAAAATAAATTAATAAAGGTGTCCAGTTTGGGGGGGGGGGGGGGTTAGCGTTGCCCCCCACGCCCCCCAGCAAACTCCACCCATGGAGAAAATTACTTATTTATTCTGTTTCGATCGACTGTGGTTTCATCTACCTGGAGCTGCAGGAGGTGACGATTTATTGCCACGGTTTGGGGGACACCACAGGTGATATGAATCAAGACGCTTTCATGCAGCAGCAGCAGCAGCGTGGAAATGGAATTTTACCAAAAATTAGGCTTAATAGCAAAAAAAATGGGGGCATTTAGCCAAAGCCAACGTCTCTTTACCATAACTTCCTTCTTTGGCAGAAATAAATCACATTGCTAATGAAGTGAAGGCTCTCGACCCTTGCATTACAGGGTAATAAGACTGAACTGTGCAGCATTATGCAAATTAATGTTAATCAGCTTTGTTTCCAAGAGGGAATTTAAATAATAGAATATAGAACATGCTATAAATATGAACTTGGGTTGTTAAAATAAGTACATATAATCCATTACCACTAATCACGGGTTATTGATTTTGTTACTGATTGGCCACACGCATATAAATATTTCGCAATATAGGCACCTTTTTTTACCTTTTAACTGACAAACGAGGGCAAATGGACCACACGGTGACTTGGGGCTGCCACTAGTGCCTTAAGATGGTTTCGGCTGACCAATCAGAGCCATATGCACCGTGCTGATTGAAAGGTCACACGTGCTAAGATTATAAATATCTGACTTACGATTCTGATAATTCCAAAAATTATTCCCGGTTTAACACAATTACCATTTAACGACCCTAATACCGATGGGAGTATGTGCAAATTAAAGCATATACAGTTCTTTCTAGAAGTATGAATCATACATGAAATAAAATAATGATAAAATTTCGTTTTGGTGCATAAGCAGTACTGTACATCGCACAAGACAACGACATCGATTTCCAGTGTAGCCTTTAACAAACTTTTGGGGACAAGATGATGTTAGCGCGCACCTATGAAGGTCGCCACAGCACAAGAGAGGGGTGGGTGACCAACACCACGCCTGGCCACCTTTGCCTCCCCATTGCTGACGTTTACACAGACCGCACCAGATACGCATTTAAGGCTGAGTCGACTTAGGGGGGGAGGGAGGACCGGTTCAAATATTCGCCACCACCACCGTTATTGGCCGTTAGCGGAAATCCAACTTGGGTGGCCGGGTTTGTAGTGCAGTGCGCTAATCACTGCGCCACCGCTCCCTAGCATGCACACGCCCGCACCGTGCACACAGCCAGATGCCTGAGATCTCTGTTCAGATTGTGTGTTATACATTTACGCAGCGCCTGCTGACGTTCTAGATAAGCGAATGCATGCATCTTACGCAGAGGCACTTTGTCCAGTATAGTGGCACAGTTGTTAGGTTATCTGGACAACACGTACGTATGTAAGTACACACACACATAATACGTGTTTTATTTTTTTATTTAAACTTTTTTTTAATTATTACATAATACGTGTGCATGTGTGTGCTTACGTATTGCACAAACGCATCGTTCGTTGGTTGCACATTTGCTGAATGGGCACCGCCTCTTCAATTCCGCCCCGAGTCGCGTTGACATTTCACGCCACAGCCAGTGCAACTTCCCAGTGCAACTTCCCAGTTCAACTTCCCAGCAACTGCCCTTCGCTTCCTCCCAACAGGGAGATGATCACCTCTCTTCCTCGCTTGTCCAATGACGTCTGCGTCCCGTACATAAATGAAACATCAAGAGTCATCCCACTCAGCGGAAATTGAAGCAGTCATCCAAGCGTAAACCAATAATTTGTTTTCATTATTTTTTAAGCAAAGATAAAACGAAATTAAACTATATATATCTTTTTTTAAATCAGGTAACGCCCACTGGGCAATATAACTAATTTATTGCAAACGACCTGGCCACAAATGAATAGCTCAACGAAGTGGGGCTTATCATTTGTTAATTTATAGCGGCCAAATAATTAATCAAACGCATTGCTTCCTCTCACAATCCGAGCGCCTGGATGTTCGTTGAGTGTCTGTGTGTAACAGTGGATAACGGGTGGGGAGGGAGCGCAGTGGTTAGTGTGAACCCAGCTGCCCGGAGTTCGGGGACTAACGTCAGTGGAGGATATTTGAAACTTTCGTGGACTCGACCCTAAAACACATTCCTGCTGCCGAGGGAGCTGGTAGGAACGTTGGGTTGCTCGGCCAATGGCCAGGGTCAACGGCGGCGTGGTGTATTCCGCAAATATGCCCGACTGCGAGGGCGGGCACAAGCCGGCGTGAGTAGGTTAAACGTTGAGTTCTATAAGGGCACCACAGGGTGACCAGCCCCTCACCACCCAGCCCCACCCTCCCCACCCAGCCCCTCCCCACCCTCCCCACCCAGCCACTCCCCTCCCTCCCCACCCACTCCCTCCCTGCACGACGGACGGACGGGCACAATAATCCCCTGTGGGCTGGTGTAACCAGGAGGTTCCTACCAGTATTAATGTACCTTGTGCGGGTAATTGCTTCCAGTGGTCGATTCCCTCCAATGCTTCTGTCGCTGACGATCGCTGTTGCCACCAGCTATTGTTGCTTGATGGATCGTGGTTTTGAAGGTTTCATTTGTCCGTCGCAACTTAACGTTCTCGCCGTTGGTGTGTGACTCACCTTTTTTTTTGCGTCGTATTTCGTGCGATATGAATAATAAACGACGGTGCCGAACGACCGCAGTGACGACGACGATGACGATGAAAGAAGGAAGTCAACCACGCAGTTTGAGTCAGTGGGCGCAGTGCCACGGCTAACAGTGTGGTGAAGTACATGTCAACCAGGCCCCCCCACCACATACACAGCACGAGGGAGGCCTTCATCCAGCAGTGGAGTGGCAAAGGATCATACATTTCACAGCTGCCACTGTCATCGTCATGAGTCGTCATGACACAATGTGGGGGGGGACTGGCTCTCCGGTGTGTTTTTGGGCTGCACCGCGTGTTGCTCGACATGATGTCCGACGTTTCGTTCCACGTGCCGGGAGCTTCTCAGGATCACACCGGAGAGCACGCGCGGTACAACCCGAAATCACAACACCACCACGAGGGCCCACTGCACTGGCACTGCACTGGCACTGCACTGGCAGTGCACTGGCAGTGCTTGTGCAAGAACATTCTTTTGCCTTTGGGCTCGATTCCCGACCATGGCTCACACCGTCCCGTAACCTACGATTGGCACGGTTGGCTACGTACGGCGCGAAAGAAGTTCAGCGCACGCACGCACATCATTGACGAGTGGCAACTGACAACAACAACAACAACCCCATGATTCTTCTTGGTTCTTTCGGTAAAGTCACGTAGAAGGGAAATAATAAAATAATAAAAATAAAACATAATAAAATAATTCTCACGACGTTTCGGCCACAACGCAAGCAGCCGTCCTCTGGTGAAGAACAGGTCTGTCGAGAAGACAGCGTCTGAATGACGCTGTCTTCTCGACAGACCTGTTATTTTATTATGTTTTATTTTTATTATTTCATTATTTCCCTTCTACGTGACTTTACCGAAAGAACAAAGAAGATGAATCCCTGCAGTCACGAAAGCTTTAAATCCAAATTTAACCCCATGATGAACAATGCGAGACCCTTATCCAGCAGTGGATTGGCAAACGGGCGTAAATTTCATGAACGCCGCCGACGTCGAAACGGACGAGAGAGGAAAGGGGGGCAACACCGTGCGTGCAGCGATGTCCGTCAATTTGTGGTGCATGTGGGCATGTTCACAGTGACGCCTGAATGTCCAACGTTTACCATGTGCAGTTGCTTAACAGAATAGCGTTTGTTAGGCCATGGCGTATTGCGAATCATAACGATCGTGTTGCAACGATTTCCATTTTGCTACGCTCTCTTGAAGAGCCACACCCAGACTGAAAAATTCAGTGTGTGTCATCAGGAAGTTGTGGGATGTTAAATAATGAACAACGTACAATCGCAACATTGTATATGGCGTGTGACCAAACTGGCACCTGTTAGAGCCACTTGTACAATGGGCCATGTTTAGTACACCTGCCTTTGTAATAGTATATTGTACATCAGTTATTATACTGGTAAGAACCTCCTGGTTACACCAGCCCACAGGGGATTATTGTGTCCGTCCGTCCGTCGTGCATCCAAAAATGGGATGGGTGAGGCTGGGTGGAGAGGGGAGGGTGGGGAGGGGCTGGGTGGGGAAGGTGGCGCTGGGTGGGGGGTGGGAGGGTGGGGCTGGGTGGGGAGGGGCTGGTCACCCCGTGGTGCCCTTATAAAACTCAACGTTTAACCTACTCACGCCGGCTTGTGCCCACCCTCACAGTCGGGCATATTTGCGGGATACACCACGCCGCCGTTGACCCTGGCCATTGACTGAGCAACCCAACGTTCCTACCAGCTCCCTCCGCAGGAATGTGTTTATATTGGAGTCACGATCCAAGCCACAACATTTCCTTGTCAAATTATGATTAAGGTAGCACTCATCTTCTGTTTACAGCCCTGAGCCAGTGGTGGAAATTCGACATTCCCATGGCGAGGGCAAGTCGTTCCATAGGACAACCACTGCTGAATTCCCCGCACAAAGTGGCACTTGTTTTATAGTGACCCCAGTGAGATAATGGACCGAGAGAAGCCCCCCGCCCCCCCTCCAACCAGGATTTGAAGTCACAGCCTGGCGATTGCGAGCCTCTTGCTCTACCTCTACCTCTGAGCTTATTTCCAAGTTGCCCTTTGCCTTGCGCCCCCACAAGAATGACGTGATGATGCGTTGCTTATACCCCAACTGTGCTTATTTAAGGTGTGTTCATATCGGGCTTCTACTGCATCGCATAAATGGAACATTAAAACCGAACAATGTACAAAGAAGCGTAGAAAGAAGCATTTTTGGAAATACATTAAAATATATAGAAAGGGGGGGGGGGGGACTAGCCGCCATGGATCTGCAAAACGTACAAAGGTTATCGGCACGATTCTGACTTTTAAGAAAAGTAAGTAAGTGGGGCTTGGGTAGGACACGTCGCTCGATGGAACGGTGGCCAGCGCACGAGAATAAATCGGCTCGCCAGGCAGTGCGGTGAATTGTAACGTAAGGCTGGTCACGTTAAACGAAACGTGCCAATTCACTACTCGTACAGCACACCGGTGTGTTGGAGAGTGAATCCACAACGTTGTACTCGGATTGTAAATGTTGTGGGTTTACTCTCCAACACACCGGTGTGCTGAACTCGTAACCAATTGGCATGTTTTGTTTACGTAACAAATCTTACAAAATTGGCTGTGTCGGGTGGTGGCGGGGTTTAACGACACATTTATGAATAATATTGGTCACGAAAACCTAACGTGTTGCGCTGGATTGTATCGTTGGGGGACTGTGAAAGATCACGGTGGCTTGGGGTGACCATTCTCCAGCAGTGGATTGATCGTTGCTGATGATAATGGGTTTTATTTATCGATTTAATATCTATTACTGAAAGAAAAAACACCATTCAACAGACCCCGCAAAAAATACCGGATCACCACGCAGTAAACAAAAATATTAAATGTAACAACAAACATCCTCTCTCAGCACAAATTCAAAATCCCAAGGTGGCTCTTAATAATATATGAAAGTGATTATTTGAACAAATGTCCCGTTTTAATTTAGACCACTGCGTCATGCACAATATTTGCAGTGAAAATATCACACTCGGTTAATACATGTTGGAGAATGTATATTAATTATCACACCAAATCCGCAATTCCATCTGCCGTGACAGCACAAAGTACCAATCGTGTAAATGTGAATCTTGTATTGTTATTACAATTGCAGGATTATAAAATCCTAGGTATGTTTTCCTAAAATATTTTGTTCGAACACGGAACTTTTGTCTAAAGTACCCAGTGACCATGGTTTGTTGGTCCAACGTTGTTTCAACGTTGGCATATTTACTGGTTACTTATGATTACCAGGTAAAAGGCAGACACACATCAGAATTAAAGTACACGAAATTGTATAAACATGCACTGAATATGGAATTTATCAAAAATGTTTGATTCGGTGTCTGTATGTGTCACTTGGCATCCTGGACACCCTTGCAAACGATATGTTCCATCTCCAAGGGTATTCCGGCTAAAATATGATTATCATTACCAAAGGCGCTTCTATTCCTTGATTTGCAATATTTTATCGAATCTTTTTCCTCACTCTAGATGCACTATTTTGCAATATGTTTATCGAATCGTAATGTTCACTTTAGTTAAGTATTTAATTTATAACTAAGCAATATATTGAAAATTGTTTAAATGTGTTGACTTTTTTAATTGCTGTATTCATTTAATTTTTAAGTTTCATGAGACCTGTTGCAAACGTTGTGTTTTTAATTTTACATTTTTTTTTGTTGATCAAACCCGATTCAAGAGCTTCTTAGCTCACAGGGCAAATTCTAAATTAACGGTTCAACTGCATATATATGCAGTATACAAAAAGTATAACTGGAATGATTGAAGCACATCAAACAATGTTTTGGGGTGTGTGCTTTGTGATTCTTTTTCTTAATTATTCCACATGGTCCCCGCATCTGCTGCGCAGATTGTGTGTGAGTGTGTGAGCCAGAGTTTTGCGGAAGTAAGGGCTGTACGGTGTAGGCGACAGGAAACTCTGCTCACTTAGATAAAGTCAACCCCATCTTTATAAACGTACAACACGGTAGCTAGCTTTCTTTCAGAGATCCGCGCACCATTTTTTTCCCCCCACCCCAGACATTACATTTATTTTCATTTACTTTCTACGAAAATGTATCGTCTGCTCATCCTTGGACTGCTTGGTGAGTAAACCCTGGTTTGCAGGTACCCTGTCTCATCATCGGATTGTTACGTGCACCTTCGGATGATTAATTGTGGCAACGATAAATTAGGCTTACGCTTTTAAGGCGTTGCCCGTCTGTTGGAACGCAGAAATGTTTGCTTTTAAGGGCTTCTGTAAACTTTTCAGATTTGGCTGGCAATCGTTTTTGGCTAAGAATGTATGTTCATGTCGCGTATATGTGAGCTTTGACAACGACATTTTTGATTAAGTGTCAACGAAGAAATGTTTTTTGTATGCTGTGGAAAATAAAATAAAAATCAATGTCAACTAATGTTAAACTGACGGATCATTAGTATTCAACGTTTATTCATAATTAGGCTGATTAAATTACTCTTGTGATATGTATAGATTTAAAACTTTTCATTTCATGGTATTTTTTATGTGTGGCAGAAAGCTGTACAACATTCGCTTTAGATAGATACAGAATACAAAATACTGCATTGTAACATTATGAGAGTGACAGTGATGGCGAACATCTGTTTTTTTTACCTCAAAATGCAAAACAAAAAGTAAAGTGACAATTAGTGAAGATATCTGATTACAAATATTATCGACAATACTTGTAGTTCATGGAATACAGCTATTGGTTAAAAATATGTTTTACTATGGTAGTAAGCAGGATTAGTTTGATTTAAAAATATATATATATATTGTATTAGTTATTTCGGTAAAGTCACGTAGAAGGGAAATAAAAAAGTAAAATTAAAATATAAAACAATAAAATTCTCAGCAAGCAAATTTTCTTGCTGCGGATTTCACACCTGATGATGATTGCTTGTGTTGCAGTCGAAACGTCGTGAGAATTTTTTGGTTTTATATTTTATTATTATTTTATGATTTCCCTTCTGCGTGACTTTACCGAAAGAACCAAGAATACGAATCCCTGCAGTCACGAAAGCATTGAATTTATCGGTCTCAGCCCCGGTATAGACGACACAAAAAAAAACCCCGTCAAGATTAATTTGGTTTTTGCAATCAATTGAATTGAAATCTAGTTGTGAGACTTACAAAATATGAAACTTTTCACTGTTGTGCCATGAACATGATTCAGCAGCAGGTCAGGTATAAAAGTTCTGCACCCTCTAATGTGTGAATAAGATGTCTCCTGAAGAGGGATCTCAGATGTATTTCTGCAAAATTTTATTCCGAATGTAGGGGCTGCTCTTTGAGAATTATAAATGGATTTTTTTTTTACCATCATGGCACAAAATTGCGGGGGTGCGGGAAACAAACAAATATATAAATAATAATAATCTGTACCTAATCGCGAGACTAACGGCCACTCACAGCATGTTTCCTTATCGCCTGTTTGTGGCCACATTATTTCTTCTATATACCACCCATGTTTTCTATTTGCACGTTTTAACTGTGTCCTAAGTTTGACGATCAAAATATGTTTTTCAAAGGGTATTTTTTCTCTCCCATTTAATCCAATGAATACAATTTGCAATTAAAACCATGGCCATGTGTTACGATTATTGACGAGAGTAATTGGTCATACTCTTTGTTATAGAGTGGCAGGATTGTCATTGACTTTTAAAGTGTGAAATGTGTATACACTATAGTGCATATAAATAGGATGTTGTATAACAATAGTCAGAGTAAATTTTGATTTAAAGCCACTTTTTTTTATAAATTTATTGTTGTGGATTTCACACCTGATGATGATTGCTTGTGTTGCAGTCGAAACGTCGTGAGAATTTAATTGTTTTATATTTTTATTATTTTATTGTTTTCCTTTTACGTGACTTTACCGAAAGAACCAACAATATAATAGTCAGAGTAGTTGTCTTATAGATGTTTCCTGCCAGCATGTATCATTTCCCTACGGTTTCATAGCTATAAGAGACAGCAAGCTCCACTTACAATAACAATCCACTTCGCAATGTATTTGACATGTCTCGTTCTGACTTTGTAATTTATTGCAATAATTTTTTTGTAATTTATTGTAATTTGTTTTAAATAAACAGGTTGACTTAAAATCAGGCCCGTGAAACGTATTGCTGGCTGTACTGTCATCACAGGCGCAGTGTGCGTTGCACAAACCAATGTCCCATCTTCAAATGATACGTCTTCTGCGAACACCACGCCTTCTGCGAACGCCACATCAAGCACAATCGCCATGACATCAAGCACAGGTAAATGATTGCAGGCTGTATAGCGTTCGAAAACGTCAACGACGCGTTCATTGCTCGGCTTTTCGTGGTGATCACCTTTGGATGCTTTGCTGCGTCGAGTGTAAATTAGGAAGAAACAGACAAAATGTGCATTGATTGAGATACTACAATTACACACAGATGCACGTGTTGCCACCGACTAAGTCATCCGAAATGTATCCGATCTTTCCAGATATTCCAAGCTAAGCACTTGAATTGTACATGCATGGGTGACCACAAGGCTCTAACAGGGGATGTAGGCATGGGACTGCGAGATTGTCATGGGATAGCATTGCTGAACAACACTCACTCCATTTTCTCCAAGTACTCCGGCATCCTCTCACAAAGAAGCCACTCATTAATGGAATCCCATTGTGTAGACAACCCAAATTGCAGGACCATCCTTAAAAATAATTATTGAGATGTGGTGGGGATTTCCTGGGAAAATAATTGCCATTGTTATTGTATAACCATGCCGTCACCCCTGTCAATAATGATGGGGGTGGAGCAGTGTCAGAGTAGTTAGCGCACAGCACTTTGAATGATGTCACCTGAGCCTGATTCTTAACCATGATTAACGTTAACATCAGATGGCGAGGTGTTAACTACCTCACATGGTAGGCAGGAGGCATGGGTTCGATCCCGACCCTGACGATGTCTGAATATTTGGAGTCAGCATATTCTCCCTGTGGTCGCGTGGATTTTTCTCCGGGTCCTCCGGATTTTCCCTCTACATTTGGAAACATGCGTTGAGAGTATTTGGCTTCTATAAATTGTCACGTGATATGCCACGTCGTTGAGCTATCATTTGTGGCCAGGTCGCTTCTGAAAAAAAAGCTATATAGCTCAGTGAGCCTTACCTGGTAAAATAAAAATAGTTTAGTATTTTTAAGTTTTAACTGATGCACCCCTGGCTACCACTTCAACCAACCCACACTGACCACTGTGGTGAAGTATGGTCAAACAACCCACACGACTGAATTGACGTGAGGATGACTCTAACCAGCAATAGGTGGGTAAATCACTGCAAATTATGAATAGTAAAGTTACAGTAATTATATTAAATATAATGGGACTGGTGGACAGATTAGTTGATGGAACCACAGGGTGCCAATTAACAGTCTATGAATTAAAACTCCATCCTGTATATATAATCTACACAATGGGAAATAATTACAATTATCATAATATTTTTTATAGGGTGTCTCAGAGTCTTTTACACGCGGTAAAACATATTTAAAAACAGTTTAACATGTAGGTTTTCGCTGGCTGTCACCTGATGAGGCTGGTTGTAATAACTGTCGAAACGTCGCACTCGAATTGAAAATGTTGTGAGTTTACTCTCCAACACACCATTGTGCTGAACTAGTAACGGATTGGCCTGTTTTGTTCACGTGACAAACCTTACTAATTTGCTGTGTCGGGCGGTGCCGAGTTTAACGACAAACACATTTACGCGATCTAACCCAAACAGACTCTGTTATGGATAATTCAAAACAAAGTATAGAATTTGTAAAAATATCTTTAAAACATGTAAAAGAACACAACCCAAGAGTGCGCAGAGCTATTCGGGAATGTAGTTTTGTAACTCAAAAATGGCCGCCAGACACGTGCAAGCTGTTGGCTACAAGACGACGTCATATTTCAAGTTCCCTATTCGTGATGGGGAACACAGGTGCTTCGGAACCTCGAGTTTCACCCCAAGCGCAGCTGCTCGGTGCTGATTAGACTCTTCCGTTGACTGTGTGAGAACACTTATGCCAAGTCGACATGGCTCCTGGAGCAAGGAATGCAATATAGGTCTGCCTGTCAAATTCAATGCCCTCTGCCCACTTTTGAAATGCCTACTACATTGAAATCTCTTCCGGCACTGGAATGTCACTTTTTGAAAAATAATGTCAATACATAATCTAGGATTGATAATGTTAATACCTCAGTCGGCTTTGTCTGCTTGGATGGGGATGGTTTCGTTGTATTTGTTTGTCTTTGGGTGATTGTTTACCTTGCTTGTACTTTGCACTCCTGTCGTGTTTTTGTTACGGTGTGTTGTCGTAACGTTCTTACCCGCCTCGACTGGACATCTGTGAAAAAGCGCTTCATAGCTCATCGGATTCCTCCTGCAGTATAAATACATATTTTGATTCCGAAATCCCAATACGTTCATCATCCCTTTCAGAGTCTCATTTGGTTAAAACTACAACATGGTAATAATAATAATTTACTTCATATAGCGGCCTTTTATCGAGGATCTCAATGTTCAAGACAGAGCAGGAAACACTCAGAATAAAAAAAAACTCATGAAATGAAAATATATAATAAATGGAAAAAAATGCTGACTTGATTCACTCGTCGAAGAAACTTAAGTAAGAAAATACGTTTAAAAATGTTTTTTTAAAGATGTCCACAGAAGAAAGTTCCGGAGTCTGAGGGTTACTCAGGAAAAAAAGCTTGGTCGCCCATCGACCGAAGCCTTAACCTGGGCTCACAGCGAATATCTGATTCCCTCGATCTTAGTGACCTTGAGGGGACATATGGATGCAGCAGTGTGTCTCTGATGTCGGCTGGGGCAAGGTGGTTCAGAGCTATGTAAGTTGAAACTGAATGGTAGGTGAAACTGGAAGCCAGTGCCGAGAGGCCAACACGAGGCAAAATGTGATCTGAAGAAGGAACTCTGGTTAACACGCTAGCAGCCACAATCTGAACACACTGCAGGCTGTTAAGGAGAATCCTAGCCACACCGAGGAACAAAGCCATTGCAGCAGTCAATGCGAGATTAAATGAAGGCATGAACCATCTTCTCTTCATCTGAAGCAGAGAGAAGGCATTGGATACGGGAGATGGTCCTAAGATGGAAAAAACGAGTTTTTGTGATATTTTCAATGAGCCTCTAAGGGCAGTGTGGGATCGCAGATAACCCTTAGATTTCTGACTTTCTGTGCCAAAGGGATTACCTGGCCCTCGATCATAATGCTGAAGCATGCAGCTTTTTGTAGTTTGTGGGGGTGATCAGATGAGCATCGCCTCTGCTTTGACACTTTTAAACTGGAGGAAGTTTTTGTTACATCCAACTGTTGAAGGAAGCCAGTGGCCGAAATGTGTCGTGCACATTATAATAACATTTTAGGCCAATATGTCGGAAAATGTGACCCAGAGGACCTGTATGAATACAACAGAGAAGAGGGTCATGAACGGCACCCCTGAGGATCCCCAGATGAAATAGCGCTGGGGGCAGATTTAAAATCTCACGTGGATACGAACCGTCCCCAATTAGACAAATAAGATCTCAACCAATGGAGCACAGTTTCTGAGACCCCGATGATGCTTCCCAAGTAGTAAATCAAGATGTCATGGTCGATGGTGTAAACAAAGGCTGAACTCAGAACCAGCAAAATGAGATTACTGGGTGAGCTAGTCAGCAGTGATCCAAAGGCCATTCACCATTTTAGCCAGAGCTGTTTCAGTGATGTGTATTAGAAGAGATATGGTGGTTCAACTTCAAAGCAACCAGGCATTCGAGCACCTTGGATATGAAGAGTAGATTGGAGATTGGGCGATAGTTATTTGGAACCTCAAGAGTCGAGGCCACAGTCTTTTTTCAGGTGGGAGGTGACAGCTGCCAGTTTGAAGGTCAAAGAGACAATGCCAGACCTGGGAGATTGATTGCAAATATTGGTGACATTTGGGTAGAGTAAAATGGAATATTCTTGAATGGATTTGGTACGGGGAATGAACTGAGAGATAAAATCTCACGACCGTTGAAGGGGCAACCACAAAAACACATTATGAGAATGGTGTATGGGGGGGGGGCGAGATGAGATGGGCCGGAGTTCGGATGTTGTACATTTTGTCTGTGAAGAATGCTATAAATGTCTCACATTCAACTTTAGATTGGGAAGAGGATGGCTGAGATGGTGGCCTTAACGTCCGATCATTCGTAACAAAAAAGTGCACTTGTTTTTTTCGTACATTGTTCGCAATGGGATTTGAGAAGAAACCAGATCTCGCCTGATGTAACGCATCTCTCTAAATTGACTTATGTTTAAAACTCTGTAAATGGACTAAAAGCTTTCGTGACTGCAGGAATTCATATTCTTTGGGTCTTTCGATAAAGTCGCGTAGATAGGTTCAAAAAGAAAATAACAATTAAACGACGACGTTTCGATCGCAACACAAGCATTCATCGAGGTTTGCTGCTCTGCGATCACGCATTAACAGGCCAATCTCTCACATTAACATAGCCACCTCAGAGCGCTGGCCGTGGAGGCCGCTCAACGATTTTACATTAACATGATAATTTTTACTTGGGAGCCCTTTGATTGGTGGAAAACTCACCACCGCCGTGGTCGCTGCCCACACTAACATTGGCTGCTGACATTTGGGCTACGCGCATTTCAAACCTTTATAAACAGTTTCCCTATAGAAGCTAACCCCCTCTTCCTGATGACGAACGCTTGTGTTGCGATCGAAACGTCGTAGCATTTTGTTATTTTCTTTGAACCTATCTACGCGACTTTACCATAAGACCCAGCGAATATCTGTAAATGGACTTTAAGGCTGGATTTCCACGACGTCCGCCCGAATTTCCGCACACAGTTCCCTTTGATGAAGGTATCTCGGCCATGCACCTCAAGAGGCCAGAGTGCCGAGGAGACAAAGAAAGACACATTTCTCAGTGTGTCACAGCGTTGGCTGTCGTGCATAAGCACATATTACAACAACAAAAAACAACATAATTTCGTCCAATGGCCCTTCTTCAGAGTACTGTGAACAAGGGCCAGTTACAAAAATAAATCACCTAATATGTATTGTTTCCCTTTTAGAGCAGTGTTATGGACGAGTGTGTTGAGCTTAATGTGCATTCGTGAGGGATGCATCAACATAAGTGTTGCACTTACGTAGAGCAAGAGGCAGGAGTGAGAGGCACGCGATTGAAAGGTGGTTGAGTCAGCCCATCATCCCTCCTCGGTTGGTAAAATCAGTGCCAGTTTGTGGGGAGGTCTACAGTTGTTGTCCATGGGAGAGACTTTGGCCCCACCGTTGTAACATCCAATTTCCGCTACTTTTGCTCAGGGTTGCAAACAGAAGGTGAGCACCACATCAGTGCTAATTCGAGCAGGAAATCAGTTTGACTTTTATCCTTCGATGTTCCATTCACTTTGCAATGTATTCCAAAGTTTTACTGAAATAGCCTTCAAAATGATGCAAATTTACTTTGCTGAGTGAGACACTTCGATTATAATCATAAAGATTAAATTGATTTTTTTAAATGTTTTTCATTTAACAGGCTCAACTTCAAACGCAACCCAAGAAAGAGAAGCTTCATCATGTAAGTACTCTCTATTGGAGATAGAACAATCAATATGTATATTGATATATTGACACAATAAAATCGTTATCATAAAACGACAGATATATACATGGTGCCTCAAAAATATGTTAACACTTATAAGGGACTATCGTCTTTAATGGAAAAAGAACGGATAATACATTATAACATGAAAATAAATGTATGTTAACAGCTTCAAAAATGTTTCAGTTTGGTGTTTTAACATCTCAACACCTGTTTTGTTGCAAGAAAAAGGGAAAAACCTATTCTCATACACACATACGTACATAGTAGGAACGACACCTAAACTGTTTGCCAAGTATTTTTTTTACGTGTTATTGCTGAGTAAATACACTTTGAAACTCATGAAATATGAAAGCGAGATAAACCTATATGGCGCTTGATACATATATACACACACACCCAAAGGTTAGGGGTAAATAAAATAAAAGTTAAATATATGAACTTCCATGTCTGATTGCACAGTCGGTAACGTGACAGAAGATTACAATACATCAGTGGGTACGGTCAAACGATGGAATTTGTACACTCATTGCACATACACATATATATATTTTGCCTATTGTATATTATCTGCGTGGAACTTTGAGTGCTATCCCCTGGTGCGTGTGGGGTTTTCTAAGGGTCGCTCCCATTTCCTCCCACATGCCAAATACTTCTTTAATGGAAATAGCCAAACATCCTCAGACAGGAACATTCTGAAAAGAGTCATCAAACTCAAGTCAGCCTTTCTCATGTAAATATACAATTGGCACATTGTTTAATTGAAATAAAGGGTGAAAGCATTTATGAATTAGCTAAATGTATTGAGCTGCCTTCCATAATAGTTGAAGCAATTTGTAATGAATGGAAGAGTTCTAAAAGTTAGAGCAACCAATTTTAATTCATTCACGTAAAACCAACAGGTAAGGCATAACAACGAAACAAGGTGTTCTGGCCTGGTGGCTCTGTGGGTAAATCAAACCCATTTGTGACCAGAACGTTGCAGGTTCAAATCATTGTTTGGGGTTTGACTCAGCCCATCATTCCTTTGGAGTCAATACACTGGTTGTATACTTTCATTCATTAATTCAATAAAATTTTTTTAGTCAAAACTCGCCCCCAGTAAAGAGGGCGTCGCAGAAATTGACGGTATAAATTAAACGAACGTAGTCCTCCTACCTATAAAATCAAGACACATGTACAAACATCAAAATGAGAGGACACACTCAAGGAAAACTAAAACGAAAAAATATGGCTTGCAGAGTTCCTGAACTGTTTGGTGCTCACAGCCAATATGAGGGCCGGCGTAAGAGAGTTCCAAATCTTCGGCGCGACACTTGGAGAAGGCCCCTGCTACCGCCCAGCGTAGAATGAAATATTTTAGCTTGAGCTAGCAAGGCCTGGCCTGAGGAACGCAAGGTAGATCTACCAGACGTCTGGGGGGCCAGACGGGACTGCAAGTACTGAGGACCAAGGCCTTCTTGAGCTTTGTAAGTCATCGCAAAGTGGTTGTTGGAAGTCAACAGTGGTTTGTTATTTGGATAAACTCACCCATGACAGTAGTCTGGTATTTCCACCACGGTCTCAGGGCTATACAAAGATGCATAAGCACCGCCTCACCATTTACGATTCAATATGCACCAAAATTTGCACTCTAGAATAGACTGAAGGATTAACGTAACATTGCTTTTAGAAACACCGTGATAATAATGTTTATCAAAATAATAATATTATTTGTCTTTTTTTTGTCCACTTCAGCCGCTCCTCAAGTGACGACTACAGGCTCACCACCGTGTAGGTACCGTTCTGCTTAACTAAAGACTCAAGGAGCGAAGTGGTCACGTGGCTTATAGGTCACCTGGCCAAGACGGTCACCGCATCACGCGCTTTTAGTTGCGGTTCTGCGGCCGTCTGGAACGCTCTTCCTTCCGATATTAGGAAGCCACTGGAGCTATGCACTTTTAAATCTAGATTCAAAACAAATTTTTGACAACTGCTTTTTGTGTCTTGTTTGCTGTACTTACCCCGCAACTGCGATTAGCACGGTTGACTATGTATGGTGCGAAAGAAGTTCACCATAACACGTACATACAATGAGTTTCAGGGTTAAAATTCAAGTTGAGGCCACCAATGACTAAACTGAGTTCTCAAGTGTAGTGAGTTGATGTTCTTGGCCCAGTCACCAATGACTGCGCAAAAGCTATCATTCATCTTACCCTCATACTTAATTTAGTAAAAATCTCCAATGCTGAGAATAATAAAAATGATCAAAATACAATGTTATGGCAAAACGCACCATTATAGCCAACTGGAAATTGCATGCACTGCAGGAATGGGCCAATAAATGGGGGAAAAAAATTGCCGCTCTATAGCATCGAAGTGCAAAACCAAGGGGCAGAGAGGAATCCTACCACCAAACATGAAACTCCTTCACTACCTCTCCTCAGAGGTCGCAACCGGGTACCCGATACCCGTACCTTACCCGATACCCGGCTACCCGTACCCCGCCGGGTACGGGTACCCGTTTGCGACCCTGGTGCGGCCGGGTACGGGTACGGGTAGACCGTGAGTCACTGGTGAGTAACTGTTTGTCACTCATTTCCCAACGTCTTGTCTCTTCTCACAATTCAAGTTCCTAGAATCAACCCACCCGCGCCTGCAACATGGCTTCATCCCAGAGGTCGCAATCAGGTACCCGATACCCGTACCCTACCCGTACCCGGTCGGGTACGGGTAGGGTACGAGTACGGCCGGGTACGGGTACGGGTACCCGTTTGCGACCCTGGTGCGGCCGGGTACGGGTACAGGTAAGGAATCAAAATCCGTTTGCGACCTCTGCCTCTCCTCCATTGGGGTCATTGATTCTTAAAGAGCATTCATTAGGGCATTTAGGCACCCCCCCTTCCCCCTTCCTTATCCCCCCTTCTCCTGCCTCTTGCTCTACGTGCACCAGGGGGTTGTAGAGTTTATTGCAACAGTTCATTGAATCGTGTGGTTTTGACAGGTTTCCATTTCACTGTAATCTGTAATGTGTTTGTGCTGGTGTCAACCTGGTTTCATATCCTCTGTGCTGTGTACCTGAATTGTTTTTTTGATAACAAAACACTTTTGGAAGAAAATATGATAATGGAATTGGTTTTACAATAATCATTTTTTTGGTTTGAGTTAATAACAGTTTTTGTCCTATAGATACACGTGCCCTTGCCACAAGAACGTGGAATTTCCACCACGGGCACAGGGCTGTAAACATTAGAGGCGCACTGTCTCAATGTTCGTTTGAGCGAAGAAATCACTTTGACTTTTGACTTTGATGCTCCATTTACTATGCAACATGTACCACTTTGCACTGAAATAACTTAAAAATTGTAAAAGTATTTTTATTCCTAGAAACACCACAACAATAATGATGTTTAAAAGAATTAATGTTTATGTCATTGTTTTCCCCCTCCCCCCCACATCAGCCACAGCTAAAGCGACACCCACAAATAAAACACTGAGTATGTACCTTTCTGTATATAGGGTGCTTCAAAAACATGTTAACACTTCTGAGAATTTGCAACAATACCTAAATAAATGTGCCTCCGGGCTCTGGAGACCACCTGGAGAAGATTCCAGGCCTGTGTTGACAACGATGGCGAACAAGTGGAGACTCTTTGACTTTTTGAACCTATGAACATACATTTCTTATCATGTTACAGTGTAGTATCCGTTCTTTTTACCATTAAAAACGATAGTCTCATATAGATGTTAACATTTTTTTGCAGCACCCTGTATTTATAAGTGACATCACTGGTAGCTCAGAGGTGAAAATGAAAACAACGGAGGTGGTATCAATGAGTTCCTGGGTTCAAATGCAGCTGCAGGCCGCCTGTGACTATGATGGGCTCTCAAGTGTCACTGGCTTGATGTTCCCGGATCAGTCACGAATGACCGTGCAAAAAAAATGCGATTCTATAAAATTTACCCTTTTACTTGATTTGGTAAAAAAAATTACAACGCTGTGAATAATAACAATAAATTCTTGGTTCTTTTGGTAAAATCACGAAGAAGGGAAATAATAAAATAATAAAAATCTAAAACAATACAATTCTCACGACGTTAAATGTTCTTGCTGTGGATTTCACACCTGATGATGATTGCTTGTTTTGCAGTCGAAACGTCGTGAGAATGTTATTGTTTTATATTTTATTCTTATTTTAGTATTTCCCTTCTACGTGACTTTACCGAAAGAACCAAGAATATGAATCCCTGCAGTTACGAAAGCTTTAAATCAAAACATTATTTTTTTTACAATTGTACGTTTTATGGTTTGGGTGAACAATGATTGTGTTCTATGGATAGAATTGCCTAGACCATAGCAATGTGGAATGTTCACCAAGGGCTCAGGCATGTAAACACGATAGGCACACTGCCCCAATGCTCATTTAAGCATGAAATCACTTTGACTTTGATGCTCCGTTCATGATGCAATGTGGACCATATTTGCACTAAAATAGACTCCAGGATGAAAAAAAAATCACTTTGTTTGTGAAACACCATAATAATCATGTTTAAATATGATCCGGTCACGAGTTTGATACGTGATGAGCTGCACTGGCTTCCTATTAAATACAGGATCACGTATCAATTCTGACTACTCGTCTTTAAGAGTCTACATCAATCTGCTCCATCCTATCTCGCCGATCAGTGCGTAACAGTTTCAACACACCCAAATGTACTCCGACTAAGACACGCAGCTCGCGGCGACCTGCTGCTGTACCCGCTGTGTGTAAACCTCGCGTGCGATACGGCCAGCGCAGTTTCAGGGTATCCGGCCGAAAGACCTGGAGCACGCTACCAGCTCACGTTCGGGATCCATCCCTGGGTCTGAGCCAGTTCCCCTGCAGACTCAAAACAGTGTTGTTGATAATTGGTTTTTTACCCTTTTATCTGGCAACAAAACTGACACCTTTTTTTACGAGGAGTCATGTTTGCATAGACCACAATACCTGCAGTCATAATGCAAACAAAAAACATAACTCTGATAATGTGCACTGTCCTTGAAGTTGATTGGTCCACACCCGAGACAGCTTTCCTTAGAGCCTAGTCTCACATGGGTTGGACCAGACCAATGCGCATTCGTAATGGACTGGAGTGCGCAATATGAAATGGTCTTACTTCAAGTAATTCATACTTACGTCTTTCTTGTTTCCACATCAGCCACAGCGAAGGCGACAACTCAAAAGACACCACAAAGTAGGTGCCTTTCTCTTCACTTGAAAGCTCCAAGCATAGAAGTAGCCAGGAGGCTCAGAGGTCAAACTACTGAGGTGGTGCTGTTGAGTTTCTGGGTTCAAAATCGGGTCCACGCCACCTGTGACTAAACTGGATTCTCAAGTGGGACGAATTGATGTGCTTAAGCCAGTCACGAATGGTTTCATGAAAACCTATTATATTAAATTATCTTCAAGTCTCCATCAATCTGCTCCTACGTAACTTTACCGAAAGACCCAAAGAGTATGGATCCTTGCAGTCACGAAAACTTCAAATCTAAAATTAAATTATCCTTTTTACTTAATTTGTAAAAAAATGTCAAAGTCTTAGGATAATAATAACATTGATTTGACGATATGACGTGTTTTTAACACGTAGGCTTTCGCGACCAATATTGTTCATAATCAACGATTTTTGGGTTTAGATCGCGTTATTTATAAATGTGTCGTAACCCTCCACCACCCGACACGGCCAATCAGTAAAAAAAAGTGTCACGTTGACAAAAGACAAATAGTTCACTGCTTTAGCCCACCGGTGTGTTGAAGCGTGAAACCACAACATTTACAATTTGAGTACGACGTTTCGCTGGTAATTGCATCCAGCATCATCGGGCAATTCGCCGATCGGGCAATTCGCCGAATTGCCCGATGATGCTGGATGCAATTACCAGCGAAACGTCGTACTCAAATTGTAAATGTTGTGGTTTCACGCTTCAACACACCGGTGGGCTAAAGCAGTGAACTATTTGTCTTTTGTCAACGTGACACTTTTTTTACTGATTGGCCGTGTCGGGTGGTGGAGGGTTACGACACATTTATAAATAACGCGATCTAAACCCAAAAATCGTTGATTATGACGTGTTTTTGATTGAGTCAACAGTGGTTGTCCTATGGATAGACTTCCCCTTGTCATAGGACTATGGAATGTTCACCACTGGTTCATGACTGTAAACAGTACGTCAGCACTGCCTCAATGTTCATTTGAGCAAATAAATAATTTTGACCTTGATGCACCATTAATGATGCAACGTGCACGATATGTGCACTATAATAGGCCCAAGAATATATTTTTTTAAAATAATGACTTTGCTTTGTGAAATACCGTAATAATCATCATAATAATGTGTAATGTAATTACATTTTTCTGTCCATTTTTTGTCCACTTCAGGCGCAGCTCCATCTCCAAAACAAGAGAGTAGGTACCTTTCTGTATATTTAAAAGTTGCATCACAGAAGTGGCCATGCTGCTCAGAGGTCAAAGTACTGAGGTGGCATTCACGACCTTTCTGGGTTCAAATACAGGCCCATGGCACCTGTGATGAAACTGGGTTCTCACGTGTGGCGAGTTGATGTCCTTGGCCCAGTCACGAATGCATAAAAACCGAACTTATTAAATTAGCCGTTTTACTTGATTTGGTGAACCTGTTCAACTCTGAGAATAATAATACGCTATACAATAGCTTTGGCAAGTACTAAGTAATTTCGTTGTCCTTTGGATAAACTTCCGTTGCTCTAGGAATGTGGAATTTCTGCCACTGACTCAAGGCTGTAGACGAGAGGTGGACATCTCCTCAATGATAAAATTGAGCGGGAAATAAACTTTGTTAAATCCTTTATATTAAGTTCACTTGCTTGCTTGCTTGCGCGCTTACGACCGTGCAAATCTTTCGGTCGTTTTTAAATCCTTTATATTAAGTTCACTTGCTTGCTTGCTTGCGCGCTTACGACCGTGCAAATCTTTCGGTCGTTTTTTAACCCACTTCCCGTGATCCAATCGAGCTGACATTTTGCACACAGACTCGTTGTGCATGACAATTTTTTTTCGGGAAATTTTTTTTCCAAAATGTTCTACTTTTTAGGAAAATTTTTTTTTCATATTTAATTTAAAAAACCAATGTGATAAAAATGAAACTCTTACTCAAGAAAAACAGAAATGAATAATAAAATAAAACCGATGCCACGCATATAAAGGATTTATAGTGAAAAACTTTGTTTTTACGGGTTAATTTTTTGTACTTCGAAGCTCCTTTCACGATGCAAAGGATACAGAATTTGCATTGAAACCGGCTACAGAATTATTAATTAATTTCCTACAATTCAACACTATCGCAGTTGTAATGTTTATAGTTTGTGTTTTCTGTAACAGTCCCAACTTCATCCTCTTAACATTGCGTATAATTTGAAGAAGGAAAACGTATGTGAATATATTCATGGTTCGTGAGAAAATATCAATCATAAAAGAACACGTAACAGCAGCAATATATACAACCCATGAAGCAATGCATCAGTAATTAATGACAGACATCACATTTTCAAGGCTGTGGAATACAGTGGCATACATTCATCCGTTCACAAGCCTCCCTTGTTTTGTATTATTTTGGTCCTGTATTGTTACATACATATGTAACTAAAATAAAATCTAAACATTTATTCCATATATCCACAAAAAAGATAAATACTGTTCAGTAGTTCAGATAATCTGACGTGATACCAATGTTATCCAGCAGTGTTTAAAGCGACACTGCTCGTTTTTACAGAAAGTGTTGGTGCAAAAGTCAATAAAATGTAATCATGTCATAGCTTACCAGTCACTTTTTTGGAACAATATGGGTAATAAATTGCCTTCGATTCCATATCTCCTAAAATATATCGACATCTTTTAGTCTATCAACCCGTAAGCTTTCCTGATGTTTTTTGTATTTCTTCGAAAGAAAGGACAGAATGGATGTCACGTGATCAAGCACAGATTAACTTGGTTGCCTGAAACTTTTCTTTTTCAGGTAAATTATTGTACGTAATTCTCGTCGTCATTATTATAATTATAATTTCCATCATCATCGCCGTGCTCTGCATGTGGATGAAGATACGTGTAAGTACATATCGTAAACATTCAATTTTTGTCTATGTTATATATATAAACATGTCTAATTGGATTCTAAGCTTTTGTGACTGCAGGAATTACTCTTTGGTTCCTTCGGTAAAGTCACGTAGAAGGGAAATAATAAAATAATACAAATTTAACATAATAAAATAATTCTTACTGTGAGAATTATTATTATTTCCCTTCTACGTGACTTTACCGAAAGAACCAAGAAGACAACAACCATCATCAGGTAAGAATGAATGATAAAACACAGACACGGGAACAGCATAGGCAGACACACACGCAGAGAGATACACACAAAGACAAACATGTGTGTCTGCCTATGCTGTTCCAGTGTCTGTCGTTTATCATTCATTCTTACTTGATAATGGTTGCTTGTGTTGCAACCGAAACGTCGCATTCTCTTTATATTTTATTTTCTACGTTTACTTTACCGACAGACCCAAAGAGTCATGTATAATTGGAATGCATGATCATAATTATGAGCCCTTCATTATTGCACTGCTGGATGAAGGCCTCCCACTCCATATTGGTTATAGAGGTTTGTTTGACCATACTTTCCCACGCTGGTCACTGAGACTACCGGTGAAAGGTAGCTGAGAGCCGGTGCAGATATCACTGATGTTAGCCAGGACCAGGAATCAAACTCAGTTCACTGAGGTTACAGTGTCGAGTGCTAACCGCTGCACCACCATTCCACCGACTAATTAGAAACAGCACCATATTTAAAAATATATTTCATTACGTAATGTTTTTTTTAAATATTTAACAAACTCCACTCTGCATTGCTTAATTTGCTACATTTTAAAATAGACTACAAATTAGGTTCCAAGTGAAACAATTGCAATTCAGTGTCTCATAGGATACTATATATAGACAAATGAAGAGACATCTGAGCAGACTGGTGGCACGGTGGTTAGGGCACTTCTGTGCGAGTCTACCTACCTGAGCTGGATTCCCGGCCACGGCTAACATCAGTGGCGAGATCTATCTGAACAGATCCTCATATCCCTCTTCACCAACCTGCACTGACCAGACTGTTACAGTATGCTCAAACAACCCCCCATGGATGACACAGCAGGTGTTTGACAAGGAACTGTACTTTTATATATATGAAAAATAAGTCAATAATACCGTTTTTTTTTTAGTTAGAACGCATAAATATAAATGTGTTGTTAAACCCGCCACCACCCAAAACAGCCAACGTGTAAGGTTTGTCACGTAAACAGAACATCCCAATTCGTTACGAGTACAGCACACCGGTGTGTTGGAGAGCAAATCCACAACATTTACAATCTGAGTTCGACGTTTCGCCAGTAATTACAACTAGCATCATCAGGCGGCAGCCAAATCTGTATTTTGGATGATATTGGTCCCAAAAGCCTACGTGTTAACCTAAAGAAACAAGTATTTGCCTTTTGAGTGGTGCACAAGCACAAATAAAACAAGTCAACACATTCATCATCAACACTGTGGCCTTAAAATACAAAAAATATAATTGGACAATGTCCCATCTGAACTAATTTGCTATGAATAAGGGACATTGCCCAAAACGTTGCCTGTGTTATTGACCAATGTGTTGAGATTTTTGTAATTGTATTGCTCTATCTTTATTATAGACAGTGCCGAATAACACATATTTGCACGGTTGGATTTTCTGTTTTCTGCTGTAGAAGAAGCAGAGTTTCACACTGCAGATGGTTAATGGTCAGGATTCCCAAGAACTGGTGCCACTGGATTTAGCAGCCACCACATCCGGTAAGCTACTTAGCATTAACACGCCATGCATGTGTTAGTACAAGCGTCTAATTTTTATTTACCTACATACGAATGAAGCTAAAACCCATTGGTTCATCGTCGGCCATGATAGTTTCACTGCTCAATTAAATCTTCCCCCAAACTGTCACCATACCCCACGAACCTGTGGTGTAATAATCCATGTTGTAGCTGCACGCTTCATTATTTCATGGCTCCATCTCCACCGAGGATGTTGCGCGCATTCCTTCCTTGTCTGTCACTCGGTTATCCTTCACCAGGGGCGATCATCCTTTCTCGTGACGTGGATTGCCTGAAGTCCACTTACAAAAGTTTGACCAATATCATCTTCTTGGTTCTTTCGGTAAAGTCACGTGACTTTACCGAAAGAACCAAGAAGATGAATCCCTGCAGTCACGAAAGCTTTAAATCGAAATTTGACCAATATCGTGAATCTTGCGTGTGTTGTTATTATTACAAGACATTTTCGGTGGGATTCAAGCTGTCTCCTCTGAGATAATTGTCACGTATTTCTTCCCCCCGCTAGCTGCCAAACACCCCAAAGAGGATGGAGAGCCCGAGTCTGACAAAGAAGATTCGAACGATTCTGACGACAAGACGGAGAACGCCACGAACCCAGACGAGGTGACGGCCAAAGCTGCACAGGCGACTGAGAAGACCCCAAGCACGGGTGAGGCCCACGTTAAGTGCGCGCACAGCGGCGAAACTAAAAAACGGCAGTCGCGTGGACGGCTTTCGTCAGTTGCGTCTGCAATTGACGACCTGCCTGTCGGTTGGCCACGGTTTTCTAAATCGTCTGAGTTGCTGGTCTCAAGCGATGACACAGCAACACGTGCAGCACCTCTCGAGCTGATGGTCTGTGTGAGAGTGAGAGCTTGTGTGCGTGCAATTCACATCTTGGCGTGTTGTTGTTTAGATCGCATTGTTTCATGGCCTGCGCTCCGATTTTTTTTAGCGTTTTTTTTATCATTATGTGCAAATTTGAGTCGCTCTTTAATTGTCGTTAGACTCGGGCCTTTCTGGCTAAAGCAGCGTAATAATTATAATTTCAGTTGATCGCTTGGCCACAATCTCAAGTTAAGATATAAATCTGTATGTTATTTTAATGTAAATCTTGAACAGCAGCAGAGGGCATTGCCGCGACACCCATTGGTGTACTGTGCTAGGCTGCCAAGCTCCTTGCCTTCACTAACCAACCCTGCAGTGACCGGCATGGTGAACGTGGTCGGATAACTCGCCACGAAATCGTGCCGCGGTGGGGAGGCCATCAACCAGAAGTGGATTGTAACGAAACGGGCTGCGCGTGCACACCGCTAACACTCAGTCGCGAGGTTTGCGGGCTTCGCATCCATGTCCAGAACGTGATTGCACCCCGGTCTCCGTCGTATGCTCTTCTCGTGAGGTCAAAGGTCACAATATGCTCCGCTGGTACCTCAGCGCGATCCTCTTTGTGAAAATTTGTTTTCATCCTCTGGCTAGTGGCGATAGGCAACTGCTGCTCGTATAGTAAAGTGCCCTTGCATGTGCGGGCGTGTGTTTACGTGCCCTGCACATGAAGGTATCTTTATAAAGCGATGGGTGCTATATTTGGCAACTTGATACCGTTCACTTCAGAAAACCATACATCTGTAGCTGTATCTAGTTTTTTAAATTATTATTTTTATCCAGCAATATCTTTTTCGAGTGGCATTAATACAATAATAAACTCAACAAAATTTCAGTTGAACCACGGAAGTTTGAAGATGATGTCGATAAGGGGAATGTTTGCAGTGATATTTTAGAAGTAATAAAAAAAATCCATACAGTGAGTCGTTATAAGACCACATTTGGGAATTACCCACAAAAACATAGTTTGACTAACTTCGCCTTATATGGTGAGGGACTCGGCTCATTTAAGGAAGGAATAGCATCGACTCATTTTAGGAAGTATAGAGTCATTGTGTTGCATAATGAGTGCTGAAGCATTTGAATGTCACGTGGTTAAAATTGTCCGTAGGTGGAATGGTATTTTCACTGGAATCAACTTGGTCCTAATGTGTGCAGTACTGTTCAGAACAGTACGTTAACATTTACCTTTAAAACTCAGAATGGACACTCTGGGTTCCACATATATGCCCAATGAGTCTGAGCAGACTGAGAGAAACGTTATTCACTTCAACCTCTGCCGAGTACATGCATGTAACAGCTGTCAATGCGTGCTTTTTATAATGTTAAACACATTTTTTTTACGTGGTTAAATCTGGTTTGAAATTATTCCTTAAATGACGTTTAAGGAAATATGTGAATTTTAATACTTCATTGATATTAGTTATTCGGGTTATTAGAAGTGTACGATTTCCCTCTTACCAAACAGAGTCACTGCTGACTGCAGTGAATGGCAACACGCTCGAGTGGCTGTAGAGGTGACATCAGCACATCGCATACAGAACATCATCATAATCAGCCATTGGTCGATCCACTGCTGGATGAGAGCCTCTGAAAGTCACCACCACCGCCGTTTGCGATCTCCATGGTGGACTTTCTCCATTCCCGCCCTTGACTGCCACGCCACCATTATTCTCCACCACCAACCATCATCTGCACAGGTTTATCTATCCATCTCCACCAATGTTTACAGTTGTCAGGAATCGAACTCAGGTCGTTGGGCTCACGGTGCAGTGCCACCTCTCCACTCATTCAAAGGTACGATAATTGGTGGCGCATCAAATGCATCATTATGCAACTTAAGGCAACCTTTAAAGATAAAACAACTTAATTGTTAAAATGAGTGGTCTCACGGTGATTAGCACACTGCGCTATGAACGCAGCCACCCAGGTTTGATTCTCAGCTACGGCCAAGATAGCGGAAAGTGACATCTGAACTGGTCCCGTGATCTCCTGAACTAAACTGTGTGGTGAAGTGTGATCTAAACAAACCCCATCACCAGCACAGCATGGGGGAGGCCTTCATCCAGCAGTGGAGATACAAATGACTGCACATTTCACTGCTGCCACCATCATCATCATCATAACGCAATCATAAAATAATCCTTCAAATGAATAATGCACATTCCATCCAAGCATCCCAATGCGCAATGCAAAGCAGGGAGGCCGCTTGAAAGAGATGGGCTTTACAAAGCAGACTTTAATCTAATTCTAGATTTGAAGCTTTCGTGACTGCAAGGATTCATATTCTTAGGTTTTTTCGTTAAAGTCACATAGGTAAAAAATTAAAATTAATAAAGTAAAATTTAATTAAATAAAAAAAATACTTGATACAGCTATCGTGCTGTGACGGTTCCACCCGAAGACGGAGGCTTGTGTTGCCTCCGAAACGTCGTGATTTATATTTTATTTTTATTTTACTTTTATTAATTTAAATTTTTTACCTACGTGACTTTACCGAAAAACCTAAGAATATGAACACTTTAATCTATCTCCCGACTCTGATTGCATGATTTCAAGTGGCAAGGCGTGCCGCACATAGCTTGGGTGTGGCACGCTAACAAAAGCGAGCGTGTTGGAGATCACAAGATATTAAGGGCCCTGATGGAATATATACAATGTGAAGGGAGCGCGATCTCCGGTGTGTTTTTACGGGTTGACATCACGTGTCGTTCGGCGTGGCGTCCGACGTTTCGTTCCGCGCGAGAGATGCGCAACATGGTGGCGAGGGAGTTCGTGACGCAGAACTGACGCTGCTTTTGCGAGAAAGTTTTTATTGCTCTACCCCCCCCCAACTCTTGAGTCTTCCAGACGCTTTGGGCAATGATACCCCGGCACCTTCATTAAGGAAGTAGATAAAGCATAATGAGAAACACATCAAACAAATGGTGTTCTGCTAACCGGTACACCGGCTCACTGGGTTATGCGAGGTTGTGAGCAGACATTGCTGTCAGCGCTCGGTTAATGGCCCTTGATATTGGTGAGAGAGCAGATGTTAAAAAACTCCCATCTTGGGGCAGATACATTAGCCACGTGCTGCGATGTCTGGCGTTCGACACCAGAGGGCAGCACAAACATTCTGCCTCTTGCCTCATCTTCACTGCCCTGACCCATTGCAACTCCTTTGCATTTTATTACATCGTAGAATAACGCTTTAAATGTGTATAATCGCGTGATCCTGGTCGTGTATGACTACTGAACTAACATTTTTCGGAGAAGTCACTTTTTACAAAGCAAATAATTATTGAGGGGGGTGGGGGGGGGAGCATTGGCAAAGTCGTTATCGCCCTGTCCTGTGAACCTGGTGACCAGAGTTCGATTCCTGGCCCCGGCTAGCGTTCAGTGACGAGTGACATCTGAATCGGTCCGAGGCACCTTTCACAGAAACTACACTGACACTGCGGTGAAGTATGGTTCAGCATTGCCCCTGAGCCAAGAACACGGGGGAAGGTGTCATCCAGCAGTGAAATGACAAATTACTGTTATTCATTCATAATCAACGTTTTTGGGTTTAGATCGCGTTATTTATAAATGTGTCGTAACCCTCCACCACCCGACACGGCCAATCCGTAAAAAAGTGTCACGTTGACAAAAGACAAATAGTTCACTGCTTTAGCCCACCGGTGTGTTGAAGCGTGAAACCACAACATTTACAATTTGAGTACGACGTTTCGCTGGTAATTGCATCCAGCATCATCGGGCAATTCGCCAGAATTCGCCAGAATGGTCTACGTGTTAAACTAACTGTTATTCATTCATCTGATGTGAGGGTTAGTGGATCACACAGACACTCGCCCTCAGGGCAAGGAGGCGCCTTTCGAACGAACACATTCTAAGGTCCCACTCGTTACACACAAAGTGCTTGCCACAAATGAACAACAAAACGTCGCTGATCTCGTCATGGAGCATTAACCACCATCACGCAACTCCGGTGGTCATCCTCGCAGCAGCGGATCGTGACTGGCCATCAAACAAAGACGGCGCTCACCGCATCGCGCGGCGCTTTCACGTGCGCTGCGGCCGTCTGGAACGCTCTTCATTTCGATGTTAAGAAGCCACTGGGGCTATGCACTTTTTGTGTTTCGTTTGTTGTCCTCTGATTAGCACAGTTGGCTACGTACGATGCAAAATAAGTTCAACATACGTACATGCGGCCAAAGTACATCATGCACTGACCAACGTGGTGGAATTTGAGGAGGCCTTCATCCAGCAGTAGATTGCAACGGGCTGTATGTTATCACTGTCAAAGATAGTTCACACCTGCCTAAACCAACCATGATTGTGATATTTCAGTGGGCCAAAACAGTTGAGATAACAGTTGAGATGTTTAGGACTTCTGCGTGCGGAGTGTGCCATTAGCTTTTTGTGGACGTACCGGTTACATCTCGTGCTCTTGCCTGAAACAAATCTCAAGTTCAGCACACACATATATCTGTGACTCGAGCATATTGCGTGGACTGGATTTCCTCAGTCGTAACTTTGTCAGGAAGGGAAACCAATTTTGTAGAAAGATTCCACGCAGAGTAATAGCTTGGCTCTCCGTGTGGTTTATACCCCGCTCAAGAAAATGCGTAAACCACGCTCTTGGCATCGTGTCTGCGGCCATTCTTCCGTGCATGATCTCTATACTTTGTGTACCAGAATTAGCATGCGGATCTTACCGTCAAAGGCCAGTTCATTACCAGTGCTAAGCTCTAACGCAATGGCCTCCTCACGACTGATCCATTCGTTAAAAATAATATATATAAATGCAAATTCAGATTATGCATGCCTGTAGAGCAAGTGGTCAATTGACTGATAGTTTTTACTTTGTGAAATTCGAATGTAGTTTCGTTCGCTCCTTTTTCAAAAAGGGGTTCAGCCGAGAGCCCTGGAGTAAAATTCACTTGAGTGTAGATTTGATTTTTTTTTTTAAGGACCGTAGCAGCACGCGGGTGCTCGTTGCGTGCCGGGCTGTTTGGTGGCAGGAATTTACGCGTCCGCGCACTGCCAGCATTGAGACGAGTCTGATTCCTTTATCATTTGTGCCAGTGCTGCAAGAGGAGTGGTTGGTGTGCGTTAGCAGTCAGTAGCGTACGTACGCAAGTTGATCAATAATGACACCGAATAAAAAAAAACAATTCTTTATCCGAATTCTTCAGAAATTAACTTCATATAAAGCAAAGACGTTGGAGCCTGGTGGCTCAGGGGCAGAGTGAGCAGCTCGCGATGGGAATCACGGTTGGGGGATCACTCAGCCCATCATCCTACCAGGGTTGATGAAACGAGTACCACTTTTTGGGGAAGTCATCAGTGGTTATCCTATGTAAAGACGTGTCCCTGTCATAGGAATATGGAATTTCTACTACTGGCTCAGAGCTGTAAACAGGAGATGAAAACTGCTTTAGTGGTAATTTGAGACAGAAATCACTTTGATTTCACTATATAACAGCAGAACCGCAATGCATGAATGGCATTATAAGCAGACTTCTGCTCTGTGTCTGCACATATAGACACAATATATTGTTGTCCATCAGCAATTTTGCTTTCCAGACCAATACTATCCAGTAACCTATTGTTTAAGTAAAATAAAAAAACTTTGGACCAGATTTGACCTGATGGATCTCATCAGCAGAGTCAGGCTTGTTAAACAAATGAGGCTGGATTACACGATGTTAATGGGCAAGAGCAATTCCATTTAAGTGATGGGTTCCCATTCACTACAAAAAAAGCTATTGTGGTGCATTATGGGTAATTGTTATATTATAAAAAGCTGCATACAATAAATCAGTCACGTGTACTCTTGCAGATGAATTATGCTCCGCTCACCACGAAGTCGCAAGTATGCAAAGAATCTTAACGGCTTTATATGTTTAAATTGGATGTCCATCAGGATTTGGGAGAGAAAAAAAGAAGCGAATCGACGTGTAAATAAATACTTTGCTGCTCGTGTACACCAATATTACGAGAAGCCGAACACGGCCGGTGTGTAAAAAAAGAAAATTTCTCATGAGAAAGAAGGCCCCCAAGAGCCTCGTGTTTTGGCTTGTCTGTTGATATTATCGAATCCGGCCACCCACTAAAGCACTCACCTGCTGGGACCCTTATAGGACCGTGCGCGTGGCGTACAACCACAAATACCACGAGTGCTTTTTGATCAGGATTTAGATCTGCACAGGAACGGAAATTCTCTAGTTCTCGTCAATCAGCAATGCGGGGTTAAACATTACATCGGTTAGGAAATTAGTTTTTTTGTTAACAGGAATGGATCGTTGCCATTGAGGATTTTCGTTTTTTGTGCAAAGCCTCCGTGATAAAATGCCGTTAAAGTAAAATGTATGTTTTTCAATTGGCTCTTCAAGTCAATTGATATTTTATCTGCACGAACAAGAATGTGCGATAGACTTTTTTTTTTATGAATGCACGGAATACCTCCCAGAGGCATAGAGGTGTGGTACAGCGATTGGCACACTACGCTATGAACCCGCCGACTTGAGTTCAAATCCCGGCCGCGTCTGCCTTCAAATTGGATACCTCACCTGCTCCTCGGCCTTCTCTCTGTTGACTCAGCCTTGAACTGGCATTGACTCGTATCGAGAAGTATGGTCAGACAAACCCCATGGCCAACATCATGGGAAGTCCTTCATACAGCAGTGGATTTACTAACCGTTCTAAATTAGTATTACTTTACTGCTCATACTAAATAAATAGTTTTTTTTCAAAATGTGTTGCTACATTTGTTGCGTATTCAGCTTAAAATGTGATATATTTCCTTTGAAGGAACATTTCACGAGCATTGTTGGCAATAATGTTGCCCAATTGTCGCTGGATAAAGGCATATAATAATATTTTATAGAGGGCGTGATAATGTTCTGAGTTTGAGCTTGCAGCAAAATATATATTTGGTGCCTAAACATCGAATCCTGGGACTTACATAAAAGATGGGGTGATGTGTTGGCGCAATGGTTAACGTACTGCGCTTTGAACCCTGTGACCCTGAGTTTCACTCCCTGCCATGGCTAACGTCGTTGGCCTGTCGCAGCTGAACCCGTCCTGTGAAACTCCTTTCACCAACCCCCACTGAGCAATTGATGAAGTATGGTCAAACAACGCCCCACAACCGAAAACAATATGCAGAGGCGTTCGTCCAGTAGTGGATTGACAAAGGGCTGTGAATTAGACATTTCTTATGTCTCCCTCCTCCGTCTGTTCATGGGTAGGCATTGAGTTACAGTTGCTACGACTCTCCCCCCGCGTGCCTCCGATTAGCAAGGCTGGCTACGTACGGTGCGAAAGAAGTTCAACGAACATGCACACGTCATATAGTACACCATGCACTGACCAACGTGGTGAAATATGAGGAGGCCTTTATCCAGCAGTAGATTGCAACGGGCTGCATGTTATAGTTCACACCTGCCTGAACCAACCATGATTTAGCAGCTGTGATATTTCAGAATCAGAATCTGTGTTGATCCTGAAAAAATCCGACGCGTTATGAAGCTCATTTTCACGAATTTGTACATTTAAGACCTCTTAACCCCCCCCCCCCAACCTTTATGAGCCATGCAGAAAATAATAATCTGCATGCAAAATTCCGCTATGCTTCTGCTTCTTCTTCTCGTGGAATAGAGAAGGACCCACTGATGTGTTCCCGTTGGGAAGACATTGAAGCCCAAATCCTGGACAGATCGCACAAGCAGATCTCGCCTGTTCTCACGGCCACGCGAGGCGTTAATCCCGCACATCTCCGGCCGCTTTGATTAACATCTGCCGACACATGTCTGCAAAGTGAGGCGTTAAGAATCAGCGCGAGTATTCCGCGAGGTCTGCCGGCTCCATCAAACCCGCTCGCTTGTGGCGGTGACCGTCACAACCCATGGGTGTGATTTTTAGTAATTCGTTCAACTGCGTTTTACGCGGCCACGCATTAGCGGATAGCTCGAAGGGACAATGCTGCCGCAAAAAACCGGAGCACGCAGAAATTTCGACCGGGTCAGTAAATCTGATGGACACATACACTGCCGCGTAGGGTTTTTTTTTAGCACTTGTGCTACGTGTTTTCGTCTTGCACCGTGCGTTGTTTGGCACAACGGAGGAAGTTTCCCTCCGCGTGCCGGGACGAAGAAGCTTCCCGCATGGCGGAGCGAAACGTTGAGAAAATCGTGCCCAAACACAGATCGGGAGGGCCACAGATGCACGTGCGCAACATTCATATCGCCACGGTGCGTCAGAATCTCTGGAGGGAATCACAGGAGCCCAGATCCAAGCTTCATACCTGCTCCACTGTGATGAAGATGACCCCTGGGGCAAGATGAGCGACCCACTGACTTCCACTTTGTCATCACCCGATTGCCCAGCAAACAGAGCATGTTTGTTGCCTCTTGTGACCCACGGCGCACAGAAAACGTGTGATTGGTGCACGCACACACGTAGACAGACTGGCCGGCTGACATATACATGCATGCGCACACACACACATCACACGCACTCTCTCGCACACGGATACAAAACAAAGACAAAGATCCCCCCCGCCCTGTGTAGCCTGCAACAGACTGTTGGGGCAAGTGTTGTCAGCGAGCACCTAATGAAGGCCGGCACGGCGCACGAGGGGGTGGGTGGCCAGCGCCACACCCGTCCGCCTTTGTCTCCCCAGTGGCGATGTTTACTACAACACCGCTACACCAGGTAATCATTTGACGCTGAGTCGACCTCGTGGAGGCCCAAGACCGGTTCAGATAATCACTGTCACTGGCGGTGGCTGCGAGTGGGAATCAAGCTCGGGTCCCCGGTTTCGTGCCGCGCTAACCGCTACAAAGACAAAGATTCCGATTATAGCCTTTAACGGACCGTTGGGGCAAGTGCTGTTGAGGTTCGTACGGCACACGAGGGGGGCGGGCAGGGGGTGGGGGGGGGTAGCCAGCACCATGCCCAGTCACGTTTATCTCCCCAGTGCTGATATTTGTAACACTGCACCGGTGTACAAATGTCATGTTAGCCGTGACCGGGAATTGAACTCAGGTCAGCAGGTTTGTATGCTAACCACTTCAACACTGCTCCCCAAATAAACAATAACAACAACCGCCATTCGCCACTAAGTGGCGGTGACGTCACAACGGCGTTTGTGCCAGGCTATGTGCACGTTAAGGCCACGTGAAGTGTTGAACGCTCGCTGGCAGGATATGGGACATACCTAGGTGCCATGGGTCGACTGACCGAGATGACTGGCCGATGCACCACCTGTGCCCCCAAACATACGCACATATACACACACATACACACAAATGCGGATACATTGACAAATTAAGCTAAACATGTAACTACTATACATCTCGCTGCTCCCCCACAAAGAATAACACAGATGAATTTGGGAACTAAAACTGTATCGGTGCTTTAAAACATTGTAATTGTTTCATAATCTGGAATCCTTGATCTTGTGTAGAACTATCAGCATGGACGTAGAGTGTTGTAGTAATGCCAACAAATTGCTTATAAATTTTGTTAAATACAACACAAAACTCGCACTTAAACATTCTACTAAAATATATCTTTTTTTTACATTTTCCAGAAATTTTGGAATCGATTTATAGCCTGGCATTTCAATTCCCGCCTCGGCTGGTGACATTATATTTATTATAAATGTCAGTCTTTAAGTTTTTTTTTTTATGGCTTGGACTCGGTCAGGTGGCTTGCATAATAAATCTCCCATTGCATTCTCCCATTGACCGGCAGCGCAGATTTACTTGGAAGTGGGTTGGACAGAACAGATGGGACGAGGCCACATTAGCTCCACATTATTTATATCGGGGTTGGAGCACAGAGGGCTCTGATCTCATTTTGGAGCCTCTTCAGGGCTGAAATGCAATGTGATACGGGAATTTATGAGATCACATCCCCACCCTCTGTCTCGCTGTCCCACTTTTTCAGTCTCCACGATTTTTTAGTTTTTATTTTCGACTTACAATGCTGGAGATAGGGGGAAAAAACCCAAGCAAGCAAGCTGCGACCGCCGTATTTCACCTGCTTGTCGGCGTATGTGGAGTGCGTTTGTCTATGGGAGCGGTGGCACGATTGTTAGTGTGGGGGCATGCAAACGATACGTCGCTTTTTTGGTTTTAAATCGATGGTTACATCTCGAGTGTATTACGTTGATTGTCTCAGCATGGTTACCGATGACTGCGCGCAACAAAAATCGTTTGCAATGAAATTGGTTCTGCGATTCATTTGGCAAAAATACCAACTCTGAGAATTTAAAATATCAGTTTGACTGTCATGGGACGAACATTGCTCCCAGCACCAGGGAGGGTGGGAAAGTGCTTCATCATTACTCCGAGGTCACTTTAACATAATTTCCGAAGTAGGTCTGTAATAACTACTTCTGTGGTCGGTGTGTTTATGGAGGTGGCCAGGACGAGTTCAGATATCCCTCACGACTTTTGGCCGTGGCTAGGAGTCAAACTCGGGTCCCCGGGTTCATAGCACATTGAACTATTGCACCACCCACTCCAATCCACTGTGTATATTCCAAGGGGGTATATATATATACAACGTGTGTGTGGGTTTATATACACAAGTATATACTTCAATTCATTTGTTATGTAACCAGAACTTCTATAATCCTGAGTTCCAGCCTCAGGGCAGACAAGAAAAACATGAATTCCCATGCGCAGTAATCTGGGCCAGGTCAGTGAATCCACAAAGTAAGTGCGTATGATGCAACATTTCACATGAGCACTTGTATCAAAAACATACCATGTAATACACAAAAATAAGCATCATCAGTAATGATCAATCTTTTGCTGGATGAAAGCCTCGCTAATACATCTACATCCTTCTCAGTTCTGCGATGCAAAAATCCACCTAGCATATGCACACGAACTGATTGTATAAGTTACATCTCCCGGTTGACGTTTACTTGGACGCGTTCTGTCCCTTGGCTACCATTGCATGACAATGCTTGATCATCAGCTAAGAGTGTGTTGCGTTCGAGCAATGATCAGCAGACAAAGAGAGAAAATTGCCAGTTTCGTCTAGTACATATTTGGGAACACGATGCCAAGGCAAATGAATGGCACATTGATTTGGCGCACGCATAAGTCTTAGAATAAGTTCATCGGGGACTTGATCTGTCTTAACAATCGTTGCAAAGTGCTCCGTCTGAAGCCTCCACTCAAAAAAATGTCTCTGAAGTGTTTTTCCTGCTACTCGTTGATTTGATTTCAGTGCTCAAAATAATAACAACAACAAAATAACACAATTCATTTCTACCCCCTTACATCGTAAGCCCACACAAGTGTCTCTGCCACCCCCAAATGACGGTCCAAACACAGCGCGTTTATTCCTCTGCTGCTATTGCCAAGAGATGGAACCTGCACAGTTTGTTTCAATTGCTAGGACACAACACTCTCATTTGGCCACTGATTAACGCGGACGTCGTCAAACTGGTGGACAGCCTTCAGCGAAACTGGCATAGTGAGGGCCTCATCGGTCCCGTGCCAGGTTAACATTGTTTGCTTATGGCGTGAAACTCTACCGTGAGCTGTTTGGAGTTGTTTAAGGCTCTGAGCGCAGTGGCTTTCCCCACTTAAAGGATTAGAGAAGTGATGGTTTCTTCCGGGCAAATGTGGGAAGTGAAATAGTTGGTTTCTTTTCTGTTGTTGCCCATTTTTGTTTTATTTTAAAACCAAGAAGGGAAAAGGCGCAGCTCTGCAAGTGCTTGTTCATGCCACTGGTGGTGGAAAGGCCTCTGGACAGCTCTTCTAGGGGGTATTTGGCCTACTCTTCCAAAACCATGAGAGGGTTGAAAGTGTTTCATATCTCTTGCACATCCGCCAAATGAAAAGAAAACAGTTGTGTAAAGAAATAACATTTCTAAAAACTGGTTTAGGTAATATTTTAAAGCAGACGAATTTGTGCGAGACAAATTCGCATCCTTCGCAGCGTACGTAGTACGCGCAAGCTCGTAAAAACGACGATAATTGCGGGTGATCCTTGGCAGCTGTGCAAAAAAAGGACATACTGATGTATGCGTGTTTATAAAGTCCGAGGTCAAAGGTAAGCGACAAGCTAGTCTCACCTGCTCCAGGCCTGCTCGCGCACGCACGCACAGCCAGTTGTGTATGGACGACACGGACCCCACAGAAACGTATGGAATTTTCCGTGTCAGGAATGCAAAGTGTGAGGTCTCTGTTGGGGTTACTGGAAGGGGTGGTGAGGTGGGGAGGGGGGGTGTGCACACGCTGCTCTCCGTCGTGTTCGAGGGCTGTCCGGCCAGAGTTGAGGCGTTCATTCTTCTCGCTGTCGCCTCGCTCACTGAGTGATGTGGCAGAATGTAAAGAGGGGAGACGTTTCGAAGGAATTTTAAAACAGTGTCATGTACATTGAGGCGCTTCCCAGGCGGTGTCTCTCGGCGCTGGTGAATGTACTCGCGAGACTTTCAACCTAAATATATGTTGTTGTTTTTTTAATCGAAAAAAGCCCCAAAAATATATACTTCTAAATGCAGTGATAGTTACGGGACTTTTTTTTATTTTCCCCACATTTCCCCAACCCCCCCCCCACCCCAGAATATTGCATCATCCCATATTTGGGAATGGTTCATGGAAGGAGATTTCACAGACCTCCTCCTGAAATCAGTTCAAGTGACATTTAATCCACAATCGAGGTCGTAATTTTCCCACAAGCCCTGCTACAGAGAGGAATGCTCATCGCATGACACTCAAACCGATATTTTAACTTCTTACAGCTTGACTTCAACTAAATTAGGTGTAAAACTGAGTTTAATGTAATATTTTTTTGTGTGTGTGCAGACACTCGTGCACTGGGCTTAGACCACTCCACTTGAAATTCGGGTTTAATCATCGGGCGTCTGCCCAGAATCAAACTCAACGTCTCAGCAGTGCCAGCGAAGTTCTCTCGCTCTCTGAGTCACACAGCCACCTCTCTGCAATGGTCACAAATGAAACAAAAAGTCACAAAGACGTGACTCATAGCTCCACGTTGAGTCAATATTTTAGGAGCCGTTGAACAGAAAGGTGATGTATTGAAATTGCCTCTTGGAGAACACCTGTTAGATCGTCGGAGAGCAGGCTCTATCTGTCCATTCGCCACAGAAGTCCACATATGGGTACTGTAGCCCATGTAAAATTGATAAACGTTCAGGCGTTTACGGTTTTGCCGAGATTAAAGAACCACATTTTGGCAAAGGTACCGCTGTTTGACACACACCGCAACACTGCATTTATCAACGTTTAGTAAACATTTTTTCAACGTCATGTAAATAGATTTTTGTAAAGCGGACCTTGGTTTAAAAACACAACATCAAGTTGAGGGATGCTTTCATGTTTTTTTTTCTAATGTTTTTGGCTTTGTGGAACTCAGGCAAATTGCACAAAGACGTTGCTTTAAAATATACAATGCTGATGAATCAGCACTCGCAAAGGCAGGCAAAACATGAGTTATTTATGCACGCTGCGGACATTTATTTCAAACGAAATACTGAATTTCTTTCTCAACTTGGTCACTAGGAGGCAGCAGGTTCTAGGAGTCGGAGTCCTGTGCAGTCTTAATACAAGCCAGCCCTTGGCGTTTTCTTTCATGTATAGTTCAAGCAATGTACAAGAAAACAAATATCCAAACAAAAAACTTGAGCCTTTTTCATTGACATTTGTTATATTTGTCCTTGCCATTCAAAGTTTACTGGTTATCTGTGAACTTTGAAAGAACATATTTCTCCCGCATGTGCTCCCAGAATGGTAAGTTTCGCAAATCCTCCTCCGGAGGCCTTTTTCATTGTGCTGCTCTGTTTAGTTACCTGGCTTTGCAACTCCAAAATAACTACAGGTGTATTATGATGAGTAAGAACTCACAGTCCTTTGTCAATCCACCGTTTGGTCATACTAATAATAACCATGGCCACAAATTGAATTCAAGTCATCATCTGCTTTTGACGCGGAGTGCTTTACCACTGCATCCCCGCATTTCTAACCACGTGTAGTTTTAATCCAAATCACCCTGAATGCGTGTGATTTCATCGCAATCAGAAAACTCACCAGGGCTTGAGTATAGTGAGTAATCAAACCTGTAAATAGCGATGAAGACCTAACGTAACAGCAAATAGTGCAGGTCGGAAAACCACAAGTTTCAAACGTAACACAAAAACGTGAGAAAAAAAAAAGCTTTTGTGCATTATGTCAAAATAAAACATCGTATGTTCCTGAATATGTTTAGGTAATATTTTAAATCTCAGCAACGTCCCATTTGCTCATATTAATCTCCATGGTGTCCTAAGACAAGAGGGCCACAATGCCTTTCTTTAGGAACTGCTGAAGTTTTTTGTGAGCAAAATGCCCAAAAGGCTTGGTGATTTTTGTTCGATGTTTAACACGGCTGGTACTTGAACAGGAGACTCGCAGGGCAATAGACTTCGATGGGATATTGCCACGTTGTAGACATGGGCTGTGAGTAGGTTTTCCCAAGGGGACTCTTGATTCTTCCCACACACCAAAACGCTAATGAGCAGAATAGGCCAAACATCCCAGAGACCGCAGATGGAGCGAGGCTTTGCTGGGCAAATAACCGGTGATATAATCACTATATGTTTTTATTATTATTGCAAACACTTACTTTTTATATTTGTTACTGTCAACATTGTTACGCCATGAATCAACACCCTTTTGTAAGCAGACATGACAGCTCGGAGGGGAGAAGGTAGATTTGTTGAATTTAGTTTTACGATATACCCATTTCACTAACACCACGGAGATAAGAACGCATCCAGCGGCTTGCGAGGGCTTCTGCTGGCTTCACCTGAAAGGGAAATCTGCTGCGAATGAACGATGATTCTCGTGTGTCCACTGGCACAACGTGTTGGCTGGGACAATGAAAACAAAAGATGATTCCTTTAGCATTCATTTTGACTGCCATGTTTGGAATTTTCATGCAAAAGTGGAGGGCCATTTGTTTGACTGATTCCTGCGTCGAGCTGACCGATCCAGTTCGCTTGTCAGGTTTCATTTGATCGGACATCATTTTTCCATATCCACGAGGATATTCAACAAAAAGGACAACAGGCGATGCACTATACTTCAGTATTGGAGATGATGAAAGCAACCGGTTGAAAGGCCAATTTGACGTGAGACATCTAGCTATGTAACTTATCCATCCTCTGCCGGGCGATTCGATGGATTTCACGATTCGGGGTCATGGTTTAATTGGAGTCGATGTAATTCTCTTTTTCATTTTTATTGTAACTCTCTTTTTTTTGTGTATAGCCTTGTTCACTGATTTAGCCTAAAGTGTAACGGTATGATATATAGTAATTTTCATATTAAGAAATGGAAAATAAGTGATTTTTGCACGTGCGATGCGTTTATAGTTAGTGCAAGCATCGATGTGAATCAATATTAACTGACGTGTCGTGGCCTGGCTCATCAGTATGATGCATTCCATCACCTGTGTGGGGGGCTTCTTGGGGAACTGAATTCCTGAACAGAATTTCAGTAACAAGCTCCCAGCATGTAGAGAAAGACATAGAATATCTGCTGAACGGCACTTGTTGCAACCCCCGAAAACACATCGGGGAGCTGATCCTCTAGAATCTTGACGAAACATTGGACAGCGAAACCGCTTTTAACATTTTTGGAAGGTGTCATCCGGTTTATTTCTGTACTTTCACCAAGTCAATCGCTTCTGAAACACCAGGTTCTTGTGCTCATTAAGACCTCGGGATAAGAAAGCAGCGTCGCCTTTTAAAAATGAACGTGCTATGCAATCAAATTAATAGTAATAAGGTTTTTACCCTTTCAACTGTTACAAAAACTGACACTTTTCTACAAGGCATCATGTTTGCAATAACCACAACATAAGCAGTCAAAATGCAAACAAAAAATAAACAACTCTGATGATGATGATAATGGTATGCACTGTCCTTGAAGTTGATTGGTCCACACCCGAGACAGCTTTTCTTAGAGCCGAGTCTCCATTGGTGTTGGTCCAACACCAATGGAGACTTGGCTCTAAGAAAAGCTGTCCTTGAAGTTGATTGGTCGACAGTGCATATCATTATCATCATCAGAGTTGTTTCTTTTTTGTTTGCATTTTGACTGCTTATGTTGTGGTTATTGAAAACATGATGCCTTGTATAAAGGTGTCAATTTTTGTACCAGTTGAAAGGGCAAAAACCTATTACTATATTTTACCACTGGTAAAGGGGGTCTCATAGTGTAAATCAAATTCATGTTTAAGAGTTGGCCAATTACACCTCTTAAACAACTCGAGCGTGTGATACGGACATCAGTGGACACACTCGTCGATGGTTGATTGCATTGAACTCAGTCAAGTTGGGTTGTGGGGGGGGGCTCAAGCGAGCTCCCATGCTGTAGTCTCTGCCCCCCTTGCCAATGAAATTAGTTCCAAGTTAGTTGAACACTGACTGCGTGGTGTCCCGTCCGAGCGGGGAAATCACTTTGACTTTTCCCAATGCAATGGTGGCTCGCGAGTGAGCGCTTGCAAGACGGATATATGATGTACGTATGTATGTTAAACTTCTTTCGCACCTTACTTAGCCAACCGTGCTCATTGTAGGTGCGGGGAGGGGGTGAAGGACAACAAACTAAACACAAATATAAAGAAATCAGTTTTCAATCTAGAATGATTTTTTTATTTGGCATGAGCCAGGTAAAAGGCACGAACCGTAACAAGGGAGATGGGTGGGGGGTACATAAATTCCGCGGACGTCCGAAGCCGGAACTCAGTGGTCTTGGCTTGTGGGAAGGCGAGCAGATTGGGGCTCACTGCCCCCCCACTCACGTAGGGAGGACTATGAGCCGCGGTAGGTGTTTTTAAAATCTTTTATACAGGGAGTCATATACTTTAGAACGAGTTAGCGGGACTTTACGGGTTTACTCACCAACACACCGGTGTGCTGAAGGAGTAACTAAGTGACACGTTTTGTTGACGTGGTAAACCTTAGAAATTGTCCGTGTCGGGTGGTGGCGGGATAACGACACATTTATATCGACGCGGTTTAACCCAATAAAAACCTTTATTGTGGCTACTCAGGAGGCAGAAACGCGAGCTGGTGGCGTGGATTGAAGTTACACAATTGCCGGGCGTGATTGCGTGAGATGAACACCCGGCGACGTTTTGCAATGCACCGTACGTGCACCTCCACTCCAAATATAGCGCTTTTTTACAACATTGATATCCCTGATGTATTTGTTTCACGGGTTAATTCTTCACCGGATTGTTTTCAGTGTGGTGATAAAACATTTACAAGGAGCCTACGGTAGGTTCATTTTTTGGTCTTGTTGTTGCCAACCGCGCACATGATTATTAAATGCCGCCTGGGAAACAATAATTGCTTACGGTTTTTATGGCTCCCCGGATATTTTTCGTTTTCAACATCGGACAAATTAACGGTGACGCAAAACATGGTCTCGTGATCTTGAATGCAGCAAAACGATTCAGTGCCACGTAAGTTGAGGTGTACAATGTTTGTTGTCGATCGGCAGAACGCATCGCACATCCGATTAGCACGGTAGGCCATGTACGGTGCGAGAGAAGTTCAACATACATACATACATACATTCCCCCTGCCTTATTCTGTGCCCTGTTTGTTTGAGTGTCGTCATGGCAGTTATTCTGTCTTCTGCGGGAGCACCTCACGCGATGACAAAATACCTATAAATCCGTTCGGCACGGTAGTCATCGCGCGTGATCCGTTAAAAGACAAAAGCGGCGCTCGGTTCACACCTTCTGCATTTCATTGCGGGTGCGTGCCCTGCATTGTAATTTGACGGGTCATTTGCATCGGGTACATAGCCCACGCCGTGCGCAGCAGTTTGCGCAGAGTTTAGGCCCCATGCCCAAATACCGTAATCAACTTCGATTGTTTTGACAAAACGTTGTCAAAACAGCATTTTTCAGCGCCGTGATTTGTTGTCCCGTGCTCCGCACATAAGGGAACGGTTCTCCGTCCCTCGCTTTCCGTGCGAAAGTTCATCAGCGTGCAACGCTAAATGGGAAAAATGACAAATGTCAGTACGGTGCGACCCCGCTTTTAGCCGGTTTGGCTGCTAAAGACATCAGAGTTTGCACCCTTTGACGATCCTCAAGCAGCCTTGAGCAGCTGTCCGATCGGCGGCTCAAAATTGTGTGGAGCAGAAATTGTTCCGACGACGTAAGAATGACCCATATTTACAGAGAGCCCGGAGCGAGGGCCACCAGGTGTCATACATGGGGGTGGAATTTTTTCTAACAATTGTCTTTTTTTATTTATAATTAAATAGGGTGGTAAATCAGCAACACATTTTATGTACGTGTGCATTTTTGTTTAGTTTGTGTACATGTACTGTTTTTTTTATAAACAGCATATTAATAATAATGATCATCATGTAGAAGTCTTTGTCAATCCACTACTGGACAATGGACTTGCCAGGTCATTTCAGGCTTGGGTCAGATGTTTAACCATGTTTCATCCCGATGTTCAGTGCGGGATGCTGAAAGGAAGGGATGGTTACGGGTTCAAATATTACCACCACTGATATTAGCCGTGGCCGGCAATCAAACTCGAGTCGTCGGGTCCATAGTGCAGTGCGCTAACGCCTGTGCCACCACTTCCCATCACACCATACAATATAATGTACACTTTCAAGTGTTACTATATAGAGTACAGCATGTTCGTGTTTGTGTATGTGTGTTGTGGGGAGTGGTAGTGCAGCGGTTAGTGAGCTGCACTACGAACCCTATGACCCAAGTTGGATGCCCGCTCACGGGCCAAATTATCTAAGCCTGTACTGGGCCTCCTCTAGGTCGACTCGGCCTCAAATGAGTACCTGCTGAGGTGTGTAAACATCGCCACTAGAGAGACAAAGGCGGCCGGGTGTGGTACTGGCCACCCACCCCCTCGTGTGCTGTGATGGGCTTCATAGGTGCTCGCAAAAAACAGCACTTGCCCCAAAAGTCTGTTGAGACTATACGAGGGATCTTTGCAGTTGTCTTGGGTATATAAATGGGTGGCCAGGGGCCCAATCAGTGGTGTTCCCTCGGGTTTCCAAAAACCCAAGATCGCCTCTAAATACAACGGTGCAAAGCCTTGTTGACTCACAGCCAGGGCATTTAAAAGTCTGTTTTTTAAAAGTACATTTGGAAAATAAACCGCCCATTATAGAAGTCTCAAATGTGCCATTTAGTAAGTAATTCAACCAGGAATACAATGCTCGCAATGTGCTTCATTTCCTAATTGTGCGCTTGACTTTAAAGCAGATATATTTTTAAAGTATTATTTTACTTTTCAACATCAGCCACTTTACAAACTGCAACCGTGCTTACATAAAAACAACCTTTTGCCAATTATAATTTGTTTTGCACATTCTTCAAGCCTTTTCGCAGATGAAAATATTTACGTGACCCCCCCCCCACCACCAACATAAGCAACATCAATTTGTTTAATGGGGTGGCAGAGGAGACACATTCAAATGATTTTCAATCCATTCTAGATTTGAAGCTTTCGTGACTGCAAGGATTCATACTCCTAGGTTCTTTCGGTAAAGTCGCGTAGGTAAAAATAAGAATAATAAAATAATAATAAATGAAAATAACTTAATTAAATCACAACGCTTCGGAAGCAACACAAGTCTCCGTCATCAGGTGTAACTGCTCCAGTAAAAATTAGTTACACCTGATGACGGAAGCTTGTGTTGCTTCCGAAACGTCGTGATTTAATTTAGTTATTTTCATTTATTATAATTTTATTATTATTATTATCATTATTATTATTTTTACCTACGTGACTTTACCGAAAGAACCTAAGAGTATGATTTTCAATCCAATCACCCGGTTAATTCACCGGCGAGTTTGATGGAAACGGCATCGTGGGCCGCGTTCACTTGCGAGCATCGCTCCCAGGGCAGCCGGTGCCTCCTCATGCTATCACGGCTGAGTCCCGTGTGTCATCGCGTGGCTCGGTGCTGGCGAGGGCATGCGTCAGTGCGTGCGTGCGTGCGTGAGTGCGTGACTGAGTGAGTGCGTGCGCGAGTGCCCGAGTGACTGAGTGAGCGCGTGCGTGCGCAAGCGCGTGCGTGCCGGAGCGCGCGCCAGAACGCCAACACAATGCGCTGAGTTTGCGCCGCATCCTGGCGGACGCTGACAGCCACCGCTAGCGTCTCGATCTGAAAGCGGGAGGCCGGTCATTTTGCTTTCTCACCCCGCACGGCTTCGGAGTGAGGGCCTCGTGGATTGCCTGTTAACGTGGAGCACCGCGAGGCGCACTGCATTGTACTCCCCCCCCTCCTCCTTCCCCGCGCACTCCGATTAGCAGCGTTGGCTACGTACGGTGCGAAAGAGGTTCAACATACATAGGAGCAAGATATTCACACAATGGAAGGGAAGAATAACAAAAAAAACATGCTGTCGAATTAGCACAGCTTTCATTCAAATATTCTTCAGGCACATTGGTGTGCTGCTTAAGATGATCCTGTTCAGTTTTCTAAAAGCAGAATATCTTTATATAATTATTTTGTTTTCAAGCAACCATCACAATTTTCCCTGGGTACGCCTGCTGTGATACGTTTTCAAGTTGTGTCCCTGACACGGAGATCTGCATTTGTTTAACAAACTCATGTCACGTGACTCCTGTTCCAAACTTTGCAGTCTTCTCTATATGAAGTTATTTCATAATGTCTCGTGATAAATTTCCATTAGTTGTTCAAATTATATTATCAGCATTGCAGAGATTGTTAATTATTATTTCTCCACTACTCTTTATACATTTATTTCTCCAATACATTTTAAAATGTCTAATATTGCTGTGAATCATTTTGGTGGAAGTATGTCTTCGAGTCTGATTCTACTCTGATATAAATAGTCGCTTCCTACGATCTCAGGATAGCTTTAAAAGACGTATTTTTTTAATGGGCTTTGTAAGAGCTTTAGATGACTAAATCAGTTTTCACAATCTGGGCATCATGCTACTTTATATTCATGAGTCTTTTCCAGGACCTGATTAATAGCGCGTATGCTGTCAATGGTACGGAAAACGTTTTCCACATCCAGCTATGACATGTGGATCAGAAAGGGAGACATTCACATCGGCGTTATTATAAAAGCTGCAAAGTGCACAAAGAAGCACGAGAAGAGGTGCCTGTGTGCGTGTATCGCTGAGAGCCAGAAAGAGGGAACGCATGAGGATCGGAGAACAAAACGCACGTTCGAGACATCGTATTCGCCGTCAAGAAATGTCAGTGGGCTGGATGCAGGACACACCGCCAGAGAGGATGATGCCCATGGCTCGAGACTGATGACAGAGTGACGGCTGGGGGAAGGAAAGCCGATAGGGAGGGGGCGTTCAGCCACTGCGGACGCAGCGATGAGGGTCGGGCTCGTGCGCTCGTGCCAGAGAGATTGACGCATCGTCCAGCAGTGGATAGATAATGGCTCATGATGATGTCTTCAAAATTATTGGCCAGCTTGGTAGGCGTCCCTTTGTTGATTTGAGGTGGCCGTTTAGCCCAGTGAGTCGAGCACTTGTAGCTCGGGCAGCTTGTGTTGGGTTGCCAGTTTAAATCTTGTGCCACCTGGTTAATTTACGGGGGGAGGGGGGAGGGAGTTAATTTGCGCGTATGTTTAAATGTTTTTAATGGACCCCTTTAAACATTTACTCAATGCCCCTCGATGAGCTCTCGGCTTGTTAACGAGAGAACGTTCAAATGCAATTAATTGCGCTTTGTATCGAATGAATAAGCCTCGCGCTCTGGAGAGAAACACGTCGCTTCATCGCAGAGATGAGTGCTCGGGGGGGAAGCTTAATATCTTACATTTCACTCGAGGCAATTTGCCACCTGAAGGTAAAGTAAGTAGAGAGAAAGAACCCCCCTTCAATGATAAATGTCGCTGTTTGCGTCCGTATTGTGCTGTGATAATTTCAGATGTCTGCAATTAATTTGTTCGTATCCAAGTGTAATCAATGTTTACATTGGATCTCATTACAAAAAGACGTTTAGAATTACATTCTGTCAGGATTCATAACTTCACCAATTTACAAAGTGAAATGTCCATTTCAAATATCACCGCAGACTAGTTTATGCAATTTTTCGATTTAAAGCTTACGTGACTGCAGGGATTCATCTTGGTTTTTTCGGTAAAGTCACGTAGAAGGAAAATAATAAAATAATACAAATAAAACATAATAAAATAAAATTATCACGACGTTTCGGCCACAACGCAAGCAGCCGTCCTCAGGTGAATAACAGGGCTGTCGGAAAGACGCGTTTTTTTTACTCTAATATTGAAAAAATGTGCCTAAATATAGAGGGCTTTAAAAAAAGACGTCATAGTGTTCATCGCATGGTATTTCTTATAAGTAATAATCGACAAACAGCTTGAAATTATAGCCCCACAAAAGACAAGATGTTTTTATTCGCGTAAACACATTTTCAATGAGGAAGTCTCCAGCACTTTGCAGTCACCTTTCCACCGTGAACCCCACGTGGCTCCGTGCTACGTGCCCCCTTGTTCGCTGCCGTTCATTGAAGCGAACGCGAGACGCAGTTGGTGATCGTGAGAGCTGATGGCTACCCAAAATGAGAGTGTGTTTTACGTAATGAAAAACTCCCAAACTCTTCGCGTTTTTGCGAGCTATCATTTCAAGTGGTCTGTTTATTGTTGCGAAGACATACGTTTGATGAAACATCGCACGTCTTTTCTGAAACACCTTGTCTACGGCTCATACACATACAATGTATACTCTTACATATGACATTTCTGTTGCACATTTAACATAAGAGTATTATGTACTTGCAAACTCCGCCAATTTAAGCACAGGCAATTTTATTTTTTACTTTTGTGCTGCAGACCGATTTTCAAAGAAAATCACGCTGGCTTTGTAAAATAAAAAGTTTGATTACATTTTTTGCTTGAAAAAGCATGCGGAGAAAGGGTTTAAAAAAATCAGGTAATCAACATTCTGCCACTTAAATCCGGAGGGCTGGCAAATGTGGAATCATGTTCCACGTGTCGAAATTTAAACTGGGAAATCTTTTGTCTCTCCGCTCTCTTTCACGATGATCCAATACAAATGTCATAATGCACCCTGTATGTGGCAGCCTCTCCTTAACAAGATCCTTACAATTTCACCAGTTCTCATTTTCAAAAGTCCTTTTGAGGGCGCGGGTACATTAATACCTGCTGGCTTATATCACCCGCTCCTTATGAGCAAGTACAGTAGATATATATTTTTTTTGTTCAGGAAACAATGGAGCACCGAGAAGCAATTGCAATATCATGCCGCACGACAGAGGAACAGTTCATACTCCTACTGGCAGCTTTCACGGCCACAGTACTTTTTATTTTTTTTTATAAACGAGAAGCCTCCTTTTGCGTTCGTCACAGAAGAACACATCACGGATCCTCTGAGTTAAGCCGCTAATTTTATCCCCGCGGGTTTAAATTAGGGATTTAAGAGGGTTCGCTTGGAAGCGGCGTGGCCTTGCGTGGTCCCCCGCGTCCCCAAAGTGTCGATTGCATCCCCACGCTCGCCTGAGAGGGGGGGGGGGGTGGGTCTAAAACTCCCGGCACCTGCTGCGTCTCGCGCATGGTGCTGCCACCACCCCCACGCCCCCCCCCCCTCCGATGACAGAGCTGCCTCGCGTGGCGTCCTCACGTCACGGGAACCGGGATCATGCCGGTGGCGCCGGCTGGGGCGAACGGATAAATCCGGCACGGGTTTTTTTTTTTTTTAAGGACGGTTCACGTGCAGCGCAGGATCGTCGTCGTCGTCATCAGCCTCTACGTTGATATGCACTTTATTTCACGGTCCAATTTTCGGAAATCATCTTCTGTGACGAGGAATAACTTTGACTCCTTGCCTGACTCCACTATGGTGGGTTTTTTTTTGCGCCATGCTATCTCAGTAGTTAACATCTCACCACGGTGGTGAGATGTTAACTACCTCGTCTGGTATACAAGAGATCGTGGGTTAGAACCCGACCCTGATGCCTGTATATTTGGACATTGTATGTTCTCCACGTGGTCGCGTGGATTTTTCTCCAGGACCTCCGGTTTTTTCCTCCACATTTAGAAACATGAGTATTTGTCTGCTATGAATTTCCACATGATAAGCCACTTCGTTGCGCTATAATTTGCGGCCTGGTCGCTTCTGACAATGAGGTGGGCCTTGCGTGGTAAAATAAAAAAAAACATTGTTTAGTTTAGTTTTATCTTTGCTTATATAGATATATGTATAATAATAATTAACAAACATAATTGGTTTCGGTCACGGATTGTCAGGGCTTGGATGACTGCTTCAATTTCCGCTGAGTGGGATGACTTTTCACGTTCGACAAGAGGCTGACACGGGTGGTGCTGGGGAAAAATGGATAAATCCAGCTCGGGTTTTTGGGACATTTCACGGAAAGTTCACATCGTCGTCAGCAATCATTATTGTACCGTGCCACCTCCCATGCAGTGAATCTGGGATCAGGGCACACATGAGAGAATTACTCAGTAAGGGGGTAATACTTACTCAGCAACAGTGTACAAAACAAAGCAGAATAAGCAAAAGGGTTAAGCTAAACCGTGCTTGAGACTACTCTCAAATAGGTCTGAAACTATTTGCGTCGCAAATGGCAAACGTTCATCTGCAATAAATGCGAATGCCTTGACTGGGGCTTTCTCGTGGCAGCTCATTTTGTTTTCATGAAGCACCGTCTGCAAATTGTAGCACAAAAACATTCAAATTGCGCCAAGTAAGGTTGTACATTCTGTCTAAACCCTGCCAAACTTACTCTTTTCTTGGTTAAATCTTCCATGCCAATGCGGTGCTGAATTGGATTTAAAACTTTTTTCCATTTATCGGCATCATGTGTCAGATGCCAACAACGTCTGCTTCCATTTTTGGAGATAATAGATTGTATTTTTAGCGCCCCGGCGTCACGTATTGTGTCCCACCCCCGCCACCTTCCCGCTTGTATGTCAAGAAGTCTATCATAAGACGAGCGCGTGGGCCCAATTTAATTTGCTTTTACATTTTTAGGGCGGCCACGCCGACGGAATAGCAGCCCAATAGCCCCACCGAGGCTCCGCTTTTACCCCAGCACCTGTTCCCCCTTGGCTCCAACTGTATGCGGTAGCGTTGCGGCTCACACTGCCAATTCCTTTGCGGCAATCGCAGCCTCTCGTTTCGCCGACAGCGACGTGAAGGCGTTTGCTCTCCAGGCTGCACTGGTACGCGGAGTGCACGCGTTCGGGAGGGGAAAATCCCGGCCAAAGTTCGCTTCCTGCCGATGTCGTCAATCCACTGCTGGGCAAAAGCCTCCCCAAGTTGATAATTGTTTTTTTTTTACCCTTTTATCTGGCAACAAAACTGACACCTTTTTTTTACAAGGAGTCATGTTTGCATAGACCACAATACCTGCAGTCATGATGCAAACAAAAAACATAACTCTGATAATGTATGCACTGTCCTTGAAGTTGATTGGTTCACACCCGAGACAGCTTTCCTTAGAGCCTAGTCTCACATGGTGTTGGACCAGATGACGCCAAAAGTTGCCGCCACTTCTAACGACCTTTCGATGTAACGGAGACAAAGATTCCCCGTATAGCCTCTAACGGTCTGTTGGAGCAAGTGCTGTTAGCGACCGCCTATGAAGGCCGGCAAGGCACACGAGGAGGCGGGTGATCAGCACCACGCCTGACTGCCCTTGTCTCCGCAGTGGCGATGTTTAGATACCGCACCAGGTGCTCATTTAAGGCTGAGTCGACCTAGAGGAGGTCAGGGACCGGTTCAGATAATCGTCACCGGTGTTGGCCGTGAGTGGGAAACGAAATCGGGTCACCAGGGTTCGTAGCGCATCGCGCTCACCGCTACACCACCGCTCCCCTCGATGTGACAATCCACCTTGCCACCTGCACACGAACTGATTTCATTGCTCCATCTCCTCGGTTGAACTGCTTCTCAGGCACGTTCCTTTCCTTGACCTTTGTGCCGTACAGATGTGCTTCGTAGACGTTTATATCGACGCGACAAATTCCAAAAGTAAACCTGAAATTGCCAGAAGTATGCGGACCTTGCGTCGGATGCAATCGTCTGGCATAAACACGCGTCCAGCAACATTATGCCGCGAATGGGTTTCGTCGTAGTAATGCTGGGAAACGTTTGTGGAAAGCGATTATAGGTTATCGTTGTTTCAATATCACTCTTCTGTTCCCTAATGTCACTCTTCTATTCCTGAGAGTGCTGCACTTAAGATTGCGTGACCAAGGCGCTTATGCATACTCCCTCCCCAGCAGAGAGATCAAAGTGCGCTATTCATTCTTTAGCATTTCGAGGGAGTGCAGACAATTTATCAGACCCGAACCTCTGCCAATGTCTGTGTGTCGGATTAATGTTCCTGCCACAGGGCAAAGCCAAAAAACTAATTCTAATAAAAATGGACTTCTCAGCCTGCTGAAGGCAATTGCATTGAATCGTCCCTCGCACGTATAACGTTGGTTTTCCTTCTTTAATGGCCCTGTTTCCAAATGTATTTCTATTAAACTAAAATACCATGGGGGAAAGTTTTTGCCTTCGATATATTCTTGCATGAGCTCGCTTGTTACATGTATTTTGGTGCATATTGGATATTATATGTTGATATATATGACAATAAATGCGAAAACATTTTAAATTCTGTATTGGCGGTGCATGGCTCACATGTATTTATGTATATACTAATATTTTTTATTAATACTATACAAACTTTGACAGTCATGGACAATTCGCGTCACAAATATTCCTAATCAGCCCGTGAAAATCTTTATTCGTTGGTGTATTCTGTTGTAAAATTTACATTCCCCAAATGAATTGTGGTGCTTGGTACATGCCTAATTTAAAGTTTGGTAATATAAAGAAGTTTGGTTTTATAACAACATTTGGAGGTATAATATAAGTATAATGAAGGTAAAGGCGAAGCCCTGCAACTGCTTGCTCACGCAACTGCTATTGGAAGGGCCTCCACTGGAGCGAGCTCCAGAGATCGTCTCTAGAGGGGTATTTGGCCTACTCTTTCACGCGGGCCAGACATTTTGAAAGACGTGGCAGTTATCCACATTTGACCCCACAATACGCGACCTGCCGATCGAGTGCGCGCACTAACGGCGTGAAAAAATGGCGACGCTCTTTGCTCCACCTACGGCGTTCCACATTTCACTTCTTCCTTTCATTTTTCTTTCCTTTTTCCGCAGAGGAGGACGCAGGGAGCAAGCCGCTGGCCGAGAGCGGCGGCGACAACACGGAGCACAAGGCGGTGGAGAAGTCCAACAGCACGGACCCGCCGCCAGACTCCAGGTCCTCGGACTCTTCCCTCTCTCTGCTCTCGCCCGAGGAGATCAAGTCCATCGGCGACTCGCTGAGCGTGGAGCCCAAGGTGTCTGGCGACAAGCGGCAGGACGGCGATGGGCACGAGGTTCAGAAAGCCGGCGCCGAAGAGGAAGCCGCCAGCAACACCAACAACAACAACAACGCGCTGTTGGTGTCCGCCTTCGCTCGAGACGAGACGCTGTCCACCACCAACACTGGCAGCAGCGGCGGCGGCGGTGGCGGCCCGGATTCGTCGGGGCGGGTCAACGGAGGCGCAGTCGTGATTCCGATCGACAGCGACCGCGCGGCGAGCTCCGGTCCGAATCCCCCGTGGCCTCGCGCGTTTGTCTAGGAGGCGCCGGCCGTCAGGAGCCTGCAGGTGAGTGTCACGATGACGTCGCCGCGCACCGTGACACCTGCCAGCTTACTGGGGGAGGAGCACACCGGGCGCGAGACTCCGTTGACGGGCTCGCGCGGTGTTTAGTGCAGGCAGAAGGTATGCACCTCCCGTGTGCTTTTTTGTTAATTCTGTCGGACTTACGTAAGTTTTAAATGAAATGCCTTCACAACAAAACAATCTTCCCGCACGCTGGCCTGCTTACGGCATGAGAAGGGCATTCTACCTCGTTGTCATGGTGAGTAAACATAGGATTTTGCAAGGGATACAATTTCTAGTAAGAAAGCAAAGCGCAAGAGATGAACTTTCTTTTTATCAGCTTTGCTGACCGCTGACTGACAAATGTGCTCAGGGGTCCAGCTGTCATCGTTGAAAGGAAGCAACACCGATGCCTAATCTGGGACAGGTATTAATGCCCCACATTATGCAATGTATCCTGCCTCGTGTGTGTTTGTCTCGGTCACACGGGCCACAATAATCACTCTCGGGGTCAGGGGTATCAACGTGTAATTTGGGCTGGACGAGTCGTTACCACTGGAGGGTCTGCCAGTGACACCCGGCCCTTTGATGTTCAAAGGCTGTTTGTGTATCGCAAGCAAGGCGGTAAGCCTTCTATTGCACTGCAATCATCAGTATGTATTTTCATTTTAATTGTAAATTTTATTCGGACCGCATTGAGCATCCCTGACCAGACAGAAGCTTAGGCATTTGAAGCCTGAGAAATTACTATTTATTTCACGTTTTCACTCCGACCTTTGTGAGTTAATGTGTAATAATAATCGCGTTGAGAAAATGCTTATATTAGAAGCATTGATATTCTTATTTATCATCTGCTGCTTCAATAAATGAATGTCATCTTAGTGTGATTTTGGGAGCCTTGTGAATTTACACCAACTCCTGGGAATTGGGAATTTAAATCTATGCAATATTATGCTTATCTGAAATTATCTTGGATTTAACATTATACTGCAAGCTGGTTCCATTATAGATATTACCCTTGTTCTATTAAAGCCAAGCTAACCAAAGAAGAATTTAAATAGACACAAGGAGCACTCCTGAAAAAAATATTTGCTCCTTAAATGCAATTAGGATGGAGTTATGGGGTGGGCCATGCAAAATTACAATTTTAATAATTCATGACTTTTCATATTATGGGATATTGGCTAGTTTTCTGACCTTGTGTGGAATATGATATACATAATTTAAATATCCCATCTATATATCTGTGCAGTGTTTATTCAGTTATGTTTGCCTGCAGGTAAAGGCAGATTAAACGTAATGCGCACACAAAGCGAGCGTTGACATTAATTTGTAGGTGATCAGAATGACATGTCGGGGGGAGGTATAATGGCAAGTCCATTTGCGTTGCAGCAATGACAAGGTGATGACGAGAGCCAACAAGCATCATCATCACTACTGCCATGTGTGACAGCATACGACAGTGATCTGCTACTAAGTTTGGAATACTAAGATTGGTTTAAAGTGCCCTTGCCATCCTCGTTATCATTTCGAGTGCATTGTACCAACGATGTTCGACAATTTGTGGGCACAGACCCTTGATTAAATAGAGTGCCACGTTGGTCAGATGTTGACTACCTCACCTGGTATACAGGAGATCGTGGGTTCGATACCAATCGTGACGCCTGTTGTATATTTGGAGTTTGCATGTCTCTCTCCCCGTGGTCACGTGGACTTTTCTCCGGGTCTTCCGGTTTTTCTCTCCCACATTTAGAATCGACATCACGTGTTTAGAGTATGTTGCTGCTATACATTTCCACGTGATAAGCCACTTCGTTGAGCTATCATTTGTGAGCAGGCCCCTTCTGAAGAAGAGCTACACAGCTCATTGGGCCTTACCTGATAAATAAAACAAATTCGTCAGCTGTTCATGGCTCCTCTAACAGATAAAAGTGTAGAGGATGAGGTATCATGTTGCTCATCACCACAGTCCGTGCTCTGAGCCTAGTCGTCATGGGCCCCAGGCATCACCAGATTTGCACGTTGGGTCTCCTGACCCGGATGGAAGAGAGAGAGTGTCTCCGTCAATCGTGGCCTCATTTTAAGCAGCTGCTGAAGTTGCAAGCAGCTCGTGCGTTCCATAAACGTCCTCGCGCCAGACACTTACGCTAAAGCTTCACGTTGGGAGGAGTAAATTGCGCGGGGTGTTTTGAGACTGCGATTCGCAAGCCTCCAAACGTGGTTTCATTCTCTCCAAAAGGGTAGTGGACCGCTGGGATTTCACGGTTCTGCAAATAGGAGTTGGTGCTGCATTAAAAAGGCGAGTTTAACACGTAGGCTTTGGCGACCAATATCATCCATTCTAGGTTTTTTTGGGTAAGATCGCGTAAATATAAATGTGTCGTTAAATCCGCCACCACCCGACACAGCTGCATAGTAAGGTTTGTCGAGTAATCAGAACAGGCAAATCTGGCTGTCGCCTGATGAAGCTAGTTGTGATTACTGCCAAAACGTCGTACTCAGATTGTAAATGTTGTGGATTTGCTCTCCAACACACCGGTGTGCTGTGCTAGTAACGAATTGGCACGTTCTGTTTATGTGCCAAACCTTACTAATTGGCTGTGTTGGGTGGTGGCGAGTATAACGACATATTTATATCTTTACGCGATCTACCTAAAAAAAATCTATATTAAAAAAGTGACCCTGCACCAAAACGTTGACTTGGTAAGAATTATTCCGGGAATAGATCAATTCCTACACGTACATATGGGCAGTTTTATTTGGTGCAAGTTGGTGAAAGTTCTCTATTGAGTCATGGTTACTAGAGGGAGCACTCAAAGACTGAATTATCTCTATAAATATAGGTCACGTCAATACTATTTACACAACTGTGCGTCAACAGGTGACTCGATCTCTGCACAAACTTTCTTTTATTCTGCATTGAAACTCGCAGCACTACATGTGTTGACTGTGGCGCAGGTGTTACTGAAAATTATATATCCACGTTGGTGCACACACACACACCAGTAAAAAAAAAAGTGCCTTCGGCTTAAAGGACATTTTGCACAATTCCCGCAGATGCAACCTTTAGAGAAAATTGCACGGCGCGCCGCAGTGATTTGGAATAATTGCAGCTTTTCCACGAACGTTTAAACGCACGCCAAAGGAAGGGTACAAATAAATAAATAAAACCTTCGCCATTTGACAGGACAAGATGTCACAATCGCAAGCCCCGCAGTGGGTAGATGAGCCGGTGGCACTCTCAGATCACGTAGACAACAACATGGAATTCTCTCCACCACCCGCTGTGCAACGGCACCATCAGCCTCCCCCCGGAGCCAAGCACAGCCTCCCGTTGCCTTTTGACTATGCACTCATAAGGGAGCCGTGCATGCCATCAAGCTGAAGGTAAAACAAATGTAAATGTGCAAGCCCTGCAATTTCTTCTAGATTTGAAGCTTTCGTGACTGCAAGGATTCATATTCTTAGGTTTTTTCGGTAAAGTCACGTAGGTAGAAAATTAAAATTAAAATTAATAAAAGTAAAATAAAATAGAAATAAAATAAAAATCACGACGTTTCGGAGGCAACACAAGCTTCCGTCTTCAGGTGGAACCGTCACAGCACGCTTGCTGTATCAAGTAAATGAGAAATTCCAAGAGATACTACCCCGTATATATACTGGTCAAGCCGCACCAACCTTACCATAATAATAAAAAGGGGGCTTGTCGTGGCTCATCCCCCCCCTCAACCAGTATATATACGGGGTAGTATCTATATTCTTAGGTTTTTTCGGTAAAGTCACGTAGGTAAAAAAATAAAATTAAAATTAATGAAAGTAAAATAAAAAAAATCACGACCTTTCGGAGGCAACACAAGCTTCCGTCTTCAGGTGGAACCGTCACAGCCCGACAGCTGTATCGAGTACACGAGTGATTACAAGAGATACCACTCCGTATATATAATGGTTAAGGTGGGGGGCCAGGAACGGCCCACTTTTTATTATTATGGTAAGGTGCGGCTTGAGACTACAGTACTAGTATCTCTTGGAATTTCTCATTTACTTGATACAGCAAGCGTGCTGTGACGGTTCCACCTGAAGACGGAAGCTTGTGTTGCCTCCGAAACGTCGTGATTTTTATTTTATATGATTTGATTTTACTTTTATTCATTTAAATTTAAATTTTTTACCTATGTGACTTTACCGAAAAAACTGCAATTTCTGCTTGCTCGCGCAACCCCTGGCGGGAGGGCCTCAGCTCTGGAGAGGCCCAACTCTTCTAAGCTGGCTAGAAGGTGACTTGGAAGCCGTGGGAAGTGCCCACACTTTGCCCCACCACATTGCGACCTGCCCACCGAATCAAACAGCGGTTGCAATCCATTCACTGCCTCGTCAGATCGATCATGACTGCCCGAGCAAAGGTTTTTAGATCCGTGCGATCCGGGTGGCACAGAAGTGAATGCGGAGCTCGCACGTGAAAGATGACGATGCAGTGCCGCGTGAAATGGGCCTTAGGTGCTGCTCTCTCCTCGGCAGCGGCGGTCACGTGTCGGTTTTCAGCTAGTTCGACGTCGTCGGTTGAGCATGCAGGATCTCCGCAGGGACCCGTCTTGCGCTATCTCTTGCCAGTCACCGCTGTCGACATTGCACGCAGCCAGCTATCACTCTCGGCCAGTGATCACTTTATATTTATACCGCTGGGTGGACACGGGCGTGTGGGACGGGTGTTTCAAAAAACACTTGCCCCATTAGTTCAACTGGCGTGCCGGGAGATTTATACATATCTGGATTGCACGTTCAGTGCTGCTAATTAAAACGGCACACTACCATGGCCCTACCATGAAGCAAACAAGACCGCTCCAAAGGCCCCATTCTCTATCGCTGAAACGCATGTAAAGCGCGATGGTCTGTTGGCTGGCAGGGTGCTATTAGAATTGGACAGTAAATTCCGCATGTCTGAAACAAGTCTTCAATGGGTGCCTGTTTGGTGTCATTTTTTGGCAGGCCAAAAGTCTTTACAGCTGCTGCTGCTGCTGCAAAAGTAGAGTAGAGGGGATAACATTCTTTGCCAAAAAAAGAAAAAAAGGAAGATTTTTGGGGGGGGGTAAATGTTTATTTAAAAATAAAAGGCGACTGGCTATGAAATATGGGGGGGGGGGGGCATTGTATAGCCAGCTGACATATGATGGAAAATGTTTATAATCATAAATCTGCTCCTCATATGGTCGCAAGAGTTCCTAAGCATTGAATATTTACGTATTTTCTGACGGGGAACGTTGTTCCAAAGACTCAGCTGTGCACACTGCGGGCGATTGGCACTAACGCTCCACTGCTCTAACCGTGGCTCATCTGCAGGATGCATATGAGACCACAGCTCATGCACATTGTATGGCATCGTGGTTGATTCTAAGATCGGCTGCCAAAGGTCTTGACCATAGAAAACCTATCTGATTTTCAACTGTTAGTTTTTTTTACTGTTGTGGTTTATTGGTCACATCATTATATCCCAAGAAATAGGTGACTTTTATTACATCTTCGTCATCATCATCATCAGCAGCAGCAGTCATGGTCAATCCACTGCTGGATGAAGGCCTCCACAAACCGTCGCCTCCTCCTTTCACGATCCTGCTATGTAATAATTCACCTTAGCACCTGCACACGAATTGATCTCAGCGCACCATCTCCACCGTGGAGATCCTCTCGAGCTCATTCAATTCCTCGGGTCCATTTACCTGCGCACACAGGTCAGTGCATGTCGGCTTTCTCTGGGTGGATGGCAGGAGGTTGAACAGTTCGTGCGCTGGCCATTCGACGAATTGTCACAATTCACGAGCAGATGCTCGACATGCACAGAAGTGTGTAGTAGTAGCAGAGGTGTGGACTCGAGTCATGTGACTTGGACTCGAGTCAGACTCGAGTCATGAATTTGATGACTTGCGACTCGACTTGGACTTGCATAACAATGACTTTGTCCCACCTATGAGATGTGGACTCGAGTCATGTGACTTGGACTCGAGTCAGACTCGAGTCATGAATTTGATGACTTGCGACTCGACTTGGACTTGCATAACAATGACTTTGTCCCACCTATGAGATGTGGACTCGAGTCATGTGACTTGGACTCGAGTCAGACTCGAGTCATGAATTTGATGACTTGCGACTCGACTTGGACTTGCATAACAATGACTTTGTCCCACCTATGAGATGTGGACTCGAGTCATGTGACTTGGACTCGAGTCAGACTCGAGTCATGAATTTGATGACTTGCGACTCGACTTGGACTTGCATAACAATGACTTTGTCCCACCTATGAGATGTGGACTCGAGTCATGTGACTTGGACTCGAGTCAGACTCGAGTCATGAATTTGATGACTTGCGACTCGACTTGGACTTGCATAACAATGACTTTGTCCCACCTCTGAGTAGTAGTAGTAGTTGTACCTGCTGCACTGGGGTGGTGCAACGACTTGGGCAGTTGCCCCCTTTGTCACAGAGTGCAAAAAAGCAGCGGCATCCCTCCTTGCTTCTCAGATCCAGAATTTCAGATTTAATTTAATACGGTTAGCAACACCTTGAGTAGCGTAGCCCAAAGGTTGCTTCTGCGGTGCACAGTAGTGCTGAGGGCGGAAAAAAAAGAACTCTGCCATCTGTCTTTTATTTTATATTCTTGCATTTAACGTATATATCTTGCAAGTGCATATTTCCATGCAGGCAAGTATGCTTTTAGAAATAACATCCTTCAAGATTTTTTTTTTAACCTACCATATAAATTCTGTTTTGGATGGGTTGTATTTGCGGCCGGCATGTGTGAGTTCCATGCAGACACGTTCGAAGTTTTTACATCGTTTCAGCCAAAAGTCTGCAAGCATTTGGAGGAGTGCCTGGGATCTGTAACGATCAATAAACCTATTTTAGATCTTCTTCCAGGAGACAGGTGGTCCAAATAAGATTTTATTGGGTGAAACACGGGCAGGAATACAATTCGATTCATTATATTACACTGCACATTGGGGTTCAGCCAATGTATAATGGTAAAATAAAAATAAAATAAAAATCACAGGAAGTACAATTCCTGCTTTCATTAATTTTATTTTTTTACCTAAGTGATTTTACCGAAAAAAATCTAAGAATATGAATCCTTGCAGTCACGAAAGCATCAAATTTAGAATCAATGTATAATGGTTATTCATACCGGTCACTGTTACCATCCAATCTCCAGGCGTGGCAGTTTGAAACATCGGATACGTTTTTTAAATCTCGCTTGCACACCATGCTGGCCTTAATAGGCGCTCACTGACGCATTTTCCCTCAAACGTCGTTTGCCCTTTGGTGATCTGCGTGTCTACACTCTACGTGGGATCGTTGTCTTCCTACGCGGGGCCGTGTCGCAGTGATTCACGACTTCAATTCCCAGCCACACGTGGTGAAGGTGGCACGTGTGTGGTTCTGGTCACAACCACCTTCCTCCTGCGCCGTGTCATCCTTCATGGCAGCTCGTTAACAGCACTCGCTTCAACAACTTGCATGACCATACAAGGGGTCCTTTGCATGCTTGTGTGTACGTGTGTGCTTTGACATATTTTTGCTATAATTTTGATGAATTAGTGCTTGCTTTCATTAGAGATCTCAGTGCCCAAGTGTGAGCATTTACCAGCAAACTGTTTGAGTGAGTGCGAGTAGTTTTGAGCTGTTTTAAACCTCCTTGACTTTTAAGATGTTTTGGGAAAAATGTGAGTTGCTAGAAATAGGTCAAGAATAGGAGTTAAAAGCCACCTAGCTCTCTCTGACGTTAGCCAGAAACAGAAGAATGAAAAGCATTGATGAACAAAATGTGACAGTGAAATGATGGATAGTGGCTTAAGATGTATTTTCTCCGTGCAGGTTAAAACAAATTCTCACAGCTATGTCCCAAACTTGAATAGAATTTATGGGCAAATTATCAGATGCATCATCACACAGCAATGCATTGTTGTTACTCAAATAAATGTGCCGGTTATTTGTTTGGATTGCAGAATCGTTAATCCAGCACACATATTTGTAAAAAATAAAAATCAAATGCTTCAGCACAAACTTGTACGACCCATTTGTTGAGGGGCTTGTTGAGTGTGGGCCTCCCAAAGCTATGCAAACATCTAGATTTAAAACGTATTTCTTTAGCACCGTTTTTGTGTTTAGTTTGTTGTCCTTCCCCCCCCCCCACACACCTACAATTACCGCGGCTAGATACGTACGGTGTGAAAGAAGTTCAACATACTTACGTGCACGCAGTGACGCTTATTTGACCTTACTTCACCACGCTGGTCAGTGCAAGTTGGCGAAGGCGAGAGTACACTGCCCTCTACCGCCAACACCACCTTTCATACCTGTGGTATGCATGGTGGTCGCCCATCCTTGCACAATCCAGGCTCAAGCCTGCTCATCTTCTGTGCTACGACGGCGCGAGGCGCATTGTGGATGATTCGGTCCGAGGTCAAAGTCAAACCTGGCGAATTGCCCGATGATGCTGGATGCAATTACCAGCGAAACGTCGTACTCAAAAATTGTAAATGTTGTGGTTTCACGCTTCAACACACCGGTGGGCTAAAGCAGTGAACTATTTGTCTTTTGTCAACGTGACACTTTTTTTGCTGATTGGCCGTGTCGGGTGGTGGAGGGTTACGACACATTTATAAATAACGCGATCTAACCTAAAAACGTTGATTATGAATAATATTGGTCGCGAAAGCCTACGTGTTAAAAAGTCAAACCTGACACTGAAAGTAAATGGATGTCTCCAGGTATCTGTTACATGAAACGCCTGGATACGATTTACGTTTCTCGCTCATGACTCGGCACCGACGATAAGGTAACAAGGAAAACAATTCTGCAGGTGTGCGGACGCAGACGAGCATTAGATCTCCCGGGGGAAGAAAAAAAAATATGATCATTGTCACCACTTGCCCGATAACAGATACTAAATAACACGGCATTAAAGGGAGTGATGGAAGATCTGCCGGCGATAAGCCACTGGGTGTCAAGACTCTGTTTGCAGGGGAACGTGAAAAATCATTGATCGTGGGAATCTGTCATCAGACTAATCCCCCCCCCCACCCCCAGTCCTTAAGATGCAGCATCATACATCTTTCTGGCTCGCACATTTAAATGTAGCATAGCCCGATGCAGGCTCGTTACGTGATGCGGTTGTATCAAACTTTACGGCTGGATGAATGCCAAAGTCATCGTTTGCGGAGTAACGCGCTGGCTAATGTTACAACTGGAAGTGTGTTCCACTGATGAAAACGTTCCTGGGGACATTTTTTTCTCTCATTTCCAAGTAACGCTTTAACATGTGCCACAGATGGGCCAACAATTTTCGAGTGAAAATCTGCTGAATAAAATTTGATAAATAAAATCCAAGCGAGCGCTGCATTTCGATGCATTGCATGTCGCTTCAATACAGTATCAAGAAAGGTCTCAATCTTAGATGCCACCAAGTACAGCTGCAACAACTTTAGTCGGCGATTTGCAATTATTAAATGTAGAAAAAAAAATCCGTAATGTCTCGATGAAGTAGATTTCCAGGCAACGATGTTAACATTGACTTGAAAAAAGAGTATTTTTTTGTTTCATGTGTCCAAAGATGTTGTCTCGGTACGGTCAAGGGAGCCTTCAGATGAGACGCAGCTCTTTGAAATTTAAAATGTATTCCATATTTGGTCGGCGTCCCGTACGGAGAGAACACATTTTTCCATCGCTTTTTAAATTATCATGTTTTTTTTTTACTTGTTTGTTTTACTCTAGCGGTAAATTAACCGTCACCATACTCGACATGAAATCTATTCCATGGGGTACCTTGGGAACCACTTGCTCCGGCTGGTTTGGCCTTGTGACAACCACGTGGCCAGGGGGGGCAGCAGTTACTGCAACACGTGCCGTCGTCACGTGCCGTCCGTCACGTTGAATCGTATTTTACAGACGACCCTCCTAACCAGCTGTAAAGCATATTTCTCCATTTCGATGATTGTTTTACTTACAATTTATTATTACTTATTATTTCGACGTTGTGTGATTGATGCGGGCAATTTCCTGCATTTTAATTTACACATTCACCGTGAATTACGGTCATTAAGCAAACGCAGCAAGATTCGGGGCCTTCTGGATGGTTGATGTCCTAATACTATTTTTGTCGACTGGAATAAATTAGAATCCTGTTGATTCAGCAAAGTGAAGGTGTTTGACTGGATATTCACGGCATTGGGCATGTTTCCAGTAACAACACGGCCAGTAAAAGCTATGAGTTTCGGTAACACGGTAACATTCTCGACACCGTATTTTCTTTTTACTTTGCAAGCTGTTAAGCTCATGCTGGTGGTACACGCTTTGAAAAATAATCAAACGTAAGTTATGTTGTGGACTGCAATTTTACAAAAATAGGTTTAGTATGGGGTCAACGCACAGTGTGCATGTTTATATTCATGATGAAGCGGTTTTGGAGAGTGGTAGTTTCGTAGCGCACTGTGCTACGACCCGGGTTTCATTCCCGCTCAACATCAGTGGCGAATATATATGCAACATTTGTGGATTCGCCCCTAGGTCAACTCAGCCTTAAGTGGGAATCTGATGCAGTGTGTACACATCAGCACCGGAGAGACAAAGGCGTCATGTTTTTTTCCCGGCCACACCACCGTCTAATGCGTGCCCCATTGCAGCTTTCTTCGGTGATGTAGCCACCAGGACTTGCTCCAACAGCCCGTGTGGCTTACACAGGGGATCTTTGTTTTATTGTGTAAATACATTCAAATATTTATCTTCAAGAGGCTCAGGTTTAGCAACATTGTCAATGCAGCGGCTATTGCACTGCAGTGTTAGCCCCAAGCGGCCTTATTTGAAATCCCAGGCCACGCACACATCCGCTGCTCTCTAATTGCCACCGGCAGTGAATGGGGGACCTCTCCCTCCAGCGACCTGACCCATGTTCTCTTAGTGATTGCTGATAGGGTTGAAGTGTCTGGGACCCATGCAGAAAGCACAGGGCAATGAGTGCAAAAAGTCAGGTGGCATGAGCCAGCAGCCAGTACTGCTATACAGGCGTACCATGAGGCATGGCTATTGCGTTCATATGCAACAACTTTGAGACATTATATATTTAAAGGCAGTTCTTTTCCACTTCAACCTAATTTGAAGGGTTGAATGGAAACTTGTTCCGAGTAATGGGCTCACAGTTTTTCACTTTGTTTGAGAGATCCATTTATCGTGTTTAAATAGATTCAGGCAATATATCTCACCAGCCTAGTTTGCACATTAGCACAGTAATGATCTTGTCACTGAACTGAGACGGTTAAGCCAGTGGCAGGATCTTGGAGGTTACACAATGTTTTTTTTGTTGCAATTTAAAGTTACGTGGTGGAATGAAGATGAGATTTGTCAAAGTTCCGGGAGTCAGTCTCAAGAGATGTTCAATTACACTGGGTAAGCAATTCGGCGCGCTGTGCTTCCTGCACTTGTGAACGTAACCGGCAAAGGATCTTCTTGCACCTTCGACGACAGAGGCACGAGGAATATTCCAATCACAACTCGCCTCTCACGACAGCCGATAGACAGAGGCACATTGGCAGCAACTGGCTTCACCTCCGCCTGGCTGTGTGGGGCTTGTTGTGTGTCACCCCCTCGTATGCACGGTGGGTTTTCTCCGGGAACTCCGGATTTTTCCTTGCATGCCACCACCCATTACACGGAATTGGTTAAACATACCAAAACGGCACCTTTATGAAATGTCTTCAGGCTCGGTGAGGCTTTGCCGAGATGAATAAGTAAACAACTTGACGGCAACGCTAAGCCGGTTACTTCTGCTTTACTGATTTATTGAGTAAACGAAATAATTTTGAACACATGAGCACTGCTTATGTGGACAAGGGGGGGCCCTTACTCGCTCCACTTGGCACACTCGGCCAAAGCAGCCACAACCCCCATTGAATGGCCGTGTTCTGGAGCACCTGTTAAACGCTAACGTCCTTGACCTTCTCAGCAGCATTTTGTGCTGTTGAGGAAATAATTAGTCCCAATCACTTGTCACGCGAGAGAGATTTGTTTGGCTTGTGTTTTGAAATGAACCCAGGGGCTGGCCTTGCACTCGCTGGGGCCAAACACGAGGTCACGGTGACTTTCCCCCGAGCACAGGCGTGGACATCATTAACTGCCCCCCCCCAAATCTTTCATCCGTTTGCTCAAGTAGAATGCCAATTTTTTCCTTCATTGTCAAAATTCGTTCTCGTTATCATTGTACGTTCGGCTTGTTTGTTAATTGACATTCACGTTTACTTTGGCCACAATTGCAGCGCAGCGTCCGAGTACTGGCAACGGTGTTTTTGGGGCCGTTTTGTAAAGACGCTTAGGTGGACTGGAAGGAAAGAGTCCAACATCTCTCCCCGAGCTGATGGCTTTCTCTCACGCTTGGTTCATGAAGCCGGGTCCGGCCCCGAGCGATCTGAATCAGAATATTTGGACTGCAGGAGGAGGAATCCGATGAGCTATGAAGCTCGTTTTGACAGATGTCCAACATGGGCCGGGTCTGCAAGTTGTAACTTGGTTGGGTGCAATCGAATCGATTACGCGTAGTTGCCCACTTCAAGCAAGCTTCGAGCAGCTGCGAATTTAGAAGCATCGGACTGCTCGGTGATTTGTGATTGGGCATATTTCATCGTGTGCACATATGCGAACCGCAATTGGTTGTTACAATTTTGAATACTCTGCTTACTGCCCGTGTTGCACAACTACTCAGAGATGAGGACAAAGCGGTCGCGGGGCAATTCAGTACTGTGATATTCCCAGAGTGATTTAGTTGTGCAACTGATGGTTCAGTTGTGGTGGAGCCGGTTTTAAGACTGGCAGCTCACAGTGAAGCTTACTAAACCTTAGTTTTTGCCTTGCAGCACCAGATATGCTCAGCCAATCTTTACGTTCCTGCTAAATGCAAATCAATGATTTATGATTTCTTTCATGGATTATTTTTTCCCCCGCCCATGAACGTAAAACACACTCGAAGGCACACTGATATTTATAGTATCTGTTTCATTCATGAAAGTAGGACCGGTATCTAATTTGTTTAAGTTCACGACGTATCACCGTGTTCACGTCGGCCTCTCTTTGAATTCTTTGTTCTGTGGAGAAATTGAGGGAAATCCTTGGGACGCCACTTCTGTATATTAACCATACTGCCAAGGGGCGGGGTACAGCGTAACGGGTTACCGTTTCAATTCACATTAAATCTTTTTTTTTTATGAACTGTGCAGGCAACGGAAAATGTTCAGAGCCATTTCAAAAATGTCTGAACATTTAATTTCAGAGTTTGCAGAGCACTGATGCATCACGAATTGCAGTCAAACAAATCATCTAATTTATTTTAAACCCAGCGAGCAGTATAGCACTTTAAATAAAACTGGATTGTTGCCATGGTGTGACTTTGATTCAATCTTCCGGCACGGCAGTTGAAACATTGGAGCAAGCTCCTTAAATGGCTCCACTGCCATTAGCCAATGGGCACTGCCACCTCTTCCAAGACATCTGGCCAGCGCGAAACATCGAGGCCAAAAATAGCCTCGAGAGGGACTTTTACATGGAGCACTCTCAAGTGAAGGCAATTGCAGGGCTGCACCTTTAACTTAAAAGAAAAATACAAATGACTCATGAGATCTATTTCAACTTCATGCCAGCTTTCATCGAGGGCAGGGGTTTGTTTGGCATGTTTTTTTTTTACAAACCCCCCCCCTCTCATCCTAATTACTTAAGTTCGTACATGGAAATGCTTCCACTGTGTGTCCGTTGTGACCGCGGATACCTTCCACGGGAAGCCGGTCCTCCCCAAGGGCACATTCAACAGGACGCTTCCCATCTGCCCTCGAGCTGCAGCTCCCTGGAGGCGTGTCGCGAGACCTGGCATTGCCCGCAGCGCCAGGGTTGTTGCCATGGTGGAGTTTGCCAGAGGCAGGGGGTTGCAAAAGGGCTGACAAGGCACAGGCTGCTCGCGACGGGATCGTTGCAAAGCCTAAGCCACTCAAGGTGATGCCTTTTCCATGAAGGGAGAGTTGGGAAACAATTATTGCACAAAGGAAAACCGAATCTCAAGAGACTCGCCAATAACTCGGACGCCCCGTGGCGAACGAAATCAAAATCTACAATAGGCGACGTCTCGGGCAATGACCCTACTTCAATAGCCCCAGAGAGGGGCGTTCATAGCACAGGAATGCGTTCGCTGTGCTGCGATGAGGATCCATGGCCCGACGCGTGTGTTGAGTTTGTGTTATTTGTACCTATGCACGACTGTCAACGTAGTATCACATTTTTAATTGTATTATTACAAAATAAGTGGGCTTAAATTAAAACATTTTACTGGTAGGAACCTCCTGGTTACACCAGCCCACAGGGGGATTATTGTGTCCGTCCGTCGTGCATCCAAAAATTGGAGGGGTGGGGCTTGGTGGAGAGGGGAAGGTGGGGAGGTGCTGGGTGGGGAGGGGCTGGGTGGGGAGGGTGGGGAGGGGCTGGGTGGGGAGGGTGGGGAGGGGCTGGGTGGTGAGGGGCTGGGTGGTGAGGGGCTGGGTGGGGAGGGTGGGGAGGGACTGGGTGGGGAGCGTGGGGCTGGGTGGGGGGTGGGAGGGGTGGGGCTGGGTGGGGAGGGGCTGGTCACTCCGTGGTGCCCTTATAAAACTCAACGTTTAACCTACTCACGCCGGCTTGTGCCCGCCCTCACAGTCGGGCATATTTGCGGAATACACCACGCCGCCGTTGACCCTGGCCATTGACCGAGCAACCCAACGTTCCTACCAGCTCCCTCCGCAGGAATGTGTTAAAAAAGTTTTTGCATTTGTTCATTGTGCATGCACGCAAATTGCAAACGTGTGCTGTAGCCATGCTGTAGTGGCCACGCTGCGACTGCTTGCCTGCAGTAAAATAGAATAAAGGGGGTGCTCAATTATTTATTTATTTGCGTGTGTTATTCCAATGTAAAGGCAAGCTGCTAATGATGAACGGATTCCACTCATTTAATTCCTCTTCACGGCGCCTCCTCTTTAAAATCCTCCTGCTCACGCAACAAAACGACATATTAATAAATAACTAGCGGTAACTTTTACCCCGTGCGGATTAATGCGTGGGGAACGATGTTAATCTAGCCTCTCTGGCACCATTCTAATGACGCATTTAAAAGCACTTTGACATTTTCAGACTCTGTACAGTAAAAATGCCTTTGCTGTGTTGCACGTGCGTGGCCCAACATTGACAAAGACAAAGATCCCCCGTATAGCCTTTAAAGAATGTTGGGACAAGTGCTGTCAGCGAGCAGCAGCCTATGAAGGCCAGCACGGCACACGAGGGGGTGGGTGGCCAACACGACGCCCGGCCGCCTTTGTCTCCCCAGTGGCGATGTTTAACACACGGAACCAGGTTGACCTGGGGGGGGGGGAAGAGGCCCAAGACCGACTCAGATAATAATCGTCACGAGTGTTCGCCGTGAGCCAGACTCGAACTCGGCTCGCCGGGTTCGTAGCGCAGTGCGCTAACTGCTAAGCCACCGCTCCCCCATAGCGATGGGCACGCACGCACACACGAACACAGCTTTCCCCGTGACACACGCGCTCATGATTCACGTGCTTATGCTTATTTAATAGAAGAGAAAAAAAATGTCACTGGGGCAATGTTGAGAGTCTGAAAGCGTCACCTGGCCCTTTTTTGCTGTTTTGTTTACGGTTGCGACACGGAAGGGGGGTGGCCTTCCTAGCGGCTTGACACACACCTCGGCTGGTTGCGATGCAGTTTGTCCCAGTTGCTTGGGAGCCGCTTCATTTAGCAACAGAAGCGGAGTGGGGGGGGTGGAGGTGCCCCTCCGAACGCTTTTGGAGGAGAGCATTGTTTCCATTGACGCCCTTCGCCGCAAAGCGTCACACCCAACCCCGTGTCCCCACCGCGACAACACCACCGCTTGTTCGCCAAAAAAACCCACCACCAAGGTGTGGCGTGCGAAGGATTTTTGTTGTTGTTGTTGAAAATTCCACGTATTCCGCTCCACCGCTTGATTGCGTCTTTGGGCTGAATGCGCAGCTGACGCTTTGTGTAGAGCTGGCAGGGGTGGGCGTTTTAAATCCATTCTAGATTTGAAGCTTTTGTGACTGCAAGGATTCATACTCTTAGTTCTTTCGGTAAAGTCACGTAGTTAAAAAATGAAATTAAAATTAATAAAAATAAAATAATAAAATCACGACGTTTCGGAGACTTGTGTTGCCTCCGAAACGTCGTGATTTTATTATTTTATTTTTTATTAATTTTAATTTCATTTTTTTACCTACGTGACTTTACAGAAAGAACTAAGAGTTTTAAATCCATACCGATCGCACGGTGAGGGTGACACACGGGGCGAGGAAACGCCCGGGGGAGGTCGTTCGAAGCCTTTTACCTGCGGGACCACGCACACCAACCCCAGTACAGGACCTCCCATGATGGCACATACATCGACTGTGGCCTTCTGTTGTTAGAGATGGGAGCACCTTGTCCTCATTAGAAACGTTAAGCTGTCTCTCCCTTATTCCCACCGCCTCCACAGAGCACACATGGTTGGGACGGGGGGGGGGGTACCTGTTAGTGCTGCTGTTTGCAACTTGTGTGGCACGTGTTCAATTAGCGTGCGCAATTTGTCACAATGTGCCCCAGGCATTGCGCCTCAATCTTAGGATCACGTGTTGAGGCGTTTGTAATATCGAGGGGATGCTTTGTGCAACAATGATGCGTTTTCGCCCCCTCCCAAATAAAAACAACAATGCCTAATGTTCAAGTCACAACATGTGCTCGCAAGTGCAGCGAACCTGTTGTCTCGGGACTTTCGTTCTCGCATTGTTTCAGCGAGTAAATTAACGATTAATAGCCGCCTTGCGAAATAATATGACTCATAATCCTCTCTAATCTCTCTGATCAGAATGAGTAGAACCCTCGCGAAAGAACATTATCCAATATCGCATTATTCCACTTCTAAGGCAGTATTTGTTGATGGACAATTCTGCCAATGTGTTTTTTTTCCCAGACGTTTTGCTCATATTTGATGTTGAGCTGTGAATGCCCTCACAAAACCCTGCGCCTCGTCAGTTGAATCTATTTCTCGCGCAGAGCCTTGCGAGGCCTCGGTTTTAAGTAGCCCTCTTGTACTCAAAGTAGAACGCTGGGAGGGATGTTGGCGTTGGAAGGCATTTGCATCACTTTGGTGGCACTGGCAAAGATATGCCCGCTGAATCGTTGGCTCTCTGTTATCGCCTAAGTGCATCAAAACCTACCGAGACTTTGTAGGGCCTCCCGATGTATCAGCGCCAGCTGCTACGATCTTATAATAGACATGTGAGTTAGCGTACTAAATCCGATACAGGCTACCTAACAGAGTAAAACTGCTCACAGTGTGAAACAAGAACGAAATGCAATTGTGTAGCATGTGCGTTTTATATTCTATATATTTAACAGTTCTCTTTAAAACTCGTAAATATATTAAGAAAAAGTTTTGTTATTTAAAAATAATCTGCAGTATTTTCGTTTTCCGACGTGCAAATGGAAATACAGTTAGGAGGCGAAAGGGGTGGTTACAATTTCAATGCTATTTTAATTCCTTAGCAGTGCTGCCAAATGGCACTGTTTACACAGGTGAACACGGCCAGTGACTTAAAGCTGAAGAGTTAAACTTTGCAATTACGGGCCAACGAGCATGCAATGAGATTCCTCTTTGTCCTGAACTGTCACGGCACGAGAATGGGACAATAATTCACTCGCGGTGTTTGTCTTTCATTCGAAGCTGTCACGAGCCACTGTTCTTGGAGCTGCAGGTTACACGCGAGATTTTCCTCACTCCAGTTTGATGGAGGATTTTTTTTTAAGTGGTCGAGGCGGTGGTGTTTGAAGGTTAGAGGGAAAATAATACTTTTTAAGAGTTTAAAATATCAACTTTTCCATTTCCCCCACTTTAAGTGTTCTAATGCCGGCTATTTGCTCGCTGCGGTCGTGATCGGTAAGTTTGTTCAAGTAGAACACTGGCTGTAGAGTTTGCACGTAAATAATTATTACACGTAGAATTTCAACGAAATAAAACCTGTGGCATGATACTAAGAGGTTTAGCGGAACACTTTGAATGATTTTTTTTATTACTTTAAAGTACATCTCAATGCATTTCACTTGTAACAGTTAACAAATTGTCCTTCATCCCTTTGTAAGAGTCAGAAGACCTCTCACAACGGATGTTATAGCCGCAGACAGGGATTTAACTTAGGTGCAATGGGTTCATAGTGCACTGTCCTGACCACTGCACTACCGCTCCCCATACCCCGAGCCCACATTCTCGCTCCCTTTATATTCAGGGCTAAAGGTGCGTGGATATTGTTTGCACCCTATGATATGGCATGGGTAATGATGATGCTAATCTTAATTTTAAAAAGCGACTTTAATAACAAAATGTCAAGACGTCGTCCAAATAGAACTACACTCCCAACTATGAATTCGATTCTAAACTAAATAAAAATAGCAACAATAATCACCTTCACAACACAGCTACAATGAAGAACTATGATAAAAGTTAATGATAATAATTACACTCGTAATATGGGTAAAATCCAATCAATGTACAAAAAAAACAATGAATGACACTAGGTTTTCAAACTAGATTTAAATGCTCTAACACGGTCACAATTATATTCTTGGTTCTTTCGGTAAAGTCACGTAGAAGGGAAATAATAAAAATAATAAAAATATAAAACAATAAAAATTCTCACGACGTTTCGACTGCAACACAAGCAATCATCATCAGGTGTGAAATCCACAGCAATAAAATCCACAGCAAGAAATTTGCTGTGGATTTCACACCTGATGACGATTGCTTGTGTTGCAGTCGACACGTCGTGAGACATTTTATTGTTTTCTATTTTTATTATTTTATTATTTCCCTTCTACGTGACTTTACCGAAAGAACCAAGAATATGAATCCCTGCAGTCACAAAAGCTTTAAATCAAAACGCTCACAATTCTTGACTTAGATAGGAAAAGCAGCATTCCACAGTGTTTGTGCATAGCAGTAGCACGCACGATCACCCAGCCTCTTTGAGATTGGCGTGGAGAGTAGCGCGGAGTCCACGGAGCGTAAATGGTCAGCGTGGGAGCGGTAGAGTCAGCGAGCGGCTTCCAATCGATTGGTTGCGAGTTAAAATCCCGGCTGGGGATTTGAGCTAAACCCATTCTCAGGGGTCGATAAAACGAGTCCCACTTTGTAGGGAAGTCAACAGTGGTTCTTACCATGAAAAATCACTCATTTCTCACTCTTACTCAAACTCCTCTTCCACCCTGCCTTCCCTTCTCCATCACCAACACCATCACCCCCTTTTCCAAATTCCTTACCCATTCATCACCCTCATCATTAACCGGTCGTGCTCGTCGTCACTTTCATCATCGTTTATTTCGCACATCATCATCGTCGACATATTCGTGCACTGCCGCCCTTTTACTCAACTCGTCACATTTCTGCTGTAAAAATCGCGATTTGTTTTGCGCCTTACTTTAGGCGCTATGTAAATCAAAATAGGATAAGATAGACTCATCCCTACCAGAGGTTTGTGGATGTTACAAGATAGATGAGCACCGCTTCAATGCTCATTTTAACAAGATGTAACTCTTCTTGGTTCTTTCGGTAAAGTCACGTAGAAGGAAAATAATAAAATAAAAATAAAACATAATAAAATAATTCTCACGACGTTTCGGCCACAACGCAAGCAGCCGTCTTCATGTGGAGAGCAGGTCTGTCGAGAATTATTTTATTGTTTTATTTTTATTATTTTATTATTTTCCTTCTACGTGACTTTATCGAAAGAACCAAGAAGATGAATCCCTGCAGTCACGAAAGCTTTAAATCGAAAAGATGTATCTCTTTCAGTTGACTTCATGCATTAACGTGAGAAAAAAAATCTACAATGCAAGCATCTTGTTGAAGGCCAGTTATGCAAGCATAAAGTCGGCAGACTATCACATTGGCTAGATGTCATATTGAACAAAGGCACAATATATGTATTTTTAAAATCCTTTATATTAAGTTCGCTTGCTTGCTTGCCTGCGTGCTTGCGTGCTTGCTTGCATGCTTACGACCGTGTAAATCTTTTGGTCGTTTTTTAACCCACTTCCCGTGATCCAATCGAGTTGACATTTTCCACACAGACTCGTTGTGCGTGACAATTAACGTTCGTGAAAAAAAATTTCCAAAATGTTACACTTTTTAGGCAAAAAAAAATTATTTTACATATATTCAAATATAACTCATTCATGGCTTTGGCTGAACGTAACAGTGTAAGAGCCCAGAGCGTAACACCTCCACAGGCCGTGGCGGAGTAGCGCAGTTGGTAGCGCCCTCGCTTCCCATGCCAAAGGTCGTGGGATTGATCCCCGCGTCCTCCACAGGCGAATATATTTTTTAAATCCTTTATATTAAGTTCGCTGCCACGCATATAAAGGATTTATAGTGAAAAACTTTGTTTTTACGTGTTATACTTATTAAAATATATAATTTCAGTCAAAGTTTAATAATTCCAAGTGATTTTTTTGGTGCACAGACAGCAAAAATACAAGTAATTACTTGACCCTGTACTGTATTTAATATTGACCAGTAGCAGTAAATCACATATGGCCTAACCTCGCTCTGTATTTTAGAGGATGATATTTAACCATGGACATTAATTCACGTGAAAGTAAGAATTTTGACTGCACAGGTGGTCTGGGCCCCTCCCCCCATCCCCCTCTCAACTCTCAGGCTCAGTGTGCTGTGCATTGTCACGTGAGGACATGTGGCTGCTGAACGTAGAGGCATGTGCACCAGAAATTAAGAGCCTTACTTTAAACAAATAAAGTTATTGCACATCCACAAAGTATACAGAAAATAGCTTGTTTGGTTAAACGGCGTAAAAATTCCATACATTTGCCCTAAAAGGAAAAATTACGTACTCTATGTATAATTTGGGACATTTCAAGCTAGAGACCTTCTTCGTGACATCTCTATGATGTTTGTTATTTGTGCCTATGCACCATTGTTAATGGAGTGTCGCAATAAATGGTTAAACGAAAGGATGTTGACGTTATTATACATATATTTTTTCAAAATATACCCGCTGCTTTGAAACGCAATGAGAGGATTCACATGCATCAGTAAAATGGTTTGTGTGGATGGATATGTGCCGTACATTTTGTTTTTATCAGTTTGTGAAATAGCCAGTATGGTTGGGGGAATATTTTCTTAAAGGACAATTATCTCGTAAAAAAAGAAGCAGACACTGAGATTAGGCTAAACCTCTCTCCCTTGGTATTCGGTGTGTCTGAGTTGTGTTAAACCCGTTATTCCCATTGCAGCAGTGACAGTTTAAAGTCTGCATATTTTCACTTTTACTTTCTAATGGCATTGGTCCTTTGTGTGTTTAATTCAGCTTCAGCCAAAAGTCAAACACGCCATTAAATGGAGCTTAATCTTTCAGGCTGGTACAGATAGTAAATGTTTATTGTGGTTCAATATCGTTACATTTAATGGGATTGCTTAATCAATTTTAACGTGGTCTCATTTTCAGCCAAAAAAATGTAACAATCAGAAGATAATATTGACACATCTCACCAAATGCAGTCACAATATATGGCCCTTTGTCAATCCACTTCTGGATGACAGTCTTAATCTAAGTTGTCTTGTGGTTGTTGTTGTTGTTGTTGGTTGTTTGACTTGCATCCCACTGGGATTTTTGCACACAGCGTTGGTGTACGGTGATTTTTTTTCTGCAATGTTTTGCTGTCTTTCTTGGGTTTTCTGTTTGCACTTAGTCACATATTCACTTTAAGATCTTTTTTTTTCATGTTTTGGTTTGTTGCGGTTGCTCCCGATTCAAGAGCCGAATGGCTCACAGGGCTATACCTAATAAATGAACTTGAAATTGAACTTTCGGCGGTCTGCATTTAAATAACGACACCGTGCTGGTCAAGTGTCGCTTGGCGAAGGAGGCACTCAGCACTGGTGCAGATATTACCACTGATGTCAGCTGTGCCTGGGAATTGAACTCAAGTTACCGGGCTCATAGCGGAGTGTGCTAACCACTGTGCCACTGCTCACCGCAACTAACAATAGATGTGTACGTATATATACACAATTGCCCGTGATTCATACAATTTTACTGAAACCGAATAAATATTTTTTTTTTAGTGCGGATCACTGCCGATATTTGAATGATGTATCGGATTGTCAATGGCAAGCTTTCTTTAATTTTTAAAAGTAGTGTTGGTATTGCGTTGATCACAAACGTGTTAGTTGGAAACATGCATGCCTTGGAAACCATTCCCATGAATTGATATATCTCTGTGACATTTTGTGAACTTTAAGGGACTTCTATTCGCATGTCCTTGGTTTAGTGGTTGGCAAAGCAAACCAAACTGGCCTGTGCCAGTCCTACTGCTCAGATAGCAATGTTATTTATGCAAAAGTAGGGTCCCATATTAAAACGAGCATTGGTGGACACTCATCTCGAAATTCCACGTTGTCATGGCAGGAATCATGTTTGTTCCTCTTTAAATTAGCCTCTACCCCTCAGTTCTGGTCATTCACCCTGGTTATCTTTATTTTCTACTTTTCACACGTGGCGCATTGCGAACTACGGATGAAATGCGCGTTAGAAATGTAAATGAGTTGTATTATCATGATCAATCACCATTGTCATCGACGGCCGTGATCTATCAAACGAGATGATGTGCCATCGTATCTTTCATGGTGTCCGAAAGCAACAATCCATCTAGCTCTTGCACATGAGCCGATCTCATCTCTCCATATCGGCGGTGTAAAAGCACTCCTGGGCATGGTGCCTCTTACGGCTGTCACTCCATCGCGAGTGCTGAACACCGGCCAACATTCTTTCGAGCGAGGTGTACGGAAATACGTTAGTTGAACTTCTTTCGCACCGTACGTAGCCAACCGTGACGATCGGAGGTAACGATGCCCATGTTATGTGCTTAATGTGGGCTTTTTTAAATGTATGTATGCATGTAAGAACGGGATAGAATTCGAATCGAGTGAGGCAATTTCGCTGTCCTAGCCTACTTTCCTTAAAAGAAACATCATGTTGACTGGTCATTATTGATTATATTAAAACTCAATAAAGGTCGATTATCCCTTGTCAGTAAGAACTGGAACTCCGTAGTGAAAAAAGGATGGTTACAGCATTATTCGTTATTACATATTTGTATTTCCTGAGGAACGTTTTTAATTACATTCTATACTTTTACCCAAAAGCTATTGACAATATAGGCACAGTCAAATCCACACTTTTATTTGAAAGTCGTATGCTCGTCATACAACATTTAGATGCCACAGCATGACAAGCAGATTGTGTTGAACACATCTGGCGAACTGCTGAGGCCAGTTTCTTAAACGCGCAGAACACAATTGCCTCCTGCCCTGCTGCATCCACCTTTGTGGCTGTTGGCGGAGGTGATGGCATAAAAACCCTGAAAGCAGGGGCCTTGACAGCGCAATTATTCCCGTTCTTTTGTACATTGGGAGACCAGGAGTGAGACCTGGACACCCGGCTTGCTTGGCGTGCTCGCCTCTGGCACGTGAATTTGCATGCACAGCTCTCTCGTTCTCTCTTTCTCTCCATTCACGGGGTTGAGACCTTGTCAGTGAGACACAAAACATTGAGGCGGCCTCAGCACGTGGCAAAAATGGCACGAACGCAAAACCGAAACTTCTCACGGAATAGAGTGGCACGTTGCATGGCACGTGCGTGTAGTGTAACGCACACGGAATTAGGAGCGGGAGTGAGGCTATTTAGAGAAGACGGTATTCCAAAAAAAAATATCATACCTAAACTAATGTCAGGGTGACGATCCGTTATTGCGTACTAACCGATAAAACGCAGTCAGCGTGACCGCATTGATAAACGCGTGGCTGTAACAATCGGATGCGTGAAACAATATCTCACTGTCCAAAAGTTTTAATCACTCTTCACGTAGTATGGTCTGGTGCTTTTCGCAATTTGCGGAGGAGTGATGGGCGTGCGAGCCTTGAATAGCTGCTCGTGTCTCTAAATTTAATGTTTCAATAAATACCCTGCACGGACGCTCAGGCGTGCAGGGCAATATCAGGTGTGCAACTGGGTTCCACGTGGGTTTTTTGTTGTTGCGTAATCTAAATTCAACACTCGATGAAACCTGTTGCCTGAGCCGACGTGCAGATTGAAGAATTCGGCCTCAGACAAGTGACTCATCCTCCTGTGTTATCTTCTGAGCCACACGTCCGAGCCGTCCTCGCCGCGGTTGTGGATTTTCATTTGGCCCGTGCAGGAATTACTGGATGTTTTGCTTAAAGGACCTTCCGAAAACCCGACGTTGCATTTCATAAAGAATAAACCTCAGTGGCGAGAGGTCGCCGAGGTCACCGAGGTCAAGATCATAACTGGGAGAGGTGCAGTACAGGCGGTCATTTCAACATTGCGATCAATGTAAACCAGCAGCGATCTGCGAAATTCCTGTAAGGGGAATTACATCATTGGGCAGACATGGCGATGATGTAGGAAAATAACAAAAATGCTTTTCAGCTAGCGGTGGTCCGTCACACGTAATGCTACCCATTGATGTAAAGATTACAGCGAGGCGAGACAAAAAAATCCTCTGCTGGGGGTTATTGAGGTGTCGTGCGTGGAAAAGGTGACGATATTGGAAAAATATCACGCGGGGGGACGGTGGGAGGGGGAGAGGTGGTGGGGGGGGGTGCGACTCCTCCAGTCTGCAGTGCGGCAGGAGGAAATAAAAATAATAAAGCGTGAACCCCAATGGTCCTGTCAGAAATGTACAACATTTGAAAAATGTGCCGACATGTGTCAAAACACAGCCGGCGGTAACACGGCGCAGAGCGGTAATGCTCGCAGCGCACCGCACATTTCTGTCTGTGACAGTGCCGGCCCTTTGTCCGATGCACTTCATAGTTCCTCGAGTGAATGATTCCAGCGCTAGGATAAGTTATTAAATCAAGGCAAAGGTGCAGCCACGGCGGCATTTGCTTGCTCACGCAACTGCTCGCGCAAGAAAGGGCCTCCGCTCGTTGGAGCTCCAGGGGGCATTTTGACCCCACTCTTACCCGCTGGCCAAGCGACTTCGAAATAGGTGGGCGTACCCACACTTTACCCCACCACACACCACCTGGCAATCGACGAACTGCGGTGTAGCCATTTATACCGCTCGGTGGGCAAGTGCCGATCTTGAAACCTCTCTGGGTTGTAAGTCCAGTGCAGTCTTACACCATGGCAGCTTCCCAGACGTCACAGAAACGACCTCTCCCTTTGTGCCGATATGTGTCCTCTCTCTGTGTGTCCTTGTGATGTCTGTCTGCTTGAATGTCTGTCTATAGTTTTCTAGTTAGATTTTTGTTGCTAATTATTTTATGCCTGATGATGATTGCTTGTGTTGCAATCGAAACGTCGTAATATGCTATTATTTCATTTATTATTTTTTCTTTAGACGTAACTTAACCGAAAGAACCAAAGAATAATTCCTGCAGTCACGAAAGCTCCAAAATTAAGACGTGATTGTTGAAGTCTACCCGGGGGAGCATTAGCACGGCAATTTGTGCACTACGTTATGAACCTGGGCACGTGGGTTTGAATCCTGACCGTGGCTAACGTCAGTACCACGTGATATCTACACCAGTCCTGGAGCCTTCACGAAACTGCACTCAAGAGCACATTTGAAGTGTGGTCAAACAACGCTCATGACTGACGTAGCATGAGGAGGCCTTCGTTCAGCGGTAGATTGAGACAAATTTGTAAATACATGTTTTGATTATCACAATATAACATTATTTCTGTGTTTCAAGTACTATACAATGTTAAACATTTGATGAACCGTGCGTACTGTAATTGTGGATTTTTTTGCGTGTGTTTTGATGATTGTTTGTTTGTTGTTTTTTTCCCAGGACACAAAAAACATTTTCGAGTAAGAAAATGGAATGAAGAAAGGAGTCCAGTCTTTACTTTCTTAAAACTATTTTCAAAGATCTCTTTGCAACAAAATGTGTACATACATCATAATTTTTTGCTGGGAAACTACGCAATTCATTTTAAGATCTGATTGATTTTTTTATCGATTAATACTCTTCATTCATAATAACGGTGTTTGGGTTAGATCACGTGAGTATAAATGTGTCGTAACCCTCCACCACCCGACACAGCCAGTAAGGTTCGTCACGGAAACAACGCGCCAATTAGTTACTACTTTAGCCCACCGGTGTGTTGGAGAGTAAACTCACAACATTTACAATTTGAGTATTTACGCGATCTAACCCAAAATCCTTTATTATGAATAATATTGGTCGCCAAAGCCTACGTGTTAATACTCTTCATACACGCACTTCCACCAGAGGGTTTTTTTTTTATTGAAGGTTCTTTGAAAATGTTCATAGAGATGTACACACACAAACAAATACTTAAATTATAATCTCATATAGTCTCCAATACGCCATTTTATATAGTTGGTGTCAATTTCTCTTTTATATGCTTTAGTCGCTTCAGTGATCTGCTACTAAATGAATCAGTGTGCAAACGATGAATGCAACAATTAATCTTCGTGAGCGAGGGAATATATATTGTCCAATGAGTTTATTGAAACTTCATTTGAGTTTTCAAAAACTCAGACCAGGTGGCTTATGGGTAGAGCGAGTGGCTTGCAAGCGAGTTCAAATCCTGGGTTTGGGGGAGTTGATTCGGCTCATCATAAAGCTGGTGCCATGTTGTGGGGAAATCGTCAGTGGTCGTCCTATGAATGAACTCGGCCCCTGCCATGGGAATGTAGAGTTTCCACTGCTGGTTCTTTCGGTAAAGTCACGTAGAATGGAAATAATAAAATAATAAAAATAAAACATAATAAAATAATTCTCACGACAGTTTCGGCCACAACGCAAGCAGCCGTCCTCAGGTGGAGAGCAGGTCTGTCGAGGAGACAGAGTCTGTTATTTTTATTATTTTATTATTTCCATTCTACGTGACTTTACCGAAAGAACCAAGAAGATGAATCCCTGCAGTCACGAAAGCTTTAAATCGAAAAATAGGACATGAGAACTCATTAAATAAAGAAATGACTTTGACTTCGTTTTGATTGATAATAGTTGTGTTCCTTAAACAGCCAACGTTTGGTTAGTAACAGCAGCCAGTGTTTGTAGTTAACGTTTTAGTTCATGTTTTAAATATGTTTCTTTCCCTTTATGCAACTTTGTCGTGAATATTAAACATCCCAAAAAAGCAAATTTGGGGACTGGTGCATTTATATCACTTAATTGCCAAACATTGGCAACTGGAAGCAGAATCAGAATGTCTATTTATACTGCAGGAACGCGATGAACTATGACGCTCTTTTTCACAGATGCCCAGTAGTCATCCGTGAAAAAAGCAATCGAGGTTTCCATGAAAATGTTTATCGCAGCGAAATTATTCACTGTGACATTCACGTGTGTGCTCTTTGCAATTATTATGAATTCCACGGTCGTACTTTGGCTAACTTGTTTATAATACAATGTCGGCATGAAATAAAGCATTTGAACAACTTTGGTTATTTTTGGTCTGATGTGAATGCGATTCTCTTCTGACAACTTAATATATTTTTTATAATGTATAATAATAATAATAAAAATACATAAACTTCCATACAATGCAATAAGGCAGGTTCTAACACTGTGTAGGTTTTCGCGGTTGTGCTGTATTTTACTTCCAATGTTCATGATGGAACTAAAGAAGCACCCGCAACGTGGAGTGAAACGTTGGACATCGTTTCGATTTAAAGCTTTCGTGACTGCAGGGATTCATTTTATTATGTTTTATTTTTATTATTTTATTATTTCCCTTCTACGTGACTTTACCGAAAGAATCAAGAAGTTGGACATCGTACCAAACAAGACGTGTCACATCCCGACAACACACTGGACGGCGAGTAGGCAGCAGCTAACACAACATCTTGCCTCTTCGCTTAACTTGTAACTTTTTAAAATTCACATAAAATTCCCACATGCGAGATTTAGCAACAGCAAACACTCTGATGACTTCGGGAGTCTCTGAGCTTTATGACCTCTGCTTTGATTCCAAGAAATGCCACGCTTAAATTACGCAAACTGAGTGGCAACGTCAGAGCTCAGAGTTCTGAGTAGATTCCTCGGTGCCAGTGTCTACCTAAAGACCTACATACGTGATAGAGTGCTAGCCAAGGAATTTAACACATCCGAGCGCCTGCCCATTGAGGAGATGGAGCAGTGAAATGTAACTAGGGTGCACGTGCTGGGTGGATTGTAACAACGCCGGAGCACGGAAGGTGGTGGCGGCGACTTGGGGATATCTTCACCCAGCAGTGGATTGACCATGGCGATAAGAAAACGTGCTCTGATGAATGCATGGCGGGTATGATGGCGGATAGTTGTCATAGCTTTTCGGCATTGGGCACTGATAACAATGTTAACGGTTGTAGTTCAGATTAGGAATGTATAAGGTGTAGTTAAAAAAGAAATGAGACGTAGAGAGTAGTGAATAATATTATTGTGATGAAACACACACAATGTCTTTCATACGGTGTATTGGGATGAAGATATTTTGTGCATTCATATTTTTGAAAAAAAAAATTGTAGGTGGTTGTAAGTATGTGAAGTGCGCATAACTGAATAAATGTACAGTAATTCCTCGTTTAACGTGGTAGATGCATTCCTGAAAAGTGCAACATCGAGCGAAAAATGCTTTCAGCGAAAACAATCTCCCCATAAAGAACGTCACGATAAAGTTTGGCGAGATACGATGTACTACGACGCACACACGGTGAGATAGCGACACAAACGACTCAGGGTATGCCGCTGCATTACTTATATCATTCCATGAACTGTATTGTACCTCTCGGCCACGCAGCTCAAGAGAGTAATTCGCCGTTGACCACTACAGAAACTGAGTTATATCAGCGCGTGTTCCACGTTATAACGGGCGAGTTTAGCATTATAACGGAGGGGGTGGGGGGCGTTCCGCGTTATAACGGGCGCATTCTGCGTTGTACGAAAAGTGTTTCGCTAATGGAAAAAAAACGCGTTATAGCGAAAACGCATTGTGTGAACGCCACACGTTAAGCGAGGACTTGCCGTATATGGATACGTTCCACAGCGCACCCATCAGCCGCTGGGTTTCTGCGACACAGCGGTGGTGCTGGCTAATTGGGGGCTCTAAGCAGAAACTCCAAGTGATGTAACAGGAGAGATGGACAAGATTGAGAAATGAAGAGATTAGAGAAAAGAGGTATAGATTAGGCAGAGATGTAGTGAAATAAGAGATGTAGACAAGAGACAAATATGGAGTTGGTTGAGGGAAGAGATGATAGAGATGATAGATATAAATTAGCCTTGTTGCGTCATTTATAACTTTATCATTATTTAAATTTGAGCTGATATATTGGTTCACCCTAATTTTTTTCATGAATCCAGGGCCCCTTGAGCTGTTTGGGGCTCTTGATTGCTTATGCTTCGTGCCACCACTGCTCCCGCAAAATCCAAATCGTCCCGTGATGATGAACTTTAAAGCCCAGAAGGAAAAACTGGAGGACACTTCCACAAATCAGATTTTATCCGACTCCGCGTTGAGGCCCCTGCTTTCCCTGGATTCTGTCTGCCACAGCAGAGGATCTATTTGGCGTGTCACACAGCCGCACCCACGTGGCATTTTAATCCTTGATGAGGCCCACGATCACGCTATTCCAGAAGCTGGAAGAACGACCCAAATTCCCAGGTGACTCACGGTGGCGTGCTGCACAAAAATTACACAACCACAGAGCCAAGTCCGATCCCAATTGGCTCTGCGGTTGTTTTGGTTAATTTTGTTTTGTTTTAATTTAATTGCATGGAATCGCAGAAAAAAGCCCACTCGAGGCGAAGTGAAGATACATTTCAGTAAGGTGAACCGAAGAAGAAGAATAAAAAAAAACCCCAGCTACAGCCACGTTTGTCCAGCTGTATGATGGGGGTGTGGAATACTTAGATTGAGCTCTGCTTACATTTTTTTTGATGCGGCAATCTCGTTCTGCCCCGCGCATTCCCGGGATGTTTGAGTGACAGTGTACACGGTGGAGTTTATGATCCCCCCCACTGACAGCCCGCGCATCCCAAAATCTGACCCTCACTGTGCACAGACACGTGCCCTTCTTTCTTTCTTAATTGGTTTAAACAACAACAACAACAACAACTTTGCGCGCGCGTGTTGTTGTTGTTGAACGTGTGTACATCCGCGCAGCCCTTTTGTCAGCTTCTACCCCACGAGGGCCTTCCCACGCCGTGTGGGTCATGGGGGGTGGAGGGAGGGATTATTTGACCGCACTTTTCCAAGACCGGTTTGGTCAGCGCTTGTTGTTGGCGAAGGCATGGGGCCATAGACGTTGGAGGAGAGTGCAGTACAGCAGGGGATTGGGCTGCACTGCCAGTTCTGGTGACAGTGGAGAGCCACAGCAGCCTGTATGCCTGTTGGACACCAAGGCCGTAGCCGTGGAGTCAACATTGGTGGGGGGGGGGGGGCAAATCTTCCAGGGGGTCCCTCCACCCCATAAAAACGTCTAAATTTGAAAACGAATTTCCTGCCTAAAATATTAAAAAATTCACCAACACACGGGATGGACTTTTTATTTATGTTTTACAATAATGTCTAATAGTGTATTGTATTACATTGCTCTGTTTTTTTCTTTTTTACCTTTTCTTGTTTCATTGTATGTAATGGCAGAGATTAGGGATTAATAAAGTACAACCATAACCACAATCATATAAACTGAAATGTATTTTATAGCAATATAATCGAGGAGTTAATCCATTGTGTTGGGAATTTTACTAACTAATAAAGTAGGCGATTGAGGTTTTGCTTCGTCGTATGTATATTAAAAAATCTGATTAATCGTGTTTATAAATGTTGTAAACATATAGAATCAAACACAACTTAGATAACGCGTGTGTTGTACGATGCTGAGCAGTTAGTAATGCGCTGCGCTCTGAACCCTAGCAACCTGAGTTTGATTCCCGGCCATGGCTAGAATCGGTGGTGAGTAATATCTTAGCTTGTATGGGGCCCGTAACTACCTTGAACAATCTGTGTCGTGAATTTGATCAAACAAACCCCGTGATCAACACCTTATCCTTCATCCAGCTCATGGATACGAAACAATGGGCTGCTCTAAGAACATAACCAAGACTAACATTGGATTGCCGTTCCTGGATACTGGAATTGATGTCGCACTATGTCGATAAAATATTGGTATATATTACATAAGTTACGTGGCTAATTCGTTAGTATTAATTAAATGTAAAATACAATCAAGAATACGAACAGTATTTTTGTGACTTGGTGACAGACAGACTGAGAAGCTCGCGATCAGAAGGGTGTGAGTTGAAATCCTGGTTGGGTTGGCGCGGGTTGACTCAGCCCATCCATCCCTCCGGGTTCCATAAAACTATAGACCACATGGTTACGAAGTCACCAGCGGTTTTTTCTATGGAGAGACTTGCCCCTGCCATAGGGTTGTGGAATTTCCACCCGTTGGCTCAAAGCCGCAAACAGGAGCCGAGCAACCTCCCGAGCGCTCTGTCGAGCAGGAAAGAACCGTTTCGAAATCGCGTGTATTCATATGTAAATCGATGCACTGACTCATTAACAACAACAACAACAACAACATCACAGCTCCATACATACACACCTGCTCTTAGAAGCTGTGAAAGTCAAGGTTAGTCGCCTATTCCAATTTTGCCTTTTTTCTTTTGTATTTTCAAGCGTGGGCTTGCGGGTCTGCATCTCTCCACGTGGGTTCTCGTCAAAGTCAGTTCCCGCTGCTTTCGGGGGTCGAACTCTGCAAGTCAGGCGAGTGGGGTTAATGGAAACGCGGACAGGACCACCTGACGTTACACTGCACAGACACCTGAATCATGAACCGCATTTCATTCCTCCGCGTCAGTGTAGAATGGAAGGATTGCGTCAGGTATAATAATTTAAATGTCGGTAGCGAGAGAAGATAAAAATTCAACAACGAATGCCTCTTCTGTAAAGGCAATGTGGCTTACGTTATTTTTTGGGTTTTTCGGTGAAGTCACATAGATAGGTTCAAATAAAATAACAAAAAACAAAAACTACTGTTTGTTAACCAAAAAACTACGACGTATCATAGTTTACTTACATGAACATCAGCTGCCCCGCCTATGCTGCTGACACTTGGACGACGCCCATTTTTAAACCTTTATAAACAGTTTGCCTTTAGAGGCTAACCCCCTTTTCCTGATGACGACGCTTGTGTTGCGGTCGAAACGTCGTAGTTTTTTGCTATTTTCTTTGAACCTATCTACGTGACTTTACCGAAAGACCCAAAGAATATGAATTATTGCAGTCACGAAAGCTTCAAGTCAAGTGTTGACTTTCATTAGTTTATGCTTTACATGTGTTGCCAAAAAACTGTTTAATAGTGTACAAAAGTGATTATCATGTTTTTATATTTAAATAGACTGGAAAACAAAACAATGAATAAAAACAATAATAAAATAGCAGAGGCTTTTAAAATATAGGATGATCCGTTTATAGATACCCCACTCAACTAATTTATAGGAATAAAAACATTTTAATTCAAAGCCTCTGCATATCTCCCGCCAATATTAATGTACTTAGATATATATATTAACTCTCTCTCTCTTTTGTCAGACGCGAAGCCATTGGTTGTCAGAGTTTATACTTTATATTTCTTGACATAGCGTACTCAACTATAGCTGATAATTATATGTTTTGACGTTATACTTTTTTGTAATAACAAACCTACAGTATTTCAATCACCGTTGAGAAGAAAGATAGCAATTATAAATCAGTCGGGTATCCATTAATGGATCAGCCTGTACATTTAATTGGAATGAAAACTGAAATAAATACCCCAATGTGTACAAGCTCAAGGGGCTGATCGTGTTGCCTATCGAAGCTTTGATCCGCAAGGAATAACGCCTCAGGGTTATTTTTGTCGGCTTTGTTTAATTACTTTTCAAAAACACACCATTGCTTTTGAAAACACATTCTTTGCAAAGCTAATATTGACAAGTTATCAAACAGTGCGCTTACAAGACGCAGCTTAAAGGGTTCGCAAAGAATGTCACGCCCTTTTATTGACATTTTGTTCATAAATTATATGTAGGAAATTTGTTTGCTTCAATTTCACTTCGTAATAATAATAAACGTACTGCGCTGTGCTATGAATCCTTTTTCCTGAGTTTGATTCCCAGCCGTGGCTGACATTGGCAGCGAGTGACATCCAAAAAACTACCCCCGTGACTGACAATGTAAGGGGAGGCCCTCATCCAGCAGTGGATTGGACATCAAGATTATCCTTGCCCATACAGCCCATCCATGAAGTGACTTTATACAATCATCTGTGTTTATAGTTTTATACATATATACACACCTGTGTTCATTCAGACGCTGTCTTTCCGACAGACATGTTCTTCACCTGAGGACGGCTGCTTGCGTTGTGGCCGAAACGTCGTGAGAATTATTTTATTATGTTTTATTTTTATTATTTTATTATTTCCCTTCTACGTGACTTTACCGAAAGAACCAAGAAGATATACACACCTTGCTAGACAACGTTTTAACATGCCCACAACAACAGGGCAACTCTCGAAGCAGAAACGTGTGTACGTGAAAGCCGCCTGCGAATTGTTTACGCGCGGTGTCTGCACCACAGCACAAACAAATGAGTGCACGGGACGGTGTTAGGCCGGCGCACATTCCCCCGGTGCCTGCATTGTGCGCGAACTTGTTGATTTGTATCGAAGGACCCAGACGAACTGCTTGCAGGATGTGCGGGCCAAGGAGGCACGGTTGGCTTGACATGCGACTTGCCGGGGGAAAAAGGTGTCATAATTGGGACGCTCCGTTTGCCTCGACGACTTCCACCCTCTCTCGCCCGGCCGCGGGGATGCCGTGTTATTGTCGGGGGGGGGAGGGGGGGGCCCATGAACCACGCCGAACATGTCGGCGATCATGCGGGGGTCCGGCACACGGAGCATGAGGGCGGAATGAGAAACACACGGAGGGAACTCACGAAAACGCACGGCACAAAGGAAAACACGCACACCTCAGCGGGCATGACTTCCTCCGGTATCATGTTCCAGTGCCGGGCTTTTGTTGTTGTTGTGGTGTGTCACCCCACGCATGATGTGCTACGTTTCGCTATGCTCAGGCATATACACGTCGCTTTGTTTTTTACGAAGCCGGATTGGCCAGACCTGGCCAGAAAGTGAAAATATTAAGAAAACGTTCTTTGCACTCAATCCGAGGTGTTGTTTCCAAGATTCAACACCGCGGTTATGACCAACTGAAAGTAACTTTTAATTTATAGTAATTACAATGATGATTTAAATGACTGACAAAAAGTTTAGCGTTTAAATTTTTTGCTCACAGTAATTGCCGCTGTTGTTGTTTTACTTTGGATTCCAACATTCTGAAACCCGACTAAGATCATATTCACAAAGATACAAGCAAATATTAGGTTTATTTGATTTAAACCTACAGAATATTGGCAACATTCGGAATATTTGTCGAGTAATTACATGGAATTTACGAGGACCTTGCGCTCTCGGGTCTTCTTTTACCACCCCTTGTATATTTCTGAACACATTTATGCGTCTTTATTGAATGCGGCTTGCCATTTCCCGCACATAATCACCGTGACTTACTGTTGCATCGATGCCTCCACAGCACGTACATTGCATTCTTGAACTAAATCTTTATTTTTAATTTAGTACCGAAACCCACCTCTCCCCCACTGGGTCAGCTAGGGTCAAGGGCCTGTCCAAGCTGGCAAGAGAAGAACATGAAATACGTGGAGCCAGCAAAACTAATCTTTATGTCCTCATCACGTCAGCCCCGAATGAAAGGTGGATCATTTATCAAAACACACGGCTCTTCCAATATGGCCTTTGGAATTCCTTTGTTTCATCAGTGGAGGGATTTTTATTTGTGCGAGTCGTTTTTTAAGGGGAGAAAAAACAAAACAATAATCTTCATGACCGTTGATCTCATCCTGAAAATGTTCTAAGTAGTAATCATTTATCAATCAATCATTCCGCACCGCAACATGTGAACTTTGTAACTGTGCAGCGTTGCCTGATTACGTGATGGCTCACAACTTCACATGAGCTCATGCAGGTATGTCATAGTGCGATAACTATGGAGGGCAGTCCACGACGTTTGAAATGCGAGTGCCAAAATTGCGCAGAAATATGATTGGCTTTGCCTCTTCGGCAAATATCTCGAGTTTCCAAGAAATTCTCACCTCAAGTCAGCCGAGATGAAAAAAGATCAGGTTCAGAGCGCAGCTACATCTGGATTAAAATATATATATACACTCCTGCGTCACGAGCGCTTGATTCTCCAGTTCATTACGACTACTGGAGCACTGCAAAACCAATCAACGCAACCCTCATTTCGATCATCTATTAGGCATAGCCATGGGTAATGGACCCCTGCTAACGCTGATCACTTGCTCAACAGAAATGAGGAGTTTGTGCTCTGTAGCTGTTATGCCATGTGTGTATGGGCACATGTGTGTATGGGCACATGTGTGTATGGGCACATGTGTGTATGGGCACATGTGTGTATGGGCACATGTGTGTATGGGCACATGTGTGTATGGGCACACGTGTGTATGGGCACACGTGTGTATGGGCACACGTGTGTATGGGCACACGTGTGTATGGGGGGAGCGGTGTAGCGGTTAGCGCGCTGCGATACGAACCTGGCGACCCGGGTTCGATTCCCACTCACGGGCCAACATCAGTGACGATTATCTGAACCGGCGCTGGGTCTCCCCTAGGTTGACTCAGCCTTAAATGTGTCCCTGGTGTGGTGTGTAAACATTGGTCCGTTATTGCTTCGTGCCAAGCAAGCGAACATTAAAATGTGGTAACACTGTTGTAATTCGTCCGAGAAACAAATGGCATGTGCCCATGGTGCAGAAGCGAAGTCTGCAATTGGGAGGTCCAGTTCTGACCTGTGCCGAAATATTCTGGTTCTCGTCCAAAATACTTGACCTTAGACTTCGGGCTTTAAACATTGGGGGGAACAGTTTACGCAAGCACCGGTCTTTTCTTTTCTCCCTTTCTCTCTCGCAAGAAGGACAACGAACACCATCTGGCACCGCACACATTGGCACCCTGTGAGTGAACAGTCAAAAGGTGCTCATTTATTATTGAGAATAACAATGGCACACAGAGACCTCAACATGGACGTGAGCAACAGAAGTGGTCAATGTCGATGGCTCAGTGTAGAACAAGGCATTTCGGCCTTTGTGAGCACGATGTTTTGTTGAACTTCCTTCGCACCGTACATAGCCAACTGTGCTCATCGGAGCACTGAGCAGATGGCGCTGAGTCTGCCAATTGGGCCAGCGGCTGCTTTCGAGTTTTGAGGGAGAATCGTTCCCAATTCCAAGCCCAAATCCGAGCCTCTTTTGCGAGCATTTGTTGAGGTATGTGTTCAACAGCGTTGCCATCTGCCCACTGACGACACGTGACAGTGTCATGGTCACTCGTGCACATGCGGCCACGCGCCTCGAGGCAACCTTCATGCAAAAGGGAGCTAGAGAAGTTGGAGAGGAACTCTCCTCTCGCGACGGAAGTGTTTCTCGGCACGGACGTTTCGGACTGAAAATCGCTTCCAGGGGTGGAGCGGTCGTGTGGCACCGTGGCTCAATGCTGCACGTGCCGAGTTCGATGCCACGCCACTCGTTGTACCACCCTGGCACATCACCAGCTCGTACTGACCAGTTCTAGATTTGAAGCTTTCGTGACTGCAATGATTCATCCTCTTAGTTCTTTCGGTAAAGTCACGTAGGTAAAAAAATGAAATTAAAATAAAACAATAAAATCACGACGTTTCGGAGGCAACACAAGAACCCGTCATCAGGTGGGACCGTCACAGCCAGATTTGCTGCATCAAGTGAGGGAGGGATTCCCCCTTGATGCAGCAAATCTGGCTGTGACGGTCCCACCTGATGACGGGTTCTTGTGTTGCCTCCGAAACGTCGTGATTTTATTGTTTTATTTTAATTTCATTTTTTACCTACATGGTGACTTTACCGAAAGAACTAAGAGTACGTACTGACCAGCTTGGCGAAGCATAGCGACTGCAACTCGCATGGCCGACGCGGTGTGAGGAGGGCTTCATTTAACAGGGGATTCACAAATAGACGTACGTTATTTTACATGTTTAATTCATAGGGTTTCAGTGAAGTGAAAAAAGTAAAACTCAAAATGCACTGGCTAATTGTACATATAAGTATGGTAAGTAAATCCAACTTTCATTACTTTTCAATATAAATTAACCTCTATACACCGAATATAAAACTTACAGGAATCCCTGCCTTACCATAATGCGTTAATAATAATAATACTCAGACACGTATTAGCCGAAGTAAGTGTTCGCGCGAGTGTGTGGTACAATTGTTGTTCTTGAACTTTTGACCTGAACAGCTATCAACCAACTTTCGCTGTTCGGGATTGCCTGTGCATTGTGTGTGAGTCTCGGAGACGCTTGGATGTACAGAAAGACGGGTGGACAGGAATGACAGCATTTTGGAGTTATGTTGCATTGACCTTTCCTTTTGACCTGAAAGCCATTCTATGTAATACGATGTACACCCTGGACATCCTCTCAAGCAGCTTTACGGTGTGTGAAACGTAAACTTGTTTGCTCTTAGGCACGCTAAACTGACGTGCATGAGTTTACAAGTTGTCGTGACACTGTCATTTGGCATTGACACATTGGACATGCCTTGGGTTACTTAAAATTATCATTTATTTCCACCTCACCGTCTTATCCTCTCGTATCACTCTACTTGCACAGGTCCCCGCAGGATGTTGGGAATGGTGTGATCTTGAAATTAATCCGGGAGCGGACTGGGAGTCGGTGGAACGAACACAACCATCGCTGTGTAGTGGTCACAACTTCTTGGTTCTTTCGGTAAAGTCACGTAGAATGGAAGGCGCTCTTCCCCCTCCATCCCAGCTTAAATAGACGCTCCAAGCCTGGGGTGTGTCATTCAGACTCTGTCTTCTCGACAGATCTGTTCTTCACCTGAGGACGGCTGCTTGCGTTGTGGCCGAAACGTCGTGATAATTATTTTTTTATGTTTTATTTTTATTATTTTATTTTGTCCATTCTACGTGACTTTACCGAAAGAACCAAGAAGATGAATCCCTGCAGTCACGAAAGCTTTAAATCGAAATTTTGTGGTCACAATTTACAGGTGTGGGCGATGAGTCTGGCAGCAGCATTTAGAATGTTCTCGAGTTTGGAGGTGATGCATTCTGGGAGGCCGTAGATGAGAAAGCGGCAGTAGTCGAGTCGGTCTGCGATGAAGACACGGATGAGGCTCACAGCGGCAGCCGGGGTAATGAAATTTGCGGATGGTGGGGTCGTTGAGCGGATGAAAGTGTGAATGAAGCCTTGCAGAGTTGAGGTACGATGGAAGTGAATGAGAGCTCGAGATCAGTGGTGATGTTTCATGTTTCACACACTCTCGCCCAGTGACACGTCAGAGTTTAGGAGGTGCCCATTCAAACTAGGTTTTTTGTTGTCGTTGCGAGTGGCTCTTTTTGGTGATGGGGAGTGCTCCTCTTTTGGCAAGCACATATCTTTGAGGTTTTCCTGGCATCCTTTCACAGTGTCTTAAAGTGTTGTTGCATTTCGACGAATTTCAATAATGCATTCCGAGGAATTTAAATTGTATTGCAAACTATGTCATGTTCATGAGTATTCACTCCAGTTTCCATGAACACAGACAAATGGCCAGGATGGAGTCAACTAAAAATCTAGCCTGGGTTTTTGAGATCAAGAGTCTTGAGACTCACTGAGGCCTCTTGAGAAAAGCAATTATATATCGGGGGAGATGTTTCCCTTTTTGTCGTGGTAGAATAGACAAATGGTTACTCATGCCGCGGCTGGCGGGATGGTCACATGTTCTTAGGTTTTTTCGGTAAAGTCACGTAGGTAAAACATTTAAATAAAAATTAATAAAAGTAAAATAAAATTAAAATAAAAATCACGACGTTTCGGAGGCAACACAAGCTTCCGTCTTCAGGTGGAACCATCACAGCACGCTTGCTGTATCAAGTAAAAAAAAAACCTCACAGCAATCGTGCTGTGATGGTTCCACCTGAAGACGGAAGCTTGCGTTGCCTCCGAAACGTCGTGATTTTTATTTTATTTTACTTTTATTAATTTTAATTTGAATTTTTTACCTACGTGACTTTACCGAAAAAACCTAAGAATATGAATCCTTGCAGTCACGAAAGCTTCAAATCTAGAAGGGATGGTCACAACCAGAGATAGCTCTGTAGAGCCCGTCTATAGGTTATTTGGGCGCCAGGATGGCAAGATGTTAAATATCTCGCCTGGTATACAGGAGGTCGTGGCTTCAAATCTGACCTTACGCCTGGATATTTGGAGTTTGCGTGTTCTTCCCGTAGTCGTGTGGATTTTTCTCCTTGTCCTCTGGGTTTTCCCTCCACTTTTAGAAACGTGCGTTTAGAGTATTTGGCTGCGATAAATTTCCACGCGGTAATCCACTTCGTTGGGCTATCATTTGTGGCCAGGTCGATTCTGAAAAAGAGCTACACGGCTCAGTGGGCCTTACCGGGTAAAATAAAAAATAGTTTATAGTTTAGAGTTTATTTCAGCATTAGAAGAGATGGGAGTATTTCAGATTCGCCATTTGCGACCTCACAATCGATTGAATGTGGTGTTGTGTGCTGGGTGGACAGAAGCGCAGGGATTTAATAAACTTTTCACCATCGTTTGAACTGCCGCGCCTCGAGATTGAGTTGAACTGTTGACCTCTGAAGTGCAAGTCCGGTGTGCAGGCCATTACATCACAGCAGTTATCCTGACATTTTTTTCCATGACAATTTTTTTTTTAATTAGCCTCACCTTTCCCTCTACCTTGTAAATGGACACAATGTTTTGATAATGACATTGTTTATGGAAGAAATGTGTGTTTTTGCTGCCAGCTTTTGAATTCGTGCCAAGGAGTTGATAACTTGGCTGTCACATCTACATACACACCCCCCTCTCCTCCTCTGGTTTTTTGGCATTAAATAGCCAGCACAAAGTCATTGCAGTTCAGCCAAAATCTCAACGGGGAAATATAAAACATCACAAGTATCGCTACTAATAGATTAAGGATGTTGTTCAGCTAAGGAGATAATGATGCGTCTTCCTTTCATGTTCACAACAGTTTATTACCGTAACAAAATGTCTGTTCTTCAGTTAGATGCCAATATTAAAACGTTATTACTTTATTATGACTATATTTTCTTTTGAAGGACAAAAAAAAACTCTTGCAATATCGGTTCAAATAAGTTAGTCTCTTGTTAAAATAAACACAGTACAAGTTCTGCTAGGGGGAGTAGTAGCACAGTGGTTTGTGCACTGCGCTATGAATCCGGTGGTCTGAGTTCGATTGCCAGCCATGGGTAACATCAGTGGCGAGCAACATCTGAACTGGTCTTGGGCTCCCCTCTTCACCAAAAGTATGGCCACATTACCCATATACAAAAAAAACGCTGAAGAATAAAAGTTAGTACACTTCAACAGGAGCCATCGTATGAGTAAAAAGTGTGGATTGATATAGCCACCAGGTAGCTTCATACTAAAAGGTAAAGGTGCAACCATGCAATTGCTTGCTCACGCCACTGCTAGTGGAAGGGCCTCCACTTGATGAACCTTTCGAGAGCCCCCTCTAGAGGGAATTTTGGCCTACTCTTCCACCCCGATCAGAGATCTTGGAAAAGGTGGGAATACCCAAAATTTGCCCCACCGCATGCAACCCACCGAACGGCTATCTGCGGCTTGTTTATTTATACTGCTGGGAGAATTAAGAAACTTTCTCCGTGTACACTGCTGCATCGAGAGCTCGAACCGGCGACTTTCGGATTGCAAGTCCAGCGTGCCAACCATTGCATCACCACAGCAGCATCCACCTTCAGCGCCGGTCGTTAATAATTCTGGACAGGTGACAGGCGGGTGACAGCCAGGCGCATCTCTCCTTTGTGCGCATTTATTTGTTGGGTTAAGTTCAGACGTGAACAAGCGTGCGCTCGTGTTTATCTTTTTTGCGCACGCGATCCTGGGCACGGGCGCACGATTTTTCGACAAGATGAATATGCCTTTGACAGTTCTGCCATCAGAGACGATTTTTCTTTTTTGCCATTTTCAAGGCTACACTTGAAAAAGTTTGCTTAAGTTATTACCACGCGTTTTTTTGAGAAACCTGGGGGCGTCCGATGGAAGAGTGGCGAACACAACGGGAAAACGCACATCGCGAGGCACACCGCACGTTGGAGGAAGTCAAACACTCTGACATTTAATATTTGAAGCGTGACGTTCACTTCATGCGAATTCAATTCAGTTCATCTTTATTTAACCTCGTTGAGGATCCTTTGACGACACACGACTCGTTTGTGAGGCTGACCTGGGTCAACAAGTGACAACTGAACTAGATTTTCAATCTTGCGGATGTAATGGCCAACTTCCCTCAGGATTCTACACCCTCGTTCCCTTCCGTCATAACTCCCGTTGTTTCACATTGAAACGTGGAGTGGCTCATGTCCACGTTAGCGAATTTCAGACTTAAAAAAAAGTTCGTGATGAAGGTTATTCGGGTTAGATCGCGTAAGTTTAAATGTGTCGTAACCCTCCACCACCCAACACAGCGAGTAAGGTTTGTCAAGTAAACAACGCGCCAATTAGTTACTACTTCAGCCCACCGGTGTGTTGGAGAGCGATTCGCATCATCACGTTGATTCGTGTGGGCTGGTGAAGTGGGGGAGGCTTTGACCAGCTCAGTCAGATATCAATCACCACTGTTAGCCGTGGCCGGCAATGGAACTCAGACTCACCAGGTTCACAGCACAAGGTAAGGACCACTACACCACCACCACCACCACCATCACCACAACGTTTACACTTTCTATGAAAATACAATTCTACATTTATTTCACCGACACCTCTAGTTTACATTATTGGGGCACTGGGGGTCACAGTTTTGAGGTCACGCAAAAGCAAAGCAGAGCCAGACGAAAAGTGTGCCATTATGGACGTGCAGGCACAGCGAGTGTCAGGCCGTACCAACGACGTCAGGGGCACATTAAAAGAGACACTAAACTGAACTATTTTTATTCTTGGTTCTTTCGGTAATCAAAAATTTTTTTTTTTTACCAGGTAAGGCCCACTGAGTTGTGTAGCTCTTTTTCAGGAGCGACCCGGCCACAAATGATAGCTCAACGAAGTGGCTTATCGTCGTGTGTAAATCTATAGTCGCGGCCAAAAAAATGTGGAGGGAAATACAGGAGGACCCGGAGAAAAATCCACGCGACCACGGGGAGAGACACATGCAAACTCCAAATATACAGGTGTTGGGGTCGAGATCGAAAATCACGACCTACTGTATATCGGGCGAGGTTGTTAACATCTCGCCTGCTGCCTCTGCCTCTGCCTCACCATTATCACCACAACACGTTTCACAAACTATTACAAAAATATATACATATGGAAATGATAATCCATAGGCGGTCCCCTTTGGCAACGCATCATTGCACGGAGCACGCTGTGTATGAGCTACAACACAACAAGCAAGAGCGACGGAGCAACATGTTTCTTGATTCAGAAACTAAAATCTTCCATCTCGGAACTCAATGCTCCAGTGCTTTGTAGTTCTGGAGGGAATGCTGTCCTTGCTTTCATCCAATGCGCCTATCTTCGGGCAGCAGTGTTGTTGTGTATACGCAGTGCCTGAAATGCCAAGCGGTATAGGAATACAATACTGTGCACTGTTAGTAGACGATGTTTATATTTAGAGAGAGGACTCATAATGTGTTTTTTTTTTCCAGGACATTACCCGATGTACGGATTAAATGACGTTCCTTCACACCTGCGTTACATTTGTAGCAAAGAAGCAGTGAACATATACACTGACTTCCACTTGTTAAATTTTCGCTAAAGGACACATTATAATGGGTAGGATTACACAACGCAGAATCGCGATCAAAGGTGAAATAAGATGTCAGTGATTTATTGCGAAAATGAGCAATGAAGCAATGCTCATCTCCCGTTTACAGCCCCAGGCAAGCGGTGGAAATTCCACGTGCAAGTATTTCCGCATGAAAACCACTGTTGACTTCCCCACAAGGTGGTATCATTTTAATCGACCATTAAGGGATGATGGGTGGAGTCAATCCCCAAACACGATGTGAACTCATAACCTTCCCATTGCGAGCACGCTCACTCTCGTGCAGAGATGCCAGGCTGGAATGACGTTTTGTTTATTCTGTTCTACCCCTGTTGGCTATCCATGAATTAGTTCAGATTTCAACTCTAACTTTGTAAAAAAAATATTATGTTAGTTCTCAAGTGCTATCACTTTGATAATTGGTTTTTTACCCTTTTATCTGGAAACAAAACTGACACCTTTTTTTTTTATAAGGAGTCACGTTTGCATAGACCACAATACCTGCAGTCATAATGCAAACAAAAAACATAACTCTGATAATGTATGCACTGTCCTTTTGTTGCCAGTTAAAAGGGTAAAACACCAATCATCATATTTTTTTTCTGGCAAATGAGGTTCCAATGGTGCTCTCACTTTTCTAACAACAACAAGACAACAACGCGATGCATTTTTTTTTGCGTGTGAACTTTATATAACACGATTTAGCTGCGTGGAAAATTTTCTTTAAATTGATTTCAGCTGAACTTAAGGAGCTTGTTCTAGAGTTGCCTTTCCCTTAATAAAGGACGCTTAAAAGCTCAGATGGCTCGCTAATGCCATCGCACTCGCAATTACACACGGACCAGGGTAACTCGGTTAGCACTCACGCTGGCCACCAGACCCGGCCTCAGTGTGAGTTTCAAATCCGTCACTTCTAAAAACCTCGTGGCTATTTTCCCAGGATTTCCCCAGGTTAAACTAATGTTGGCTGCACTTGACACATACGCGTTCCCTATGGCACTCGCCACTGCACTCGTAATTGGACTAACACACTCGTACCCTTGCTAGGTCAAGCTATCATTTGGTAGAATGTCATCTATATATAGGGGGCATTTCAAGTGATTCGCAGCGACTCCACAGTTTATTTTCATACAGCACACATACAATGCATGTATAAATACTTATTATATTATTTTATTATATTATAATATTATATTATTTTATTATATTATAGCATAATATTATAATATTATTTTATTTTATTATGTTTTATTTTTATTATTTTATTATTTTCATTCTACGTGACTTCACCAAAAGAACCAATAAGATGAATCCCTGCAGTCACGAAAGCTTTAAATCGAAAAATATATATACTTATTTTACAGAGGAAAGTGACACTATCTGGAGTAGCTCAGAAAATGTTAACTTTTGTTGTGTAACCACTTTCTATATACGACATTTACAATGCACACGAACAACCGTACTTTGCTAGTTCTACGGCGGCTGCCCTCAAACTTCTCAGTGCTGCCCAGGCTGCCCCGGCTCTGCCTGGTGTTCGTTTGGTGCCCGGCTTCCCTTTCTTGGCCCCTGGGGGTTACTTAGAAGTTGAACTCTGGTGGCTTTGTCTGCATGGACTTGACCTCGTAGGTCCTGGGCTGCGTTGGTGCACTGATGCCCTCATCACACCTCTGTGCGCATGCGCAAATCCACTCGCTGGTGGACGAGGGCCTCGATACACCGTGCGGATCGTATCGTGGCAGTTTGCTTGAGCACGGTGTAACGTATGGTGTGTTGAAGCTCTATCGAACCGTGCAGAGCCAATCGTGCTCATCGGAGGTGCGTCTGGGTTGGTGAAGGTGAAGGTGGAGGGGTGGGTGGGGGGGGGTTTAGGATGAGGCCGAACTCTTTCTGATATCAAAAGTCAATGATGTTAGCCGTGGCCCAGAATGATGGCGGTTCATATCGCTGTTGTCCACCTACAGTGCCACCGCTCCACTTCATACGAATGAATGCTGCTAACTTATCTTTTGGGGAAGGCAATTGAGATCTTATTAGGCAAAATGTTACGTTTTTACCTGTTGGAAGTTAATTGTAAATGGGCGGAGGGGCGCATGATGTTTCTAATATTTGAGAACTAGTCGAGCCATGGTGCAATAGCACTATGTAACACAATTTTTGTTCCTGGGTAGTTAAGTGTTATCTTGTAATTGCTTATGCCTAGAAAGTATAAAAAAATGGCTATTATTCCCCACAAACCTGCTTTTTAGACCAGGACAGTGATATTTTTTTAATGTTCCTAATTTCAATGAGAAAACGGGCAAATTTGTGTCTTTTCATTCACGTAAAGTCAGAAAAAAACAATATATGAATTATAATTAACATGTATTTATACGAAAGGAATCCAAAATGACTACAAAAGATTTAGTAGTGATTAGTGTTTCGATATTTACGATTATACTGTAAATCACTTTCACGAATCAGTCACCAAATGTAGTCTCCCATCATGTTCTCATTATACTGTCCTTGGTAGCGGTGTTCAAAGTCCAGTATATCCTGGTGGAAGCGCTCGCCTTGCTCCTCCGAGTACGCTCCCATGTTCTCCTTGAATGTATCAAGATGAGCATCAAGGATGTGGACTTTGAGGAACATCCTACAGCCCATTGTGCCGTAGTTCTTCACCAGAGTCTCAACCAGCTCCACGTAGTTTTTGACCTTGTGATTGCCCAGGAAGCTACGTACCACTGCGACAAAGCTGTTCCAAGCCGCTTTCTCCTTACTAGTGAGCTTCTTGGGGAATTCATTGCACTCCAGCATCTTCTTTATCTGTGGTCCGACAAAGACCTTTGCCTCAGACAGCTTAGGGAAGAAGTCTTGAAGGTACTTGAAGGCTGCCGACTCCTTATCTACAGCTCTGACAAATTGTTTCACAAGGCCCAATTTGATGTGCAGTGGTGGCATCAGCACCTTCCGGGGGTCCACCAGTGGCTCTCACTTGACGTTGTTCCTCCCCACAGAGAACCCGGTCCACTGTGGCCAGTCCTGCTTATGGTAGTGCGCTTTGGTGTCCCTGCTGTCCCAAAGGCAAAGATAGCAGGGAAACTTGGTAAAACCGCCTTGGAGACCCATCAGGAATGGCACAATTTTGAAGTCTCTGATGACCTCCCAGCCGTACTCATCATACTTCAAGGCATCCGGCAAGGTTTTGATGCTGTTGTATTTCTCTTTGAGGTGCACCGAGTGAGCCAGGGGAAGAGACGGGTACTTTTTACCATTATGGAGCAGCACGGCTTTGAGGCTCCTGGATGAGCTGTCAATGAAGAGGCGCCACTCATTCTGGTTACAGGCGATTCCGATTGCCTCGAACAGACTGGTCACATTGTGACAGAAGCAGAGCCCATCTTGACGGGTGAAGAAGCTGCAAAAAGGTTGGTGACGCTTCCTCTGATCTGCGACTTGCACACTTTTATCCAACAAGTTCCACTTCTTGAGCCTAGACATCAAAAGCTTGGCATTGGACTTGGTGAGTCCAAGATCTTTGATCAAGTCGTTGAGGTATTTTTGATTGGGGTAGTATGGGTTTCTCTCCTCAGCTCCACCTCTGAAATTGTCATCTGGATCTACAACGTCTTCCTCGCTCTCTGACTTGCTGCTCTCTTCTAAAGACGGCTGCTCTCTCTCCGGAGGAGTGAGTACGGGAGCTCATGGCAATGTTGCACCGGGGCGATGGGTGAACGAAGTTGCGGATACGTGATAGCAGGTGCATTCTTGCAAGTACGACGTTTGAAAGGGTCCACCATGCAAAAGTAGCAGTTGCTTGAGTGGTCAGTGGGTTCCCGCCAAATTATTGGGATAGCGAACTTCAGGGCTCTCTTTTCCCCTCTGTACCATCCTACAAAAATACATTTATTTCACCCATGACTAATGTGTAAGAGATTCTCGCAACATTTTTCATATATGATCAATGTTTTCAATAACTTAGAAAATTGTAAAACATTCTAAAATTGAACACTTTTACAATTTTAAAAATGTTAACTAAATTTATAACATAAAATTCAGAGCAACAATTGTCCATCTTACCTTCCAGAGTTTTTTTTTGCATTGCTCGCAGGTGTAATGAGGTGCCCAGGGTTAGTCTTGATCCCCGACAGACATGCCGAAATATGCCTTGTAGGCCTCACATCTTAGCAGATGCTTCCACAGAGTCCTTTTTCGCTCTTTTCTTGATAAATTGGTCGCAGACGTAGCAAATTGCGTCTGCCGGATGCTTGCAGCCTCTTGATGCCATCTCGAAGAAATGCAGACATGTGTCCACTTGGGCAGCTGGAACTAAACTGAACTCGTGGGCTTAAGGTCCGTGTATTTAGACGACGATTTATATTACTGGAAAGTTCTAGAATGTTCTAGAAGTTACTCGAAGTTTACTCAGCACTGAATCTATCTGGAATGTTCTGGAAAATAGGTAAATTTCAAAATGTCACTGTCCTGGTCACAAAAGCAAAGTTTGTGGGGAATAATAGCCATTTTCTGTACTTTTGAGACAGAAGCAATTACAAAATAACACTTACTACCCAGGAACAATCTTTTTTTTTTATTACACAGTGTAGTCAATGCCTTCGTTACACCAACAGAGGGCAGTGCAAGGAAGCCATTGACTTTTTTTTTAAGTTCTGCCAGTCCCTCGAGAAAGTAGGTTTTTTTCCCCCCTTTAAATCAACTCTGTCCAAAGCAAATTTTGAATAAATAATTGCCGTGTGGGATGTTCGCGGATGAAATATAACACGATAGTACACACAGCTCCCTCCTCACGCGTACGCGGCGGCGTGCTGATCCGTGCACCTTTCACTGGCCGTCGTGGACCCAGCGAAATGTTTCCGAGGTGACGAATTACACAATGTCGCTCGTTTCGGGGGTGGGGGGGGGGAACAACACCTGTGTTGCGTCAAAGTAAAGTTTTCATAAAATCACAATGAATGCATTTAAACGTAATTATACATCGCGAATTTAGTATTTGTTTCTTTACAATTTCACAATCGCGAACAATCTCGCCCCCCCCCCCCATTGCATGCAAACTGGAACACCTCCACCGAGTCACAGTGGAATCGGTACATCACAATAGTATATATTTTCCCAAAGTCATGGCTCGTACGCAGGCCTTTCAACCCCCGGTGGTGGCTATAGTGGACGTGGACTGGCATGCACTGCGTGAGGTGTTGGCAGGGAGCAGAAGGTCTTTAAGCGGTGTAACGGGACTCTTGAACAGTGTCGCAACAGCGTGCGCACAAAGCTGGACAGCGTTAAAGCCACGTGCGGTCGTAGCTGTGTGCTCAAGTTACATTTTCCGCTGCTGCCGCTGCTGCTGCGTGTGATCTCTCGCAGGGTCCCCTCGTGTTGTTGAGGTCTCCTGTGTGATCGCGCCGTCGCAGCAACGGCCCAGCCACCCCGCCGCAACACACCTTGATCACGAGGGAAGGGACGAACATTGATTTTTCGTTTTGTCCGAAATGCCGTGCGGATGTAGGGGGAAAACTCCATTAAAATTCAGGGCAGAAGCGTGGATTATATATTTTTTAAAGGCCTAATATATGGGAGCGGTGTGTGAAACAATATATATTTTTTCTCTCGCTCTCACAAACATCTTACTCATGCATACGTGTGGATATTTCAGAGTTTACATGTAAAACAAAAGGTAACATACTTCAAAAGTGTACACCTGAATTTGTTAAACTCAGCCTTCTGTTTACTATTTACTATGGTACTTGCGTTACCATCTTTCGAGCCATGAAATTGTTAAAATAATCATCAATCCCAGAATGCCGTAGAGTAGCAGACAATTAGTAACACATATCAAAAACACGCGTGCAGTCTAACACAGTGTGGGCCACTTTATTATAGAGCAGGTGGCCGTACTCCAATGGGTGAAAAATGTACATCCTTAGTCTATCCACTCATTGGGGCTGCTTGACCATACTCAGTAAAGTCACGTGGTAAAAAAATGAAATTAACATTAATAAAAACAAAATACTAAAAAATCACGACGTTTCGGAGGCAACACAAGTCTCCGTCATCAGGTGGGACCGTCACAGCCAGATTTGATGTATAAAGTGAGGCAGGGATTCCAAGATGCAAGTTCTTAAATACAAGTTAAGGGGGGAGGGGGGGGGCTTATGAGAATGTGGTAGCCAATGAATGGAACGTATTGGGAGGGGGGGCGGGGCTTAAAGAGAGCACGAGGAGTACGTGTACGTGGACCTGTTTGTGCACAAGCACCTGTTAGTGCACATGATAGAAGAGAATGAAAATGCTCATGTTGTTTTTTACCACTGTTGGCTGACAATCAAATACGAAAAAGAAGAGTACTGTTTAACGCTGGGGATGTTAACACTCGGTAAAGTAAAATAGTGCCTGTCAGATAAGATGGTCCAAAAATGCATGACCATACTTCACCAAGCTGGTGAATGTGGGCTGGTTAAGAGGAAGAGGTGGGAGGGGGGGGTTACCCAAGACTGGTTCAGATGTCACTTGCCACTGATGTTTGCCGTGCCCAGGACTATAACTCAGGTGGCCAGATTCAGAGCTCAGCGCGCTCATTATTGTCCCACCATCCCTTGCCCACGAATATATCAACCATTATTAAAGGCTCATGATTGAATTGCAGCTTGAACTGCAGGATTACAATGTTGGCAACTGATTCATTGCACTTTCGCAGTGTTTGCCAGAGAAACGCGAAGCTTGAGTGATCTTCAACAGTACATCGTAGAAGCTTACAAATAAATCGCAGCTGAGATAACAGCAAACATCTGGGACTCTGAAATCTCGATATGATGAGCGACACCTTACACCAGGCAGGAAACGCGAAGGTTTAAAGGAATAAGAGTCATACGATAGAATCTTCATCTGTGTGTGTGTAAATTTCGATTTAAAGCTTTCGTGACTGCAGGGATTCATCTTCTTGGTTCTTTCGTGTGTAGTTTTGATCAACCTACTTCAAGCTGCTGTCAAGTTATGATTGTTTAATAGTAGGTGATATTTTAAGGACACTCAATTAATCTCATCCAGTCTTACCACCAACCGCCGCGTGTCCTGAATTAGTACTATGCATCTGGGAAAATGTGATGTGTGCTTTGCTATTGATGGGATTCACAGCGTAGCATATGTATGCACGCGAAGTGTTAGTTTCCAACGTGAATGTTTAGATCCACAACAGTTGAGCTACGAATGTCGAATGTGGGTCCCCTCTAAAGGGGTCTCCTTCAGCATTAATACATCATGCCAAGCCAACCACAAAGCCTTCTCGAAACCATCGTGGAAGTTTTCCTACTAAAGAGTCTCTCAAACGCAACATCACGGTCGCTTTAATACAGTTTGCATTCACGTAGTATCTTAGCGTGACCGCATCTCCAAAAATGCTCTGCAGAAACATATATATTGGCTACCACATTCTGATAAGCTCCCCCCCCTCTCCTCCCCCCTTAACTTGAATCCCTGCCTCATTTGATGCAGCAAATCTGGCTGTGACGGTGCCACCTGATGACGGAGACTTGTGTTGCCTCCGAAACGTCGTGATTTATTATTTTATTTTTTATTAATTTTAATTTCATTTTTTACCTACGTGACTTTACCGAAAGAACTAAGAGTATGAATCCTTGCAGTCACAAAAGCTTCAAATCTAGAATTAGTGGGCGTATTTATTTGACAACAAAGAGGCAGGCCGTTCGTCGGCAAGAAGGAGGGTCTTGCTGTGGAGGCTACCCTTGATCGGAGTCATGGAGTCGTCACTACGGATGGCTCGGGGAAGCCAGAAGAGAATGCGTGATCTGAGCGGCGTCTTCACAATGAGTTCCTCTGCGAGCAAAGTCGCGCTGTGTCGCGTTCTCTGCACAGGCTGTCACAGCCCGGCAACTTGCCACCAAGTTTAGCACGCCACTAAAGCGTGTCTCGTTTGGCTCAATCATAGCTTAAATAAAAAAAAAAATCCCGAATAAATGTTCACCGAGTGAACCGAAAGTGGAGCACGTGGATCAGGGAAGAAATGCGAATGAGACTAGAACATTGCCCGTTCAGGTAACCAGCCCTACCCATCGGCTCTCATCCCTTGTGAAGAGATGATGGTCAAAGGACAAGGCTGGCGATGAAAGTGCAGGCAAAGGAGAGAACTTTGTCTGAGGGGACGATCGCCACAGGAATGAAACACTGTCAGGTCACGTGCAGGAGTGAGATGGATTGTGGCATCACGGGACCGTGAGAGATGGTGATGGCATGGGGGAAGCCTTCACTCGGCAGTGGATAGACCATAGCTCGTCACGTTGATGGAGATGCGTCCTTAAGTGTGTGTAGGTATACGTTTACGTTTCAGCACATTAATGTGCAAGTACGAGTGTAAGCTTAAACCCATCTCGACAAAGATTTCTACCTCTGTTGGCGTACACGGCGCGGCCTCAACCCAGCACGGCGATGACTTGGACGTGAGACAGGTGGAGGTGGCGGTGGGGGTTGGGATAATGGGGCGACTCCAGATTTACTTTGTAACACGAAGCCACCGCATTGTTATTGCTCTTCCGTTGCGTGAGTGCAATGTCCTGCAGGAGGCTTGCCGAGTTATTTTTTTTTTTAAACGCCATGTGCCCTGGCTTCTTAGAGGGGACCCCGCTCGCGTGCAGGCAGCGAGCACACGGCAAGTGACCCGTCTGCATCGTCCCTCACCCAAGAAGTCGCTCACCCGCACATCACCCGGATTCGCTGCTCGTTCTTCCATATCGCGCCAACGACAACGTTCGTGCGTGCGGTCACGGACTTTGCTGTTTACACTTGGCCGCCGTCTTTCCTCGGTACATTAGCATGGCGAAGGCCTGAACAGAGGCGTCACACGCACAGGTCACTTGAGGTGGGGGTGGGCAGTGGTGAGTGGCTCTCCCCTGGCAATGCGCCCACGGGACCAAACGCAGTCATCGCAGCAGGACGTGGCGACGTTCCGCCTGGATCGCCCGTGAACGCTTGGGTCGCCTCCGGTTCCGTGCGGCTTGCGTGGTTGCGTGTGTTTGTTGTGCTCCGAGTCGATTGCGAAACGAGACTTGGGGAGATGCCACGGCCGCTGCACGTCGGTGCAAGGCTAATGGCAAAGAGGGATTTTCAAACCTGATAAGTAAATAACTATTGTGATTTTTTGGGGTTTCTAATCTCCATAATTTGCAAGACCGTCTTTTCTGACCAGCATGGAAGAGGAGGCCAAAAACCCTCTGTAGGGGCTCTCTCCAATTCCTTCTGTTGGAAGTCCTTCTGCCAGCAGTGGCAATACTTGTCAGGCCTGCATCTTTATCGTTTTTATATTTACATCTAGATCTACAATAATGTGCATTGAGTTTCGGATTTCATACTACTTTGCTTACATAAGTGCATTTTTTTACTCATACGTTTCTTTCACAATCGGCCAAGAAGCTTGACGAATATTAATGATTTCCCATTGTAGTTGTTGGCCTCTGATTGCCACATTAATAAAGGACGCGAAGGAAAGTGTGCTTTATTACCTAGGAACGCGAAGCAAGCACATATTTTGGCATCAGCGAACTTATAACCAGCGTTGCGCAGGTCATTGCAGATTTGAGCACAGATTAAATTGACTCCTGTTCCGAATGGGATTTTTTTGCAAGTGACTCTACTTTCGATCAAGCTCAGTTTTTTGTTAGCTTTTCAATTGCTTTTCATTCTCACTCGCTGTGTATATTGTTATTGTCTCAAAGAACCATTCGTTTTGGCGCACCTTGACCCGTACTGCATGAGTTGCGCTCTATAACGATGATTATGATGATGCCAGTGTATTGTTATCGGTTTTGTTACAATTCACGCACGACTTCAATTGTTTTATTCAGATGGGTATGTCGTATCAAGCCGAAAGTGTACGTTGTACTGGAAAAAATATGCCCCGCATTAAGCATGACAATTGTATTGCATTGGCGCTGATAAAGTACAGCCGAACAAGTCTTAATCCACTGCTGGATGATGACTTCCCAACGGCGTGTCGGCCGTGGGTGGTTGTTTGATCACACTTCACCACGCTGGTCAGTGCGGGTTAGTAACGCTGGGTGGCGAAGCGGGTGGGAGCTACAGAACCAGTGCCATATAACTCGACACTGACCTGAGCCGTGGCCGGGAATTGAACTCAGGATTCTGGGCTCTTGCGCAACGCTCTTGCAAATCCATCGCCATCCCCTTCACCACATTCAGAACCATTTATAACAGCGCAGAGTGAGCTGCCAAACAATGGCGCGTACACGCAGCCACACACACACGCCGAACTGACTTTGTTTGGGTAACACTCGTTCACGCGCAAAGCTATTATCCGAAATGAAATCGTTATCTCAGCGTATCACCAGACATGTTCGATCCACTGCTGGATAAAGGCCTCCTCCTCCTCCCCCCCCCCCATGCCGCCACAGCGGCCGGCACATCTCATGCGCTGTAAAACTCCGCGTGAGAACCCTCACACTACCAAACTTATTTCAGTCACCCACGTAGCATCAACCACCACAACTGCTACTCTACACGAACCGCATTTCATCGTTCCATCTCCACGGTGGTAGTTCTTTCTCAGACGCAAAATTGAAAAAAAAAATGTATATATATACTTTGTCAATCTCTACCCATGGCCCTCCTTTCTCATTGCTCACTCTCATACCGGCGATTGAGCCCCCCCCCCCCGACAACTCGAGACACTTCCATGATCACCACCACGAATAAAAACAACCACTTTACCCGACACGAATGGGCCGAGCCCATTCATTCGTGCGCGCAACTTTGGCCAATGGAAAAAAAAAGTTTTGCTCCCCCTTACTCAGCCCAGCCCCAGCAAACTCCCCCCCCCTTCAAACCCCCCCACCAGCCACCCTCCCATCCCCTCTCTCTCCCATCCCCTCTCCACCAGCACTCTCCTCACCCCACACCACCACCACTCATGCATATGCACAAACACCCTCGCTAGAAGTCACAGTTTAGCAAGCACACCCCCCTACCCACCCCTTGCTCTGTCTCTCACCTGACCCGTATGTTTTCCCCACCCTACTCTTTGCTCTCCCGTCTCTCCCCCTCCTCGGCAGTTCAGTTACATTAAAGCCAAAGCGTGTGCCGGTGTGTGCGTGTGTCTCTCTCTCTCTCTCTGTGGTAGTGGTGGTGGTGGCGTTGGTGTTGTGTGCCTAACCGCTCACAACGCAACTTTCATTCTCGTTACCAATTTTTTTTGTCAACGTTCTATTGCTTTCAAACTCCAAACACTGGCACGTCGCTCAAACGGCTTGGGCGAAGAGACGCGGAGACAGACACAGAGAGAGAGAGGGCAGCCCACCCCCCTTGCCACGCTCGCCCTGCCGGCACCGTTCGTGGCACGCAGCGTGTGGCGAGCCGGCTACTGCGTGCTGCTGCGTCGCGGCTGAACGGCAGAGTCCCACAAGGAGTCGGCGTCGCAAAGAACCCTGACCGACTCGAGTTGGGATATGCCAGCGCAGAGGCAGCACCTGCTGCTGCTGCTGGTGCCATGTCTGCTCACCCTGTGGACTCTGAGCGGCGTTGGACTCGCGCAGCAGCAACACCACCACCATCAGCAACAGCACCATCAGCATCATCAGCAGCAGGAGCAGAACTTACACGACCCCGCTTCTTACTTCGGATTGCGCCTCGGCCCTAGCCATGACAGCATCATCGTGGCCAACAACGGCGTCCGCGTTCCCTTCGGACGGGCCGTCCACCTGGATCCCATCAATGACCTGGTGGTACAGGTGCAGCCGGGAGACCGCTGCTCGATCACTGTCTTGGACAACGACCCCCTCTCTCAACGGCCCGGCGTGCTCAGCCCCAAGAAGTTCAGCTGCGATTTCGGCCCCAGCGACGTCAAGTACTCCCACTTCGGCTCGCGCAGCCCGGCCAAGGACCGCGTGCGCCTGCAGCTGAGGTACGACACTCAGACGGACACCATCGTCATCCCCTTCATGATCGAGGTCGAGGTGGTGTTCACCCAGCTCGAGGTCATCACGCGCAACATGCCCCTCAGCGTGGAGAAGCTCATGGGCACGAGCGGCCCCATCGACAAGAAGATCCTCGAGTTCACGTACGACCGCGCCAACGAGGTGTGCAAGCTGACGAGCCTGGCTGGAGCCGGGGGGATGCCCCGGTACGGGAGGCTCACCAACGCGGACCACATCGCCAACGGGCAGATGCTCACCTGCCAGGACTTCATCACAGCCAACATTCGCTACCAGCACACGGCCGCGACGGCATCGCCCAACCGCGACTACATCCCCATGGTGGTGGAGCTCTCCGACAAGGACGGGAACCTACTGAAGCAAGAGTACTTTCAGATCATGGTGCGCATCCGCGAAGGTCTGGAGAACACGCCGCCCAAGCCGAGCTTCATCGCGCTGATGATGATGGAGGTGGACCAGTTCGTCATGACCGCCATCACGCCCGAGATGTTGGCTGCCGAGGACGTGGAGACTGACCCCGATGACCTCATCTTCAACATCACCTCTCCTCTGGGCTACCAGCAAGGTTACATCGTGAGTACAGACGACAGAAACCTTCCCATAACGTCATTTTATCAGCGCGACATTAAAGATTTGAAAATTGCTTACAAGCCCCCAGCTGTTGACTCAAACGTGGAGCGCATTTTCCAGATAGAGTTTGAAGTGATCGACAGCGAGGGCGTTGCGTCGGACCCGTTTGCATTCATGATCGTGGTGAAACCCATGAACACGCTTGCCCCGGTGGTTACTCGGAACACCGGGCAGATGCTCTTCGAAGGCCAATCGAGGCCCCTCTCCAGCGCACAGAACCTAGAAATCAGCGACGAGGACAATTTGGAGAATGTGCGCGTCACCGTCATCGACGGGCTCCGGCACGGGGAGCTGACGGTGCTGGGCGCCCGCCGTAAATTCTTCACACCGGCCGACCTCGACGCCGGCGTGGTGGTTTATCAACACGACGGCAGCGACACGTACAGCGACAATATCATCTTCCGCATGACGGACGGCAAGCACGAGGTGGAGTTTCTCTTCCCCATCACCGTCGCGCCGACCGACGACGAACCGCCCGTCGTCAATGCCAACACCGGGCTGGTCATTTCCAAAAATGAAATCATGCAAATCCCTCCCTTCGTCCTCAGCGCCATTGACATTGACTCAGAGGACTCGACCATCAGGTTCACCGTAGAGGCGCCGTTCTCCTCTATCGGTCAGGTACTGCTTCGGCAATCGGAGAAGCCTGAAGAGTCGTCATCGTGGAAATTCATAGAGAGCGACAACTTATATGAGAAGGTGGTGACCGAGTGGCTGCAGGAGGACATTCTGGAAGGAAAGCTGTTTTATCGCCACGTGGGTCCTCACAGCACCTCGGTAGTGATGGACCAGTTTGTCTTCAGAGTCCAGGATGACAACGATCCTCCCAACCAGTCGGGCGAGCACACTTTTTTAATAAAAGTCCAGCCGATCGACGACATACCTCCTTCGCTTTACCCCGGAACCACATTGCAGATGACTGTGCAGGAATTTGAAATTACGCACTTCAAGCGAAAGTTTTTGCGTTACACGGACTTAGACTCGGATGACCGCGATCTGAAGTACACCATTACGAAGCCGCCTGTGGACACAGACGAGAACAACCCAATCAACATCGGCTCCATCGTTCTGACGGAAAATCCTGACGTCGTTGTGTCAGAGTTTACGCAGGCGCAAGTGAACCACCACAAAATCGCTTACAAGCCACCGGACCAGGAGCTCGGCATCACGCCGCACGTTGTGCAGTTCACGTACACGGTTGAGGACACTGCCGGAAACTCTGTCAGAGGGACCTTCACGATCTTCTTGCAACCCGTGGATAATAAGCCCCCCAAGATCACCAACACAGGGTTCACGGTGTTCGAGCGCGGCACGTTTGTTATTACCAATGCAGAACTTGACGCGACGGACACCGATACACAAATCCACGAGATAACGTTCACCCTCACACAGGAGCCTAAGTATGGCGAACTGCAGTACTTTGGCATTGCGATGGCAGTTGACGAATCCTTCATTCTGGATGATATCTCAAATGGACGCGTTGCGTACATTCACAATGGCGACGAGTCAACCAGCGACACCTTCAAACTGGACGTAGCTGATGGTGTGCACGTGGTCACAATCATCATCAAGGTCACCGTGAAGCCGATCGATGACGAAGCCCCCACGATCGTCATCCAAGAAGACACCCTGCGCTCGTCACTGGACGTCCTGGAAAACGGAGCCACGGAAATAACGACAAACCTAATCAAGGGCACGGATCGGGACACAGACGACCTCATGTTAACCTTTATCGTTGAGGAACTTCCAAAGCTCGGTTCGATTCTGGTCAACGGCGCGCCTTCGGAGAGGTTTACCCAGCAGGACATGATCAATGGCGTGGTTGTCTACGCTCACACGAGTGGCGAAATCGGAACTCAGAAACAACACGACGCATTCAACCTCACCATTTCCGACATGTCGGACGAGTGGGTCATCGGAGGCAACAAGATTCAAGGAGTTAGGGTACGCGTTACAATTTTGCCAGTGGATAGTGTTGCCCCATCCGTGACCATTGGGCAACCCTACAGCGTTATTGAGGCGGAGAAAAACTTCATAACACTCAAGAACATCAAGGTGGAAGACGTCGACACGCCGACCGATGACATCCTCTGCACAATCATAGTGCAGCCTACGTCCGGTTACATTGAGAACATCTCACCTGCACCTGGATCAGAGAAATCCCGTGCTGGTACCCCCATAAGCGCGTTCACCATGAAGGATGTCCGCCTCAAGCACATCAATTATGTCCAGAGCATTCACAAGGGGGTTGAGCCACTGGAAGATCGATTTACTTTCCGCTGCTCAGATGGCATCAATTTCTCTCCACGCCATTTTTTCCCAATAACGATTATTCCCGCAAACGATGAAAAGCCAGAACTCTTCATGCGGGAGTTCATTGTCATGGAGGGGATGAGCCTGATTGTGGACACTCCGATCCTCAATGCTGCGGATTCAGATATTCCGCAAGACGAGCTGCACTTTTACATCTCCAAGCTACCAAAGCACGGACAGATAGTCCAGCAGAGAGCCACAGGCACTGCGCCAGTACGGAATTTCACCCTGGAGGAGATCTCGGGCACTTCAAGCATCGTGTACGAGCACGACGACTCGGAAACGAAGCACGACAACTTCACTGTGAGGCTGTCAGATGGGAAGCACAGTGTAGAAAAGACCGTGCTGATCATGGTCATCCAAGTGGACGATGAGACTCCACGCATGGCCATCAACGATGGACTGGAAATCGAAATTGGCGAAACGAAAGTGATCACCAACAAGATGCTGAAAGCTACTGATTTAGATTCGGAAGACAAGACCCTTACTTACATTATCCGCTTTGGGCCCGGTCAGGGACTGCTGCAGAGGCTGAGCCTTGAAGGGGGAGTTTCTGAAAACATAACCCTGGGAATGAATTTCACCCAGGATGAAATCGACAGAGGACTGATCCAGTACGAGCACACTGGCCAGGAAGGGATCCGCGACCTCATTAAGTTCGACGTAACCGATGGCATCAATCCACTGATCGACCGGTACTTCTACGTGTCCATCGGAAGCATCGATATGATTTTCCCGGACATCATCAACAAAGGCGTGTCCCTGAAGGAAGGCGGTAAGGTGACCCTTACCACCAACCTGCTGAGCACGACCGACATCAACAGCCCCGATGAGAACCTGCGCTTCAGCATCACGCGCGCTCCCATTCGCGGCCACATGGAGTGCACAGACAACCCAGGGGTCCCGATCACCTCCTTCACCCAGCTGCAGCTGGCCGGCAATAAGATCTACTACATACACACGTCGGACGACGAGATCAAGATGGACAGCTTCGAGTTCGAGGTGACGGACGGCTACAACCCGGTCTTCCGCACGTTCCGCATCTCCATCAGCGACGTGGACAACAAGAAGCCAGTGCTCACCGTCCACGACCTGCACCTGAACGAGGGCGAGCCGAAGCTCATCACCCCCTTCGAGCTCACGGTGGAGGACCGCGACACGCCGGACCACCGTCTGCGCTTCACCGTCACGCAGGTGCCCGTGCACGGCCAGCTGCTGTACAACGGCAGCCGCCCGGTGACGTCCTTCACCAAGCAGGACCTGAACGAGAACCTCGTCAGCTACAAGCACGACGGCACCGAGACGAGCGAGGACAGCTTCTCGTTCACGGTCACCGACGGCACGCACACCGACTTCTACGTCTTCCCCGACACCGTCTTTGAGACGCGCAAGCCACAGATGATGCACATCCGCATCCTGTCCGTCGACAATGGGGTGCCGCAGATCGTGGTGAACAGGGGGGCGTCCAGCTTGCGCCCGCTGCCCAGCGGCCACCTGGGCTTCATGCTGACCAACAAGGCCCTGAAGGCGGAGGACCGGGACAGCTCTCCGCGGGTGCTCAAGTACGTGGTGGAGGAGCTGCCGGAGCACGGCTTCATCATCAACCTGGGCCTGGGAAATGACAGCGTGTCCAAGTTCACACAAGGTGCGTGCTACATGCTCCTCCGCGTTAGAATCGTTCAGACAATGTCTGAATAATTATGATTTTTTTTATTCAAAGGTCGCGGTGTGGCCCTCCAATTGCCTGCAGAAGGGCTCCCAGTAGTGTGAGATCTAGCACACCCTTATCGAGGGTATCTGGCCTACTCTTCCACACTGGCCAGATGTCTTGGAAGAGTTGGGAGTAACCACAATGATGATGACAAAAAAATAACACGAACTTTATACTGCGTCTAAATACATGAGCATGAACACAACGACCTAAAAAACCCCACCATAAAACACAAATGAATGTCATGAAACGAACCCAAGAGTTGGGCATATTGAGCAGCAGCGGGACAAACCGCGTGCGCCTGGCGTGGCCAAGTAGCACCAGGTGGTCCGTGAGGGTGAGTGGGCGGGTGGTGAACTGTGATGGCTACTTAGGGCTGGGGGCTTTTTAGGTGGGCAGGATGGGGAGACCCAGGAGTGCACATCGTTGTGATAATGAGAGATTCAAGGAATCTACCTCTATATTTTGTCCCAGAATAGGCAATCCATGGGGGTGGTGGGGGGGGGGGGAAATGAGGTGAGGCTTTCGTTAGGAGGTGATGAGAAAGAGGCTGTGTGTGGAGTGGCTAGTGAGAGGAGGATTGGGAGATGAGGGGAAGTGGGTAGAGGGGCCAAAGGGAGAGGCAAATTGGATAGTGAGAGTAGGTGGGGGTGGAGATAATGAGAGCAGGGGCTGTAGAGTGGCTGAGGAGAAAGTATGAGTGTTGGGGGGAGATATAGCAGAGAAAGGAAAGTGGGAAAGTCGAGGCACATGTTCAAAAGTATTACTCATACGAACACGAAGCCGAGGAAAATTCACGTGACACAAAGACGGGTCAATTTATTTGGCCAATTGAACGTCGCGCCAAAATACCAACCAATCGAAGCCTTCCCTATCACGGCAATTGAGCTCATTTGCCTCTGCGTCGCAGTATTTCTCTTTGCGAGCTGCATATCTGGGCACGGCGACAACCCTTTTATGAAGGAAAGGTCACGCGGAGGTGACACGGCGGCGGGGGTGCACGGGGAGGGGGGTGATGGCACTTCCCTTAAATATATATATATTTTTTTAATATCAGAAGCCACTGGCTCGTGCACATCGAGAAACGTGAGACTTTTTTTTTTTGGGGGGGTTTGGGGTATTCATAAACGCGTGCGTTTTAATGTAAGGTGGCACTCCTATTACACTGGCACTAATTCCCACCACTGGAACCATTTGCTCATCGACTGAATCCACCAATTTTCGTTTCTGCCAAGCGGCGGTGGAGGCACCAAATTCTGGACGGAGCACAGCACAGCACAGCTGCAGGGCTCGCATGAGCTCTTGTTCAAAACAACCAAAAAATATATATATGTGTGAACGTCTTTCAAATCCAGACATTTCAGGCACGCTTAGAATGTTAAACCACCTTACCCTGTGAGAACCAAGAGTTTGAAAGCACAATAATACACCTGCTTGCACAAGGAATCACGCCCTCCGACTAGCGAAGTGGGGGAAAAACTGTACAGGTGTGTGATGCGTCCGACCTGAGTTAAGATTTCGCGACCATAGGTGTCATCGGCGGTGAGTGATATCTGAACCGGCCTTAAGCGTGTCCCCCTTCACCAACTCACACTGACCAGCGTGGTGAAGTATGGTCAAATAATCGCCATGACCGACGCAGCATGGGGATACCTTCATCGAGCAGTGGATTGACACAGGGCTGTGCGTTCTGTTTTATGTAATTATTTGTGGTGGTTTCGTTCATTGAGGTGCTGACAGGCAAACTACTGCCCAGCAAGAAATGACAGACACTGTTTTTTTGGGGGGGAGTAAAAGTGGCTTATTCTGCACGGTGTACCATTCCAGACGTTTTATTTACATTTTTTGTGACGTGGCCAATTCGTGTGTAAAACAAATATTTGAGCTTTTCGTCCAAATATGGTATGACAAGTCTTTTTTTATCGGGTCATCTGTGTGGAAGTTGGCTTTAGAAAATTATTAGTATAAGGTCTCATGGCTTTCCATTTGTTTTGGAGTTCACACAGACGTGCTATTTACGTTGCTCACAAACCCAGGAGGGGGTGAAACTATTAACCTCCCCTCCCCCCAGACTCCCGAGGCAATCAATCGCATTGTTGCGATTCAGCATCCGCGATTCCACTCAAGAATAGATTATTATACTGGTAGGAACCTCCTGGTTACACCAGCCCACAGGGGATTATTGTGTCCGTCTGTCCGTCGTGCATCCAAAAATGGGAGGGGTGGCGCTGGGTGGAGAGGGGAGGGTGGGGAGGGGCTGGGTGGGGAGGGTGGGGAGGCGCTGGGTGGGGAGGGTTGGGAGGGGCTGGGTGGGGAGGGTGGGGCTGGGTGGGGGGTGGGAGGGGTGGGGCTGGGTGGGGAGGGGCTGGTCACCCCGTAGTGCCCTTATAAAACTCAACGTTTAATCTACTCACGCAGGCTTGTGCCAACCCTCACAGTCGGCCATATTTGCGGAATACACCACGCCGCCGTTGACCCTGGCCATTGACCGAGCAACCCAACGTTCCTACCAGCTCCTTCTGCAGGAATTTTTTTTTCAACACTGCAGCGAATGACGACGTCTCAAGTGGCTGCAGCTTTCACGCGAACCCACTACTTACACACTTTGAATGCGCACCTGCATTTGTCAGAGGGCCCTATGTCAATCCACTGCTGGATGAGGGCCTCCCGACGCCGTGCGGGGAAATTTTGACCCTACTTCACCACATTGGTGAGTGAGGGCTGGTAAAGGTGGGCTAGCAAATACTTTGGGGCACAGTACAGTATAATAATTGAGTTCGCTGTGCTTGTCCCCTGCTGATAAAATTGTCCTGTAGCAGCTGACAAACCGTGTTCTTTGCACCACCATCCAGGCTCAAGCTTGCTTAGCTTTTAGAGATCTGGACACATTTTTTGGTATTTCGGTTGGACGTAACTTCGACATTTAATTGACGACTCATCGTATTGGTGTCCCTCCTGTCAAGCCGCCTCATCATGCTGCAGCTCAATGGAGGTCGCAAAAGTGTAAGAACAGTTGCTGGAAGGCAAGTTGTAACGCACTTCATATTTCGCGGACGTTAATGACGGTGTCAGAGGAGCCGCATCGAGCTCAGTGTCGTGGGCAAACGCGGTGGTGGTGGTGATGGGCGAGGGCCTTATTTAAGGACCGTGTAGCACGTCAGGCAATAAAGTAGGGATTAATGCAGTGTTTAATAAGCAACGTTGAGCGATGCTTATAGGTTAGATTGTTAGAGCTGATGGCTTTAAATGTGTCTTTAACGGCTTTTCTGTGTTTAGCTTGTCGTCTCCTGTCCGCACCTCCGATTGGCTATGTACGGTGCCAATGAAGTTCCACGTACACTCATGATAAAGTTTTTTGAGTTTAGATTGCGTAAGTATAAACATGTTGTAACCCTCCACCACCCGATACAGCAAATTAGAAAGGGATTTGTCACGTAAACAAAACGCCAATTAGTAACTACTTCAGCCCACCGGTGTGTTGGAGAGTAATGCCACAATATTTACCATTTGAGTAGTACGACGTTTCGCTGGTTATTACATCAATCAGCATCATCGGGCGATTTGCCAGAATAGTGAAGCCATCCACCTGCTTCCGGTCTTCAATAGAGCAGCAGCACGAGGTCACGTCACTGAATTCATCAGGTGCAGAGATCAGAGGCAGTATTGTAATTATATAATAGATTAGTAATGAGTTAATTAGTATGTGTTTCCTCGAAAAGGAATTGTAATTGTAAGACGCTTTACTTACATTCCTCGCTTTCTCCCATGTAGTATGTATGAGTGTGTGGCAGTCATGCCAAGTCTGAAAACGATTGTCGTTCCAATTAATACACACGGGAATGCCTCACTGAGTCTCACGACTGGTTTGAAGGAGAGTCCTGCATTGAGAGCTTTTGGTCAAATTCATGAATGAGTGTTTGGCTTCACCGTGGTAGCACGGTGAGCTATGTACGGTGCGAAAGAAGTCCACGATGTATAAATAGACATCGGTAGGAGACCTCGGGTAACCGGACCGATCCTCCCATGCACACGAGACTCAGCGCTGCCATCTCCTGGCCGCTTCACGCCCGCACGCCCTACAACACCTGGCGAGAGAGCTGGCGGGCACGCATCTCGACACCTGGCCAGGTCACACACCTTGCGAAGCTCCTGAAATCTGACGAGTTCGGGTCGATTTGGAGAAAGTTGGCCGTAGACTATATGAAGGGCCACACGTTCAGCAAGAGCCAGTCAAAATGCGCGTTGCTCAATGTCACCACGTTGCACAGTCACTCCACTGCTGGATGAGGGCTTGCTTAATGCCATGCACGTGGTGGGGATTATTTGATCATACTTCACCACGCCGATCAGTGTGGGTTGTGTGAAAGCGAGGAAGAGCATTTACGTGGTGGAGGGTTTGTCGGAGGGGGGGGGGGGGAGGACATAATCGTACAGTCCAACAATGGATGTTCGCTGCGCTGCCCTCTGCTGCCCACCACGTTTCCCTGCAGCCTATAACACCTTGTTGCGCCTTGCGGGGGCCACTACATTCCAGAAACCACTGTACCGCCGCATGCAAGGCACCATTGCTTCTGAGATCCGAGGAGATTGGTCGCATTCCGGGTGAAGTATTAGTCGTCGTTGGGTCAAATCGGCACCGCGGGACACGTGGACAGCAGAGCAGAGTGACTCCGCTACAGGCGAACCACAGCTGGTCCCTCAAACAAAACCATGGGGGGCTGATTAACACACCGCCTTTCGCTGATGCTGATGATGATGAACACGGAGTTTGCGAATGCAGGCTGGGCCTGTTGTTATTGTTGCTGCTGTGAATCCTCCTTTTGGTTCCATTTGCCTCTTGTCGGCTGTGTCGTGGGGGGGGATAACAAATACCTGAAGACGGAAGCTTGTGTTGCCTCCGAAACGTCGTGATTTTTATTTTATTTTACTTTTATTAATTTTGATTTTTTTTACCTACTTGACTTTACCGAAAAACCTAAGAATATGAATCCTTGCAGTCACGAAAGCTTCAAATCTAGAAAAAATAAACCCCACTCCCAGAGAGAGGCAATAGAATTTGCAGTGCACATGTCTGTACTTGCGGCACTTTCTGCTTGGCTATACGAAGTTGCGTGTGTGTGTTTTTTCCTCCCTTACATACCTGGGATGCTTGGAGAGCAGTAGAAAAAAAAATCCCTTGTTTATAATCTGTGGTGAGCGGAGGGGTTTTTTTTTTCCTGTAATCTCGATGTTAGAATGTACACCTTTTTCACCCTTTTGCGTACCCCGGTCAAAGGAGTATTATATTTTTGGTTGACTGGTCTCAGATTAATATTCGGCGTGTTTTGGAAACACGGATAAATGCCTCGCAAAATTATTTACCGCTGTTGTGTTTATATGCGCGGATGAAAAGAAAACGAGTTAAGTCGGGTTGAAATACTGGTTAGTACTCTAACCGCAATTGATGTATTAAGTCTACAATTAAGGTTTCTGGGTTAGATCGCATAAATATTAAAGTGTCGTTAAACCCGCCACCACCCGGACACATGCAATTAGTAAGGCTTGTCACGTAAACAAAACATCTTCTTGGTTCTTTCGGTAAAGTCACGTAGAAGGGAAATAATAAAATAATAAATATAAAACATTATGTTAATAAAACATTATGTTTTATTTTTATTAAATAAAACATAATGTTAATAAAAAATTATGTTTTATTTTTATTATTTTATTATTTCCTTTCTTACGTGACTTTACCGAAAGAACCAAGAAGATGAATCCCTGCAGTCACGAAAGCTTTAAATCGAAGATTAAACAAAACATGCTGTTTAGTTACTAGTTCAGCACACCGGTGTGTTGGAGAGCAAACCCACAACATTTACAATGATAAATTAAGTACTAAATATTGTAATGTAAAACATCCACTTATGGAAATCAATTGAGCAGTGTATTACCACTTTCTGAAAAAAAGAAAATATTAACGTGAACTGTTTAAATTAATTTCATTACTGCTCATAATCCCACAAATGTTACAGAAGGGTATATATAGATATTTTTTAATTTTTTTAATATTTAATGGAACTGTTCAAACACACATCGTAGGTCCTTTCACACGAAACTAAAAGTCTCGAGTCTTGCTGAACTTTTCCTGGGTAAACAAAGAGTCATTATACTATATGCCGTAGTAAAGTGTGATTATATTTACTGTACAAACACACACACACACTTGTGTACGCGTGCATGCGCGCCTGTCCTTGTTTAGGGGGTGGGGTGACATCCAAGGTCAGGGACCTCCCTATTGATAGAAGAAAGCATTGGCATGTCCCAGGAATTTCCGAAGCCCGTATTGAAAGGAGAGAAGGACAAATAAAAAAACAGCGGACACTGCTAAGGAGCCATCCATTGAGTACGTACTCAAAATTCTGTCAAAACCCTCCTGTCCCCCTCCCTGTATGCACGCGGACTTTTTACACCCCCCCCCAACCTGCGTACGTACACCTGACGCACCCCCCCCCCCCCCGAATCCTATAGAACGGCCGATATTTAATCCACGCAGAAACGATCAAGGATTAACAATATTAACGCAAACAGATAGCCCACCACCGGCTACATTAAAGAATTAAGTTGGTGTACCTTGGCCACTTATTTTGCTGAGCTGCGTGATAGCTGCAGTCAGGGGCACGGTGACATACAAGTGACACCTCTCCCACAGTCCCACTTCTCCCGGTAGTACTTGTTGTCTGTGGCTCATATGAAGGCCAATGTCGACAAATTATTATCGAGGCTTTACGCCCCCCCCCCCGTTTTCAATGCGTACGTACATTGTCAGTAGACCCCCCATACGCAAGCGTACGCATTTGGGTTAACCCCCTCTCCCCCCTCCATGCGTACGTACTAAATGGATGGCTCCTAAAGCGGCCTCCCTCCACTGCTATGGCCCTCACAACTTCCCCCAGCCCCCCCCCCCTCTCTCACGCCCTGATCATCTAAGCGGATATCCTTTTAAGATCCCCTGCACAGAATTCCCGCTTGAGTCGTCGGATTACGGGTAAAATCTGAAAACTAGTTTTTTTAGCTCTTTTTCAGAAGCGACCTGGCCACAAATGATAGCCAAACGAAGTGGCTTATCGCTTGGAAATGTATAGCAGCCAAACACTTCGAACGCATGTTTCTGAATGTGAAGGGGAAAAAACCGGAGGACCCGGAGAAAAATCCACGCGACTACGGGAAGAAAACGCGAACTTCAAATATACAATCTAGATTTGAAGTTTTCGTGACAGCAGGGATCCATACTCTTTGGTTCTTTCGGTAAAGTCACGTAGGTATAAAATTAAATAAATTAAATCACGACGTTTCGATTGCAACACAAGCAGTCATCATCAGGTGGGAAAACCACAGCAAGAACATTTTTCAAATATGCAGCCGTCAGTCAGGTTTGGGATCGAACCCACAAACTCCTGCATACCAGGCAAAGGCGATAACATCTCGCCACCGGGAGGCCCAAAATTGAGTGCGGGAGGGCCGTGATTGTGCACCTCTAGCCCGTCTCGTCATAGGAGCTCTTGCTAACTGATGTAGGTCGTAAGGGGCAGTTGTGTTTTGGTGACGCGACACGTAAGGCTGCTGGTATTTACCTGCGGGGCAATGTGGAAAGCCAGTGGAGTGAGCTCTCTACGGGGTGCGGCATTGAGTGGAAAGTCTCTAAGCCACAGATACACACACACACTCACATAGGTCCAAGAGTCGATTATATAACAGCACTTTATAACCATAAAATCTGCGAACGCAATCCACGAAATGGCACTCGTAAACTTCGCCATGGGGTATAATTATAATTCCTGGCTATTTCAGTCGGCAAAGTGAGAGCATTCGCATCGATACCGAATATTTATTGGGCTATTTCAAATTAGTTATAATGTGCCGATGGGAAAACCATTTTTTATTGATGTGATCATATGCACTATAAGCCTTGCACGCAAGCAATACAGACGTGCATTCATAAATGCGTGTAATCTTGCATAGCATAGATTTGAATAAAAAAAAAGTGCATTCTTTGCACATGTATGATTGACATAATAGATTTATTGAGATGCTAGCCAGGAGGATGGATGGCAGATAGGGGTTGAGAGTGCTCTGGGGATGGCCCTCGGTGGCTGCGTGTGGTATGCTGAGAGCCCGCCGCAAGTGGGATGTCTTGGGACCATTCGATTAGCGCAACGAGGACCCTTCACTTGTTAGTGCTTGGAAGGGCCAATCGTAAGTGATGCATGCGGCCAGACCCCGTAGCTTCACCGGCGTGACACCCGGCTAATAACACTGCGCAGGTAGTTCTTTGTTTTTGGTGTAAATATGAAGCAATTACTTAGATGGAAATCTCTGACTGACATAAGCAATGTGCTTCATTTTTCATGCGTGTGCTCCGCATGCCGATGGATATCACTTACATCTTGACGCCTGTGTCGGGTCGCGGTGAGCCCGCTGCGCTACCAACCGAGTTTGATTGCCGCTCACGGCCAACCACCAGTGACGATTGTGTGAACCGGTCCTGGGCCTCCCTTGAGTCGACTCAGCCCTCAATGAATACCTGGTGTGGTGTGTAAAATTCGCCACTGGGGAGACAAAGGCGGCCGGACGTGGTGTTGGCCACCCACCCCCGTGGCGGCCTTCATAAGTGCTCGCTAACAGCACTTGCCCCAACAATCTGTTAAGGTTATACGGGGCATCTTTGTCCTTGTTATGGGTGGAGAGGTGGTGGAGTGGTTGGCGCATTGCGTTCCGAAGCTGGCGACCTAAGTTCGATTCCTATTCGCTGCTGAAGTCGGTGATGGATATGCTCACCGGTCCTGGGCCTCCCCTATGTCTACTCGGCCTTGAATGCGTATCTGGTGAAGTGTGTGAACAGCACCAGAGAGATAAAGGTGACCAGGTGTGTTTCGGGCCAAACAACTCCCTTGCCCACCATGTCGGACTGAATAGGCGTTCACTAATGGCACTTGCCCCAGTAATAGTGTGTGTGGGCTACATAGGGAATATCTTTTTGTATGTCTTAGGTACACCTGATGTTGTGCTCTTTTGAGTGCAGTTAAAACAAAACAGGTCAAGAGGTAATCGTGGCCAATGGATTTCACCAGATTGATGAGGCTAAATGCACAACTGTGTCAAATGGTGCTGTAATGCAGTATGAAGTTAATTTACAATAAAATTAACAGTTAATCAATCGGTGACAACTAATCAATCGATGATGAACTACTGAATGTTTAAATAATTGCACATAAATTGAGCATGTATTGGAGTTGCGCGACTGACTGTGCAGTATGCGTGACCTGGACGTCATTAGCTGGGAATTTTAATAACTCGTGCCACCTATTGGCTGAGACTTGCTCTAACAAACCAGGGAACACTGCCAATAGTTGCAGGAAAGAATTTGCTTAAGGGACAGAAATTATAAGACATTTTGAGGCAGTAATTTGCGGGAAATTAGATAAGATTCAGGCTTAAATCTTGACGAATTAAGACTGAAGCTTAAACCTCATTATTTCGGAGAGAAAAAAAATATATAATCGGAAGATTAAATTTGTGCCTGTGCATGTTGCTTAGAATATTTCACACGAGCCGTCTTTGTGAACAGGGCCTTTGACCAAATAACGCGGACGTCACCTGACACCATTAGATCTCAGAGGCTAAAGCAGCTTTGAGCCTGTATATATTAGTCTGCACCTACGATTAGCACGCTCGGCTACGTACGGTGAGAAAGAAGTTCAATATACATACGTACATTTTGTCTGGTGACCACCACAATCGGCTTTGTGTGTAAGTCATGCGCAGTGCAGCAAAATCCATTGTTAGTTTAACACGTCGGCTTTTGCGACCAATGTTATCCATAATAGAGGTGTTTTGGGGTTATATCGCATTAACATAAACGTGTCGTTACCCCCCTCACCACCCGACACAGTCAATTAGGAAGGTTTGTCACGTAAACAAAACGTCGCAACTCGTCACTAGTTCAGCACGCCGGTGTGTTGGAGAGTAAAACCCCAGAATATTTACGATTCGAGTACACTCTCGTTTTGCACATCCGTTGTCGATTCGCGCGGTGCCCTCCACGTGACCACACCTTCATCGCCTCACCTTCATCGATATGCACTGACCAGCGCAGCAAAGTAGATGTCGATTATCCTCTTCGTGGGCCTGCAAAGTTTGTGGAAGGGGCGAGGCAGGCAGGCGGGGTGGGAAGGTGTCATCCAGCAGTTGATTGACAAAACCTGGCCGTGCACGTGAACAAGGTACGGAGAGGCGGGCACGCTGCCCTTCTATTCACGCTGACGGCGGTTGTGCAGTTTCAATGCGGGTTTTTTTTTGTTTGTTAACAACCTATTACGCGAAGTTTGTCACACCGAAAAACACCGTGCAGATTTGTAAAGGAAATAGCCGAGAAACAGTTATTTTTGTCGCGCCTAAAAAAAAAAACAACCTACGTACATTACTGAAAGGATGGTACTCTGTTACAAAGATTAGGGAATGTATGTATAGTTGAGGATTATGAAGATCTGCATAATCATTTGCCTTCATTGGTACGCTGAAATTTGATGTAACTTTTGCAACCAGTAAACAGCGAATTGCAACTTCATGGGAGGTCATGGCTAATACGCTGGACTTGCGATCCAGAGGTCACCGACTCAATCACGTGGGACGGCAGTTGAATCAATCATTGAGTAAGTCTCTTAGATCCTCCCGTTGCTGTCCACCGAGCAGAATGAACGGGTACACCAGTTGACGGACAGGTTGCGCGTGGCAGGATGAAGTGTGGGTACTCCAACCCCTTCCTAGAGCAGGGGTCGTAAAACTTGCAGCTTCTCGTATTCACCACAATGCATTGCGTCTCTTGAAATATCGAGTTAAATTTTTGTTACCGAATTTGCTAAAATAATGGCTCTGCTTGTTATTCGGGTTGCCCAACCCTGTCATAGATGTATGTCCAATGTAGAAGAGTAGGCCAAACTCCCTCTGGAGGGGCTCTCTAGAGCTCGCTCGAGCCCCTATTGTCGGTAGTGGCGTGAGCAAATCAGTTGCAGGGCCGCACCTTTACCCTTTAGAACTTCAGAAATGTTCTTGGTTGACTGCGGCACACACCTCCTGGGTTACAGACCAAGAGGGAGATCGAGATAAGGGGGGGGGGAGGCAGGAAGTTGCAAGAAAAAAAGTAGAAAGAACAATAAAGTGAGAGAAAGCCTCTGTGTCCACAGACATGAAAAGACGGGTCTTATTCCAGCAATGCCTCTCTCACACGCCCTCCTCCTCCCTCGAGCAATAGACCCTTATCTCATCTTGGCTATGCTCCTTTTGGGGTGCGACTGTGTTATCACTGTGCCTTTTGGGTGTTTATTTGAGGTTTCTGTAAAGAGTAGAAGTGGTCCTGATGGGAGGGGGGGGGTAGGGGGGGATCGGAGAGTCCTTAAGTCGTTTGGTCCCCCCCCCGCTCCCATTGTTGTGATGTTTGTATTTTATTTGGCCCAGCGAGACATTATTTATCTTATATATTCACTTGTTTTTAAATGCCCCTTTTGTTGAATACGTAATCCACTTTTGAAACACAAACACATTGACTGACTATTGGCTGGCCAAAGTCAGCAGCAATGGCTCAAAACTCAACAGGGCATGGTCTACCATTGTCACTTAGACACCTTTAACAAATGTTACCGTTCGGTTTCATACCTCTACACCCAATACGCAAAAGATAACGGGCTCCCTGTGTTTATTTGCCTCGACTCGCCTTGCTTCTGGCAGGTTATTCGGACGCGTGACGTTTGGAGTGCAATATTGGCTTGGCAGTAACAATTGCATGTGATGTGCACGCATTTACAGGTGATGTCGATGACATGAACATCTGCTATGTCCTGCGGGAAGGTGACAACGCGACGAGTGACATTTTCTACTTCTCCGTGGAAGACAATGGTAAGCGTGGGGGGCGGGGATAATAATTACCCCATAAACTTTTTTTTTACGGTAAACGCCCCACAAGATTGCACCTCTTTCGCAAACAATTCAACCGACAGCTGTCACAGCCCCAGATATAAACTCGCCTGTTCATTTGAACTTCGGAAGCCTTAATGAAAGAAAAAAATGTCACTGTCACTGACGGTCAAGATGTTCGTTGTGCAGTAGTCGCTTAGCACCGTGCTGTGCTCGTTATGTGCAATGCACGTGTTGATGGGCTCTGTCTTTGGTTTCCATTGGTGCCGCACTCACGCACGAGAGACAACCCCCTTGTAAAGTAGCCAACTAGCTAAAGGGGATCGTCAAATGAACTCAAACTCACGGGATACATCTGAATGTTTCTGCCAACTGGCCGTCTTTCGGAGATGTCGTCGTGCCCACGCAAAATTGTGGAAGGGAGTGTTTAATCCCAACGCGGTTTTCATGGGCCTGATATCTCTGTCCACGTTTTTCGGAATTAAGAGAGCTACATTGCCATGAACGAAACGTAGAACTCGATCCCACCTTAAGAACAACAGTCCTGCAGTTTGCTTGCAATATCATTGTTTGGCGCGGAACAATTCATTGTTCTTCCAAATTCAGACAGTGAATGCTGCAAGTATGAATGCATTATTTTTGATGGATACTCCAGTGATGCATGCATTTAAAAAAAGAATGAATGCCTCGTGGTCAGAATAAAAGAGAGGCATCGCGAACACGACATAATCATTTAGATTGACTGTACATAGTACAGACGCTGCAAATGAGATGGCTCAAACGATAAGGACAGTACTGACCCGACACGATGTGGATTAAACAAAGACTATAGGCAGTGGCAAATTACACAGCACAGACTAGAATCAATGCTCGCCTAATAACCGTGAGTTTAAATTGGCCACGTGTAAGGGGTGGTGAAATTACTTGTTTAGTAAGAGTGGTTACATTCGCAGGTGAATTCGCCACTTGCTGTACATGCAGCAGCGCCGTGGGTAGGCAGAGCAAACCAACGCAAGGCCCCCAGCAGCTGTAGCAGCAACTCTGCCGTTGAATCCAGAGTAGGCAACTTTTATTTGACAAGGCATGAACAACAACTATCTGGATGATCCCACCAGAAAGAGCCAAGGGGATAGGATGTTGAGTGTGTCTGGTGGATCAGTTACAAGGTTTCTATCTGTCTTGGTTTTCCCAAGATTGTCTTCTTTTTGTGATTGGCAAAAGCTGACTAGTTTAATTTGGTGTATGTAATGGGTTTACGTGATCCCCTCCAGCCACCTTAGAACGATATAATCACCACATTGTTAAGCAAGCGAATATCATCTATTTGTGAATCGAATCGCAACCCTGAGTCGTCATAATTGATTGCATTGTAAAGGGATGGATATTTCCAATCTTTACTTTCAACACTAACAATTGAGATTTGACTATCTTGTGTGCCTTGGGTTGGCACCTGTCGAGATTTTACCCAGACAGTCCGGGATTTGGTATCTGTGTGCTGCTGGCATGAATTGATTCGTACCAAGATCTGGTATCAGTATTGTTTTGATAACCTTTAGGCTGATTGATAAGTCTTAGTGTACTCTGCGGAAAAAGTGTCAACTCCTAGTGTGCCCATGCTATAATGCATGTAAGCGTCATTGTAGTTGATGCAATAAATGTGAATTATCATTGCACTTTCATTGTCATAGAGCCAGGCTCATCAGCTCTGAATCCGATTTAACAGGCAGGACTTTAACAGGCAAGCCTTTAGTTAAATAACATTTTGACGCAAGCCCATCGATTAAAATGACTGAGGTCACCTTGTATGCACGTATGCAGCGCCTGGGCCTCTGGCTTTAATTTATAACCTCAAAACCTTTTAAGGAAATTGAACGGTCTGGCAGAAAAATCTGTGCAAATAATTTTCATTGAAAAATGAAAAACAAAATCCATCTAAAATATGAGGCTGCTGTAGCTATGTGGTGTAAATATTGATATTGTCATATTGATTAGTCCACACCGATGGCATAAAAAACAACGAAAATGTATTACACAATACATTGTATTCATTAGGTATTGCATTGTACACATCATGTACTTTTTAAAAATGGAATTATGAAAAAAATACTTTTAAAAACCGCACGTGTGAATGAAGCGGCATGCGAGATTTACTTTCGAAGGTGACAGCGAGACAAATGATTTTTTGGGCAGCCCTACGAGTTAAACTGGAAATGGGTGAGTGGTGATGATTTCGCAATGAGTGATGATGATTTCGCAATGCGGCAGCAGTCACCACTACATATCCTGGGGCGGTAACTACTAAATAAACCAGTGCTGCTCTAACACCTGGCTCATGCCTGCTAATTTTAATTTGTAGCAAGCACGCAAACATCTGCTTTCTCACGACGGGTAATAATAGTGTCTGATAGCTGCCAGGGTAAGCTGTCACTGGCGTGGCTCGTGAGATAACAAACGGACGTGTCTCCATCTCGTTTTCCCAAACTGCGTTTGATTGCTAGCAGAGAGAGAGAGAGCTGTGAACTCTGCCCGGAGCATAATGCTACTTCAGTGTATAGTACACTGTTTTCCAATATTCCACAGCTGATGCCGGCGGGAGGTCAAGATTAGAAGTTTAAATTAAGGATTGTAAGTGAGCTAAATATTCACCTGCTCCGCAAGTCAAAGTGGTCCCGGCCTGTCTATGTAATGAGAAATGTGATTGCCCTTCCGTGGGTTTGTCTGCCACGTTAGGTGAGTCATTTTCATAGTACAGAGTCAAGCGAGGGCTCATTCTGACTGGAAGGAATCAGGGACCTCTGGGACTGATTATGAGCTCCGTGTGACCCCTTTTACGTGGTTAAAAACAAAGAGATGACCGAATAATATAGCGTCTTACAGCTGCCAGGATAAACTCTGCACCGTTGCCAGTCGCAATTGGAAGTTGGCGGTGAGGACACATGGCATAATCTTTTTCACCACCACCACCACCAGCAGCATCGCTTCTTTTTTCCAGGGTGGTCTAAAACATTAATTGGATCTTTCCTTTTGTGGACATTCAATACGTCGTGGCTTAGTTAACCTGGGTGGCTTTCCCCACCTCCCCTGCCCCCCCCCCAAAAAAAAAAGATGAGAAAACCACCTGCCATTCCTCGCACGAAAGTGGCGGCACCGTTTCCTGCGGTGGCTGCGCCACCAACACCTTTTCCGCGGGGAGAAAAAAAACGAGATGTGTCTCTCAGCCAGGTGGCGTGAAAGGCAGCAGGGAAAAAATATAAAACTCGACACCGCACGCATCAGCTGCAATACACTTGTAATCCAATAGGCAAGAGTGTGTCATCCTATAAAGTATCATCCCAGTCAAGACGGAGTGGGAAGAGCGAAGGTGGTCACGGCGCCTTTGATTGATGGCTTGCCAACGTTTTATCAATTCGTTTTAGGAAGATGTATTATTTTCCCGCCACATTATCAACTACAGCACAGTAAAACACCGCGTTTTTACAAATGGGCAGGTAACCGGAAGCCATCCAAATGAACCGTTGGCTTTCAACTCAGACCGAGCGGTGACCTATTGAAAGGAAATACGTCAATATTTGTGCTGCCTTTGATCCGGAACGGGGAAAGTCCTTTTTTTGCTTGGCCAACACCTTCCCACCGTGGATTGGGGCCTCTCCTGGGTTTGCCGACCCTTGTGCGTCCCGTCCAGTCCTTCGACGAGTGCCATTTAATTGGAATTGAGGGAATAGTCGACCCTTACAGGAATGCACTTCAGACAAGACCCTTATCTAAGAGCCAAGTTTCACCGAGTTTGTACAGCTTTGTTGACACATCCTGATCGGCCTGGGCTTCTTTTGTACCGCCTATTTTTGGCATCGCAACTACCCTTCTCTCCGGCGGTCACGGAGGATGACACAGCGACGGAAAAAACTATGACTTCGCTTATGATTTGACCTTTTACGCTTATGTTCATTGGACACCTACAGGCAGTGGACACCAATCGGCCATCTGTCCATAGGTGGATATTGATGCTGATGACGCTACCATCATTGGCGTCATTATAACAAAAGAAGAATGGCGAGGCAGAAACGAGCATTAAAATAAAAATGCTGTTTTTACTTCCTTCAACTGTACCGTGCTCCAATGTTGCTCTTCCACAAATTGAACCCTGTGATTTCTCAGAAATGTGCTGTCTTCACTCAAGCATGAAAGTTATGTCTGCCAAGAAGCAACAGCTTTCAAGAGGTGGTTTTCACAGGGCCCGTTTATTGGAGAGTCAATGAGGCTTTTTTTTCGCAAGCAAAGAAAATGTCCCGTTTTTGATGTCGGCTGCTTTTATTGGAGTCGTGTTTTGTTTTCTCATTGACGTCAGGAAGGGAAAGGTAGAACAAATTTAACGCTGTGACATTTTTGACCCGAGTCATGCACAATGCGGACCTTTCTGTGTTGCTACATACACACCATCACTTGCTTTAACTACAACAGTGCTGCGGTTTAATGAGGACAATGATTGTACCTGCATTCATGTGTTTAAAAATAATCATACAGAATGGTTTGTTCAAATAATTGTGGTTATTTGAATAAATTAAATATAAATGCAAGGATTATGTTCTAAAATAAATTATAATTTGAAACTTGACTGCACATGTGTGAGAGTTACATATCAAGTTGCAGTAGTTGCAATAAATAAAATTAAATGTTACTTTAACAAGGAAAACTGCTTACTTAATCGTTACTGAGAGGAATGGAATATGCAGGCATTTCGGTAAACTGGCATTCTTCGGAAAGTTATATTCTTATAATAACTCACTCTTTTCAATTTGAGTTCAAGTAGAGAATCAATTAATCTTTACTTAATATAGCTCCCTTCACAATAAAATTGTCACACGACGCTTAAAACGTACACTTAACAGTACATCAGTAACATTTGAGATACACAAAATAGCAAAACGGTATACACGGTTCAAAATATATAAAAGAGATTATACAATACTCTGAGTTCTTTCGGTAAAGTCACGTAGGTAAAAACTTAAATTAAAATTATTTTATTTTTATAAATTTTAATTTCATTTTTTACCTACGTGACTTTACCGAAAGAACTAAGAGTATGAATTCTTGCAGTCACGAAAGCTTCAAATCTAGATTATACAATATATCTTTAGCCTGATTTAAAACAACACCTCAACAGCTTCCTTATCAGTGGGTGTACATGGTGCCCTCCACGTGGACGCAACATGTACCAGCAGGCGACACGCAGAACAACATGCACGTAGAATATGTAAGCAACTTTTTCAAAATATATCTGCTGCACCAGTGTTCTCGCCGCTCAATAAAGCACGTGCTTTAAGTATTTCGTTTAAAGCCACTTCTCGGCGGATTTATCCGTACAACATCGGAGTTATTCACAAGCAGCGTTATCTGTCATGGAATCTGTTTCATGTAAGAAAACTGCAAAAGTACACAGTTAATCACAATCAGTGTTCCATCTGTGTGGAGTTACTCTTCCAAATCTAGGGAATCTGCTGTTAATACGCCTTTTGCCCAGCTGCCTGAAACCAAACAGCAAAGAGGGAAACAGGTCTGGTTAGATTTTGCCAGGGCAGCGGTATTTATTTGCCTCCCAGCCATGCTGCTCGATGAAGTATTTAAAAATCAGTCAAGCAACTGTCCAGCTCTGACACTGCTTCTGGCTGACCCACAGACGAAACCGTTCAGTGCAGCGTCTGACAAGCGACAAGTACGGCGGTATGGTTAGAACTGTGAGTGTGTATATACATTCATTTATAATGGGGAGCGGTGGCGCAAGTTAAACAACCTGCCCGCCCAAGTTTGACTTTGATTTCTGGCTACTGACTCAAATAACTGGCTTTTATCTGATCCAGTTCTGGGTTTTCCCCAGAGTTTGACTCAGTCTTTTTATGAGAACACGGTACAGTTTGTACAAATTCGCACCGGGGAGAAAAGGTGGCCCACTCTGTCCCCTCGTGCACCATACATGACTTGATATGCAATTGCTAAAAGTACTTGCCCCAACATTCTATAAAGGCTACACAGTGCATGCATCTCGATGCACTCCAAAACGTAAGAGATTGGTGCCTGAAAGATGTGGCACTACTTCGGCATATTGGCACAAGACAGAGAAAAGTGGAAACAAATGACAATTCAGTGGGCAATGACGGCCTATCTGCCCACGGACCATGATGATGATATGCATCTTGGTCTTTATACTTATGGAGTAAATGTTGATTGCATTTTCAATTGATATATGTTGTGCTTGGGGAAGTGGACAATGATATCAATATGGATTAAACATTTTCGTGGATTTTATCCAATCAGTTATTTATCACGTAAGACCCTCCGTATTATGCTTTACTTTAAATCTCGCATACGATCCTGACCACGTATGATGATCATACAGTACCGTGGTGCCTTTAGAGGGCAGCGCAGCAACATCAGTTGGTTCTACCGTACTTGTATGCCACCACGTGTGTTTGGTGCCCATCGTCACCAACACACAGAGACTAACCAGTGCGATTCGCTAGCTCGTCGAATATCAACCCCCACGAGTCGCACTCGCACAGCGTCAGGGAGGTCCTTATCCAGCACGTGATTAAGGAGAGGATCAACAGCATTTTAAATTTGAGTACGACGTTTCGCTGATAATTACAATCAGCTTCATAATTATCAGCGAAACGTCGTGCTACTCAAATTTAAAATGCTGTTGATCCTCTCTTCAGCACACTGGTGGGCTAAAGAAGTGAATTATTTTGTCCTTTGAAAACGTGACACATGTTTTACTGTTTGGCCGTGTCGGGTGGTGGAGGGTTACGACACATTTGTAAATAACGCGATCTGACCCAAAAACCTATATTATGAATAATATTGGTCGCGAAAGCCTACGTGTTAAATTGACGTGATTAAGGGCTCTGCTGGACATGTACAGCGTGGTCCAGATGTCCTGTGACCCTCCCCACACTTTAGGGGGTCAAATAATTGGGGGGGGGGGGAGGGTCACAAGACACCTGGACCACCCTGTACAATGAGTATAAAGCACGGTACCCTCATGGCTCGCAACACACGACGCGTAGCTTCCGAAACGTTCTAACATTGCCAATTAACAGGCAATAGACGGCCGTGGGGACGAGGGATTGGAGACGTTTCTCTTTCGACCACCTCCACGAAGGGGTTTCTCACCTGTCCCAGTGTTGCTTTAATACCGCTGCAAAAGCTCTCAGAGGCCAAACATTCCAGGCATAGTTCCGGCTGTGGCAAAGAGCGTTTGAGCTCTCTCTCTCTCCCGGTCCCTCTACACTGAAAAAACAGCTTGCACTTGAGGCTTTGAAGTCCCTGCTTGGCAAAGCGATTGAAGAGGCTTGTGATGCCTCAAGGAAGGTCAGTGTGCATCGGTGAGATATTTCGAAATGTCCGCAGCACGGTGATCGCGTACGGACGCCGTGCAGCTTATTCGAGTCTCGGTCGGGGAGGTGGGTGGGGGGCGGTTTCGTGTCCAAAAGTCAGCGAGCGTGTTCACTGCTAAAAGCACGTTGTAGTTTCTGCAGCGCTAACGGTGTCGGGTTCAATCGCACGCGTGCGTCGTTCGATGCCATGTCAGTGAAATCAACCTCGGCTGCATTCGGCGCGGCCAATGTGATGAGGTTTAAATAATGGCTCGTGTGACACGCAATGATTCGTTTTTGAATTGCGTTAGAAAATATTGGCTTCGTGTCCGAATTACATTTGGGGGGGGGGGGATATGCATGCGTTATTATACTCTGTCATGAAAAGTGCATTACAATAAACGGCTCTTGGTTGCACGGTTTTAATTTCAAAACTCGATCGTGCCGTATCGCACAAATCGGATGTTTCAAGCGAACACCGCAAATATTCACCTTCGTGTGTCATCGACGTCCTAAACAATTCAGACGCTCCTCGTTAATACTGTACCAAAGCAGACGCAGAGAAGCAAGCAAGGCCCTGCTTCCAGCCACGTCCAATTCTCACGGAATTCGAACCCACGTTGGATTATGATTCTTTGTTCGTGTGACGGCATCAACAACAAAAGAACCCCCGCGTCCCAAATAAAAAACACGCGAATGCCACCAGCGTGTGCTTTGTTTAACGTGACAAGGTTGAACGCTTTGCTGCCCGACTACAGTTTCACGCGTTCCGCTGCAACATTGCCTGCGGTTCATCACACGTAGGGCTATTGTTGTGGGAAGGGCCCGGGTCTCCCCCCTCCCGCCCCTCAAATGAAAGTAGAGAAGGCCGTAGCGAGCGGACGCACCGCGCACTTGGCCACGTACGAGTCGTGAATTCCGGCTGACAGAGATGGATGGCGAGTGGCAGGTGCAACCACGGAAAATCGCACAACAACGTGGGCCCTCAATGCGTGGGGTGGCCATGTGGACGGTGGCCACGTGGACGGTGGGGGGTATCTGCTGCGGCGGATTTGTCGCGAGATCCACGATAGGTTAATGATTTACATTTCACTTGTAAGGCGCCTTCCACTCATCTCTCAAGGCGCCTATGCACCCACGGCGGCCAGAGTGTGGTGTGCCACCGTTTGGCTGCTGTAAATGTCCCCAGACGATGACAAAGCCACTTCGTTGAGCTATCGTTTGTGATAGCCATGTCGCTTCTGAAAACGTGCGATATAGCTCAGTGGCCTTTACCTGGTAAAAAAAAAATAGGTTTTTCAGTTTAAGTTTTACCTAACATGTATACCGCCACTATTCAGAATGCCTCCTACTCCTATTCCGGCAGAAGGACGAATGCGTTTCACGACGGGAATTCTCAAATTTCCACTTCAGATGTGAGCAGCTACATCCAGCTACATCCAGCACGTCCACAACAACCGCAGCCGAACAGTCGCCACCAAGCGATGTCGACGTCACCGACACTTGTGCCAGGCTAGGTGCAATTTGAGGCCATTCGAAATGTTAACGGCTCACTGGCAGGGGGTCAGACCCAGGGGCTGCGAGTTTGTTGTCCTGGTGTCGTCTGGGACTGTTTCTTTTGTTGTTGATTTTGCTGCCTTGCCCAAGCTTGTACCATTTATTGTTGAAAAATCGGCAGGAAGTTACGTACTTATGCAATTTGTACTTTATATATAGATTTGCTTCATTTCTTTTTCGTGACTTGCTGACCAGCCTCTACTGGACATCCGTGGAAAAATTGCTTCATCGCTCATGGGATTCTTCCAGTCTAAATAAAGATTCTGATGTTGTGTCAGTTGACTTAGATGACTGGCAGATGCACCACCTGTGTAATCTGCATTGTGCCAAATTGCTCTGTTTTAGCTGCCTCTGCTAGCTTTTCTGAGGGTTACTCCTCTTTGCCTTCCTCTGCAAGAAAAAAATCCCCAACATAGCCCTTAACAGACTGTTGAGGCAAGTGCCAACACCACACCCAGCCACTTTTATCTCCCCAGTGCTGATGTTAAACACGCACCAGTTATTAATGTTTTGTTAAAGACTGACTCGACCGAGGGGAGGCCCATGACTGATTCAGATATTCTCCACTGATTGTGACCATGAGCGGGAATCGATCTTGGGTTACCAGGTTCGTAGTGCCGTGCGGTAATCACGACCCTATCACTAAACACATGCAAAAGACAAAGATTCCTCGTATAGCCTTCATAGACTTTTGTTGCAGGTGCTGATAGCGAGCACCTATAAAAGCCAGCACGGAATACGATGGGTTTGGTGGTGATGTTTACACACCGTACCAGGTACTCAATTGAAGCTGAGTCGACCTAGAGGAGGCCCACGACCAGCTTGAATAATCGTCACTGGTGTTGGCCGTGAATCGGATTCAGGTCGCCGGGTTCGTACCGCAGCAGCGTGCTATAATCGCTGCACCTCCGCTACCCACACGCGCACACACACACGCCCGGCAGCTTTGTGAAACTCACCATTCTTCATGCCTCACACATTGTAGAGACATTAGAAAAATCCACCTGGGGAATTGTTTGAAGGGGCAACATAATCCCTGGAATTTCTATTTATTCGACTAGAGTGAAAAACAAACGACTTTATTGATTGTTCAGGGAAGCTGTAAGATTTGTGCAATGAGTCTTTAAGTCCCTGTAGTGTCATTCTGGGATAATTTAATACGTGGAGCTGGCTTTAGGACGTGTTACAATGCATCCTTATTTTGAAGGTCAAATTCAGAAAGCCCATTTTGTTGTGTTAGTCTGTGCACCATATAAATGGGTAACTGTCATTAAAAGAACAACGTGCATAAATTATAATTTTGCAGATTGCCAGATGGTGTCCATTGAAATGGACAGGTGCTGGGTTTTGAACGGGCAGTCAAAACGACGATAGGATGTCCGGTCACATTAACCCTTTGGGGAGGAATGTGGGCCACGTGTGTGCCAGTTATTATTGTAAGCTCCTGGGCTGAGTGCTTGCCGTGACTCTGCCACTGCGAATAGAAAGCCCTCTCACATCTCCCTGCCTATGCATTCGTTTGTCAGTTTTCATTTCAAGGGTCAGTTGGGACGTTTTAATCGTGAAAAATACCACACATCTGTTATAATCCGCTGTTGACAAAATAATTAAGTGTGTTTCTCTTTGAGTTGGGAAAAATACAGCACAGTGGGTGGCGGGGGGGGGGGGGGGTGGAGTGGTGGCACAGTGGTTAGCGCACTGAGCTGTGAACCTGGCAACCTAGGTCGATTCCTGGCCACGACTAACATCAGTGAAGAGTGCTATCTGAACTGATCTTGAGCTCCTTCACCCCGCCCCCCCACCTTTTACCCACCCACACTGACCAGCGTGGTGAAGTATGGTCTCTTGTCTATTTGCAAAGGCGAGCAAGAGTAATTGATCTTTATCTGCTGTCGCATCGCCCGTCACGACGCTGCCAAATTCTAAGTCCCCACCGCCGACTTGTCCATGCTTGTTTGAGATTTATCGCAAACTGCAAGAGACACGTTTATCATTTAATGAAATAAATCACAGGCAGCGTATTCACCTTTGATGAAAAGTTACTGTTTTGAATTACGTAAATACAGTAATGTATCTGCCATTAATATCAACGCCTTTGTAGCTTTGCAGTAGGGCTCATGTATTTAATAAATGCTGAGAAAAAACATCTCCACACGTTGTACTGTATTAAATTCCAAAAACACCATAAAATGGGTAATTTTCCCGAATTTTATGGGACCAGGTGAGGCTGTAAGATCTTTTTTTTAAAACTTGAGCCCGAGGTGGTGTCTGCTTGCACGGCCGTTGCTCTGATGTGGTTTGGAATCACCTCGGGGGAGGTATTTGCACAATCAAAAGCAGAAACTATGCATATATAGTTTCTAGTTTCTAGTTTTTTTGTATATAACCTTGGCGCGTGTTGACCTGTGCCAGTCTGCTTAATAAGCTCGGAGCTCTGGAAAGGTTTCACCATTCAGAGGGATTCAAAAACAGACGATAATGCTGAACACACGGGCCCTTTAATAGCGTTGTAACAAAGCGATTCAAGCAAAGCGTAAATGCAGTAAAATAATGCCACTGAATGCATTGCATATACAGCTTTCATACTTTTGCACTGATGTACAAATCTTACTTGAGAGAGGAAGTTTCTGCTATGTACTTAGGGGAATAGTCGTGCCACTTGTGGTGGGGTAGTTTGTGGGTGCCTCCACCTTTACGAGATATCTCGTCTGCAGAACAGTAGACACATTGCATGGTACGAGAAGCTGGATTCGCGGCGTGACGTGTGAACGTCATTCTACCCGTTTGGAGCTGGCTCCAAAAAAAAAACAAAGTGGCTGAGAAAATTCTACGTGGGCTGCCGGATAATGGCACTTAATGCCAACTGAGAGTGGTAAATAAGCAAGGAAGCGTACAAGTTAGAGGTAATAACATATTTCAGCTATTATTAATATTTTTTTTTAAACTCTGATCACATTTGCAATTTCTCCACACAGACACCCCCCCCATCCCCCACTGGAGTGGACCGGCCCACCGAGGCATTTGCCTTACGGATTGCTGCCCTAGGGCCAGTCCAGGGCCTGCATAACAGTGAACCAGATTTCCCTTTCGCAAGTGAAAACCTCCACCTGTGGTAGAGGAAGCACAGAGTAAACATCTGGACCTTTGCTTATTAGGTAAAGGTGCAGCCCTTCAATTGTTTGCTCCCAGCACTGCTGATGGATGCACCTCCATCAGAGGGTGCTATAAAAAAAATCATCAAATGCTGGTTATTACATGAACTAAATATGTTTAACAGTGGTAGCTCTGTGGCTTAGGTGTCAGAGCATCAAGCTGATACTGATGAGATCCTAGGGTCAAATCCAGGCAGCTAACGTAACCTCCGAATACCCGCACCTCCGATTAGCGCGGTTGGCTACGTACGGTGCGAAAGAAGTTCAACACTCATAATTAGATTGGGTTATGCAGTGGAGCGAGTTGAAAGCCTCAACCCAGCACCAATGATTCCACAAACAGCCACCATACACAATTTGGTTTCCAAATCATTTGAAGATCAGAAAATAAATTAAAAACCGATTAAATGGCACGTCATGAATATAGTTTTGCAGGGAATATACAAGGCGTGCCCCTCGTGTGGATACTCATGATACTTTAGAGAAGTATCGATGTAAAGCTTTCGTGACTGCAGGGATTCATCTTCTTGGTTCTTTCGGTAAAGTCACGTGACTTTACCGAAAGAACCAAGAAGATTTAGAGAAGTAGTTTCGTGATAAGATCTGCCGGAGCCATTCTCGAACACAGGGTGTTACACTGCTCACTCTCAAAGTTCACATTTGATTTGGTAAAAAGTAACTTTTTTTTCTCAAAAAAAAATAGAGTTCACCTATGTAAACAAAAAAAAATGGTCTTCTTGGCTCTTTCGGGAAAGTTACGTAGAAGGGAAATAATAAAATAATTAAAATAAAACGTAATAAAAATAATTCTCACAATTATTTTATTATGTTTTATTTGTATTATTTTATTATATAAAAATAATTCTCAGAATTATTTTATCATGTTTATTTTTATTATTTTATTATTTCCCTTCTACGTGACTTTACCGAAAGAACCAAGAAGATGAATCTCTGCAGTCACGAAAGCTTTAAATCGAAAAAAAAATGGCTTAACTGTCTCTCATTTCAAGATTCCCACTGCATGTGTTTATCATCGGCTCATGAGGTGGCAAGGGGCTTGCAGAGGGTCAGCGCACTGCATTGCGGCCTAAAGCGCTGAGCTCCTCTGTGTTTTCGCGGCGTAGGCATTGCGAAACTAAATAACCACATTTACCGCGCCAGGTCACCGTTTCACGTGGGCAGCTTTCACGAGGCTCGGCTTCGTCTCCCATGAATGCGCCAAAAATGGGGGGGGGGGGGGGGGCGCGGGCAATCAGCGCTTGCACTCGACTCTGCGAAGAGCACGAACGGCGGCAGGTGACGACGAGCTGTTCCGGTAAGGGGGGTGCACGCCGCCGGACTGCCGGAGTGAAAAGCACTGCGATTCGATTTCGTGCTCGGTTGAAGGCATTCAGCCCAGTAGTGCGCATTTCTTCACCTGAAGACGGCTGCTTGCGTTGTTGCCGAAACGTCGTGAGGATTATTTTATTATGTTTTATTTTTATTATTTTATTACTTCCCTTCTACGTGACTACACCGAAAGAACCAAGACGATAGTGCGCACTTGTTTAGCGGATGGGTGGCAGGGTGATGATGGTGGTGTTGGTGCGGGGGGGGGTGCAGGGGCAGGGAAATTAACTGAGGGGGGCGCGCCACATGTGCCGCTGTTGATCAAATGTGAAGCGATTGTGAAGCGATGAACGGAATTGATCGGGATAGCGATCTGCTTTTGTCTGCTGTGCATTCTGCACTCGCTCTCGCTCTCTCTCTCGCCCCCTGTGTATATGATGAAAGGCTGAAGTAAAAAACAGCCAATGGTGTTAAATATTGTACCAACGTGTTTTCCCTTACCTATTAGAAATGTAGGGTGCTCAGCCTTCATTAGCGGGGGGGGGGAGGGGTTACTCCCCGTCAGTTCCCTCGATGCGACGAGGCTGAAGGCATTGATCAGGGTAAACATTATTTCCTCAAGTATCTCATCCTAATTTACAAATGTCGAGCGTCGTGCATGCACGTTCCATCAAAGGCGCTCCTTTTACACACGCGGGACCGTGGGGGGGGGAGGGGTGGGTGTTATTTGGCCAGATGTCACGTGGTTGGCCATTGCTGGTTTGGTGTCGGCACGGAGCATAGACGTGGGAGCTTGAGGGTAATGCACATTCAGAGTCTGTCTTCTCGACAGCTCTGTTCTTAACCTGAGGACGGCTGCTTGCGTTGTGGCCAAAACGTCGTGAGAATAATTTTATTATGTTTTATTTTAATTATTTCATTATTTCCACTCTACGTGACTTTTCCGAAAGAACCAAGAAGATGAATCCCTGCAGTCACGAAAGCTTTAAATCGAAATTTTACTTAGATTAAGGCCATCAGTCTAACTCAGGAGAGCGGGGCCAGCCGCGTCTCCGGCCTGGCCAAACGGCAGCGCGGCGATGCACTTTGCATCGCCCTGGGCGCCACATTGCACGGATTCCGGCGTCGGGTTGCAAATGAATTGAGGTCCGTCTCTCCGAGGCGAACGCTTTCACCCCGACCCGGTTTGAAAAAGCCCTGCCTAATTTCTAGCTTCCCGTCCCGCTGATTAATGTGATCGGCGCGTCGCCTGCACGAGCCGAGCACGAGCGTAAGCCCTGTCGGAGGGCACATTCGTTCCCGGCAGGTCAACGCAGTTGTGGCGCGCGGGCAGCTTTGGAGGCGAATAAATTAAACATTTGAAATTCAGCCTTTGTTGATGACCTTTTTACACGTCGTACAGAATGTCGTACATTTGTTGCGGCATTTACAGTTATATTTCTTTCGCCTACGACCGAATCGCCATGTTAACAGCCCTGATCTCATCGCGTCTCGGAAGCTGAGCGGGTTTGAACCTGGACAAGTGCTTCTGTGGGCGATCTGCGTGCGTGCCAGGTTGCTATAGGCTGCTTTGGGGCTACATGGTGGGAAGCAGAGGGCAGTTGAGTAAAATCCATGATTGACCTGTCATTCTGTGCTCCCAGATTTGCGTTGCCCACTTTCACCAACCCACACTGACCATCATGGTGAAGCATGGTCAAATACGAGCAAAGCACTCGCGCTGATGTGACGGCAAGGAATGCTGATCACGATAAGGATAGAGAGCACGCAGCCACCTCGAATTTCCACGCTTTCGTGTAAAATCTCCTACCTCTAAGCAATATCTGCAAGCTATCAATCTTCGCATCAGCATTCTGCGTGGCGCATATATATATCGTTCTGTCTCTTTTCCCCCGAGCCAACTAAACGGAACCAATGGTTGTGGGTCAGTCTCCTCGGTGGCTATGGGAAGTTCGCGATGGTTGCGGTCTTTAAATAAAGCCCTCTCCTCCGGTCGTTCAAATCTTTAATTTTGACGGACAAAGTGCGAGTGTCAAACCACACCGATGCCAGTCGAGGGCCCCGTTGACACTGAATGTCGGCGTTATAAAGAAGAACCCCGAGCTGCCGAGGGAATGCAGTGAAATGGTAAAACCCACAACGTCACGTTCGCAGAAAATAAAATACGCCGTTAAATTAATGCGAAAAAGTTGGTCAGAGTTTGTAACTGGGCAAGGCCATGAGGGAACGTTACTTAAAGTTTAGAGCAAGAAAAATATAAAATTCGGTATGAGGCATGATTTAAAAGCATTTTACATTCTACATGTCCAAGCAACTTAAGCAACTGTTCATTAACAATTGACTTCAGCATTAATAGTTGTTTTAAGTGTAGAGACATGCAACAATGCTCCATGCATTTCCTTAGACAATCTCTGTATTCAATCGTCTACTGCTCCTGGTCAGTAATGTTAAATAACTTTAATAATAAAATCCTAACGAAAGATGTTCAGCTCTTTGTGAAACCACGAGCAGACTCCCCTGATTTGTCAATAAATAGGGGTTGGTTGTCCATACTTCACCACACCGGTCAGTGTAGGTTTTTGTTAGCCATGGCCATGGCCGTGAATCCAACTTAGGTCTCTGGGTTCATAGTGCTGTTCACCTACAGCTTTACCCTAACGCTAATCTCACCTCGCTGGAGTAACGTAGAAATATCCACACTGGGCGATCTTTATCCACAAAGTTCTTCATTGCGATTCACCTCAGGATTTAACTGACATTTTCCATCCATTTAAATATCCAATAAATCTTTTCGATTGACCTCTGATTGCCCGTTGCCCATTCCGAAGTGAAGAACGTGGCTTATTTACATCCGTATGGGCACTGTATATATATCATTTGTATTTAAGTACGATTGTTTATCCTGCTTGCAATGAATTCTGGTGTGGGTTTCGTGTAAATTTCTATTTTTTTGCTCGTTAGTTTGCACATTCCCTCGACCCTGCGATGTCCTGTAACCGCCACTACTGCCGATGGTCTTGGGGTGTGCAGGGTCGTCCTGGCAATGGAGAGGTTTCGCTCGATGGGGCCTTACCAGCTGAAATAAAGCCTGAGTTGCTAGAAAATTTCAATTACTCTACGCAAAACCTAAATATGATAGGCTGGCAACTCGGAAGCACAATAGCCTGACGTAAATCATGTTGAGTAAAATGTAGGACACAGCCTTAAAGCATACAGAGCATTTCATAAATCGAATGTATTTTCTCTTCCCATTCTTCGACAACACCAACAACGACTTGGCAAGTCAACGAGCACAGCGTAAACACAAATAGTTGGCTTTCTTTTTCTTCACACAGGTTGACGGTGCCAACGGGGATGTCTTTTAATGAGCCCATGCTTGGAGGAAATGTGCTTTGGTGCCGTCGAGCTGAGCAGTGCGGGCACGCGGTTGTTTCTCCTCCGGCAGGGTAGCCACCGAGTGTTTTGAGTAGGGGCAGGAAGAGGGTCGGAGGGGCTCGTGGCAAGGGGGGACGCTTGGACATCGCACCCGGCAAGCCCCCCCTTCACCTTCACTGTGCAGCAAAATCCGAGGGCAACTCCCACAAATTAGATGTATAGATGTAAAACTCATTTATTTAGAGATGCTTTTTGGAGAGGTTTCGCTCGATGGGGCCTTACCAGCTGAAATAAAGCCTGAGCCTGGGTTGCTAGAAAATTTAAATTACTCTACGCAAAACCTAAATATGATAGGCCGGCAACTCGGAAGTACAATAACCTGAGTTTGTTGTCCATCCCCCCCGCACCTCCGATTAGCACGGTCGGCTACGTGCGAAAGAAGTTCAACGTTCACACAACGTACAAATACACACGGCCCCACTTCCGTCGTTACGACTGCCTGGTCCAAGGGGATTGCTTCCACAAGATCAAAATGATGCCCGAGTGGTCCTCCTTTTGAAGACAGGTGCGGGGAGCGGTGCCACACTGATTGTAACAACGACCGGGGCGTCGTTCTCTCTCTCTCTCTCTTCCTCTCTTCAATGTGCCAGGAGAGAACCTTGCAAACCCTTTAGTAGGATCTTGTTTAGGGGGGTTATATTAAAACGTATTGCGGGGGGAGAGGGGTGTGCATACCACTACCAATGTTAAGATAATTTTTAACAAATGTTCAACGCTAAACAGGATGAGTTTGGGATAAGATCTGCTTCGTTCTAGAATGCATTCTGCTCTCATGCCCTGTGAATGGCAGCACCAACACTTTTTGACTTGATTATTGGAATATAGATGGTTGGTTCAATACAGTTCGGGGGGGGGGGTCATGGGGAGGCGGTTGGGAGAGGGGGGGGGGACTCGCCCCCCTTACGGCCCCCGACTGACAACTCCGCTGCTGCGTCCACCCTCTGCACAATGAGCACCGATGTCTGCTCGGCAGGAGTCACAAACTATGTAGGTCTTTGGCAGTCCGTGCGCATCTGTTCCCGTGTTGTTATTGGACAAGGGCGAGGGGTGGGTGGGTGGGGTGGGGGCTGCCGTTGCAACGGTGAAATGGAATCTCTTGGCCACCGCCAAGTGCCCCGTGGCTGCTCGCTGGTATTAGCGGTGACAGCAGAGCGGAGGATCCGTAGCAAAAAACACACAAACGCCGGCCCGTCTGATCGTTCTGTCGGACGCGGCCCGTCTGATCGTTCTGTCGGACGACGAAGGCGCACAGTGAACGTGCGCAGTGCCTAAATGGCAGCCCACAATGTGGCACATAACGCGATGCACATGGGGAATGATCGTGCGGGCGAGCGAGCGAGCGAGGAAGAACACATCTTTGTTCATAACCAGATGAGAGCACGTTTTTTTTTTACGAAGGGTCTCGTTTTTCTTTTTAAAAGGGAGACCTGGCTGATCAAAAAAACAAATGCAATTAGACGAAACGGTGTGGTCCAAAAAACACTTGGAATAATATAGGAAATAATCGTAAACGGGATGAAAATAGGCCAAAACAACACCATTAGTTATAATGAATCATACTAAGCAGAGAATAAGTTTGCAATGCCAAAAAAATCGTAGACTTGTTCCTAGGATTAAGCAATTAACCAGGTTGGAACAGATTTTTTAAAAATTATATCGTAATACAAATACAATGACGTAGCATGTAATGGTCAGAGACGTATCGACCAAAAATTTTGTCCGGTTGCTCATGCTTAGAACGAACAAGCTTTTCTTCGTAATAAAATATACGTTAGCATTCCATGTGTGAAGAGCATTGTGTCCTGAAGGATATTGTCCGCTGGCTGGATTTATCAAATAGGTGTGGTCTGAGCTAGGCTTATGAAATGACACTCCGCATGATGATACAGAATTAAAATAAAATGTTATTTTTCGTCATTTCACAAAGTACTCCTGTAAAAAAAACACAATTATGACTGCATTTATAGAAATTACACAGTAAGTGCATTTTATTTACGATATTAAAACTGCACTGAAAAGAAAGATAATTACATTCAGGGTTTGTCAATAAAAAAAGCACAACAGCACAAAGTGAACATGGAAACTAAACAGGAATCTACTAACGATCTGTGTGCACTCTCCGCAAACACGTTTATAAGTGACCTTATGACCCTGCGAAGAGACGCGTTGCTTGGATACATTTTAAACATAATGCAATTGATTACATTAATTTAAAAACAGAAGATAAGACCACCTGAGCAACCGTATCTCTTTACAAAGTCCACCAGGCAAAACAGTATACTACCAACAACAACATGCTTAACATGTTATCAACAAGACAAATATTAAAGCAGACAATTGCTACAAACGAAGTGGCTCATGAAACAAGCCGTTAAGAACGCTGTTGGTTTTTTGTGTTATCTGGTAAAGAGAACAGCACAACACACAAAGGCGATAAGGCCACGTAATTCAGGAGCATTTGGGTGCAATCAAGGCAAAGACTTCCATGATCTGATGTGGCTGTTTTCACATCGTTAAATAATTATCACTCCGTGCTAGTTTACTTCGCTAGCAAGCTTCTGGGTCGCGTTCAATTTGGTTTCATTATTTACAGATGTCCCCCCCCCCCCACTGACCCTTGTCACTGTGGGGAGCGAATTCGTGTTGAGGCATGAAAGCGATACTAATGGGATTTAATGTACGTGTTTTTGTGCAAAGTCTCTTATATATTGAAATCATTTCAGTCTGGCTGTTGTATAATGTACAGTGGGTGCCGATTTTCAATTTCAATGATGAAAATTTAATATAAATTATTAAAGGTAATGTTCAATCCTTTGTTCATCCCATACCGAATGAAGGCTTTCCCATATCGGAGTCGGTTAAGGGGGCTTATTTGATCTTACTTCACCGGACTGGGCAGTGTGGGCTGGTGAAGGGGGCTTTCAGGACTGATTCAGACATCACTCCCTGCTAGTCAGCCATGGGTAGGAATCGAACTCAGATCGCTGAGTTCACAGTGCGGTACGCGAACCAATGTGCTACTGCTCCAACCATCCATTCCAATTGTGTAGTTATGCACGTGCTAAATTCCATATTAAATGTCAGCGGAGGATTTTGGTTTTCTTGCACTCGGCAGGAAAATATCCACTTTTTTTTTCTTTCCCTTTGCCCTTCATTCTTTTCTTGAGTTGCTGGCTGCTTTTTCTTATCCATAATCGTTGCAACCTGTTTGGCGTCGTTTCATATCTGGAAGGTGGCTTCGTTTTCTGTGCAACTCTGGACGTCACGCTGGGCCAGCCGGGCAGCTCGCCGCCCAACGGATTGCGTGCCGAAAAGGTCAAATTGCCACGGTTCGGCTTCTATCGATATACTCACGCAAATGAAGACCTCCGATCCAAGTGCACTCCGCAACGGTGGCAGAGTTCTTTTCGCGTTCATTTCTCATAGTCAAAATACAACACGCAATTCCCCTCTGCCTGGCCCGTAAAAAGCCGTGTTCGTGCGGTTCGCTGGCCCACTGACTGCAGCGGCCTGCGATTAATCAAGCAAAAACGCGTGCCAAAAATGAAATTCCACCTAATGCCGGCACGCCATTGTGCATTACGAAGTCCCGCAGCTAATTATTAGGGCGCGTGCTCGGCTCGGCTCCCCAGCTCCGCGGAGCCCTCTGCAGGGAAATCCACATTCGCAGCCACGTTTGCGTAACACTGCGAGGCATTGCCGTCCTAACTTTTTTAAGTTGCCCCTCCGAGACGCTCGAGGAAGCCGCGAGAAATTAACGCATGACCCGTGTGTGTTTTTTTTTATCAATCCACTTTCGGATTATCTCCCCAACGCCACACTTGTTTAACCGTACTTCACCGTGCTGGTCACGGCGGGTCGATGCTGGGGGAGGGGAGGAGGCGTTTAAGGAAGACTCCCTGGAGTTGTCTAGATCTCACTCGCTATGGTAGCCGCGAGTTGAACTGAGGTGGTGGTGTGCGATCCATCGTGCCACCGTCTACTCATAAGCCGAGATGTATCCCAGTTATTCAGTGTTGCACACACACTGTTCAAACCTCATGGAGTTGTCAGAGGTTTAAAAGTGAGGCTGGTCTTGCGTGCTCAAAGCGAGAATGATGTCAATGAGTTCTCAGCGAGTCGTACGGATAGGGTGTGTCGATTGAGTAGCGATATAGGAGGCGTGTGACAGTGCATCAATTCAGTTACTAAAATCAGTTCTTCAACTCACGGTGCACGCATACATCGTATACCTGAACAACAGCTATTTAACTCCAATTACAATTAGGCTGAAGGAGAAAACGAAACCGCAAAATATTCACGTGAAAGTAACGCAAGACAAGCAACGAGTCAACAACAACGACAATGTGAAACAAAAAGATGATCGATTCTTAAATGGAACCCCCATGTCAGTTTAACCCGCAGGCTTTCACGATCAATAATATCCATGGTAGGGGTTTTTTGGGTCAGATCGCGTACATGTAAATGTGTCGTTAAACCCGCCACCACCCGGCACAGCCAATTAGTAAGGTTTGTCACGTCAAAAAGAACACGGCAATTCGTCACTAGTACAGCACACCGGTTGTGTTGGAGAGTAAACCCACAATTTGAGTACGACGTTTCACCGGAAATTGCAACCAGCATCCTCAGGCGACAGCCAGATTTGTGGCGAAACCCTCCTCTTTCGTCTTAAATATCATCGCAATTTATCGACCCTCTCTCTCTCTCTGCCGGTGCCGACGTCTTTGCCCACCCGTGTTGCTGACCCATGGAAGTGGGGGGGGGTCACAGTCTGTGGTGTTCGGGGTTTGGTCGAACACTGGCACGGGGTTTGGTGGTTTGTGTTCATTGACCAATTTCACTGCGGTGTAACCAGAGATTGCTATTCAGAGCAGGTGGCAGCTGTTGGGTCAAATCTAATTTTAAGGGCTACGCCGCTGTGATTCAGCAATCGGGAGTGGGGGGGGGGGCTAGAGCGGGGGGGGGGGGGTGCATGCGTTATACACTGCCCCCGACAACCTACAGTCGGCTGTGCTCAAAGGGACTTGTGAGGGTTTTATTTTTCTTCTACAGTGGAGGGTTAGAGTTGGGGTCTCCCCCGGCCACCCCTCCCTCTCCCCAGCCCCTGCCTCCACCACCGCCACGGTGACCAAGCCACTCCAGGCGACTCAGCTGTGAGACACATTTCGCTGGGAGTCGGCGGCGGTGTGGGTCCAAGCGTAGGTTGTGAATTCAATTAAAATTGTTTATTTTCATTCTCCCCGCCCGCTCGCTCGCTCGCCCCCTTCCCCTTTAAAAAGAAAACGTTTTCCGCGTACTTTATTTTCTCCTTTAATGCTGCAAAAAGACTCGGGGCTTGGCAGAGTTGTTGCCGCGTTGGCCCATATCCACGGGCGAGCTGAAAGTCAGAAGGCTGGTTGAGGGGTTGGGGGTCACAGCGTCAAGGTCATTTCAAATTTGTATCTCGGCTGGGTGCACTTGTTAAGTTGAAAGGCCACGTGGCTTCCCCTCGTTGCCGTGTGAGGCACTTGCCACAGCAGGTGCAACGGTGTGGCCACATGGACGGGTCCGTTTTTAACCCCTTGTTCACGCATCTACGCCCAATAACACAAGTGGTCATGTTTAACCATTTTCAATGGACACATCCACTTCCGTCTATGGATTTAGGCTCCTTTGTACCAGGGACGTGCGGTCAGGGGAGGCAGAGCCTCACCTGGCATACTACAATCAAAATAGCTGTTACGAAAAGTAAAAAAAAAGAATAATCAAATAAAATAAATATTAAGATTTTTCCACTGATCTGTGTTATAAATGTCATTTCTGTACGATTCCAATCATTTTTATAGTCAAACCTGCCAAATTTGCAGAGCTCCGCTGCAAATACAGGAAGAGACGAGAGGTGAGGCAGCGACGAGCTCGGCCTCCCCTCTGATTGCGCAACCCCTCAGTAACTGGATGGAGTGTGGGCAATAAGCGCGTGCCTGTTACTATCTCAGTATGTCACCAATGTAATGTTTGTAGACCCCTTCATTTCATGTCCTCGCCTTCCATACTCCAGGTAACTTATTTCACGTATTTGTATAAACATATTTAGGCTCGCTGGTCTCGTCATGAAACTGCAATGAAAAAGCACCAGGGGAGGCAGCTATCACATCTGCCTCACTGAGGGGGACGTGTCTAACACGCCCCCCTCAGTGAGGACACGCCCCCCTCCGTGAGGCCACGCCCTCTAAGTGTGTGAATCTGGCTCTGACACTAGCCAGTGCCTCCCCAGCCATTGACCTCACCGCAAGTTACTGCTCTGTACTGCCACCTGCATTTTGTTGATAAATAACTGCGCCTCGTGTAGCGAGTTGGGTCATTGTTTGGCGCGGTTCGATTTTATCTCCAAACAGCTGAAACAATGAGCAGGTTTCTAAAATCTCTCTCTCCCCCCACCCCCCTATCCACTTTGCAGTACAAATGGGTACATCGCAGATTGGCAGATCGCGTGAGGTGGGATAAAATGTGGGAACTCTTACCGCTTTCATGACTTTGCCTGGCCTCGCCACCATTGGCGCCACGATGGCAAGATTTTAACTCCCTCTCCTGGTATGCAAGAGGCCCTGGGTTCGATCTCGACCCTGACACATGCTTATTTGTAATTTACATGTTCTCCCCGTGGTCACGTAAATTTTTCTCTGGGTCTTTTGCTTTTCCCTTCCACATTTAGAATCATCCGTTTAGAAATATTTGACTGCAATACATTTCCACATGATAAGCCACTGAGTTCAGCTTTCATTTGTGGCCGGGTTGCTTCTGACAAAGGGATGATGCAGCTCAATGGGCTTTATCTGGTATGATCGGGTTTTTTGTTAATAGTTTAATCGGCGAGTAGGCTAAAATACCCAGTAGAGGGACTCTATTTAGCTCCCTCGAGTGGAGACCCTTCTGCCAGCAGTGGAGTGAGAAAGCAACTGCAGGGCTGCACCTTTACTTCGACAGACATATATATATCCAGTGAAGGTCAGAAGTGAGCCATGTTTAATGCCGTCCGTCCGTTTTATTTCGAACGACCCGTGACCCAATTCCAATATCGCCCTGAGTGGTGATGCCACGAGCGAGCTGATGTAACCTCGCGACGCTTTCAGACGAGGTCCTCATTTATTTGGTTATTTTTTTTTAATTAAATCAAACTCACGAGCGGAGACATTTCTCGTCGATACTCCACCGCGTTCATATTTAGGGATTGCGTCCGTAAGGGGGTTTCACGGCCACTCGACCGCCCGCCCGTGCATGTGATGTTGGCGCAGGTTTATTTGCGTTCCGGGGGTCACGAAACCTTTGTAGCAGCGGCAGCAGCGGCGGTGCTCGTGATCCGCTGCGGGGTGACGTGGCCTCGCGACGAGTTGCCGTCGAGGGTTTTGGCTCACACGCATACGACCTTAAACAGATTTTGGTTTTGCACGTGAGCCCTATTTATAGCCCGCTGCCGCTGCCCGTCGACGCATCCCCATTTTATTTCGGAGTCATTAGTTATGGAAAGTTAGCGGACACAAAGCGCTGTAATCATTATTGCAGATTGGAGAGGTCACCGTGGCCAAAGTTGCGAATTCCACCACGACCCGCCAACGCTTCCTACAATTTGCCACATTCCATGATTATAATAATAACGATGTTATTCAATTACATTAACGACAATGTCCCCTATTTATTAAATGTATTCAAGAAGTACTCACTGAATTACAATATTTTTACAGGCGAGTCCGACATTGTGACATTGGGTCAATTCCATTCATGAGTTTTTGGCAGTGTTTAAAATGTGTCGTGGAATATAAATACGTAGTGGTTTGTGCAAAGGCTAATTAAATTCCCACGATAGCTTGTTTCAACACCAATGTAGTTATTTTATACATTTTCCACTAATCGTGACCTTGTTTTACGCAGCGTTGGCATTTGGTAGCCGCAAATGTTTTCCAAATGTATTATAATTAATTAGAGGTAAAGAATTGTGAAGCTAATTTTGTATAACGTTTGTTTAAGTTGCTCATTTAAAAAGAACAGAGATTAAAAGTGACATTACGTCCAAAACTACTTCTGAAATATCGGTAAATTATTTCCACTCGAATTTTGGAGATGGCATTTCTTGGGATCGTTTCCTGGTTGTAGCTCTGCACAACAATGTAAATTCGGCTTTAATAAAAACAAATCCACTGAATTAACGACAAGAGCTATCCATAAAAAGTGCATTTTATCGTATTGACTCAGCTGCCTGAGATAATTTACACGTTTTTTTTTACAATGTTCAAAACAAGGTTCTCCAAATGGCAGGAAAGTGAAATCTGTTGATTTCATGGCAAAAACTTTACCGAGTGCGTTTTTTATTTTAATTATCCTTCTCTGCCATTGTAAAACTCGTAGTGTCACTGGGGGCCCTCACTTGCTCGTCAATCAAAGGATACGAATTAAACAATGAAATGAGCGGCTTGATCCTCTGCTGTGTCACTTCCAGAGGTCGCAAACGGGTTTTGATTCCTTACCCGTACCTGTACCCGGCCGCACCAGGGTCGCAAATGGGTACCTGTACCCGTACCCGGCTGGGTACGGGTACCCGTTCCCTACCCGTACCCTACCCGAAATGAGTGACAAACGGTTACTCACCAGTGACTCACGGCCTACCCGTACCCGGCCGCACCAGGGTCGCAAACGGCTACCCGTACCCGGCCAGGTACGGGTAGCCGAGTATCGGGTAGGATACGGGTATCGGGCACCCGGTTGCGACCTCTGGTCACTTCACAGTGTGACTCCTGTTCGCGTCTCTCTCTCTCTTTGCGTGCGACCGCTCCCACGTGCGCTCCCATTTGAATAACGCACGTGCGGCGGGGGCGGGGGGGAGCCGCGGATGTGCGTGCACGGGCGGCCCCTTAACACGCGAAGCGTGCCAACGCTGGGATTACGAGGCACCCAAATCTGGCGCTGCGGAGAGATTCGCAGGCGGCGAGCGAGCGAGCGAGCGGTGCTGTGGTCCGTCACGTTCGACAGACGATATTGGCGGGAGCAGTTGCCGCTCTTTGTTTCGCGTAGACACGGGTGGTCAAGTGGCAGGCTTAAAAAAGGAATATTCGTATGCGACCCTTTGAAGCTCGTCTCGTATTTTTAGACCAAAGCAAAATGCATTTGCAGGGGTGGCTCTGACATATTTGTTAACAGGCTGAGCTGCAAAATAATTTTAAAAGCCCACGCGTCCCATCGCTAAATAGTTGCAACGTTGCCAAGTACATTATTTTGATGTGCTATCTTTGGCTCCGCTCTCACATTGTGCGCCTTTAAAATGAACTTCCCTGAACAGTTTACTGTGGAATTTGGAGAGGAGCAGAGTGTTAATCTAGTTCACGTGTGTCGTGTCGTGAATACTGCCAGTACTTAGGCACTATTCTTTTCCAATTCTGTCCGCTAATAAAAAAAACCACATTCCTGTCCGATGGCAAATGCCGTTTGGCTCTGTGGAGGAGGAAATAAAATTTCGCCCAAAAAAAATATGATTTCCTAATTGTTCTACGATACAGCCTGGATACAGAAGCACCCAACATTACTGCTACAGATAAATCAGAATGAACTTAGAGTCCTTATAACATTTTACATCTTTAATTTCAATGCCAGTGGACAACATACCATCAAGAACGTATTCGGCAATGGAACTTCGTCTGCGAAGAAGGACCATTGCTCAATATCTCGACTGTTCTGTAAATATTTATCCGTTCAAGGCAGTGTTATTTATGTATGTGTAGAGCTTTTGTTATGTGCGTGTGTGCACCACTGCCAACGCCATATTACACACACGCACACACAAAAGAGCGTATAACGGACAATGTGATAAACACAATAATTGCGTGTCAACCAAGTAGACCGCTTAAATGTCATCATGCGTCGCGTGCTTCTCTATTGTCCTGTGGCTGAGATTTGGTGTTAACGGCTCGTCCCTTGCACATTTCAATTTGCTCCAAACGATGGAAGGCAGGATTGAGGGCACAGAAGCGTTGCCCAACCCCCCCCCCCCCCGCTGAACATTAACGCAGCCTCTGGCCTTGGCAACGGCACGCAAGAAATGCCCCCGAAAGCACCCCCCCCCCCCGACGTGGAGCACGGCGTTGCACATCACAAACGTGTCCGCACGACGAGATGGGCGTTTGGGTTATAAATAATGAAAGCGGGGATGATCGCGCGGCTGTAAATCCGGCAGCGTGAAAGATCCCCGATTAAGAGTGCGACGGTTTTTTTCGGCCTGGTCACCTGACCGGCGCTAATGTCCGATCCCGCCGGCAATAATGCCACGCCGGGTCGCACATCTCTTGTGGATGCAGCGCGTATAATTTGTGCCTTCTTGCGTTTCATTTGGTTGGTATTCCAAAAGAACTCCAATTTGCTCTCCGAATCTGGTCCGCCTTCTCTAATTTTCCAACGCATACCTCCTCCACCCTTTACCTGCGTGTACAAACCTCGAGGAATCCTTCCTTAAACACGCACCATTCATTGCATTTATGCATTTTAATCGACAAACCGATCCGTCGTTGGATGCCCACTCTGAGCCTCGTGACGAAGTGCATCTTGAAAGTGTGATTGCGCCCCCCACTCACAGCATTCACAGGCCGTGGCGTGATCGATAGACCACTCTATGCGGCCTTAATGCCACGCGTGTGCGAGTGGGGAATAAAAACGGCGCAAAAGCACGTCGTGTTTTGATGCGGCTGCTTGCAAATCTCGGGACCCGCCACGTGGGCCGGCGTTCTAACTCACGCTCGCGCGAAGCAGCTGGCGTTTGGCCGACCGCACAGACACTGCACTCGGATGAGAGGTGGGAGGTGTGTGGGTGGGTGGATGGGTAGGTGGCCCAGATGAGAGATTGATTTTTTTTTTCCCTCCTGCGGGTGGGTGGATGAGATGTGGGGTGGTGGCTTCGGGCGTTGTGGAGCTTAGGGGGTGCCGCATGGGGCTTGCGATGTGAGGTGGGGGGGGGGGAGCAGGGGGGGGGTACTCACCTCAGTTAGCGGCAGCGACGCACATCCAAAGTTTGAGCCACGACAGACCTCGCGTGCCGTGTACCCCCGACCGCTTCCCCCGGAGCTTTGGCACTTATCCAATGATACGAAACGTTAAAACAAGACCACCGCACAGGTTTGCGTGAGGATAGAAACTCAGCGATTATCCTACATTCCAACCGCGGTGGCTGTTCACGGGATTTTGTAGTAATGGACAGCTGGACCCTGGGTTTGTCAAAGCCTTTAGCCAAGCTGCTGTGAAGAATATCAGAAGTCCGGCACAATAGCCACCCGGTAAAGATTACCGATACATAGTTGATTTAAGCCTTGAGTAAATCTTGCAATCCGACGTCAAAGAGAAAACAGAATGGCAGAAAGGTAGCCTGTTTTGAGACTCATATATATATTAAGTTTCAGTAGAGGTGTCAGTCGAGGTGGCCTCATTTTGAGAGCGGCACGATGGTATTTTTCTACCACTGTTCACAAGCCGGGGAGAATCCTCCTTGTGTATTGCACGCCACGTGTCGGTGGTGTCAGACGGGGGTAAGGTTGTTTTATTTTCATTCGTGCCAGATCACGGATGCCAACTTTTTCACCACGATGAACGCACTGATGAAGTGGAATACAGATCAACAAAAAACAGTTCACTGCCGCCTGCGCTAAACGCGTCAAGATACCGCCGCACGCTCGGCCGTGCCCGTTGGTGAGCCTCAAATGAATCGCATTAACCCGCTTTGACTCCGTGTAATTCTTTAAGATATCAAGGCTGAGCGCTGCGTGTCGCGAGCCTAATGTACGACGCACATCATGCAGACTCTCACGTAGGACAGACGGCGATGACAGGCCACACAAAGATATTGCACGTGTAAAATTGGCCATGGCTCCGTATTCAGAAACGGAGACTCCGCGGGGCTGCTCAGATGGCTTCTGCTGATTGTGAAAACACACTTTCAGTGCTGCGAAAGTTGTCAGAGATGGACACGGCTTGTACACTTAAACACGTGCCAACATTATTTTGGCGCGAAATCAAAGTTCTACAACGGAACACGTTGCCTAAACATCGAACGTATTACACGTTTGAAATATGTACGGTTGAATAATGAATAAGACGTGTCATGATCAAGCCAGCACGCATAAACAGCTGCCATTTGAATCGGAATAGCTTCACGTAACAGTGTGTTTGTGTGTGTACGCAAGGCGTTGTGCACGTGGAAGCCCTGGTGGAAGATGTGGCAGTGTTTTCGGAAAATCTTATTTTTTTCTTTTGAATGTTTACAAAAATTGGCCACACATATTCGACACACTTGGGTAGAGCGAGACCCTGAAACTCTGTTGAAACTTCACGTTCTGCTGAAATAAAATCTCATGAACCCCGCACTTTCTTTTGCTCGTGCTATAGAGTCATTATTTTTGTATACTGTTAGAATCTAATTTGTCGAGTCTGAATAGGTTAGCATTAGATAGCGCTATTTATTTATCTATCAGTATATCATTTTTGAGCAGCGGGGTGTGAAACCGGTGTCACAGTTTTCATTTCCGACCGTGGCTAACACAAGTGGTGAGTGATATCCGAACCAACCCTGCTTTTCACACTTCACCGGCCTGCTCTGACCAGTGTGGTGAAGAATGACAAAACAACCTCCACGACATCCATGCATCGGAGAGACCTTCACCCAGAAGTGACTCAAAAAGGCCTGTCATTATTATCATTAAAATTAACACATCATTATCATCATCATCAGAAATCCTTATCAATACAATTACATTCATATTTTTCGGTGAGGTCTTTTTCTCCAAAAGTTTGCAATGGAAGGAAACAGTCAGCGTCTTACACAATAACAATATAATCTGTGGTCCGTTGTCAACACACAATCAATTGCCAATGCACCGCTGGATTTAGGACTCCAGACGCTGTGAGTTGTTGGGGCGATTTTCCACGCTGGTCAATGCCGATTGGTGAGGGCGGAGGAGCCCTGGATGGGTTCAGATGTCATTCACCACTCAAGTTAGTCCTGGGAATTGAACTCATATCGCCGGGTTTCTAGCGGAGTGCGATAACCAGTGGCACTGCTTTACCCCCATGTATGAACGCTTTAAATACATAATTACAATTTTCATTCTAGTTTTGTCAGAAGGGATATCATTTATACGTACATTCTCAATGCCTCACTACACAGCGAGATTTGATTTGCTGCTTTAGTCCAGGTGCAGCTAACTGTGATGTGTGAAGTGCTGCTGATTTTGGCTTTCCTGCAGCATAGCTTCTAGAGTCAAGTCGATCATGTCTTCGTTGTAAATCTACTAAACACGAGTTGAGCAAAGAAAACAGCCTGCAGTATATTGCTTCTTTGTGCCGAAGTTGTATACATTTATACACGTGTGCGAGACTTTCACTCCACGTTTCATTTATTAAGAATTGTAAAAAATATACATCTAGCTTGAGCGTTTTTTTTAAACACATTTAGTTGGCTTGTCCGTAAATGCATTAAACTTTACTGCCAAAAGTGGCTTGTATTGTTAGAATGTCGTTTTGTTGCTTTATGCAGCCTGCTCGTGGTTTACGCAGTGCAAACTGAGCGTTAAAGTAACGCGCCTGCTGCATCTGTGGATGCCTCGTGGGCCTGCATTGTGGAAAAAGTTGGGGTTTGTTGCACTACGCGTCGTGCCAGAAGCGCTTCCCTAGCCAAACGCGATGTCCAGGACTGTTGGAGATTGATATCTCTCGCTGGCTCGTGCGACGCGCATTGTGTGCCACTGTTTTCTGGCGAAAAAGTGAAACGCGGCACTGTGTTCAGCGAAATGCTCAAAATGATGCTCACCTCAGAGGGAAACAAAGCGTGACATTTGATTCATTTAAAAAAAAACGTTACCTCAAAATAGAATAGTGAGCCTATTCGGCTCGATGCATTTAACCACATCTTCATAAAAAAACTTTCACAAGAGACGAAACTTTATCGACTACAACTGTGCCAAGTTGGATTTACTGTGTCGACAAGAACGCGTTCGCCTTCAACATCGTATTGTTGTTGTTGCCAATGGTGTGATCCAAATTTGTTTCTAGGGTAGACCATGAATTAGTTGTTTTTTTCCATCCCCCAGTGGGAAAAAAATCTCATTTATCAATTAGGGTTACACATATGTACAATCGAACACCCACCCACCATCCCACTCCCGTACAGAGACAGGTGATATAAGGGGGCCCTTTCAAATATTTGAGATAAGTGCTCTGAGATGCATCGGCTTATAGGGCGCTATATCAACGACAAATCATCATCATCATTGTTTTTTTAGTAATCAATTGTGAGCCCCGAAGTTTCACGTGGATATACAAGTCTGCGAAGGAGCATTTTTTTGCGAGCCTAGCATTCGGTGGTAATGGAGAGCGACATTGCAGTGCTGAGTGACTCCGGTGATTCGCGTTTTGATTCCCAGCAGCGGCGCTCATCATCGGCGCGTGCTCTCTAGAACGGCCCTGCGCCCCTAAAATAGCACTGGCCGGTTGTGGCGAAGTGCGGCCTAACAGCCCACGATGACCAACAGTGCTGGGATATCTTCATCCAGTAGTCGATCGATAAAGGGCGATTACGTTTCATGACTACTCTGCAGTACAGCCACACTTGTGTACAAAAAAAAAATTACAAACCCCATGTTGAAATTAACCGATGAGATGTTTTTAATAACGACCGCTTCTCTAACCGTGTTCCTCTTATTATTTTGGCACGCGGCCGAATAACAGAAATCGCACGCATGTCACCCGAGCCCGCGCTTCCTACATTACGCCGAGACGACTGAGATAATAAAGAGGTCCCGCGCTGATCCCACTCCGGCCCGCCGCTTGCACGCGAACGGCTCCACCTCGAACGTGGCCCGATGTGGGTAGCGGGGGGGGGTCGCTGAAATGCCTAAGTGCAAACCCAGACCAAACAAGGGCGGCGTGGGGTGGGTGCGTGCGAGATGTCTCAGCACCGCATTGTTTCCCTCCCCACCTCCTCCTCCTCCTCCCAAACCTCCCTCCAACACCACCCCCACACCGCCCTACACCACCGTGCTTGCGATGTGCATCGAGAAAACAAAAAAGCGTCCTTTGTGCGCTGCGCGTATATCTGCGGAGGGCGTGGACCCGATGGCCGCTAATAAATCTGCGTGGGGGCAGTAAAGAAGACGGATTGGTCTTGACGGCTTCGACGCCGGGTGTTGGACGGCCGTGTCGCCCCTACAAAGTGTAATAGCTGCGAGAGTTGGTGGATTGGTTGTTTGCGGAGGGGTTGCGATTTTATGGCGTGCGTGTGGGTTTTTTTTGGGGGGGGGGCACGCTTTGTCGCACGCCGTCGCCGTTTGAAGAGAGGTCCCGGATTGGCTCCGTTTGTCTTCGGCGAACGCGACATATGTCCGGCTAGCTTCGCGGATCTCCACGGGTTACGTTTCACTCGTGCATCGGTGACATTCAAAAGTCGCAACTGGAATCAAGATCGCAGCGGAGCGCTTTATTGTTTTTTCTTAATCTGCGTTTGTTGGCTTTACCCTTCATGTGTAAGAGGAGAATGCAAATGCAAACAAAATTCAGTGGAAGATCGTATCAATAATGAGAGGATATTAAGCAAATGTTGCCCTTACAAAGGCCCTCTTTCTTGCCGTGCTGACACAAACGTAGCTGTTGATTACGTCCCGGTTTGTTTTAAAATGAAACTACACCGGAAAGGAATACAAATTTAGATGTATTTATTTTTATTGCGAAGCAAGTGTGCCAATGTAAGCTGATGCTTGCCCATGCATCGTTAGTTTTCCGAGCTCTATGAGTCTGGGGTCAGGGCCAGGACGACTTTTGAATTTCAGCCATCCTCGCTTCCTCGTGATAGTTGCATTTAAGTCCCCTGGTGCTGACTTGGGAAATGCCTGTAGCTTTTCCAAACGTGGATTGATTTTAGTACCAAATAGCAAATCCGCATTCACATATGGCAAATGAGCTTGATAAATGATTCCACAAAGAGTGCAAATATTTATTTTATTAAATCTGGATCTTACACTGGTTTCATATACCTGCATATTAAGGCCTTAAGTAAAAGGAACGTTTAACTGTGTCACGAAATATAAATGATTTTATTAGCAGTCTATTCATGCGGAGATAAAGGTGTAGCCCTGCAATTGCTTGCTCATGCCACTGCTGGCAGAAGAGCCACCGCTATATACGGAGCTCTAGAGAGGCCCTCTGGAGGGTGATTGACCAATTCTTTCTTGCTGGCCAGTCGTCTTGAAAGAGGAGGGATTACTTACACAATCACATGGGGCTAAAATTAACATCGTATTTTCATTGTCCTGCAGATAGTTTCCTATGTGCAGAAATAGAGTTCACTGGAAATTAATTGCAGCATAATCCCTATTATCAGCGACATAATTGGCATTCTTGGGAATGGTAGACTCCTTCAATAATTGAACATATTGACCTCTCGTTAGGTTAGGCTGACATTAGCTCAATTGGTTGCTATAACTCAATTTGGATGAATTATACAATTACCCCAATCCCTTTTTATCTGCAGATCAAACGCGGGCCGTGCATCGCATGTACCTAATACATGCCATTAATTACGGTGTGACCTGGCTATGAATTTACCGTTTTAATGACTCGTAATTTGCGGTACGAATCGGCGGCCGTGTGTCTCTACCCTGTAAGCGGGCACGCTTCTTGATCGTCGCCAGCCTTCAGCCGTGCGAATCGTAACGTGGCGGGGCAGCTCATCGGCGAACCATCGGTCGCGGCCCCACCGGCTCGTTGGCTATGGCCGGTCTTGTCCCGTCTTGTCCCGCAGGTCGCGCCACGACGCGGTCTAGACTTGCGGTCGCAGTGGCGGTTGATCGAGGGTGGGCGAGGGAGGGAACCAGGGGCAGACCCGGAGCTGGGGTTCAGGGGGGTGGCAGGGTGGGGGGTGTGGGGGTGGCAGGAGGAGGAGGGGCGTGGGGGAAGAGACGCTATTAACGCAGGCAACTCACGACATGCCGCTGCTGGCTGCTACGCTTTGCTTAACTTGCCCAGGGAAATTTTGGCGCAGGAAGCCACAAACCGCTGCCCTTTTGCAATGCCAAAGGCAGTGAGGGCTTCTGGACACAAAGGCCGCATTGTCTAGTCTCCAAAGCCACCCACCGGAGTGGTACAATTATAGCGCAGAGGTGTGAAGGGAAAGGGGTCCCATCAGATGAGTAACGCTTCAAGTATTTTCACGACCGGTGGCGTTGTGGTGACGGGGCGAGGCGCCGTTTGATGGCCGACGGGTTTCCGCGGCCGTCGAGATCGTCGATGACTTGGAAAAGGCTCCTGACAAAAACGGCGTAACACGTTCTCTGTGCAGCCATTGCTGTGTTAATTGCCCCACCAAAAAAGTAAATGTTAAGAGCAGATGTAGAGTTTTTTTATAGGTTTTTTTTCGGTAAAGTCACGTAGGTAAAACATTAAAATTAATTAATTTTAATGTTTTTTTTCGGTAAAGTCACGTAGGTAAAACATTAAAATTAATTAATTTTAATGTTTTACCTACGTGACTTTACCGAAAAAGAACCCCCTAAGAATATGAATCCTTGCAGTCACGAAAGCTTCAAATCTAGAATTAATGTAGAGTTTTGTGTAAAACAAAAGCGCACGGAGCGGCGCTATTCTCCGTTATATTTATTGTCGTGAATTTTTGCACGGTTTTTTTCCACGCCTCGTTTAAGTTATATATATCTTCACATTCGGTGCACGAGAACGCTTCCAATTTGCGAAAAAGCATCGCTTTTGAAAATAGAAAACACGTGCAGATTTTGCCAGAAAAGGTGCACATGTTTAAGAAAATTACAGAATTGTCTAATTCATTGCGGAGCAAAGTGTCAGTGTTTATGTGAACAGAAGGACATTAAATAAAGGCAAGAATACTGCCGGTCTGTTGCCAGTGACCTTTGCGTACATGTTCCCTAACCTTCTGTAGACCAAAGAGATTTACTGTGCTGAAGCACATTCTACGGGGACCCGGAATTTATTTTTGCGAAACCTCGAGTTAGTATTCTCAGCCGATGTTTTGCATTGCACTCATCAAGAACTTTAAAAGGATCCTAACGCCACCAGAGGCACGGTCTGCTAGCGGCGCCGAGTCCCTCCCACTGCCCTTCGGTGATAAATTATGTTTATAAAGTGAATGGTTTTTTGTGTACCTTAGACATACTTCAATAAATGAGTACATTGAAGCGAAATTTGAAGTTCCCCTTCTCCAGCACTTGCTTATTTGTCTTTGGGTCGCGATTTGTAGAAAAAGAAAAAAATGTTGGGCCGAATTGAGCGGCTTTTTTTGCGTTGTTGTCGTTGTTGGCGGCTGTGAGAACGCGGTAATATGACGAAAGCAGCAATCCCCGACCGGGCACGCCGAGGTCATAAATCAGTCACGGTGCCATCACGTTGAAAACTGTCAATGCGGCACGACGATGCATTCCGCCCCGTGCTCCTCACACACTCCACTTACAAAGCCGGGGCAGCACTGTGTGTCCCACCCCCCCAAACCCCCCCACTTGAATTTTGAAGCAACAGAAATAGGATGTCACCACGAAGGGCGATCAGGTCAAGTTTCCAGATAAACCTCCTTCCCACCGGTGACTGACAACAAATGGGCTATTACGTTGCACGCATCAACCTGTTAAATTTCTCTGATGCAGCGAGGCGCTGGATGTTATGGATGGTGTCGAGGACGGCGGGTTAGGGGAGGTTGGAGGGAGGGGGGGGGAGTGGCAGGCAACCTCAGCACCAGTTACCTGTTATTATAAACCGACAGCCAGCGGCTCCTCGTCGCTGAACGGATGATAGAGTGCGCAGTGAAATGTCTGCCGCTGTTTCGCTTGTGGGTTTTGCCGCGCTGCGCGCTTTGTCACGCGGTGTCGGATGCCACCACTCCGCCCGCGCCGCCGCCGCTGCTGCTGCTGCTGTGTCTCGAGGCGTGCAGCAGACCCGTCGTCGTCGTCCTGAGTGACCGCTTCGCGAGCCCGTTGCTTTTTTGGACGCTTCAAACGCGTCTGGCAGGGAAGCGAGCTTGCACGGCGCAGCCTGCAACAAACGGCACGCAGCAGCGACCGTTTGCTCGTTACGACGGCGCAATCTGCTATGCCACTGCCGAGGATTTCGGGGTGAATGATCGCAGTGGCCTTGTTCATATCAGTCCATTTCATTTCCGTCCTCGCTTGTTCTATTTTTACCGCGAATGAACGTGAGTGTGTACGTGTTGTCTCGGTGACGCGTTTGTTTTTGCGCATGTGCACTAAAAAAAAATCCTAATTATGGGCTGTCTTCATGGGGAAATGCGCATATTACAGGTTGTGTGTGTGAGCGCGTGACACATGCGGAGTTATTACTGCAGGGTGTCTTCATAGACTGCAATCAGTAATGACAGCAGACAAAACAAAGTATAGACTGGCATGTTGATGTTGTGTCTATGGATGTACACCGGCCTTAGCTGCTCTTGAAACGTTTAGGAAACACGAGTCGTCCCTTTTTTCAAGAGCCGATGCCAATCTCATCTGATAGTTGCATTTTTTTTGGGCTTTTCATTGTCTGAACTTAAATTCTCAGAATGTAGCGTTTTATTTATATATTTATCGCAGCGGCGCTTCGCTCAATATTTCTCGAGCCATTAGGATACTCACAATTAACCGAGTGCGCCATTCGCTCGACTAACAATGCACAAATTCGGCTGAAAGCATTCCAATTTGTTCGTGAAATTATTGGAAAAATGGCGGCCATGCCAAAGCATTTACTGGCCAAGACATACATTTAATATCGAACGGTGACAACGGTGAGTGGGATCGCACTGCGAAAAACTGATGTGCTTCTGCATACCAGCCAGGCTGGCACCCGGCCCATCTTCATTAAGTTTTCCTTAATTAAGTTCGGCAAAATATGTGCTGCCCACTCTACCACCCTTTGTACAAACACGCGAGTTTGTACTTTGATGCTGTGCCATGTCACTAACAAGCGTCGTGCTGAAAAAGTTAGTCGATTATAAAGACATTAATAAATAGATATTTTTGTTTATTATATGTAAAGACCACCGTTCGATTAATCAAAAACTATTTCAAAATGGAGGATGCTGGGCATCTGTACTCCATAATGCTGGAAACTCCTTGCAGTACATGCCCAGTGTGATGTAGTAACGAGGAATGATGATGATAATGATGATGATGAGGTCATTGATGTCATTAAATCTTGAACTTAAAAATGTTCTTGAGGCTCGCCTGGTATGCAGAAGGTCGTGGGTTCGATCCCGACCCTGACGCCTGTTGTATATTTGGAGTTTGCTTGTTCTTCCGATGGTTGCGTGGATTTTTTTCCGGGCCCTCCGGTTTTCTCCCTCCACATTTAGAAACATGCGTTTAGGGTATTTGGCTGCTATAGATTTCCATGTGATAAACCACTTCGTTGAGCTTTCATCTGTTGCCAGGTCGCATCTGAAAAAAGAGCGAAATAGCTCAGTGGGCCTTACATGGTAAAAAAAGAAACACTGTTTCGTTTATGACTTTTTGGTTCTTTCGGTAAAGCCACGTGACTTTACCAATAAAGTCACGTAGGTATAAAATAAAAAATATTGTATTTTATGCCTCCGTGACTTTACCGAAAGAACCAAAGAGTATAGATTCCTGCAGTCACGAAAGCTTCAAATCGAGATTGTTTCGTTAATTATTTATAACCCGAGCCCAAGACACGGAGCTCAGAAAGCGCAGTCAGCTACGAGGCCGTCACTAAGTCTTGCTTTGTGTTCAGGTGGGAACAAGCTGAAGAAGCAGCCTTTCCGGCTCAACTGGGCGTGGATTTCCCTGGAGCGTGAGTACTACCTGGTGGACGAGGACGCCAAGTACTTGGAGGTGGTGCTCAAGCGACGGGGATATCTCGGCGAGACCTCCTTCATCAGTGAGTGCCAACCAGCAGAACGGACACAACCACGGATGCCACCCGTTTTGGTTATGCAAGGATTTTTTTATTTTTTAAATCTGGGTGGCCGATTTGTGCCAGAAGTGTGCCACGTGTTTAGGCAAAAAGTTAATTGATTTGAATTCACTTCTCGAGGTAGCTTTGTCGTGGGGTATCTCTAAATCGTATTGAAAGTGCCAGTTATTGGATTTTGCATAATACTACAGCACTCCAGACAACGCATTTAAATATACTGGAACGTTATTCTCACCTTTTCTGCTATCGTGAGGTATTCCTTTTCCCGTGACATGTTCCAGTGTTTTGTACCTCAGAGGTGGCAACCCGAGCCATTACACAGAATCATTTTCCAGGTAAACGAGCAATGTCATACAAAAAATAATTTGGCCAGAGAGTGCTGTTTTGTTGAGAGTAGGTGAATAGGGTGGATGTCGTTGCATTAATACGTTAATTGTGTATCAATAATACCAGGAAGAAAATTCTGCACTAAAATGTGAATGATGATGTGTTCCATGACATCTCCATAAATAGCATGCTTAGTAAACATGCTCAGATATTTATTTGGCTGGACGGTCAGGGAGTGTACTTTTCAGTATGATGCTCCTGACTGCTGCACTTTGGCTACGATTACCCACAGGACTGGAATATAATCTTACTGAGCCTCGCTTGTCAGCATATAATTCCTCTTCAGTCAGAGCAGGTTTTTGCCTTGGGCGCTGGAAGAATTTCGGCAGTGGGCACGATCCACCAAAACTCATAAGCATTAGTGGGAATTTGGGAATTCAAAATATTGTCCTGGCTTAGGGCCAAGAATGACCTAAACTCAAGCCTGGCAAATTATGAGAGGCCATTCACAGCTTAGCAAGTTTTGGGGCACAATAACACTCCCAACTGCACTGTGCGCTGTGCAGCGTACGCCCAGCTGAGAGATGTGTTTGTCAAGCGGCAATCGGGGCTAAGCGCTTGCGTGCGCTCCCTTGCCGACTTACACTTTGGTTGCCAGCTGTCCTCGTTTTACCAGGGTCAAATATCTTTTTGAGGTAAACTCTCCTGGGAAATCTGTAAGTCTTCTGAGGGAATACAAAAAAAATCTGTCCCAGTTTTGGTCAGTTGTGGAAAAGTACAATGCTCAAGACGCTGCATTTACACGTAATGTGTGGAAAAGTACAATGCTCAAGACGCTGCATTTACACGTAATGTGTGGAAAAGTACAATGCTCAAGACGCTGCATTTACACGTAATGTGTGGAAAAGTACAATGCTCAAGACACTGCATTTACACGTAATGTGTGGAAAAGTACAATGCTCAAGACACTGCATTTACACGTAATGTGTGGAAAAGTACAATGCTCAAGACACTGCATTTACACGTAATGTGTGGAAAAGTACAATGCTCAAGACGCTGCATTTACACGTAATGTTCCCTCTCTGCTGGGCATTGCGAGACGTTCTCCTTTCCACGATGTGTCCCATTTTCTATTTTGATTACCTCGGAGGTCGTAGCCCCGGCCATGGCAAATGCGCCCGATTTTGGGGACGCTTTCCATCAAGGAAGATCCATCGAGGCTGGCTGCATGCCTGGCTGCGCGCCCCTTGCCGACCTGCGGCCGCTTTGACCCCCTTGCACGGGCACAGCAGCGCGAACCGGGCTGGCTTCTTGTTTTGCACCTGCGTTAATTTAGTTCGTGGATCCAGTTCCTAAGCAGCTTTTGCCTAATCGCCGGGCTAATCCAGTGGCAGCCCGTGCCGCCCAAGGAGCAGCGAGCGGGCAGGGATGGAGTTAGGGGGGGGGCGGGGGTGGAGGCGGAGATCTTGGGCCGTGGGCCCCGTAAGCGGATGAGTGCGGGCGAGACGGGCTTCGCTGAGCAATGCCCGGTGCCCTCCCTGCGCCCGGATCCGCGGTAGTCTCGCGCCGGCGTGACGGCTTAGCCGACATTTAGAGGCCTCGAATCCCACGACCTAGGATGGCAGTTGCCACTTCGTTACAATAATGATTACGGTGGCTTAAGCTGCCCGCCCTGTCTCAAACTCGAGCAGTGTCCGAGAGACGTTGTTTTGAAATGGTAGGACATTTCAGTGGAAAACATTCTGAGTAGCGTACGTATGTTGGAACTTCTTTCGGGCCGTATGCAGCCAAGCGTGCTAATCTGAGGAGTAATACGTTTGAAAGGTTAAAAGGTCATGGTGTAGTCCTGCCAGTGATTGGTGGAAGGACTTCGATGAGAAGGTGCTCTAGACTATAATTTGGCCTACTCTTCCGCGCTTGCTTACTTATATGGTTTCAAAAATAGTTTCTCAATCCGTATGCATACAGTGAGATTGAAGGATACGGCCAACATAGAACAGATATTTTATATCGTATCCCTAGAAAAATACACTGAACTGGGTAACATTTGCAGTCTTTTCATAACTTCACTGCATGTACAGTCCAATAACAAATCCTCAATAAATCCTAAACACTAACAATTCCAAAACACTCATGACTTTTAACCCTAAACTATCATAGCATGTCCAGGTCGTAACTCTTCTCAAATTCATAATATTAGACCCAAACATAGTGAATCACCTCTTCTTGCTGTTATTTCATAGCAAGAGCACATTAACTCTTCCATTTTTACATGCCTCCTTGTGGATTTTGCCTCCCCCACAAATGGTTTATCTGTCCTTTGCACGGTGCAGTGGTTCCTGCTTTGCACTACAAACTCTTGTTACCTAGATTATTTAGATGATTTGGCTGCTATAGATTCCCACACGATCAGCCACTTCGTTGAGTTATCGTTTGTGGCCAGGTCGCTTCTGAAAATGAACTGCGCTGCTCAGTGGGCTTTGCCTGGTAAAATAAAATTAAAAGTTTAGTTTCAAATGAAGTATTTGTAGTTACTTGCTTACCTTTCCTGTACCTTGCATTCCTCTAGTTGTTGTATTGTTTGTTGTTGTAACTTTCTGGTCCACCCCTACTGGCCCTGTGTTACAAAGAGCTTCGTAGCTCATATGATTTCTCCAGGGTAAAAAAATATTCTGTTTCTGAACTAGGATCGACTTCTCCTTGGTACCGTTTCTTTTTCATAATTGAAATCGACGATTTAACGAACACGCAAAAGTAATATTTACAGATAAAGCTTTTCCTTTTATTTTAACGTCCCTTTTAGAATATTTTTGTTTTAAATGCTCAATAATAATAATAAAAAGACACGAGACAGTGAATATCATGCAAGTTACTTTTGTTTTAGCTTCTTACACACTGAGCGTATGGAGCGGTGGTGCAGGTTATGAAGTCAGTCACGTGAGTTCGATTCCCAGTTCACGGCTCACACCAGTGGCGATCGATACCCGAACCGTTCCTGAACCTTCCCCCTCCAGTCACTCACACGAAGGGTCACGACTGACACGGCACGCGGAGGCCTTCATCCAGCAGTGGATTGACAAAGGCCTGTAAATTATGATGGCTGCGCGTACTTCACATTATCGCTGGTTTTTGTTAAAACTTAAATTATGGTCTTCCTATTTTTTTTAATCTATCTCTTTCCTAGCTGCAGCGACTTGAGAAAATGCAGTCTCTTTAGCCTCCCAGCTGGAATGTTGAGATTAATTCTCCCCCCCCCACTCCTGATGGGCTGTGGGAGAGAACAACAATTATGTTATCAAGAAAAACTGTGATTAATGCCCCTCGATTTTCTTTGTCTTATATATTCGTACGTTGGGATATATTCTTTAAATGGTAATGTTCATGTTTATCAGTTTGTAATACAAATGTGTAATAAATATAGTGCAGCGCAGCATTTCAAAGTATGTGGGGCAATTTTTCTTTATTAATGAGAATAAAATGCATAGCCACCCCAGCATGGCACGGTGCATGTAACTTTTATAAACCGACCTCTAAATGAGAATACATTGTGAACCGATGGATGTGCCACATTGCCTTTGAAATAGTCTTCAGATTTATAATTAATTGTATGCATAATTTAGCACGTTACTTTACGGCATGAGTGCAAATTTTAAAACACACTATTAATTTTGAACAAGGGTGATTTCTCGAAGCAAAGGAAGGTAATTGGCTGACACGTAAGCTTACTATGCACACTCTGTTGTCGGGCAATGCTAATGACAAATGTGGTGAGGTTTTATTTTGTTTACGCACTGCATGTATCACAATCCCGCATTTATGTTGATCCACAGCATCTCCGTTTGTAAAGACCACCTCAGATTGGTTTCCTGCCTATGAAACAAGATACTGGAAATAAAATCATTGAGAATGTATACAGCTCACAATTAATTTAACCAAACCACTTGTAACACCAATGAGCAATTTACTTTTGAATGTTTTATATCAGGAAGCACAATGATTTGTCCAGGGCGACGATTCAGGCAGCAATCAGCAACATGGCAGTTTGATGTCATTTATCTTCTATTGCATGAGCCACAGTGGAAACTGCCCCCAATTCAGTCCGTGCAAAAACCCTATTATCCGCGGATCCAATTCTTCCCATTATCCGTACTCGTTCACAGATAAGGGGAGTGACCTTGAAGTGGCAGCAGGTCCTTCCGATGAATCGCAGCTATCATGGATAAAGAGTCCCGGGAAGCGACGCTATAAACCCATCCTGTTATCTGTGCCTTTCCGCGCACGAGAGGAATGAGCGCGGATGTGGCGACGGTCACTGCATCGTGCGCTTTTGCGGCCGTCTGGAATGCTCTTCTGTCCGATATCAGGAAGCCATTGGAGCTATGCACTTTTAAATCTCGTGTGTAAACTCATTTTTTTAGGTGCAAAAAAATTAAAATTAATAAAAGTAAAATTAAAATAAAATAAAAATCACGACGTATCGGATTTTTTAATTTTTTTTAATTTTTTACCTACGTGACTTTACCGAAAAAACCTAAGAATATGAATCCTTGCAGTCACTAAAGCTTCAAATCTAGAAAAAATGTAAACTCATTTCTTCAGAAATGCTTTTCGTGGTTAGTTTGTTGACCTTCCGCCGCACCTCTGATTAGCGCGGTTGGCTACGCAGGGTGCGACAGAAGTTCCACGTGCGTGCGTACAAATTCGCGATTGACTCGGCGGTGCCACGCACGCAGGCATCGGGACGCGTGACGGCACGGCGGAGAAGGAGAAGGACTTCAAGGGGAAGGCTCAGAAGCAGGTGCAGTTCAACCCGGGACAGACGAGCGGAACGTGGCGCGTGCGCATCTTCGCCGACGCCGAGTTTGAGACGTCCGAGACATTCCAGATCGTGCTCTCGGAGCCCGTGATGGCCGCCCTGGAGTACCCGGACATCGCCACCGTGGATATAGTGGACCCGGGCGACGGTGAGGATCCGTTTCGGTTGTTTCTCATTGCATTGCCGTCGTCATAGCTTTCGCGCACCTTCGTTTGTGCTCGTCGACAGCTAATCGCGCCTCCGATGAGCACGGTTGGCTACGTACGGTGTGAAAGAAGTTCATCGTACGCACATACGTGGCGGGATTCGTACAAAAAACTGAAGGAGGTGGAGGGGGGGGTGCACGGCACGGTCATTGCTAAAGATACGTTAAATGAATGCTCAAGCAGAATGCACGGTAGACAAAAGCGAATGATACCATTTATTACTGATTCTGCGGAGGGTTTCGCTTTAAGCAAAATGCACAGTCGGCTGTTACGCCTCCTGTGCAATGCCCCCATCCCTCGGTTGAGTTTAAGAATTTAGAAGGGATGGCTCTTCCTTTAGCGGCAGTGGGCTTCCAGCACCCACAAATGCGGCGACCTAACCCAAAAACCTTTATTATACTGGTAGGAACCTCCTGGTTACACCAGCCCACAGGGGATTATTGTGCCCGTCCGTCCGTCGTGCAGGGAGGGGCTGGGTGGGGAGGGAGGGGCTGGGTGGGGAGGGGCTGGGTGGGGAGGGTGGGGAGGGGCTGGGTGGGGAGGGGCTGGGTGGGGAGGGTGGGGCTGGGTGGGGCTGGGTGGGGGGTGGGAGGGCTAGGGCTGGGTGGGGAGGGGCTGGTCACCCGTGGTGCCCTTATAAAACTCACCGTTTAACCTACTCACGCCGGCTTGTGCCCGCTCTCACAGTCGGCCATATTTGCGGAATACACCACGCCGCCGTTGACCCTGGCCATTGACCGAGCAACCCAACGTTCCTACCAGCTCCCTCCGCAGGAATGTGTTGAATAACATTGGTCACGAAGGCATCCATGTCACACCCCTGCCAAGGCGAGAGTTAGGCATTGTTATGCCATGCACAGGTTTATAATAGTAATGATTATGATAGATCACACCTGAGATACAATGCCCAGGTGTCAGACAGTCGAAGGCGAATTTTTTATTAATTATATAATCTTGATGACGATTGCTTGCGTTGCGATCGAAACGTCGTGATCTGTTTTTTTTCTACCTACGTGACTTTACCGAAAGAACCAAAGAGTATAATTATAGAATGTCTATCGGTTAATACATCTCCAACAAATATGGTTCAAGAATCAAAGGCCGTTTCAAGCTAGACGTTTGCCAAAAGTGGACTCTCATAACATTACATTGAAATGTTTTTGATGCCCGCTTATTTCAATTACAGAACAGACAGAAATGTAATTTCGCTAAAAATAAATAATGTACATTATTAACAAGGGTTTACAGTTACGCTGGATATTACATTAATAATGAGGTTTTACCATTTCGCGGAATACACTGTCATAGCTGTTTCAGCACACATTTGGTGCACATGCAGATTTCACTGCATAAAGAGTGATGCAAAACACATAACAGTTGGTACACCCTGGACATTTGTGGCTTGGAGATTTAAGCTAAGGCTTCCCAACTCCTACTTTCCAAACAAAACATTTCCTAAGCCTCATTAAACGCTTGGTTTGAGAAAGTGTCCGCTTTGCTGAAGTGGCATTCTCAACGTTAACTCTCATCACATGGACACCACAGAATCTTCTATAAAAAAAATATTCCCCTTCTGACTTCAATTGTTTTTTTTAGATTTATTTTCACCTCCGCCACCCCATTTTATCCAAATTGTCCTTTCGGCGTCACGCCATGAGACTCGAGAAAACGTTCTCATCTCTCGCAGAGCAGTTGCAATTCTTTGTGTTAGCGAACAAACCCATGGAAGCGGATATTACAGAGCTACCGCTGAGACCACCTTCAAGTGACCTCTGGCCTACAAAGTAGAGGGCGGCACTTTTTCCCACCTCCTCTGCATATGAGAGTTAATGTTCGTTGCACGACACTCAAACAGATATTTCAATTTCTGTCATCGGAACTTCGCGAAATGAAGAGCAGAACCGAATCTTGTATATTTATTTTTGGTGCAGTCACTGGTGACCGGGTCGACACTCTCGACTCGCGACGCTTGACAATTGTTGTTCCACAATTAATCGACGCGTACGCTGTTCCTCTCTTTTGACCGCAGAGTCCACGGTGTACATACCGCAGGCGGAGTATAAAATTGAGGAGGACATTGGAGAGCTGCTCATTCCCATCCGACGCTCCGGGGACGTTTCTCAGGAGCTCATGGTCATCTGCTACACCCACCAAGGTGACACGCCGGACACGCATGTCTCAATTATCTTACGGTGTTGCCTAAAAACCGCGGCGTCATTGCAGCCAGGGCTCTCTAGAAGTTGAGGCTTGGGGGCGGCTCTGGAATATATTTGATGACAAATCAGGCCTGCCCAGGCCGATAAAATCCATGGTTGCACCCCATCTCAGGGGATCTCAGAAGCTAAGCACTTTTCCTCCAGCCAATCACCTTCCACTTTTCCGAACGGATTCCAACCGTCCACCCTGTCAATCATCCTCAGTTCCCCGCTCTTTCCACTTTGTATTTCTCCTCCAGTCTCCTTAAATTCCCCCGCCTCTAACCAATCCCCTTTCAGACCCAGTTAGGCACCGATCAGTGGGCTTGTTTTTACTTCACGATTATAACCGTGTCAAGTGGCGTCCACCACGTCAGGTGAGTGTCGTTGGCAGTGATACAATCTCCGCACATGCTAACGGCACATTGCCGTGAAGGAGAACGTGAAAAGTAACAATCGAATGAGGTACAGACGATGACCAACAGCCCGATCTCAGGCAAACGTTTCAGGTGAAGTGTCCAGTTGATCATGAAGGCAACTGGCAGAAAGACAATGACAGAGAAGGCATCGAGGTGTCTTCGTTGGGTGAACATGGGTCGTATGTCCTTGTTATGGAAATGAGTGACTGAAAGGCAGCTTACTTAGAGCCCTGCAATCTACAGTCGTGGAATACACTGCGGAATACTTCTCGTGAATAGGCAACACATTTTATTATTCGCGTTATAAAATATACAAATTTGAAGGCAAGTATTAAACCATTGATTAATCGATTTCAAATTTATTTTTTTATGTTCACAATGCATTCATGGAATCATGCTTGATTTGAAGCTTTCGTGACTGCAGGAATCCATACTCTTTGGTTCTTTCGGTAAAGTCACGTAGGTATAAAATAAAATAAAATTGAATCATGTTTAAGACTCAATTATTTACAATTCATGCAAAACCGTGGGAAACAAAGCAAACAAGATGGTACAAATGAGACGTAGCAAATATTCTTGAATTGAATCATGACCACTAATCATGGCAATTCATCAGCTTTCTGTGGGGTGAATCATTGCATGCATAAAACATGTATATATTTGAATATGTAAACTACTGAGCGGGGTTAAAGGTCATGCTCAAAGTTACTTGAGCCAGCTATGTGAGCGATATCTTGAATCATTTCAGGGCTCCCCCTTAATCAATCTGCGCTCACCGCCGTGGTGAAGTATGACCAAACAATCTCACAACTGACACAGCATTAATTCTAGATTTGAAGCTTTCGTGACTGCAATGATTCATATTCTCAGGTTTTTTCGGTAAAGTCACGTAGGTAAAACATTAAAAGTAATGAAAATTATTATATTATTTTGTTTTGTTTTATTTTACTTTCATTACTTTTAATGTTTTACCTACGTGACTTTACCGAAAAAACCTGAGAATATGACACAGCATTGGGATGCCTTCATCCAGCAGTGGATTGACACAGTTGCTTTAAAATAATATTATCATCATCATCATCATTATTTTACGTTATTTCACAGCATGAGGGTGTGTATGCACAGAATCATATTTTAAAGTAAAACCTCCCTACCGTTCGTGTGTATTCCCAAACGTTCCGTTGACTTTAATTAATGAATGACATTTTGGAACGAGTAGACAATTGGGTGAATGTTGCGTGCGTTGTGCTGCAGCATTGATTAAACTTTCGTCGGAGAGCTCCAGTGACCTCGCATTGCCTGAGACCACATTCTTCAGCGGTTGCCGTTTAGCTTTACAGAGACGAGCATTGACAGCAACTGACCGATCTCATTTGACGATGAAGGGCTGTCTAGGGCCATGATTGGATAAATACGATTTCTCTCTAGTTTCGCTGGCCATATCTGCTTCGTGTAAAAGAAAGCCCTTTTCAGAAAGGGCTCACATCTTTGACACATTTCCAGGGGCAATCCATGGTAGGCAAATGCTACCCGAGCAAATGTATAGTATAAATATAATATTTCAGACAAATTGATAAAAACAAGCCCCTGAACATACAGTAAAGCAGCAAGTCAGGAGTGTGTGTTTCATAAAAAATAATTAACTTAATACATTTCTCTAACCCTTCACGGTTTTTTTTTCGTAAAAAAAAATAACGGCCATTCATCGTGTGGCTATGATCTATCGCTTTGATGAATTAAGATGAATGAGTAAAATTAGCTGAACTTGATAGTTTAAGTAAATTTAGTGGGTTTTTTTTCTTTCTAGAACACTGACGCGCAATGTCCTGAGTCAGTATTTGGCCTCCGATGTATTTTTCAAAGAGGAATATTTTCACTGATGAAAGTACTTCGTCACTACGAATCGAGTCACCAGTGTTTAATTCGCGGTCGTGTCTAACATCAGTGGTGAGCGATATCTGAAACGTTCGCAGGCTGCCCCTTCACTAATCCCCATTGACCAGCGTGGTGAAGTATGGCCAAATGACCGACGCAGCCTGGGGAGGCCTTCGTTCAGCAGTTCATTGACAAAGGAGTGTAATTTAATATCGTGTATATAAAGTGTACTGCTCACGCAGCTTATATTAAATTGCCATCGGCGCTTTTTCGTTACACTTATCGGTTTCTCTTTTCACATAGACGTTGACCATTATTTTTCAATCTTATTAAATTTAGCAGCATTAACGGCCACACCTCGCGTGTGGCCCTCACCTTAACTGGGCCGCCACGGTGGTGAGACATTCACTGCCTCGCCGCTTGGTATACAGGAGGCCCAAGGGTCGATCCCAACCCTGACGTCTGCTGCAAATTTGAAGTTTGCATGCCCTTTCCGGTGGTCGCGTGGATTTTTCTCCGTGTCCTTCGTTTTTTCCCTCCACATTCATTTAGAAACATGCGTTTCGAGTATTTTCCTGTTATAAAATTCCACGCAATAAGCCATTTGTTGGATCTATCATTTGTGGCCAGGTCACTTATGAAGAAACGCTATATAGCTGAATGGGCCTTACTTGGTAAAAAAAAATTTTTATTATCACCGTGAGGAATGAGACGTGTGCGGTTGAACAGGCTGTGCTTGCGACGAGGCCACGAGGGGGGGTGGGGGGGATGACGAGCGGGTTAAACTTGATGCCGCGTCAAGTTTTCACTCTGAAGCCTTTTTGCGAAACCCGCGTGGAAGAAAAACACGGGGCTCGCTCACGCAACAGGGCCCGCAGTGCAGCAGCGTGTGCAGCGCAGTGCGGCGTGTGCAGCGCAGTGCGGCGTGTGCAGCGCAGTGCAGCAGCGAGTGCAGCAGCGAGTGCAGCAGCGTGTGCAGCGCAGTGCGGCGTGTGCAGCGCAGTGCGGCGTGTGCAGCGCAGTGCGGCGTGTGCAGCGTGTGCAGCGCAGTGCAGCGTGTGCAGCGCAGTGCAGCGTGTGCAGCGCAGTGCAGCGTGTGCAGCGCAGTGCAGCGCAGTGCAGCAGCGTGTGCAGCGAAGTGCAGCACAGTGCTGCAGAGTGTGCAGCGCAGTGGCCTGTACAGTGCGTGCAGCGCAGTGCGGCATGTGCAGTGCAGTGCGGCGTTGGAATCTGCTCTTTACAGTGAGAGTTTCACGCGTCTGAATTTCCCCGCTCGCCCTAATCTGCTCCCCAGGCAGTTTGCGGCACGGGTGACACGCGTTTGTTTGGGTGTCTGTCTCTCCCTCCCTCCCTCCCTGTCCCTCTCTTTTGTCTATTTCTCTCACAATTTTCATTATCTTCCACGTTCTGTTTTTTTTCTTCCGTTTCATTCGCTGTCTCTCGGCCGTCGCTCTCACTGTCGCACTCGTGCTGATATCTCGATGTTGTATTCTTCAACTCACCCCTCTCTCCGCTTTTGTTCTTCGGCAAAAGTATGTTCGCCCGGGGAGTAGGCGAGAGGGTTGTCCCGCACGCACAATGTAGACCATGTACTACGTATTCACGGTGGCGAGGTGTTAACTACCTCGCCTGGTGTGCAGGAGGTCACGAGTTCGGTCTCGACCCTGACACCCGTGTGGGTTTTTTCTCTGGGCCCTCCGGTTTTTCCCTCCACATTTAGAATCAACATCACGCGCTTAGAGCATTTGGCTGCTATACATTTCCACGCGATAAACCGCTTCGTTGAGCTATCATTTGTGGGCGGGTCACTTCTGAAAAACAGCTACATAGCTCAGTGGGCCTAACCTGGTAAAATATCTATATTTTTTAAGTAGTTTAATAACCACATGAGCTCATCAGTGTGTTAACTCAGCTGCACAACTACAGGCGGTGGAGCGGTGGTGAAATGGTGAGCGCAATGCACCGTGAGTTCGAATCCTGGCTACGGCTAACATCCCAGTGGCAAGTGATATCTGAAACAATCATGGGGCTCGTCTTCACCAACTTGCAATTACTAGCATGGAGAATCTTCTTGGTTCTTTCGGTAAAGTCACGTAGAAGGGAAGTAGTAAAATAATAAAAATAAAACATAATATTATTTTATTTTATTATGTTTTATTTTTATTATTTATTACTTCCCTTCTACGTGACTTTACCGAAAGAACCAAGAAGATGAATCCCTGCAGTCACGAAAGCTTTAAATCGAAATTTAGCATGGAAAAGTGAGGTTAAACAACCGCCATACCCAACGTGATGTGGGGAAGCCTTCAACCGGTATTGACTCGACAGAGGCCTGCGAAACATTTTAAATTTGATTTTACACTCGCGTGTGAGTGGCAGCTCTCATAAAACACGCTTTAGCAAGCCAGACATCTATGCTGCCTCGGAATGGTTTTGCCACAAATGACCTTTATGCTGCTAATCATCAGTGTGGCTTTGCTTTATGCCCTGAAGACATGCAACAAACCACATACCCGTTCTAAGGGCCCACCAATTCAATGGGCACTTCTTTGACATCGAGTAATAATAGCAGCACTGGTTTTGTCAGTCAGTAAACTTGAGGAATGTAAAAAAAAAACATCGCGTGTCTGTATATATTTGGGGTGGTTGGAGCGGTGGTGCGCGCTTTGCTATGAAACCCTGCGACCTGAATTTAATTCCCAGTAACGGCTCGAGTCGGCGGCGAGCGATATCTGAAACCAATCCTGGATTCCCCCTTTCATCGACCCGCACTGACCAGCACGGTGAAGTACGGTCAAACAGCCCCCATGACTGACACGGCAGGGCGAAGTCTCCTTCCACTCGCGGATTGACAAGGGCCCCTAAAATGGTTAATTAATACAATACGTGCGGATTCCTGCGTGGGTATTGTGAAAAGGTAATCCACTCGTGGCATCTGCGGGCTCACAATGTACGTGCGAGGATTGGACTGTCCTCCCACTCACGTTCCCACCTGAGACAGACCCTTTGACTTTTTTTTTTCCGCCCTTGCTGACCTGATAAGTCACCGCAAGGTGAGCGACAGCACGCCGCAGTGGCGGCCGTCCTGTAGAGATAAACTAGCTGCCGGCATGAGAATGTGGACTTGCCACGCGCTGGCATCGGGCATCTGGTGGGGGTGAGTGCGACCCTTTTTTGCTGGTCTGAGCAGGGAAACTGAATTTGAAACGTGTGCACCTATGGAAGGACAGAGGTGTGATTGATGTATTACCCACAATGCTGCACAACAAGCACGTAATGAGTTTTTTCTACGAGATTGCATTTTGGAATTGATATTACCTGGCAACGGATTAAAATGGCCATTATCATTATAACTTACAACCCTTGGTCAATCCACCGCTGGATGGAGGTCTTCCTGCACCATTCCAATCGGGCTTTTGTTCATCGGCAGTGATGATCACGACGACGGTGCTGACGCACGCTCCGCCACCACCGCCGCCGCGTACGACGACCTCCGACACAGCTGTTGCTTTTCGCAGGCACCGCCACGGGCACCATCCCGACCAGCGTGCTCTCCTACTCCGACTACATCAGCCGCCCCGAGGAGCACATGAGCGTGCTGCGCTTCGACCGCGGCGAGACGGAGAAGGGCTGCCGCGTCGTCGTCATCGACGACTCGCTCTACGAGGACGAGGAGTCCTTCAACGTCTCGCTCAGTATGCCCATGGGCGGCCGCGTCGGGGACGCCTTCCCATCCGCCCGCATCCTCATCCAGCCCGATGCTGACGACGGTAATTTGTGATGCTGCGGCCGGTCGGCCGGCAATCCCCCCCCCCCACCCCCCCCCCCCCTCACTGAGTGGTAAAACTGAATTCTAAAAACTAAACTCATCGTTGACTGTTGTCCATCCACTACAGGGGCGAGATTTAAACTACCACCGCCTGGTATACAGGGGTCGTGGGTTCGATCCCGACCCTGACGCCTGCATATTTGGAGTTTGCGTGTTCCTTTCCCCGTGGATTTTTCTCCACGTCCTTCGGTTTTTCCCTCTACATTTAGAATGAACATACGTTTTGAGTATTTGGCTGCTATACATTTCCACACGATGATAAGCAACTTTGTTGAGCTGTCATTTGTGGCCAGGTCGCCTCTGAAAAAGAGCTATAGAGCTCAAGTGGGCCTTACCTGGTAAAATTAAAACAAAGTTATATAGTTTCATCGTTTTTACTACCATTCCTCACATTTCTATGATGCCACAATTTATCTCACGCCTCAACACAAACTCATCTCATCAACCCCATCTCCACAGTGGTCATCCTCTCTGAGATAAATGTATCTCCTCTAGCTGCCATTCCTTCCTTCACGAGTTATCCATCGGGCCATTGGCCCTTCAGCGATGTGCCCTAAGTAAACCCACTTGCTCTCCATGCCACGTCTCTAACTCTGTGCATTTTCTCCAAGCCATGTCCGTTTACTAAAATTACTAACTCCATTTTTATTTTATCAGGTATACATTTTCACATTAGCCACTTCATTGGGCTATCATTTGTGGTCGCTCTATAGCTCAGTGGGCCTTACCTGGTAATATAAAACATAGTTTAGTTTTGAGTTTAGTATCCCAAACAATTTTGACTAAACTCATCATCACTTCAGGGTAGATAAAATAGATACCGCTCAGTGAGTATCAATTGGTTTGCAATCAAAAGTGGCTTTCCTATGAAGAGACTTAGCATTTCAACCACCAACTTTGTCACAAGCAATGTTGACTCAACTCACCATCGCGTCGGGGTGGATAAAATGAGTACTGCCAGGTGAGTAGCAATTGTTTGAATTCAAAAGTGCCTTTCCTATGGAAAGACTTGGAATTTCTACCACGGACCCAGGGCTCCCAGTATTGATGATGTACCTTCCAGGCCCCGTTTGATAAAGGTGGTAGCTAGGCTTTTGAAAAACTTTTTTTTTTATGATCACCCTACCGAGGGTTAATACACGATTGACGAACTTCAGTGAATAAAATCGGACGAGTGCTTTGTTCACGTGAGATAGAGGATCTGTTCTGCGTGATAAGCAGAGAACGGGAGGGAAGTGCCTTTGGCGAGTAAGTCAAACCTCTGTCGATTCAGCGAACGCACACCCCCACGGCCACACGTTTGCAAGGCCGTGTGTTTTTTTTAATCTCTGAAATGTGTGCACTCTCTCTCAACCTCGCGTTATGTAACGAATTCAGAGAAGAACATCTTTGCTTGCCAATGCTGCAGATAATTATTATTGATATAGGCGGCGTGAAGAATGTTTGCGAGTGATGGTTACACGTGGTGAGTGCGGCTGGATCCGTAGTTTTGAGAGAGAGAAAAAAGACACATTCGAACAAATTTGCTTACTTCAAATTTGCTTACTTAAAATTTGCTTACTTAAACAAAAAACGCTCATTGTCGCCCAACGCTCTGCAGAGGGGCCTTTGTTCCTCCGTACAGCAAAAAATATAGAAATATAATAATACAAATATAGCTAAATATATAAATAAATCCAACAGCGCTCGCACGCCCCACATTAGCCAAGGCCTTTTATCTCGCGCGTAAATATTTGGGCAACATTCGTGCCTGTGCAGTGTTGAAAAATGAGTGCAGTGGATTACAAAACGGTGCAGATCAATGACTAGCATGCACGCCCTCATCGTGAAGGAAAATTGACGTGTTATTATCAGAGACGTATTTAAAGCGACGTTGTTGAGGTTTCTTTTTTTTTGGTAATGTCAATGCTGATTATTGCATTACGATTAAAATGTGAAAACGACAGTCGAAACATTCTTAAGTATAATATGGATCAAGGCCTCCTCATTCCGTGTCAGTCAGGGGAAGACGTTTGACCATATTTCACCATGCTGGTCATTACGATTTGGAGAATAGGGGGGAGGGGTGGTGGTGGGGGGGAATTCCAAACCAGTTCAGATATCACTCGCCACTGATGTTAACCGAGGCACAAATTGATTTGAGGAGTCACCAGGTTCATGTCTTAGGGCACGAACTTTTGCACCACTCTACCCAGAAACGCGCTATTACCGTATGTCATGCTCAACCTCTGTAAGAGCAACCTGACGTTTCATATATTAGTTCAAGAAAATCTATTTATATAGTCGCCCTCATTACAACCGTTGGATTATTTCACACATGGCCCAATGTGTACTGCGGTAAATCGGGGATGCTCATGCTGGTGCGTTGAAAAATTAGACACGTAAAGTCATCGATTATCTGTTTGACCGAGCCACAGTTTGGTTATTTGAGTGATACAAAATTAATATTTCCGGACAAGTACTCGCAAAACACGACAGCTCGTATTTCTTTCACAAGCAGTGCGTTTGTTTTGTAAGGGGGTCACGCTGTGTCAGATGTACCGGTATGTCGTAAGCCTGGGTGCAACATCGGCTGTGAGTTAGCGGTGTTGTGCGGTCATACGCAGAATGAATATGCACGTTGTGTTTCCCGGTTACAAGTGGTTTCTGTTGTCAGCGGGATAATGGGGCATTTTGTTGCAGTCTCTTGCAGTGGGTGAGCGTTTAGCTTGCCTCATTGAAAGACAGCAGGGCATATTTTTTTCTTCATCCCATGCCAAAGGAACAAAGAAAATAAAGGAAGAAGGATCGGAAATTAAAGTTTTCGGAGGCTATTTGAGGTCACCATTGAAGATTTTTAGGAAACACTGTGCTTGCATTCAGTGCACGCATCGTACAACACTGAATGCATTTTGACCACGGCACCCAATAATGATGGTACAAAACAATATAAATACTGTCATTCTTAAAAATGAAACCAAACGCAGGGGAATGAACTCAATGTATCGTAGCTAAATTATCTCATTATTTATTAAATACCACACGGTGCAATGCCACTGATGCAATGCTGACCTTCAGTGAACACTATTGGGAGTTCACGGCTTGAAAATAAATAATGCCTATTGATTACCTATTCGGAGACAAAATTGTATTGTCATATAGTTTTATATATATATCATCCTATGTGTGTAATGTGCAATCTCCTTTCCTTAACCATTTCAGAGTCCGGTAAGATACAATTCACAAGAGATATGAGAAGTCTCTAGTGAAATGCTCACATAGCAATTTATTTTAAAAAAATTGGCAGTCACAATATATGCATTCAATTGGCTATCCAAGTATTGTTTTTGTACAATTTAAGCAAATCTTTATGCTCAGGTGTCTTCAAGCTAGTCGAACGAATAAGATGGAACAAGCTGGGTGGAACGTTCAAGGCATGCAGTGAAAACGAGACAGTTTAAAACGGGGCAAAAACTAATGGGTTCCTGGGTTGAACCGTGACACTGAATTGTAACATTAATCACGCTGGGGAAGGAGAGAAGAGCGATTCATTAATTCCCTAAAAACTAAGGCGCCGTTTTTTTTAGTTCAGTGATGGGTCATTTAAAATCTTTGGAATTTAAGTACTTAAATTTTATAACAAAATATTCATCCACTCGTCATTCAAAATTGGGATATCAATGCAGGCCATCAAAGTCCGTTTCACGTCGTTTTCGGTGTTTCATTTTGCACGGCATATTTACATTCACTTAAAATGCGGGGCTCTAACATATAGTTTTCATGTTGTGTACCATTATTAAAACAAATCGCTTAGATTCAATAAAGAAGTAAAGTCGAGCAGTGATGGCAGCTGGCAGTGATTTCTGTGGTCAGATGTGAGCATTGCCTCATGTTCTTGGATCTATCGGTGATGTCACGTAGAAAGGAAAAAATAAAATAATACAAATAAAACATAATAAAATTCTCACGACGTTTCGGCCACAACACAAGCAACTGAGGACGGCTGCTTGTGTTGTGGCCGAAACGTCGTGAGAATTGTATTATGTTTTATTTTTATTATTTTATTTTTCCCCTTCTACTTGACCTTACCGAAGGATCCAAGAATATGAATCCCTGCAGTCACGAAAGCTTTAAATAAAAATTTAGACAGTGCATTGCTCACGTTTGTGAGTGGTTGCGGTTTTGTGATGCTGGAGAAATGAAAGTACGGGTTTTTTTGTTGTTATTTTTTTTCCCTCGAATTATATTGCAATTGTGAGATCCTAGATTTGAAGCTTCCGTGACTGCAAGGAATCATATTCTTAGGTTTTTCCGGTAAAGTCACGTAGGTAAAACATCAAAATTAATGAAAATAAAATAAAAACAAAAATCACGACGTTTCGGAGGCAACACAAGTCTCCGTCATCAGGTGGGACCGTCACAGCCGGCTGTGATGGGACCGTCACAGCCGGCTGTGATGGGACCGTCACAGCCGGCTGTGACGGTCCCACCTGATGACGGAGACTTGTGTTGCCTCCGAAACGTCGTGATTTTTATTTTTATTTTATTTTATTTTCATTAATTTTGATGTTTTACCTACGTGACTTTACCGATAAAGCCTAAGAATATAATTGTGAGATCGGTGGCATGTTGAGAGATGAAGAAAGTGTAAACTCTGAGTTCTCTCAGCGGGCAGTACACTATCAGGTGTTAGAAAATGATCTCAGAAGATGGCGTGACAGAACATGTTCTGATGTCACTTCCACCGGCCTCTCGACCCACACGGACGGACTTCATTCCAACAACCCACATGACCGGTGGAGAATGGGGAGACCATCTCTTGGCAGTGGATGGACGAGATGAATCTCTAATCCACACAATGATGAAACTAGGTCCTCACTTTTTCTTCTTGGTTCTTTCGGTAAAGTCACGTAGAAGGGAAGTAATAAAATAATAAAAATAAAACATAATAAGAGAATTCTCACGACGTTTCGGCCACAACGCAAGCAGCCGTCTTCAGGTGAAGACCAGGTCTGTCGGGGAGACAGCGTCTGAATGAAACACCACCACGCTTGGAGTGTATATTTAAGCTTCCAATGTATATTTAAACTTCCAATGTGTTGCCAGTGCCACCATGAGAAACCCATCGTATGATGCATTCTCTTTTAATGAAGGCCAGCCCAGATTTGAGAGCTCGAGTGCCAGTCGTAGTCACAACAAGCCGCTGTCTAGGCGTGATGAAAGTTCCGATTCTTGCAGTTGTGGTACAAGAGGCTGATTAAAGAGACTCCAAGACCAGCTAGCTCGACGGTGTCATCTCGCAGGGCCATGCTGTAATGTGAAATGGCACTATGTTGATAAGACAGCAATGCAGAAATTGTTAAATCTTTGCCTCTTGACCTGCTTTATGGCAACATTAGCATATCAATGGTGATAGCATCTAAAGAGTACGTGTCACACGAATCATTCTTAATGTTTGAATATATTTACATGGGATTATACTCTGGTGCAACGGTTAGCACACCAGGGCTTGCAGAACACAAGTCGCCGATTTCATCACATCGTCCGGCACGACAGAGGAAACGACGGCCCAGTTCCTTAATTCTCCCCACCTCTTTCCACTCAGCGGTGTAAATTTGTTACACCGCTGGTAGATGATCGGTGGGTCGCGTGTAAGTAGTGTGCATGAGGAGGTCAAGCACCATCCTGAGTGGCTCTCTAAAGCGTTATACACAAACATAACAAATCCATCTTCTTGGTTCTTTCGGTAAAGTCACGTAGAATGGAAATAATAAAATAATAAAATAAAACATAATAAAATAATTCTCACGACGTTTCGGCCACAACGCAAGCAGCCGTCCTCAGGTGAAGAACAGGTCTATGTTTTATTTTATTATTTTATTATTTCCATTCTACGTGACTTTACCGAAAGAACCAAGAAGATGAATCCCTGCAGTCACGAAAGCTTTAAATCGAAATATAACAAATCCAATATGGTTTTACTCCGCAAGCAAAATGTATACTTTAAGCACATTTTACAATAGTTTAAAAGCGTTTTCTAATTGTGACGTTGTTATTTATGGAGTTTCGATCACTGGTAGATAGTTTATCCAAACTTGATGGGGCGCTGATGATGATCATGATGACATTTGGTCCGCAGAGTTGGAGAAAATGTTTTTTATCGCTCACAAAAGAGATCTATTCACAGCTGCTTCCTGGCTAATGCTGAAGCTATGTCGGGCTACAGATAATGAGGAATGGGCCCACTTGAGTATAAGCTCTTGGAAAAGGTATGATAAGGCTTAATGGAAGAGACATACCCAAGGCAGCTGGTTGATTTGATTTAATTCTTGAGTATAATACGAACACAAGGCTCATAAGTGACAACGTCTCTTAAGGAAATAGGATAGTGAGACGCTGAAGTTATAACCAATTTTTTTTTTAAATCAACGAATGCAGTCACTTACAATAAATGAATGAAAGAAACTAAATTTGAACGTCAGGTAGAAAAAGATGTATGTAATCGCCTCTGGGCTTTATCTTGTAGTACCAAGTGGCTGCAGACTTTCCACTCAGCCCTGGCATGCTCGCAAGGTTACAATGACCTGGGGCAAGGGAATTAAAATAGAAACCACATTCTACCATTGGAGCCGAGCACCTCTCACAGGCTACCGGATGTAAAACGTCAAAGTAATTACACCTTTGATTTAATTTAAAGCTTTCGTGACTGCAGGGATTCATCTTCTTGGTTCTTTCGGTAAAGTCACGTAGAAGGGAAGTAATAAAATAATACAAATAAAACATAATAAAATTATTCTCACGACGTTTCGGCCACAACGCAAGCAGCCGTCCGTCGCCTCGACGGACCTGGTTTTCACCTGAGGACGGCTGCTTGCGTTGTGGCCGAAACGTCGTGAGAATAATTTTATTATGTTTTATTTTTATTATTTTATTACTTCCCTTCTACGTGACTTTACCGAAAGAACCAAGAAGAGAGTAATTACACCATTTGAAAATAAATTACTTGCGTAGTTTCTGGTGCCACTAAATTAATAAGCAAAAATGTGAAATAGTGTTAAAAATGCAGCTTTGCTTATTTATACTCAATTGTTATTTGAGGGAGGGGTGAATCAATGTTGAATGCGCCTCGCTGTGAACCTCACAACGTGAGATCGATCCCTGGCCACGGCTCACATCAGTAGCGAGTGATATCGGCACCATTCCTGTCCTCCCCTGACTTGCCAACCCGCGTTGACCAGCGTGGTGAAGTATGGTCAATCTATCTTAATTTTTAGAACTTTCGTGACTGCAGGAATTATTATTTGTTTCTTTCGGTTAAGTCACGTCTAAAGATAAAATAATAAATAAAATTAAATAATAGAATACGACGTTTCGATTGCAACACAAGCAATCATCATCAGGTATAATGAAATAGCGACATAAAATCTAACCAGAAAACTATAGACAGACATATTAGCAGACAGATATCACCAAGATACATAGAGAGAGCAACACAGGTAACAGAGAGAGGTGGTCGTCTCTGTGGGGTGGCCTTCCCCGTGACTTGCATGGCATAGGGAGGTCTTCTACCAGCAGTGGATTAACAACTTTTTGTTTATTAGAAGGGCATTCAAATCCTCTGAGACAAATACAATGAAGTCATTATAGGCTTAATTTGAAACTCACTCTTCCTGTATTGACTCCACATTATTGCCTTAAAGGGGTGACTCTTTCAATAAACTTGAAGCAAACGAAATACAAATGTGACCTAACACGTATGATGTATAGTGCACCGAGGTTAATAGGCTGCAATCAGCAAACACAACCACCCACAGAGGTCGGGCATGATACAGTGGCGTGCATTCGACAAAGCAACGTAAGACTCTTTGCAAAATAATAATAGGGGATGGTTCTCAGTCTCGAGGCTTTGTGACCTTGCGCAGCCCAATGTGTCTAGCCGAGCAGTCATTTCTATTGTAAAGCGAAGCTAGATTTCAATGTATGTATACGAACAATAGGGAAAGGAAGAAAAACACCTTTTTGCATGAACCAAATTTACTGACAGACGTGGAAACCGGCAACGGTTGGCATGAAGCTTATTGCATGTCAAACGATGCCCTTCCGTGCACGTCAAAACATTTCGGGGTAATAAAACAATCATTGATCTTCCCCGCACGAATGCCACCCCTGCTGTTCTTGTGAGTTGCTGGGTGGCCCACTGATAACGCGCACCGCCGAGTATCGTCGTTTCGCTGATTAAAATCGCACTTCCACTCACCCCACCCACGCCCCCGATTAACTAAATTTTGGCAAGTGACGAATGAAAAAGGCGGATTGATTTTAGACTGTTTACACGACGGGGCCCATTGTATGCCAGTGTGAACAAAAAAAAACACGGGCAATGAGATTCTCATATCGCTCAGAAAAATATTCAAAAAGGTTCCTGTTTTTTAACCTTCGTGCACCACCGCACTGCTGAACATTTCTCTATGCCACTGCAATAAATTGAATGTCGAGGCGGGCTGCTGCAGGAAAGCGGCCGTGTATCTGTGCGTGTTCTTTCTTCGGTGTTTGTCTTGGAAGCCATGACGGGGCTGGGGCGGGTGGCGCTTTGGGGGCTTCCGTATCGCTGCCCCTGTGTGGCAAAACAAAGTGCAACGCTTGGATGGTCAAAGAAAGTGGATTCGCATTTTGATTAATTCAATGACCAAGCCCAGGAATTAAAGTCGACGGCGGCGCTGTCTGAACTCCCACTGACCAGCCCTGTGCTTTACTGGTGAACTTTGAACTCGCTTGCTCGGTGGAAATGTAACGTAAACAAATGTTGAGCTTGTGAAAGAAAAAAAACTGGTTTAATTCTCTCAAATAGGGGAGTACCCGCAGGTCTGGAATCACTCCAGTCGTTTGTGATGCAATGTATGCTCACGACTTACAAGTGGGAATGCAGGTTCTCATTACGTGTCGTTGAAGAAATTGTAATACAGCTGATATCTGCTGCAGTTTAATCTCCTGTTTTGCAACTTCACTTCGAACATTCTCGTACGACGCGCACATCTTTTTATTCATCCTTTATTTTAAAAAATAAAACCTAGATGTTAAAAACTTTTATTTGAAACAATCCACGGTGAGCTTCTTCCCCTTGTAATTACACTTGGCCAAATGTCAACCGGTTCACTGTTTTGATGGCAATGGCACACAGGAATTCACGAGGAAAAATCCTCCACTTTTTGCTACGATGATCTCACTCCTGTGGGGCTCCCCACCCACTCCTCTTTGGCTCGCTGAAGCGCAGGCCGTGTGCAGGTTTGACAACCTCCTTCGGTTTTGAAACTGAAGGAGAAAAGCTCGCGTGCGGCATGCTCACCTACCAATTTTACTTCTCGGAGGTTTTTTGAAAGCACAACTATGCAACCATGTTGTGTTTCCCTGCCCCCCCCCCACCCCGTTGCTTGTAAACTCTCCGATCTAAACACCGCTCACCAGAGTCTGCCCCTGGCAGACGAGTCGTATACAAGTTTCCTTGCGGTTGGAATTTAAAACCCAGGGTGTATTTAACTTGGGAGATATTTGCACACTTTTGAGTCATACCCAAAACATTCATAATGCGACAGCTATCTAAGATAAACAGACGACAATGCCTTCCTATTTTCTCGGCGGCGTTTTAGTGGCATTACGTGTGCGTAGACATTCAGAACCGCAAGGCAATGGCGTCAGTGTTGTGCTAATACAGCATGTCGTTTTTACAGTAGAATCCCACAATAGGTAGATCTACCATTATCTCCCAACTATGCGTGAGTCCTGTCCACGAAACGAATTGCGGATGAATATGAATATATTATCCACAATAGATTTACCGCACACAACACGAATTTACCACGGATAATATAATAGGATGCATGTCATACTGCCTTACGAACACCTCTGTGTGATGTCTATCTTCAAATAAACAGGAAAAGTATAGTAATAGGTTTTTACCCTTTCAACTGGTACAAAAACTTACACCTTTATATAAGGCATCATGTATGCCTTTTGGCGTCATCTGGTCCAACACCAATGGAGACTAGGCTTTAAAAAAAGCTGTCTCGGGTGTGGACCAATCAACTTCAAGGACAGTGCATATCATTATCATCATCAGAGTTGTTTCTTTTTGTTGCATTTTGACTGCTTGTGGTGTGGTTATTGCAAACATGATGCCTTGTATAAAGGTGTCAGTTTTTGTACCAGTTGAAAGGGTAAAAACCTATTACTATATTTTGTCACTGGTAAAGGAGATGTCTCATAGGGAAAGTATAATCATTTACTTCGTGAATCCCCAACCTGCGCAGATATTGCAGAAAATTAAGCACTTTCTGGTCGCCTTCTGCAAGCTGTACTCGTCAGCGTGGTGAAGTATGGCCATTGAACCCTCACAAACAATATGGCATGGGGGAGGTCTTCCAGCAATGCATTGATATGCACGTGGGGTTTCATTTCCTCCGCGATTCAGCATCGGGACGATGATGGGACGTTGTCCTCTGCCATGGCCACTGATGCTGAAACTCAGGGTGACCTACGTTGAGTTTATGACTCACCGTGAGTGCGAGATGTTAACTACCTCGCCTGGTATGCGGGAGGGCATGCGTTCGACCCCCACGCTGACACCTGTATATTTTCAGTTTGCATGTTCTCCCAGTGGTGGCGTGAATTTTTCTCTGGGTCCTCCAGTTTTTCCCTTCAAATTTAGAAACCTGTGTTTTGAGCATTTAGCTGCTATAAATTTCTACACGACAAGCCACTTCGTCCAGCTATCATTAATTGTGGCCAGGCCACTTCTGAAAAGGAGCTATACAGCTCAGTGGGCCTTGCGTGGTAAATGAAAAATGAGTGTAGAATAGTTTTAATTAAACATGGCCAACAAGCATCATACTCTGAAGAAAGTAACAAAAAATTCCCCTTAAACCCAGTAATGGCCACATATACCGTATCATTATGAATATGATGGCATTTAATAATGAACTGCAATAATTTAATACTAATAATAATGACTGATTATTTACAGGGGTTGGATTTGGTGAAGGGTACATCCAGGACCCATTTGAATTTTGCTCACCACTGATGTTAGCCATGGCTGCGAATCAAACTCAAGACAGCAGGTTCATTGCGCAGTGTGATCATTAATCAACCTCTCCACCACGGTGTATTTAGATTTATAAAAAAAAATTGGATTATTCGTAAAATGTTCTAAGTTGTATTGTGCCAATCTAATGGCATTTTAAATGGTTTTAACGATATTAAAATGTTTCTGCTTCACGACAAAAAAAAGTGCAAAAAAAAAAGCTTTGGCCCAGTTCACCGTTGGGTTCAAGTGTCTCACATTAGCCAACCTGTGCAAATGTTAAATGTCTCAAGTGTGATTTTCTTGGACAGAGGCAGGACACGGGCATTGGCAAATGCAGAAAGTGCTGGCGGTGGTCATGCGTGGTGGAGATAGCCAAATATAAAGATGTTTACTTTAGTAACCTAAGCCAGCAAACACATTTCACGAGCCACGCATTGTTAGCAACTTCCAGTGTAAGCACTGCAATCAAGATTCCAATCACGCATATCGTATAGTTTCGCGTAAGACTTTTCTTTTTTACTCCAAAAAAAACCTCTGTTGATGTTTTTTTTTTGGGAAGGTTCACCGTTTGGTGGGTGGCAATAGTTTCATTTCAGTTTCCTTTCGTGCAGCAGAAACGTTGCGAGAAGCCCAGTCTACTCCCCATCAACCACCAATAAATCTTGTTGCCCAATAGATGGTTTGGAAGAAAAAACATCGACTATTTCGGACGGCAGTTGCCGATGCCGCAACTCACTTTTTAACTTGGCAGGAGGTTGTTAGAAAGGAAAGTTATATCTGCGTGACCGTTTTTGGCTCTTCCGCTTCTTTGCACGAAATAAAGGCGGAGGGAGGTCATAATGCCGGCTACATTGAGAAAAAAAAATCGCGTGACAGCAAAATGTCACTTGACAAGGGGGGGGGGGTGGGTTTTACACTTGGTGACAATGGGGCGTGCAAAAAAAAACGGCACATGACCACAGCACACGCAAATGACTCGAAAGCACCCCCCCTTCCTTTGACGCGAGTTTATCAGACAAGGGTCGGACGTATAGCAGAAGGAAATGACTTTGAAGGCAGCAGCCTGAATTGGTCTGAGCCATACTTCACCAGCCTTGCTCAGAATAGGAACTCGCAGGAGAAGCAAACGCGAGGCCGTTATGGGTACAATAAATCCCAAGACCAAACACTGAAAAGTAAAATACATACGGCGCTGTACTCCCTTAGACGTTGGGCACGTTTCACTTTGTAAACAATGTTTACTCCTTCTGCATACCGCTATAGGAAGGTAAATATGTTTAAATCAGAATTGCTTATTTGCGTGCTTTTCTTCGTGAACGCTATGCTTTCGGGTGTGCTGTGAAATGATCGACCTTTTAGCGTTTGTTATTTCACTGTTTTTAAATGTTAGAGCATCAAGTGGGGTACATCGACTGTCACACGCAAACAGAAAGCCTCAGCGAACGTGCCCCCGTCTCTCTCTGTGCATGCTGACCGAAGCCATTAGTGGGTCTCCATATGTCTTGATAGCGTGTGTTTATCTTTCTCAAGATGCGACGACTGTCGAAAAGGGTTTATCCTCTCCAGCTCTTGCTTCAGACCACGAAAATGTACAGCGCCATCGGCAGCGGCGTACGGCTGGTGACATGGGTGCACACGGAAGGTCTGACCCTCGCCATCGGCCTCACCGTATCGTGGCGCGTTGGAGGATGCAGTGGATTGATCAAAGCCCTCAAACAGCAAAAAAGCTGGCTTTGAATGCTCTCGAGGTCAACTTTGCGGCATGACGTTGACTCACGTACGGGAGGACAGGATTCCTCCTCCTCCGCCTCATACAGTTGCATTACAACCGAGAACTATATGGTAGGCTGATGTTTCACGCAATGGCCATTTGCTATAGAAGATAGATGGAATCACTTGCAGTTGAATGTCGTACTTTACTATTTGAGGCTCTGAGACAATAAAGACGGAGAGGCGGTGGGGGGGGGGCGGTGTTTCTAAGGCCGTACATTCTAAAGTTTCATCTCCAACTTTAACGTTTTTAACGAGCTGTTGTGCCTCCTGGCCCTGCTCAGACAGAGCGTCGTTACCAGAAAGAGCAGGTGATTGAACGTGTATATATATTTTTTTGTTCTTTAAAAAATGCAGTGTCAACGATTATCATCGTTGTTGGTCTGTGCCACCAATGGCAACACGTTCAATCGTTGGTACGATGCAAATGGGCCCCCTATTTTCGGAACGGTAAGCAATGATGAGGAGCGGAGGGCACGCGCGTATCCCACGTACAACCACCTCCCCTCCACAGCCCTCTCATACCCGCATCTGTTCGTTAGCCCCTTGGCAAAAGTGGCGACTATATTTTTTGCCGACCGTTCTCCTCCCTTTTTAAAACCCCAGTGACAGACATGCCGACGAGGATGAACTTTGGAAAGACCCGCGCGACGCTTTCAAATGTCTACCGTAACATTTAATTACGCTTTCGTAATGAGCACGCATTCTTCACGCCCCTGCTTGGGACTACGTCTCGTGTAAAAATAGAATCGACAACATAACGTTGGCACGCTACATCTATAGGTATCGGGCTCTCTGTGTCAAGAGCTCTGCTAATGGTCTTGGCTAGGATGTTCTGCATAGTTAGGTAATGGTTGGCCGGAGTGGTCATGCGTTGGCCAGCGCATCGCGCTGCGAACCCGGTGTCTGAGTGCAAATCACGGCCATGGCTCCCGCCAGTAGCGAGTGGTATCTGAACGGGCCCCCCCCCCCCCCGCTTAGGCATCCGCTTGAACCCACGCGGATCAACGTGGTGACCTTTCGGCAAACAACCCCCATGACAAAACACGCTATCGGCTTATCTTCATTGAGAAGTGTATTGATAAAGAGCTGTGTATTGTAGTTAATTATTATTAGTATTTTCTAGTTCTGCCCTTTAACAAATGACACCGCAAGGCTGGTCGAATCCACGGTGGATAATTGCAACGAGTGAAAGAGGCCCTGCATTCAAAGAGATGTAGATGCTGGCACATCACGTTCATTGGACAAAGCCACAAGTGGGTGGCTTTTGCTTCACTAAGCCTGTAGTTTTCAGAGCATAACGCTGGCACACATATATTTTTTTTCGTGTCAGGGACTTTGCACGCGAATTTGAACAAAGTCACATTCCAGGAAGTCCGAGGCATGTTGCAGCATGCCACAAGGACAGCTTACAATTGTATCGCATTTTCCCTTTTCACTTTGGGCAGTCATCTTCATAAGGGCATTTGATATTTAACTATTACCTCTTCAAAGCTACGTTTACTTGTTCACGTAGATAGTTCACATGGGCGGAAACAATTAGAGTGGGAAAAGAATACACCTGACAGTCATCTCTGTGACTTTCATCCTGAAACTCTTGCATGGCACTATAAGAATAAAAAAACATGTGTTAGGTAACATAGCTGATGATGAAGTTGAACCACACTGTTATGTCTTCCAAGTTAACATGCAGGGCAGAAACTCAAATTACGTGGCGGTTATATATTCAGACGCTGTTTTTCCGACAGACCTGTTCTTCACCTGAGGACGGCTGCTTGCGTTGTGGCCGAAACGTCGTGAGAATTATTTGATGATGTTTTATTTTTATTATTTTATTATTTCCCTTCTACGTGACTTTACCGAAAGAACCAAGAAGATCAAATCACGTGATTAAAATAAAAAAATCCCAGGCATCTTTTACTCATTCTCCTGCAGAATTTTAACCCTGGGGCAAAAACTCGATGATAAGCGGTCATTGAAGCAAGGTCGCGGTCGGACTGCCATCAGCCGTCCCAATTGCGAGCCCTCTCTTTGTCTACGACAACGGAGACCGAAACATGCATTCGTTGTAAAACCATCTTTGCAAAATGCTGACGATTTCATTCGGATGGGGAGATGAGCAAGCGGGTGCCGTGCGGATCGCAAAAAGACCGCCGCGGCAAGAGGTGGAGAAAGCTAACGAGTCCCCACGGCCCATGCGGGTTAGGGGACTGATGATGATGATGAATTTGCCCGAAGTTCATTTTTTCGGACCCCTTTTACTCACCCTGGTAACCCGCACATCACCCGTAAATATTTACATTCGCTTATCGCAGGAAGAAATAGTTCCCAATATCATCGCCTTGGCGAGTTTGCGAGATTCGATTAGCAAATGTTGGCATTTGCTTGTGCTGCGATTGACGCTCACGAGATCTCATAAGCCGGCGGAGGAGATGGCGTTTCCCGGGTCTCTGTGTTGGTATTTTATAGATATGTCAATACGAAGGAATGCGCATATTTGCTCAAGGAAATACTAAAAATGCATCGCATTGTCCACGTGCATTAAAAATGACGTAAAAGTAAGTTGGCAGGTGCGTTTGACGTTTTGTAAGTGTCGCTTCCCAATTCATATTATCGTTAGGGGTGATGTGGTTTAATCGGTTAAGCATGTTTATTGCTCGTAACACAGAACAATATCGATTTTTTTCTGTAAGAATGTATTCTATTTTATTCATATATCTGGTCTATATCATGGGATGGCAGCAGTTTGGGGAGGCCTTCTTCCAGCAGTGGATGGACCGTGGCTGATAATGATGATGATGTTGTTGATGCGTTGTATGTACTGGACTGTAATTGGTTCACGTATCCCCTACTGCCATTAAAGGCTGCTTCATTCCCCATAATGGAGGGAAAATAAGAATTGATTCTTGAATCGTGACCTCGAATTTTTATCGTTCCTAGAATATCACGATGGGGATGGAGAGTTACAGGACTAATAATTATTATAATAATTATCGAACACCAAACATCACTTGCAAAGCGTCAATATTCTTAAGCACGCCATGTCACAATCGTCGTGCTTGGCTGCCTTTGTGTGTCTCCTTGTGTAACTATGGCAATGTAATATAAATACGTACAATAAATAAAATGCGAAATGATGACATGCGGTAATAGACAGCAAAATGTGTATAATGAACCGTGGAGTGTTGATCTCGCACAATAGGAGAGACATAAATGCACAGATACGTAAGTGTAAATGTATAATCCATAGCAATTTGGAGATGCAAGGATAAAGAAGCGGAGGATAGCGACCACAAACTGAGAATCATAACAGCCCTTATTTATTTTGACGACCAAACAGCAACTGGCTCGTGTCTTGGCATTACATTCACATTCTTCTTCCTCGAGACTACGCAGACAGAAAGATGGCACGGGATCTCACCGTATATATGTTCGGGCATACAGTGGGCTGGCTGGCTGGCTGGCCTGCCTGCCCTCCCGTGAGCCAGAATCACGTCCGTTTCGCGTTATTTGGGGCAAATAGAGGCGGGTTGCTATGGCAGTGAGGGCTGTGCGCACGGGTATCACGGTCAACGCCGGTGAAAGCCGAAAGCAATCCCAGCAGTTACTTCTTTGTGCAAATATTGGAACTGTTTAAATCCGTCACAGCCGCGGACCACTTTAGCGTCGGCGGACTTCTATTTCGCTCCCGTGAGAGCACCGCAGGAGCACGCGCAAGATTCCAGCCCCCGGTCAGGAAAGGAATATCCCGTTAGCGTGCACGACCACATGTGAAAATTTTTATTAAATTTCTACGGTGATGATGATGATGATGATAATCCAGTATTTATAGAAGACTCACCGTTTACATTTTTACGACGTTGCGAGCGATTTCGCAAAAGCATGTGGCAGTTGTTCTTTGGCATGACGTCCGATGTTTCGCTCGGCATGCTGGGAGCTTCTTCAGTGTGCTGAATTCAATTCCGAAATTAACTTCATCGCGAAGCAGCAGACGTTCCCGAACGACGCCAAAAACACATCGGAGACCTATACAGCACGACCGCACACAAAATACCCCATGAAATAGTTGCAGGCTTAAATTATTTTCCGTTGTGCTTTGGATATTTTTTTTATATATATATTTTTTGGAAACGTGAACATTTTCGTGATGCCTTTGCACTAAAATATCCATCTGTCTAACTCGCATTGAAAAAAAAATTTGGAAAGAAAAAAAATCAGGAATGGATTCACAAGGGGTGCATGGATGATAAAAGCCAAAGCAGAATTCCTTCGTTAATTACACACACGTGCCTCGCCTGACAGTCCCAGTGTGAGGCGTGCAGGTGTGAATGCAGATAATGTGGGACTTTAAATCTCACTGACGGTATTTAGATTGAGAATCCCCACGTAGGGCAATGGTAAAGGTGCCGCCCTGCAAGTTCTTGCTTACCCCCACTGGTAGTGGAACAGCCTCCAATACAGGGCCTTTAAAGAGCCCCTGTGGAGGGTATTTGGTCAACTTTTTCAAATTGAGCAGATGTCAGTTTGGAACTGCTTTTTGTGTTGAGTTTGTTGTCCTTCCCCCGCACCTCTGATGATTACGGTTGGCTATGTGCGGTGCAAAAGAAGTTCAACATGCATCTATGCGTGTCATGGAAGAGATAGGTGTGTTGCCATATCTACCCCAGAACACGTGACCTGCCGATCGACTGGTGAACCCATTTATACTGCTGCGTGGACAGAGACCTGGGGAGGTTGAAATGTAAGAAACATCGCCATTGTTTCAGCTGCTGCGCTGGGGGATCGAATCGAAACTGGTGACCTCTGAATTACAAGTGCTCCTCCTTGCTAACCATCACACCATGGTTGCATCCTATCAGTCCCGTCTACGTAATGAAATGTATACACCGCTCTACTAAATGAGCTAATATACAGCTTGGTGTGATTGTATCCCTTATTTGTAATATTTTTGTTTGCATTCTATTCATCCCATAGTGTTCTGCATGGTCGAAGTATTAGAATTGTACTCCTATATTTATTCACTTTTTTGCTATGGATTTACAACAAATGGAATGAGTTATTATTGTAATTAAGTGATAATTTATAGACCATTGTCAATCCACTGCTGGAAGAGGTGCCTCTCCAGGCATGTGGGGTGCTGGACCATACGTCACCACACTGGTCAGTGCAGGCTGATTCAGGATCAGTAGCGGCTGAGACATCACTCACCAGGGATGTTAGCCATGGCCACGCAGCGTTTGCCTGCACATGATTTCAAGAAATTACCTACATTTGCAGAAATACTGCAACAAACAAAAAAACGTACAGATACGGAGCATTGCGCTTGAGCAGTGGATTTCACCGATATGACAACGCCCACACGATTTAATACTGAAATTACCCATGGGAAGAAAAGTGAGAGATCCGGGATTCGGGAATAATAATTATCAGCTCTGCACAATGTTACTCGTGTAAAAGTCGAGATGGAAGCCAACGGAAAACATTTATCCTGACAACGCTTTACAAACAGAGCTCTGGTTCGTGTTGAAATGTATTATTTATTGCTGTTGTCTGTTGCATGGTGGTTTAGCGCATGCACACATTATAAAATGTGAGTATTCAGACAAATAGGTTAGTGTATCACTTATGGACTATAAAATAACTACAAAGAACAACGCTGTATTTTGTCGGAAACTGGAATTAATGCCATCAACTATGTTTTTTCGTCTGTGACATGGCTTTGAATGAGGATTGTGTACCCATGCACTGAGTCTGTTTCCAGCCATCTGAGAAGAGAATGCTGAATTTGTATAATTGAGGCTTGTGGCATTCAATAAGGCGAAGTATTTTTTTCAATATAATTTTGAGAACAATTCGCTCAGCGAACATAGCTATTAGAAATATTTTTGTCCCAGAAAATTAGGTACTTCATCCTGTTCTGTAGAAGTTTTTTTTACCATTATCTCTAGATTATAAGACACTCGCGAAAGTAAGATGTATCCCAAACTTCGTGGTAATTTTGCTGAGAAAAATAGTGTGATACATAATCAGGAGAATATCGTACTATCAAGAGCCATCTGCCAGAAGATGAATTCAATACATTACCAACCTCTCAGTGGTAATATTCAGCAATGCAATTGAGAACGAGCAATGATTGTGCACAACTATATTAAAAACAATTATTCCAGAAGGCAATGTCTTATGCCGATTATAAAACGTACCCCTAACTTTTACTTTAAAAAATACGGGGGGAGAGTTGGGGGGGGGGACAAATTAGTGTATTTTAATCTGGAGAATCTAGTCCTTATTAATACAAATGCTCTGGGCGCTTGGCTGTTTCTTCTACATTGCATTGCCTCCTACAGTAGTGGACTAGTACTGCAATGCACGGCTGCACCAAATTCCACGATGTGTCATAACACGACTGATTTCGGCAATCGAAACACAATTTGAATACTGGAATCGCATCCGGCCCTCCGAGGTCTTTCCGCCGCTCATGAGCAATGCCTGAATTTCCGCACAGCGGTGGCCTGACTTCACAGCTGGGGGCGACATGCTTATCGTTAATCGCCACCCTCGCACTCGAGCTGAGGCTCCTTGCCTGCCTCCTTCTCCAAAGCAGGACACCATAAATGTAACGGTTAAATATTCTGTTTGAAAAATATTGTTGTTGTTGTTGTTAGAATACCATCGGATAGCTGGAGCGCGGGTAACACCTTTGCTGACAATCGCGCAGACACGAACCTGCCAGGCATCGCGTTGCTCAGCTTTTAAATTGCAGAATTTTTTAGTCGAGCCCAAGTTCTTGTGCCGTCGTTTCGCTCGAATTTTTTTGCGGGAGGTGTTGTTTGGGTAATATTCTACAGCAGGACGGTCCCTTGACCACCACCATCATCATCATCATCGTCAACGTCGTTGTTAATGATCCATCCACGACTGAAGTGAAGGCCTCACCTCGCTGTCACCATCCCTCGTGGTCCTGCAAAGCCACAATCCATCCAATTCCCGCTCCTTCTTTGCGATGGTCATCCTCTCCATCTTAGCGGTGGCTGCCATTGGCTATTATCTCCACGAGCAGTTTGTCCTGCCCAACCCACTGACTTTCCTGAACGGTAAATATGATTCTTTGGTTCTTTTCGGTTAAGTCACGTCTAAAAATAAAATAATAAATCAAAATAAAACAACACATTACAGTAATGTGTTGTTTTATTTTGATTTATTATTTTATTTTTAGACGTGACTTAACCGAAAAGAACCAAAGAATAATTCCTGCAGTCACGAAAGCTCCCAAATTAAAATGGTAAATATGATGTCAATAAATTCGGTTTATTCCCTGATCCACGTGTTCCTCTTCCAACTGCGCTTAACTCTCCATGCTTCTTTGCGCACTTTTTGGATTTTCTTTCATTCTCTTTTACAGTGTCCCTGTTTATGAACCATATTTCTTCGTGGGTTTAATTAAACGATTTAAATATTTCTTATTCAGGCACATTTGTAATATAGCTCTTTATATTCCAATTCAGTGTGCCAAAAGTGCTCTCATTCGCCTCTCTAATAATAATTTAATCATTATGATCTCGATCCTCATTTAATAAATGCCCTAGTTATACGCTGTCTCTTCCAGTTTATTTTCTTTGGTTGTTTCGCCTTCGTGTTTCGTTACATCAGAGGCGAGCTCAAATTCCACAATGAAGCCGTGAGAATTCTACAGAGCGGACCATAAAGCAATGCATTTTAAAGGGTTTTCAAAGCGCGGTTGAATTCCTTTTTATGCGACCCATATATTTAGTGTATGTCGTGGTCTGGAGCTTCCTTGACGTTTACGAGTAAATTCCTTCATACTTAGAGGTCACAAAACTCACCTGCACCTTAAGCCAAAGGTGTTGGCTATCCTCAGCATCAAATTTCCACTAGCTGGCCCATTACAACTGTACACAATCACCAATTGCATTTTTTTTTTACTTCAGAGGATGCGACAACAGATCCGTTTTCAAACGTTTCCATTTGGCTCTTTAACAACCTCGATGGCAGCGGCAGCCTGAAGTGGTGCTTAACTCCAGCCACTCGCATCCACAATTTCATGCCGTTCTGAAATAAACCGGCAGCACGAAAACATGAAGCTGTCCACCATTTGCCAGTAAAAAATATGATAATTGTTTTTGACCCTTTTATCTGGCAACAAAACTGACACCTTTATTACGAGGAGTCATATTTGCATAGACCACAATACCTGCAGTCATAATGCAAACAAAAAACATAACTCTGATAATGCATGCACTGTCCTTGAAGTTGATTGGTCCACACCCGAGACAGCTTTCCTTAGAGCCTAGTCTCACATGGGTTGGACCAGATGACGCATTCTAACTGCAGGCATTGTGGTCTATGCAAACATGACTTCTCGTTAAAAAGGTCTCAGTTTTGTTGCCAGATAAAAGGGTAAAAAAACAATTATCTGTCCACCGTTGTACCGATACAGCGAGACGTCGCGGTTCGTTCTAACCACGTTCCCCCATAACTCGGCGTCTCTGAACCAATTTTCTGCTGCCGTTTTTCCAAAATTGAGACAACGTTGCGCCTTGAATGAAAACAATTCTAAACACTCCAAACAATTTGGCATGAGACTTTATTCATCGCTGCTTCTGTGACCGTATCCTCCAGATTACAAGATGCATTGAAAGTAAGCCTCACCCCAAACTTGTGCCCAGTGTCAATGAAGCTATACTCTACAAATCCAGTCACTCTTACGTGCACAGACCTACTGGGTCATGGAGACGCGCACCCTCAACTTTTGTTTTAAAATATCGGAGGAAAAAGTGCGTCATGATCCGGAGAATACGGTGTCCCGTGCGGGAGAGTGAAAGCCTCGAGTGCCTGCTTATCGTAAAAAAACAAAGCCCCATTTGCACATCTTCGTCAGCTGATGTTTCAACAGCAGCTGACGTGTTCCTCCGTGCGCCACAACCTTAAGCGGTAACCAGCGAGCGCGTCCCGTGATCTGAGTGTGGCGAGGCGGCCTGGGCTTTAGCCCCGCGTGTTTACGGGCAGACGCCTCCTTGTCCCCGATCTTGTTACCTTATGAGGAGCGACTCCACAGTTGCTTGTTTAGTTTAAAAAAAAAAGTCACTGGATCGAGATTTGTTAGTGTAAGTTTTGCGTGTGTCATGAACCACGAATGGCTTATTAAGGTAAAACGCAATGCGAGAAGGAGCATGTTTTATTATTAATATTATTATGTTTTTCCTTCTTCCTTTGGGCCTGCCATGCATTTTTATCTTAATCGGGCTTCAGTTTCACTCTGCAAATACATTGGTGTATTTACTTCACCCTACATTACAAATGCATGTTTCATATTTTGCAATAGGCTTTATTCATAATATAGGTTTTTGGGTCAGATCGCGTTATTTATAAATGTGTCGTAACCCTCCACCACCCGACACGGCCAAACAGTAAAAAAAATGTGTCACGTTTTCAAAGGACAAAATAAACGTGACACATTTTTTACTGTTTGGCCGTGTCGGGTGGTGGAGGGTGACGACACATTTATAAATAACGCGATCTGACCCAAAAACCTATATTATGAATAATATTGGTCGCGAAATACTATGTGTTAAATAGGCGTAATGTTTAATATTAAGCCTGTTAATTAGTCGTCATCGTAATGAACTAATGAATGAATAGAACAGCAGCCATGGTCAATCCACTGCTGGATGAGTGTCTGCTTAAGCCTCATTTAGGTCATGTGAGGAATGAATAGACGTGGGGAGCTAGGAAGTGCAGTACAACGGTGGATTTTGCCGCAAGGCCCTTTGCTGCTGACCACCAGGTAGCATCATCCCTGCAGACGCCTTTGACAGCGCGGCTTGCACTGGTGGCCATATCCATCCCAAGAGCCATCCAGCAGCCTCAGCCGCGCGCAAGCTCACAAGGAGATCTCACGACATTGGGCGCATTCTGGGCGGTTTTGGTCGCATGCTGCAATAACGCTTCGCGACGCTAATCGAAGCATCAGCCCGCTGCAAACTGGCTCACTGCGCGGGAAACGCCCGGCTACGTAAGGGTTGTGAGCGTGTCCTTATGAGCCCCCTGTCTCATTTAATTTTTTTTAGTCTACATCATGTTGGCCCAGCCTAAAAGTGGAACGCAATGTTTAGCAGCGGTGGCAGTTCGGTGACGGGGACCGCAGCCGCCGTCCCCTCGAAGAGGTCAAGGTGGGCACGAGAGCTGCAGCAGAACGCACGATAGGCGATGCGGTGTGTGTGTGTATCACAAAAAAAGATAACACCGATTCTTATTCCGTTTTGCGTTTCATGCCCAAGTTTGTTTAATGAGTGTTTAACCATTGACCGTCATTACCCCCTTGAGTTGTTGTATACCCCCGGCCCTTAAACAAGGAGTTGTTACAAGGTTGGTCTTGTGGTCCGTGTTTGGTGGAGCTGTAGTGCAGCGGTGAGCACGCCGCGCTACAAACTCTGCGGCCCAAGTTCAATTTGCACTCACGGCCAACGCCGCTGGCAATTATCCGAACCAGTCCTGGAGCCTCCCTTAGGGCGTCTCAGCCTCAACAACGAGTGCCTGGCTGCGATGTGTAGGCATCGCCACTCGGGAGACTAAGGCGGGCCGGGCGAGGTGCTGGCCACTACCCCATAAGCGTCGCGTACCGTGCTGACCCTTCATAGCTGCTGCCCTCGCGAGCAGCACGTGCACCCCACCATCTACTAAGGCTCTAACGGGGGGGGGGGGATCTTCGTGTTGTGTGTCGTGTGTGTTGACCATCGCAGAGCCGTCATTTTACTTCGGCGAGGTCGAGTATCACGTGGACGAGAGCGCCGGCTTCGTGGAGGTGCGCGTGTGGCGCACGGGGACCGACCTCTCCAAGACGGCCACCGTCACCGTCCGCTCGCGGAAAACGGAGCCCGTGTCGGCCGAGGGTAACACGAGACGCACCCCGTCACGCACGACCACGATGGGAAATTGGACGGTGAAATAAAGGAGGGTCTCGCGAAGGCGCGCAATCGATTTGCGAGCGGTGAAACACGCCGTCGATTTTTTATTTATTTATTCCCACTTTTTCCTAAAGCAACAAAAATACGGCGCTTGATTTAAAAAAAAGAAAAATTCTTTACCAGGTGAGGCCAATTAAGATACGATCATAAACTGCACATTGAAAACATTGATCGCATCTGCTCTAAGTAACTTGGAATCCTTTGAAGCACTGTTCTGATACAAGTACGGATATCTTACTAAGAAAGCCAATGTTCTAAATGTCAATCCTACTTTACACGAACCAATTTCATATATATTGAAATATTCAGATGGCAAAATGTACTGCCAAAGTAAAAAAAAATCCTCGTACTAACGTTTGGCTTCTCAGTTGTTTGCACATTAGCATCTTGCGATTCGGTTATAGAAAATATGTGAGAGTTATTCCAACGAGAAAAATGTCGGGGGCTTCATAATGAGCGCCACACACCTGTGTCGGCCTGTAGAGGCTGCCACGGGGGCATGCGCAGGTGCAAGGCGCTCGTGAATCTGCTCAGTGTCTGGAGGAGTAGCCTCCAGTGCCCAATATGCCCGCTTTGCATCTGCCACCACACGTGTCTCAAATTTCTCCAGCTGCCTCCAGATTGTTTTGCCAGGCAAGCCGTGCCTTGGTGAGTAAGCGCACTTCGCATCCATCCGTCGCACGCGCCCACTTCACGGATTCCATCGTGACGACACCATTCATAGAGCGTCCAAAATCCGCACGCAATCTCAAGATGGTGTAACAATAGGGGACACGTACATCGAGAGAGTACGAAGAGATGATTTTGTTTCTATTTTGCTGAGCAAAGGCCCAAAGGCCCGAAGCACCAAGCGGCCAGCAATACAGAAGGTATTTATAAAATATGTATTTCTGAGTCAATAATTACGATCCATATTTGTGGGTTAGACCACGTTGTTTTATGCCATTTCATGCCATTGCCGGGTGCAGTAAATGAAGAAGCTCAATGCCGGTGGTGGGCAATTTGTGGCCCCGCGAGTCGCATCCATCCCGTGGAGCCGCTCGTGGCGGCCTGGTCTAAGTGTGTTTAGGCTTTTCCCTGGGGTCACGATTAGTGCACAAGCACAATGTCAAGGAGGGCCACTAATGTGGCCCTCTGACTCGTGTGGGTTGCCCATCACTGCTGAAAGCAGTTTGAGCGAAACGTCATGGTATATTGGTGTGAAATTTCGTCAATGAAATGTTTTCAGCCACCGTTGAAGAGCTGTATTGGTCAGCATTAAATCAATAAATCGGCACGTATAAATGATGTTTGTAAAGCTGACAAACTAGTCAGGTGTTGGAGGGTTAATTGCAAGAATTTTGGCATTAAACCAATACATGGCCTCACCAAAAAACAAATATGGATCAACAAACAAGGTGACATAGATGCTCAAAGATAAGAGTGAATACGTTTCCTGAATCGAGCCAGGTTGTGATAACTTGTCAAAAGAGACGATGGGCGGGGATTTCGGAGTCGATCCTTTCGACAGAAGAAGCAGAAAGAGAAATGTCTTGGCCTGCAGTGCGGTGGTTAATCACAAGTGTCGGGATGAGACAATCCATTGTGCTAGGCATCCGGGAGTGGTGTGGAACATTTTGCAGGGCGTTGTGGTCGAATTGTGAATGAAGGAAATTCATATAGCCACGTGATGAAATACAAGTGTTATATTTTTGCTCAATAAATAAGTTGTTCGATTGAAATGTTGAACTATATTGTGAAAATACGGTGTAGCCGAACTTAGGAAAAGTGTATGTGAAAATGTGCAGGCACTTTGGTCATGTATTTATTGTAGGATAAATACGTTTCCAGGGTAATAGTAATGTTAATTATTTCATTTTATATAGCGTCATTCATGCTAATAGCATCCCATAATGCTGTACATTAATTATATATAAGGGCCAAATCCCATATACAGCCACTGACAAAGCAATTGAAAACCAAAACACCGAGCAAAAAAAAATGAATAAGCAAGTTAATAAATGGCACAAAAAACAAAAAAACACAAACAACAGCAAAAAGTTATCACAACAAATAAATGAGTCCAGTAGCTTCTTGGTTCTTTCGGTAAAGTCACGTAGAAGGGAAGTAATAAAATAATAAAAATAAAACATAATACAATAATTTTCACGACGTTTCGGCCACAACGCAAGCAGCCGTCCTCAGGTGAAGAATGAAATCAAAATTTAGAGTCCAGTAGTGTTCTCAACATCCCAGACCACAATCCCAACTTCCCAACGAAGCCGGTTAAAAAAGCCCTCTTTGATCTGTGGTGACCTTTCAGGCTACGGTTTGTTTCTTGCGGTGCATCACAATGCCAGGAGAGAATTGTCCTCCTCGGGCATACACGATAGAGCCGTCGCAAGCGTTGACATCCGCGCAAAAGAACGGTTAGTCCTATGTGCCCCCACGTGATCGTGAGGTAGCCGTTGCAGCTGGTTAGGTTCAATGGGTGTGCTTTCCTTGGCAGGGAATTCAACATTGGCAGCAGCGAGGCTTCAAAACGAACCGAACGCAGCAAAGTGTTGTGGAAAAAAAGAATAACGGAAGGAAAGCCTTGCATTACAGCCTACTTACCCAGCTAAGTTGGTAAACAAATGTGAATTAGCTAAAACCAGCTGGAACCATTTAACAAATGGGTACAATGACTCGCTTGTACTTAACTTCACGAAACATTGCCCTTTATAAGTGTGATTGGCTCAAGGGCATGCTACGTGCACACTTGGAAATTTAACTTTGTTTTTACAGAACCTGTATTCTCATACATACAAAAAACAACTGCTCTTGTGATGACAACGCCCGGTTACATTGTTTCGTCATTACAGTTTCATCGTACCATGCGTCATTGTTAATACAGGTGACGTTTGCATATACAGGTAAAACAACAGTTACGTGTAAAGATTTGGCTTATTGTATCAAGTACTGTATGAGCATCAATGAATACATTGCAGCTTCGAAGGTTTACTTTTTATTTGTAAAGTTTACTTCTGTAAAGTTCGTCAGCACCGAATATATCTAAAATACATTACCTCATCAATCTCGTGTTCATTAAAACATAAATTAACCGCAGTGCGTTTTGAATGCAGTATGCTAAAACACGACTGCGCCGGAGAAGTGATGGCTTCAATATTACGTCTCAAAATAATAGTTTGTTTGCTGAATCGTTCACAAAGAGAGCATTTTTTTCATTCTTGGGGTTCCAGTTTGCATGTGGACTGAGATGTATCTTTTCAACTGCTCTCCACCTTCAGTAATGCAGCAATGACGTCACCAGTTTCACATGTGCGCAGAACACGGCTCTGTAAAGTGGCCAGCCTCTTTATTCAAAGGCATTGGTTTTCACAGGTAATCTCCTGATAAACCCAAAGTACATATAATAATTTGAAATGGTTTGTTTGGGAAAGGATCTGGCCCTCTTTTTTTATCGCACTATGTTACATGTTATGGAAACGTGTTGAAATACCTGTTCAGGTCAGCGATGACAGTGTAGTGCCACTTTCTCAGATTTGGTGAAAAGACATTGACACGTGAAATGGAACAGAGAAATATAACCGTAATCTACTGAACAATTTTTGCCAGAAGCTACGCTGGAACAAATGTGCTTGGTTATAAATTAAAAACATTTCCTTAACTGTTTTCAATATCGTAATATATTGTGGCAACATATCAGTTTGAATAAACACATTTGTACTCTATCATCGTTATAGAACAAACAATTATTATATCTCGGCCAAATAAATTAGGAACAGTAACAACAAAAACTTCCTCCGGAATAAACAGAGACTCTCTGTTGCTTTTATGAACGCATTACTTGTCATACCTCGTAGATTTAGTTCCACCACACATGCAGTCGTCCGAGTTGTCTGCATACAATGACTCGGGGATCTGAGAATCCTGTGAAGGATTGAACCTGGCGAGTACTTGGATGGGGACAACTCGAGCAGGGTAGACGTTGACTACCTTGCCTGGTATGCAGGAGGTTGTGGGTTTTCAATCCCAACCTGAACCCTGTATAATTGGAGTTTGCACGTCTCGCTCCCCGTGGTCGGGTGGATTTTTCTCCGGGTCCTCCGTTTTTTCCCTCCACGTTTAGAAGCAAAATGCCTTTAGAGTATTTGGCTGCGAGAAACGTCCACGCGATAAGCCACTTCGTTGAGCTATCATTCGTGTATCCAGGTCGCTTCTGAAAAATAACTATATAGCTCAGTGGGCCTTACCTGGTAAAATAAAAAATAGTTTATAGTTTAGTTTAGCATGCCATGTGTCATAGGCAGTGAGAGTACATCAGTGGTCTCAGTCCACATAGATCGCATGTGTTTTTTTTTTCTCTCGGTAGATCGAATCTATCTGTATTGGAACTTTGGAGCTTCATCCCATCGTGTGGGTTTTCTTGGGGGCATTCAAAAGATCGCACATATTCCATCTCATGGAAGTGGCCAAACATCCCAATGCAGGACTCAACTCAAAACAAAAACGAGTCCTCAGACTCAGTGAGGTTGTTCCTCGCCAAATAGCTGTTATTCATATTATTTGTCGTAGGTTTTCAGTGAGGACAACATTACACGTCGCTTATCGGCATAACCACCAATTCCTTTCATATATACAGTAGATATAGCATCGGCTACTGGAGTAAAGTGTATGTACTCCCACCTCTTCCAAGAGTAGTGTGGAAGAGTAGGCCAAGTATCCTCAAGAGGTCCCTCTTCAGCTCACTCTAGTGGAAGCCCTTCTGCCAGCAGTGGCGTGAGCAAGCAATTGCAGGGCTGCACCTTGACCCATCTACCCATTGAACACGAACGTGACTCTAACTAAATATTTTATCCCTTTTCCTGGAGCAGTGGCGAAAAAATTGCAAAACGTGGGCATGATCTGGCTGTTTAAGCAAATAACAGCTGTTTGACAGATTTTCACGCTTCAATGTGCACTGCACTAATACCTCTTTATGGGCCCGTGAGAATAGGCATGCAAACATGGCCACAATTTTCCGTGTTATGTTGCACAATCCCGTCCACAGTGTGCAGCGCCCTCTTGTCTCTGCGTGCAGGGGTTAAAGTGAGGGATTAGAGAGGTTAATGTGACGGGATGGCGTTTGAGGTGAAGCCGGTTCTATCTACAACTACGTTCACCTTATAGCAAAAAAAGTTCAAAGGTGACGCCCCACAATTTATTGCTGGCAGAAAGGGGCTCAGAAGGAGAAAGCTCCAGAGAGGTCCTATATAGGGTATTTTTGGCCTACTCTTTTATGGTGGCCAAATGTCTTGGAAGAGGTGGAAGTTCCCACACTTTATTCCACCACATGAGGCCTACTAACTGTGGCGTCTCGATTTATGCGACTGGCACACTGGGAGATGAAATCGAACCGGTGACCTCTGGATTGCAAGTCCATTGCGCTTACTTGGATGGAGACTACAGCGGTATTAATGTCTAACCAATATGAAGAGGGGAGAAATGTCAGCGCATAAATGAGTCAATGAGGTCCCAAAATTAATCAGACTTAGATTTTTTGTAATGGACCTTTGATGCGTATTTAGCTCCAAGTGAAATAAATTAATTTGATTACTCACAATTTACATGCTATCGTTTAAAGCGTGAGAGTATAAACACTACGTTTTTCTTTGCTAAATAGGCATTAAAGGCAAATATTGTAACATTACTATACTGGCATGAAAATGATTGGACGTTCTTTTGGGTCAGAGTTCATTGGTGTGGTCATCTTGTCTTGTACCATAGATTCATAGACACAGACATGCATTGCATTTCTTATTTTATTCACCTTGCCTCGTAGATAACTCTGGTGTCACGTTTCAAATTAAATCATGAATATTACATGACAAAAAAAACATATTTTTGCAGATGCCCCATGGCACCAGAATATTGCCGTGAAAAATATTTCCCAGTGGCAATTTGTTCGAGAGGTTTAATAGCTAAGTTGCGCAGAGACATCTCAGCCCAGCGAGAAATCAATAATGTGCTGACTTATAATCTCCAACACTTGGCACTAACAGATAACCTCTCTTGCAGGCACTAAGCAGATCCAACTGAAATGAGTTTTGAGATTTACAAACATGAGAGAGATTCCACTTATTTATTGCACGATCAAAAAAGAAAAGCCATCAAACCAATGACGAGAAGTGTTTTGGTTTGCGTTGCTCTCCAACGTGTCTGCGGGTCGCACCGCATGTTGAAGAATCTTCTCCAGCGCGTGGGTCGAAACCTCGTGCCTTCACAGCACATGCGATACGATCCACAAACACACCGTGGGTGGCTGTACAGCACAACCGCACACACCTCCACCGTAGATATATCTCACGCTTTGTGTGTTTTAAATCCTTTATATTAAGTTCGCTTGCTTGCTTACGACCGTGCAAATCTTTTGGTCGTTTTTTAACCCACTTCCCGTGATCCAATCGAGCTGACATTTTCCACACAGACTCGTTGTGCGTGACAATTAATGTTCGTGAAAAATTTTTTCCAAAATTTTACACTTTTTAGGACAAAAATATTATATTTAATTACCAATTGCTTAATGGTGCAATGCAATCATCTGACCCATAGGTGGCAGCCATCTCAAGCCAGAGGACGAGAGGACTCTAGCCGCCACGCATATAAAGGATTTATAGTGAAAAACTTTGTTTTTACGGGTTATACTTGTTTTTATTGCAACAAAACGTGATCCCGATGCAGTACGCCGCGCGGCTTGCGTGACCGGCGATCGCAATTCACGGAAGACGTTCACGACGCAACTGGGTCGTGTGAAGGAGGTGGTGGGAGGTGGTAAAATATGGGGAAAGCCCCCCCCCCCCCACCGCTGCCCGAACCGAGTGAGAACGCCACGTCGGGGAGGAGATGAAATCTCACGCTTTGTCTTTTAACGCTGCGTCTCTCTTGGTGCAGCCGGTGTCGACTACGTCGGCATCAGCCGGAACCTGGACTTCGCTCCGGGCGTCACGATGCAGACCCTGCGCGTCACGATTCTCGACGACCTGGGCCAGCCGGTGCTGGAAGGCGTGGAACACTTCGAGCTGGTGCTGCGCATGCCGATGAACGCCGTGCTCGGGGAGCCCAGCAAGACCACGGTCCTCATCAACGACTCGGTGTCCGACTGTGAGCAGCATCGCATCATCATCATCATCATCACCCTCCTCCTCCCACCCTCCTCCCACCTCCAACCACCCCTGCCCCCAATTTGCATTTGGCTGACTATTCCTCTCTCTCTCTCTGTGAAGTGTCAGGTGATCGAAATTGCCTCCCTAGACTAGAATTCTATCCTGTTCTTATTTTTAAAAAAGCTCACATGAAGCACACGATGTGGGCTTCCCACCTCCCATTAGCACGGTTGGCTACATTGGGTGTGAAATAAGTTCAACACATATATATATAATGCATGTATGCTCCCCCTGTTTTTGCAGCATCTTTAAATGCATTCGCATTTAGATGCATTATGAGTCCACGTTGTATCGTGTTGCATTTGTCCATCCATTCACTCATTGATTTATTCACTCGTTGACTCGGTAATTTTAGAGGAAATTTTTTTTTCATACAGAGCCCTATTAGTGGTGTGCAGTATATGACCACAGGGCATACTCACTCCACACTGCCACGCATACAATTTTAACATAATAATAATAACCAAAGAATATTGCACACGCATGGATTTCTTAACGCTTTTCAACGTGTGTTCGTCTTCGGAAGAATTTAATTCGCAGTACAGATGTCAATTTGGCAACCCGTGCGGAGGTCAAAGCGTGTTGGCACATTTCCAAATAATGCCCTTTACGATGGTGTTGTCCTTGTTGTTGTTGTTGTCTTCACATTTTGTGAAACTCTGTCGTCAATTCGGGCAGTTTTTCAAGAAGTCCCCAGCGGCAATGCGTACGTAGCACTGCGGGTTCATTCTCACCGCACGGCGCTTACAAGAATTGCAGTGCCTCGCCGTTGTGGACCAAGCGACGGAGCTAATGCCTCAACGCTTTCGACCTCAGTGGAATAAGCACAACAAACAAACAAAAACAATCAAGCTCAGGCATGTCGTCTACGCCCGCACTCGATGCGCGCGAATCAAACGCAACCGCAGGGAGGCAAACGGCACAATGGCGAGTTCGGGAGAGATGTTGCGAGTGAGTAAACCAGGGACGAGGACAGAGGCAAGGGGGACACGGAGATACGAGGAGACGAGCGCGAATGCGGCATCCCCCAATGCCGCAGCGCCATCGCCGAAGGGTTTCTTTGTGCCTGCAACAGAGGTCGCAACCGGGTACCCGATACCCGTACCCTACCCGATACCCGGCTACCCGTACCCAGCCGGGTACGGGTACCCGTTTGCGACCCTGGTGCGGCCGGGTACGGGTAGGCCGTGAGTCACTGTTGAGTAACCGTTTGTCACTCGTTTCCCAACGTCTTGTCTCTTCTCACAATTCAAGTTCCTAGAATCAACCCACCCGTGCCTGCAACATGGCTTCATCCCAGAGGTCGCAATCAGGTACCCGTACCCTACCCGATACCCGGCCGGGTACGGGTATCGGGTAGGGTACGGCCGGGTACCCATTTGCGACCCTGGTGCGGCCGGGTACGGGTACGGGTAAGGAATAAAACCCGTTTGCGACCTCTGGCCTGCAAAGAGTTTCCCCCGAATCGGAGTGAGAGCGCGCGCGCGAAGTTAATTGCGGCTGCGATATTAAGGACGCGCAGCTGCATTTCGTGCGCGTGCAAATTAAAGTTGATCAGGTTACGTAGCTGACATTAAATAATGAAACAAACTCGCGTTTTGATGGGCTCTGCAAGATAAGCTCCCTCTTTGGGCGTTAACAACGTTAAACTGCTCCGTAGGGGAAGCTGTCTTGAGCAATTACCATTTGTCTTAAAACGTGCATGCCTTGCATGTTAATACTCATTAGTGCTGCCTTAAAACGTAACAAAAAATCATATATTAGTCAAGTCGTGTTTTTGTTGATTATGTATCCCAATCTTGAAGTGACCCACTTTTACAGCTTTATTCTACACAGATAGGTGTTGTGAAAAACTGAAGAGGGTCTCGTACGCTCAAATTAAAACACATTCCTCCTGCGGAGGGAGCTGGTAGGAACGTTGGGTTGCTCGGTCAATGACCAGGGTCAACGGCGGCGTGGTGTATTCCGCAAATATGGCCGACTGTGAGGGCGGGCACAAGCCGGCGTGAGTAGGTTAAACGTTGAGTTTTATAAGGGCACCACGGGGTGAGCAGCCCCTCCCCACCCAGCCCCACCCTCCCCACCCAGCCCTTCCCCACCCTCCCCTCCCCACCCAGCCCACACTATTCGACATCATTGTAAAAAATAAATAAAAAATCTATCCTATGTGTTAGTGAATTTTTGTATATTTTAGGCAGGAAATTCGTATTCAAATTTAGATTTTTGTTTCTGGGGGGAGATCCCAAGACCCCCTGGAACATTTTGTCCCCCCCAATGTTGACTCTATGGCTACGGCCTTGTCGCCAACTAGTACCTCTACACCAGCCGATTTCATTTGGCCGATCTTTTCGGTGGGTCGCCTATCGGGTGTGTTCCCTCCTTTGGCTGCCAGTCTGTCGTGAGCCTTGACCACCGGCCATCATGTACGTGTGTATCTCAGATTTAGCACGGTTGGCTACACACAGTGCGAAAGAAGTTCAACATACTGTACGTACGCATCATCCCTTCCCACGAGATGTCCTGCTCTAGCCCACTTCTTTTTTGTGTGAACAGATGGAATTTATGTCATTTACTTGTGTAAATGTTCTCAAAACCCATGGGTTTCCCTCTCTCTGTTTATGAACGTAATTCCAAGCTTGCATCTCTCCACGCTTCTTCGCCTACTCTTGCCTGGCAGCCCCGTGCTTCCATCCCACAGTTAACCACGCTCACCGACATTTCTTCCCCACGCACCCAATCCTCCACCACCCCCCTGCCTCCCCTTGCCGCGCAGTGCCCAAAGTGCAGTTCAAGGACCCGTTGTACACCAGCAACGAGAACGATGGGCAGGTGTCGGCCGTGGTGTACCGCAGCGGCGACGTCGGCTACAAGTCGACGGTGCGCTGCTTCACGCGGCAGGGCACGGCGGAGGTCATGATGGACTTCGAGGAGAGGCCCAACACGGACGACTCCGTCGTCACCTTCCTGCCCGGTACACGACGCGCTCGTTCGTAGGGCAGTGAGCGTCCTTCTTTGCCAGGCCCGTGGTGACCCTGACGTGCGGCCCCCGACAATACCGCGGTGGCGAGATGTTAACTACCTCGCCTCGTATACAGGAGGTCGCGGGTTCGATCCCGACCCTGACGCTTGTATATTTGGAATTTGCACGTTCTCCCCGTGGTCTCTGGTTTTCCCCTATACATTTAGAATCAACATCTATATGCATGCAAGGCGATATTCCGTCTTCATGCCGCGCAGACGGGGATGTTCGCACTAGCTTGGGTCGCGGGTCTTGTCAGCCGAAATGATGAATCGCACTGCTGAGAAAGCACCTCGAGCCGTGAGCAAGCTAATGTCCCGCGGCCCGACATTTTAAAATAGCCCATCAATGTGCATTCGCCCGACCACCCCACCCCCCCAGCCACCCCCATTAAAACCCATTTTGTCTCACAGGGCACTCTCGACCCGTTGCGGTGGTGCGGTCTTTGCCTCGCGATCGATTCCCGCGACACAGACGGGCGAATAATTATCATTGATTTATTCCCCCGCCCCCCACCGTCCCCCCCATCGGCCACCAACGTTGGCCTTTGACACCCACGGCGGAGGAACTTTGCGTGCAAGCGACACCGCTCCGTCCGTGCACTTTGACTTTGCGTGTGTGCTAAAGAGTTTGCACGTTTCGAGATTACATTCCTGCCTGGGAGTCTCCCATGCAGAGCTAAGGGGCCGATGGATGAGCGGTGACGACTGACTGATGATGCGGCCTCCTTTCCCTCGGAACGGTTTCGTGATTTAGAAACAAACCCTTCGCATACCACAGCCTGATCTTCCAAACCTGTACCAGCGTACTTCGGTTTTGTTTTGTTTGTTGATTTCAACCTCCTCTCCCCCCCCCCCTCTACTACTCAACTATTCCTCTTTTCTTTCCAAAGGTGTGTCTTGTTATATATTTATATTGCTGTATTACATTATATAAGATGCTGCCAAGGTATAATGGTTAGGGCACCGGACTTGCAATACGCAGATCCCGTTTCATCCCCCTTCTCCCCCGCCGGCTACCTCTGTCCCACTCGGCGCTGCAAATTCGTACATCACAATCTAGATCTGCAGTTTTCGTGACTGCAGGGATCCATACTCTTTGGTTATTTCGGTAAAGTCACGTAGGTAGATAAAATAAATTAAATCACGTGACGTAGATCACAGTCGGCCGATCGGCTGGTCAAATGTGGCGGCACAAAATGTGGGTGCTTCCACCCATCCCATGACATCTGGCCCGCGTGGAAGAGTAGGCCAACATACCCTCTCAAAGGGGCTCTCAGAAGCTCCCACTAGTGGAGGCCCTTCCACCAGCAGTGACGTGAACAATACACTGCAGGGCTGCGCCTGTACCTTTTCTAACATTTCTATTCTGTAATAATTTTAAGCCCTTTGTCAATCCGTTGCTGAGTGAAGGTCTCCCCAATGCCATGTCCAATTTAGGGGTTGTTTGACCATACTTGACCACGCCGATCAGTGCCAATTGGCGAGAGTTCACATATCGCAACCGTCAGTGCTGTCTGATGGTAGCTGCGCGCCAGGAATCAAACTCGGGTTGTGAGGTTTCAATGCACAACGCGCGAACCACCGCACCACCGGCCCATCTTTAAATCATACCGCCATATATCTATAGATGTTGTTCTCTTGAATATAAAAGTAATGAAGGAGAAGACACATTTTTTTTATTAACGTTGACTCTAGATATGAAACAACAACAGAAATCCCTCGTAAAAATAGAGCTGTGGAAATTGCTAAAGTGTTGGGGTTTTTTTTTTGCAGCTAGAAAGTACACTGCATATTTCAACATTTATGTGACAGCAAGAGGAAATTGGGTTCGAAAATGATGTACCATGTTTATTATTTTTTGCACCGCTGAAATTGCTTGATTGAATGTGCCATAAAAAATAACGAGAGATAATTTTTGCCTCCCCCTATATTCGCGTGCTTGATGTACGGTGCGTAAAATGTCGCAATTGAAATTCCGCTGATCCCTTGAGTCATTCACTTGCCGTCATCATATACGTCGTATTTGAACGAACAAAAAAAAAAGACCCCCGAAATTTCCAACGCGAGTTACAGGGATCCCTTCTAAATGCTCGTAACAACGTGACCGGAGAAATAGCGTGTGTCATCCTCATTGTCTTGCAGGCGAGATAGAGAAGCCCTGCACGGTGATACTGGCGGACGACACGGAGTACGAGGAGGAGGAGGAATTCCGCCTGGTGCTGGGCTCTCCGCGCAGCGAGTCTCCCTTTGGGGCCTCCATCGGAGAGCAGAACGAGACCCTGGTCAAGATCAAGGACGACGCTGACAGTGAGGCCACAGACCCTCACAGATTGTTTGGCTCCCCCTCACGCATTTGCACGCAACGGTGCCCGCAGCCACACGTGCTTCGGCGCGCACGCGCATGCACGCGCGCACATTTGCGCGCTGCCATACGAACGCACTCACGCGCACGTGCACAAAATTCTAGCGCATTCGCATGTATGTGTGTATGTCTTTCGGTAAAGTCACGGAGATAGGTTCAAAGAAAATAACAAAAAATTCCGACGCTTGTGATGCGATCGAAACGTCGTAGTTTTTTGTTATTTACTTTGAACCTATCTACGTGACTTTACCGAAAGACCCAAAGAATATGAATTATTGCAGTCACGAAAGCTTAAAGTCAAGATTATTTCGCACCGTTCGATAGCTAACCGTGCTAATTTGATGTGCGGGTGAGGGACATCCTCTTTTACATTTAATTAAACGTATCGGAAAATGCGTTGACACTGTGGCAGACGCACAGCTGCGAATATGCTTCACCACTGCCATCGGTCTTAGCGCGGTATTCATGAATAACTTCGACAATGGGAACGAGTATTTTCAAGTGCCCATCCTTCCCATTCACAAAAAACAGCGTGACACTCACCGACACGCACCGAGGTGGTCATTCCCATATCACAGCGTAAATAAAAGGCGTTGGCAAAAGGCACAGCGCTGCAACTGCTCGCTCACGTCACCGCTGGTGGAAGGGCCTCGTCGAGAGGGAGCCGTAGAGGATGCCTCGCTCCGCTAACACGGTACGCTTCCATGACTGCGCACACTCAACTGGAAGAAAACAAGAAAGCTGAAATCTGTGTGAACGCTCACAAACCCCTACCCCCAGCACGCGCCTGTGCGAACAGCAGACGCGCGCGCATGTTCACGACCACGCGCGGCGCTCCCTTCCTCAGAGCCGATCATCAAGTTCGCGGAAACCAAGTTCAGCGTGAACGAGCCGAAGGAGGCTGGGCAGGTGGCGATGGTGCGCATCGCCGTCGTGCGCACCGGCGACGTCTCCAAGCTGTCGGTGGTGCGCGTGCACACTAAGGACGGCTCGGCCACCTCCGGCGAGGACTACCACCCCATCTCCGAGGGTGCGCCCCCCCCCCTGCTTCGTCCCCCCCCCAAGCCCCACACTCCCCCACCCCCCCCGCTGTTGAAAAAGGGAGCGGGGATCGACTCTCGAATGGAACTACGACCGTGTCATCGTGAGAAAATGCGTTGAATTGCTGGTGGGGTGAGGCATTGCGCAGTGGCATACACTGCGATTGCTTACTCAGAAGGGTGTACGTTAAATAATAGCATGTTATATATGAAAAAAAGTAAGCTCAATCATTGATATAGTAAAAAACAATTAAAGTTCACTCCTTGATGTTGTAATATTTTTTGTTTGAGGATGGTGATATCCGGTTTTTCTATTTTATAGGCTATAATTTTTTTATATATATATGTACGGCATCTATGATATTTCAGGTGAAGGAGATAACGAGGCCAATGCCTTTCAGTGGAGCCACTGGAATGGGATCAATGTGTTTGATGTGAGCGGCGTCGCTGTTGAAACGTTTCTCAGAAATCGAGTTCAAGGAGGGCGACAGAGAGCACTTTGTGGAGGTGGAGGTGCTGTACGATGGGGTGCGGGAAATGCGTGAAGCCTTCACCGTCCACCTGAAGCCCGATGAGAACATGGTGGCCGAGACTCAGGTGCCGATGCGCAGAGACAAACGCGCGCGCGCACGAACAAAGACAAAGATCCCCCGTATAGCCTTAACAGACTGTTGGGAAAGTGCTGTTTGAGAAGGACTGCACGCGAAAGGGGTGGGTGGCCAGCGCCACACCCGACCACCGTTGTCTCCCCAATGGCGATGATTTTACACACCACACCAGGTTAATCATTTGAGGCTGAGTCGACCTAGGTGAGGCTCAGGACCGGTTCAGATAATCGTCACTGGTGTTGGCCGTGAGCAGAAAATCTAACTCAAGCCGCCTGGTTCGTAGCGCAGCGCGCTAACCTAATACACTACCGCTCCGCACGCACACACGAAAAAACACATGCACACACGCGCACACGCATGCGCGCACAAGAATGTTTCTACGAGATGAACAATATCGCGCGTGCCGCTCCCCGCGCACGAACACAGGCAGACGCGCGCACCCGTGCACAAGATCACTTCTCCGAGATGAACAATATCACACCGCAGCGGCGCTGTTGAATAGCGGTCACGTTTGGGATGTCCCCCACCGCCCACACCCCTGCCCCCTATTCCTGCACTCCGCTTTAGATGAACAAGGCCATCGTGTACATCGAGGAGATGAACAGCATGGCTGACGTCACGTTCCCGTCCGTGCCGCACGTCGTGTCGCTGCTGCTCTACGACGACACGGCCAGGACCAGGGAGAGCCCTCACCCGCCCGCCGGGTATCCCATCGTTTGTGTCACGGTGAGCCGGACGCTCGTGCCGCAGCGGGCGGGCGGGCTTTAAACAATCACGACGACGACGATCTATGTTGACCTGTGATGTTCGTTGAACTTCTTTCGCACCGTACGTATTCAACCGTGCTAATCGGAGGTGCGGGGGAAGGACAACAAACTAAAGACGCTGCTATCATTTCTTGTACTCTTCTGACTCGCCCCTACTGGATATCTGTGCGAAAGAGCTTTATAGCTCATCGGATTTCTCCAGGATAAATATTCTGATTCTGACTTGTCCAACATACCGCGGATGGTTTAGATTTTTAGTATGCGATTTTGACAATTTGGGGGGTCGATAAAATGACTATGCAATACCTAAATGCAGCATGCAATTCTTGATTGCTCGTGAAATGGCCTGCGAGTGTACGCATATGTCCCGTGAGTCGAGGAAGGTTGTCCTTGCTGCTGTCGGCAGCAGCACCGCCGCACGTGTCACGATTCGCCCCGCGTTCTCTCGCCCACCCGCCCGCCCGCCCCGCAGGCCTGTAACCCCAAGTACTCGGACTACGACAAGACGGGCTCGCTGTGCGCGAGCGAGAACATCAACGACACGCTGACGCGCTACCGCTGGTCGGTGAGCGCGCCGAGTGGCGCGGACGGCGTGGCGAGCCCCATGCGCGAGGTCGACGCCAACACCTTCTTCACGTCCACCAAGATCGTGACGCTCGACTCGGTCTACTTCGCGCCCGGCTCGCGCGTGCAGTGCTCCGCGCGCGCCGTCAACGGAGACGGCGAAGAGGGCCTCGAGCTCACGAGCACCGTCGTCACCGTCAGCGGCGACGAGGGTGCGCGGGGAGGGGGGGGGTTCGCGTCCCGTGGCCGATCGCGAGGTTTTTTTTTATTCTGACATCTCTCCGACGGCGGCGGCGGCGGTCAAAGATCCGCGAATGCGTTCGCACGGGTCCCGTTGGTTCGTCTGTCCGTGCGTAGCTGGGCAGTGTGGGTGAGGGCTAAGGGGGGGTCACGATAACTCTTGTGTAACAGATGGCCCGATTTAATTGAAGCTTTATTGTCAAGTTGTGTTGCTATGGAAGGAAGGTGTGTTTTGTAATGCACGGATACGGTTGAGAGTGTTGATAGCCCTCTGTCAGTGTGTTGCTCTGTCTGGAGTGGGGTGGGGGGGTGGGTGTCATCATAACGCTAGTAAAGACGATCCAACGAAAGTGAAACTTTTTTTTTTAAATAAAAGCTGTGTTGCCGTTAGGGACCTATCCCTATTGAAAACCAGACAAGTATATCGAAGGGTAACCCAAACCCCGGCGATGAAAACCACCCAGCGAAAATGCAAAAGCCGTTTTGCCCAAGGCAATGAGGTCAGACAGTGGAGGCACAAGCAAAGAATGAACGACCTCCCATTGAGCACAGTCTGACAGAGGAGTTGCAGGGAGGGCACTGGTGAAGTCTTAAGCAGGCAGGCTTCATGCTAGTCGCGGTCTGATTACATCGTTTGCTGCGCGGAGAGAATACTAACCGATGCCTCTCACTCCCTCCCACTGCATTCTGCCCCCAGGCCTCTGTCAGCCTCGCATTCTGGGAGCAGTGGGGGCAGAGCCATTCACGGCCAAACTGCGCTACACAGGACCGGAGGACCCCGACTACCCCAACCTCATTAAGCTCACCGTCACGATGCCACACATTGACGGTATGCAACCGTTAAACAACAACAACACATTTTTTTTTAAATCCTTTATATTAAGTTCACTTGTTTGCTTGCGCGCTTACGACCGTACAAATCTTTCGGTCGTTTTTTAACCCACTTCCCGTGATCCAATCGAGCTGACATTTTGCACACAGACTCGTTGTGCGTGACAATTTATTTTCGTGAAAATTTTTTTCCAAAATTTTCCACTTTTTAGGGGAAAAAAATGTCATATTTAATTTTAAATTCCAATGTGATAAAAATGAAACTCTTACTGAAGAAAAACAGAAATGAATAATAAAATAAAACCGATGCCACGCATATAAAGGATTTATAGTGAAAAACTTTGTTTTTACGGGTTAATTTTTTCGAAAATTCAATAGCACGGTGCCATCAGTTCGGTTGCCCTACGGAGTGCTTTGCGGTTTGAATTGACAGTGGCATATGCTCCAAGCCATACCACCTCATTATTTTGCATGAATTTAATTCATTTTGCAGGTTTGTCCTTAAAAAAAGATTATATGAATGCTTTTTTATGAAGGCCCTCTGTAACGCCGTAAACGACAAGCTGAGCTAGAATGAGTGCCACGGAGCGGAGCTGCTCTCTTCACGTTTTTATTAATACCGCTTTTTAGATTTCATGAAAAGGAAATTACAATATATCTTTTTTTACTTCTAATTAAAGTGTTGCTTTAATGTGTGAATATTTTTCAAGCTATTAACTTTGATTGCCGTTTTTTTTGTATACAACCAAAATGCGTAATACCATTGTTTCCTAAGCTTTGTGTCACTGCGAGATATTTTACACACATAAACCGCCCCTATGATGCGATTTTTTTATCCACTGCTCAATTTAAGTTCACCTCATGACCCCTGCCGAGGCACCTTGTTGACGCCCTGGAGAATCATGGCCCACAGTTAAGAAATCCCTGCCGATGTCGACCCAGGCCTGGCTTTATGGGCGGGCAATCACATTGGTGGCCCAGGTCACGAAGCTCTGAGGGAAGTTGCCAGAAATGTCAAAAAACAAAGGTGCAATGGATAACACACGAGTCACGTGACTGGCACAATGTCTTGACGTTTTCGCTTCACGTGCTGCGAGCTTCTTCGGGAACTGAATTGAGCAGAATTCTAGATTTGAAGCTTTCGTGACTGCAAGGATTCATATTCTTAGGTTTTTTTCGGTAAAGTCACGTAGGTGACGGTCCCACCTGATGACGGAGACTTGTGTTGCCTCCGAAACGTCGTGATTTTTATTTTAATTTACTTTTATTAATTTAAATGTTTTACCTACGTGACTTTACCGAAAAAAAAAACCTAAGAATATGAATTGAGCAGCTCGTTTTCTCTCGATGTTACATCGCTGCCGGCTGCTGCTGGTGCCACCAACCCTTGAGACCGATCGAGGGAGAATGCGAACAGCTAAAATCAGTTCCTGAAGAAGCTCCCAGCACAGCATGTCGTGCGAAACGTCGGACATCAACCCATGCAACGCGCGATACGAACGCGGCAATACAACGAAGAGCGCATGCAGGACAATCGTAAAAATTACTTGAGAATGGCATTCTCAAGTAATACCTAGAGAATTATTACTTGAGAATAATTTTCATGGGGTCCCCAAATTATTTCTTTACCACATTTACATTAAGGCAGGGCCTGTGTACGTATGTTTGTTGAACTTCTTTTGCACCATACGTAGCCAACCCTGCTAATCGGAGGGGCGGGGGAAGGACAACACAACCACAAAAAGCAGTTGAGCTGCACGTCATGTGCTGGATCTACCGGCATCACGACACCATTCCCAGGAGTGGCCACGCTGGTTCAGACATCACTCACCACTGGTGTTAGCCACGGCCCGGAATCGAACTCAGGTCGACGGGTTTCACGTCGCTCTAGAAATCACACGACGGCTCCTACGGCTGCAGCCACGCACCTGTAACGCCTCGCTCACCTCGGCAGGGATGCTGCCGGTCATCTCCACGAGGGCCCTCTCCAACTTCGAGCTGACGCTGAGCCCCGACGGGACGCGCGTCGGCAACCACAAGTGCTCGAACCTGGTGGACTACGACGAGCTACAGACGCGTCACGGCTTCCTGACGGACGCCACCAAGAACCCCGAGGTGATCGGTGAGACGTCGCCGTACCAGTACAGCGCGGGCCTTCGCTCCGCCGCGACGCTGCGCTTCTACCGCAACCTCAACCTGGAGGCGTGCCTCTGGGAGTTCGTCTCCTTCTACGACATGTCGGAGCTTCTCACCGAGTGCGGGGGCAGCATCGGCACCGACGGCCAGGTACGGGCGGCGACCTCGGGCCCTGCGCTGGCGTGTTCGACGCTTGTTGCCGAGGTTCGCGGTTCGAATCCACCGGCCGCCCTCGTAATTACTGCGCGTGCGCAATGCGCAGAACAATACCCGTGGTCTGATTCACTACGTCCCCTGGTATGCAGTAGGTCATGGGTTCGATCCTGATCCTGACGCCTGCTGTACGTTTGAAGTTTGCATGTTTCTCTCCCCGTGGTCGTGTGGATTTTTCTCCGGGTTGTCTGGGTTTTCCCCTCCACATTTAGAAACAACATACATTTAAAGTATTTGGCTGCTATACATTTCCACGCGATAAGCCACTTCGTTGAGCTATCATTTGTGGCCAGGCCGCTTCTGAAAAAGAGCTACATAGCTCAGTGGGCCATACCTGGTAAAGTCTAAAGTGTAGTTTAGATTAACTGCAGGGTACCCATTTAAACCGCTGGGTGGAGTGGAGGTTACGGTCCTCTCGTTTCTATTGCCACGCCAGGAGATTGAGCCGATGACACGTGATTTATGTCCGGTGTGCTACATAACCATTGCACCAACGGTCCCTCCCTGTCCAGGTCCTGAACCTGGTGCAGTCGTACGTGACGCTGCGCGTGCCGCTCTACGTCTCCTACGTCTTCCACTCGCCCGTCGGCGTCGGAGGTTGGCAGCACTTCGACCTGCAGTCCGACATGAGGCTCACGTTCGTTTACGACACGGCCATCCTGTGGAAGGACGGCATCGGCAGTCCGCCTGAGGCCGAGCTGCAAGGTACACGAGTGTCCTCGGAAAGCATCGACAGAGGGAGCGATCGCTCCGCACACATGTGTAGAGGAGAGCCGACACAAGATTGCAGGGGTTTCGTCTTTTAATCCTTTTCTCACATCCACACCTGTCCCCAGCCGTCCCAATCTCGTTCCTGCCAAAGGCCCCCCTCTTCCCGCCCGTTCTCCCCTTATATCTCCTCGATCACCCCTCTCACTAACCCTCCTATTGGTGGGAATCCTTCCCCTGACACCCCTACACATGCACATCCCCGTAAAGCCACCTCCGTATAGCACCTCCGATTTGCGTGGTTGGCTGTGGACGGTGCGAAATGAGTTCAACATAGATGCACACATACACACTGTTGGGACAAGTGCTGTTAGCGAGCACTTATGAAGGCTAGAATGGTGCATGAGGTACACATGCAAGGTTGAGTAAACCTACGGGAATTATTTAGATATTCATCACTGATGTTGGCCGTGAGCGGGAATTGAACTCAGGTCGAAGGGTTTTGGAGCGAAGCGTGCTAAGCACTACACTGATGGCTCCCTAAATGGCTACTTCGACACAGGGAGTCTGACTCACCCCTGCAGTCACATAGATGGCGGGAGAGCTTTGATTCATTTACTTGCAGTCATAGGTTAAACGCAGTGATTAAAATCTAACGCGACTCCATGTTCTATCAAGCGTTGGAGAAACACTCATTGCTGTTCGTGGCCCGGAGTCACTCATTCCACTGTTCATTGCACATTTTCATGACGAGACCTCGTGTGTCTGCAGCACAATCACTGTTATCTTCCCACAGAGTGGCACTTGTTTTGCCGACCCTGGGAGGATGATGGGCTGAATTTACTGCGATTCATGTTTTTTTATATATTTGATTATATTTTCTAATTTATTCCAAATGTACTATTGGCACCATCATGAGACAAAGAATCCATGCGGAAATCTCGCAGAGCAGCGCTCCCCATTTGCCCATCATGTTGGAGAATGTCACGTGCAGAACCGATCTTGCATAGAACTTTATTCCTTTCACAGTCGGGGGCTTACACCCTGCCAATAAATTACCACATGACAGTCAAACCAAATGTTTTGCATTCAGAGAGCTTGAATTTATCCACATCAGATTCAGTGTTGTGATTTTTTTGTGAAGTCATTGGCCGCGCGGATTTGTGCCCAGGACCCCAACACTCTGACTTCTCGGCACACCCGGTCATCTCCGCCCGACTCTGTGTTAATCACCCGAAGCGTGGCCCCACCCAGTCAGTTTTCAATTCCTGGATTCCTCCCACTCCAATCATAAACATAGTGTTGCAGACTTGGAGAAACTTCGCTGGGTACCCACGGCTTCATTATACATGTTATGCGCTTGCTGGGGGCCCCTTAAGTGGTTTCTTGCCCGGGGCTCACGGAAACCTCAAGTCTCTTTCAGCCCCTTGACTCAACCCAGACTCCTCCACTGGCGGTGGGTCGTTCAATGCATTTTTGAAATTGAATCTCCAAAGCAGCTTATTTTGACAATAGCCCTTTGGGCCACACATGGGCTGATCACACTGCATTCTCTAAATGAAGCCACAGCATGGCTCCATTTCGCCACTGTAAGCGCTGCATTGCGTTAAGATGCCGCGTCGGTTGCTGCATTATTTCTAGATTTGAAGCTTTCGTGACTGCAAGGATTCATATTCTTAGGTTTTTTCGGTAAAGTCACGTAGGTAAAAATTTAAAAGAAAAATGAATAAAAGTAAAATAAAAACAAAATAAAAATAACTTTTATTTATTTTTATTTTAAATTTTTACCTACGTGACTTTACCGAAAAAACCTAAGAATATGCTGCATTATTGTCGCACATCAACGATGGTGGTTGCACTGTTTTTTTGGAATTCCTCTTTTTTTCGTTATTTTCTCACAATTTTATCCCGATTGCCCTTTGAGCATCATGTCGGGAGATGAAGAATGAATTTGCATTCCACATAGAGCAGTGCTGAAAGAGCAATGCAACCCTTCACGTTAAAGAACTGACCACACAAGTTAATATCACAGAGCTACCACTGAGATCCCTTCAACTGACCCCTGACCCACACAACACGGGGCAGCTGTTTTACACCCGCTCTGCATGTGAAAGTATTGTTCGTAGCATGACAGTGAAGCCGATATTTGAACTATCAGAGCTGGAATTTATCCAAATTAAGGGGTTTCAGCACTCTCTCCTGGGACATGCATCGACATTGTCTAGGTTATGATGACGGTTGCAGTGCAACCAAGATGGTCGTCCCAACCGATAACCAAACAAGATCATACATACAACACATTTCATCTCTACATTGTACTGTAATGTCCAATGCTAAATTGTATTCACTATGAATCGTAATGGGTAGCCAACGTTGCCCACTCTATAGCAACTTTAGTGTCACACTCCATGGGAGGTACATTGTGTTAACTGAGGATGGGGATATTTAATTGTTAAATGTTTAACACGAAACTTAAAAAAAGAATTAGAACTGTAAAACAACCCATCTTATGGTCTAAAATTAGAAATTGTTTTTGTACAGATTTTACTGTATTTGCAATGTTCAACTTCATAGCTTTTCTAGAAAATAATTACAATTTACATCGGAGACTCAGTCAGTCACAGGCATTTCTATCCATTAGATATTATAAATGCCACTAATAAATCAACAACAGCTGCACATCGATGGCTTGTTTATCATTTAGAGCAATGCACTTAATTATTCGTGTCTACGCAATTCACAACCTTACCTGACCTGATATTCTAATTGCATTCACGCAGTAGTTATGATGCCCTGCTGTCTGTAATTAATGTTGGGAGAAGCAACGAGCTGCATCCTGTTGTGCATTCATAGTACCTCCAGAGAGTGGGTTGTTTTCATCCACCACTGCACAAGCCATTGTCAGCAAATTACAATTACTAGGGACGTTTTATTTTTTCTATCCCTGTACCTGTCCATTATATCAACATTTATCGTTTATAACTTGTGAAAAATGGCACATTTTCCAGCTATCAAATCCATTCCATTAAGGTTTGTTAATTAACATATTTGTATTACATGCATTAATGAACCACATTAAATATTCATGTTGTAGCTTGAAGATAACTCAAACGTGAGGCAGACATGTGTCAGTGCAATTGACCAAACATCCTAGTGCAGGATCCTCCTGGGGAAGAGTCTTTAGACTCGGTGACGAGATGTTAACTACCTCGTCTGGTATGCAGGAGGTCATGGGTACGATCCCGACCCCTGTATACTTGCAGTTTGCATGTTCACCTTGTGGTTGCTTAGATTTTTCCGTGGGTCTTCTGGTTTTTCCCTCCACATTTAGAAGCATTTGTCTGCTATGAATTTCCACGTTACGATAAGCCACTTTCGTTGAGCTATCATTTGTGGCCAGGTTTCTTCTGAAAAAAAATGTAGTTGAGTGTCTTGGCCTCCTCTTCTATAGTAGCCAGACAGTTTGGGAGAAATGCGAGTGACCCACACTTTTTGTCCACGACATGCTGGGTGGCCAGAGGTGGGGGGGGGGGGAATTTAAGAATCTTGCAACATTGTTTCAACTTCCGCGCTGGGGAAAAAAAAATCGTTTTGTATTTCACATGTGAACACGCGTGTCCGTGTGCTGTTCAGGCGCATTGTACCCTACCAGCATGCGCATCAATGGAGAGGGGCGACTGGTGGTGAACTTCCGCACCGAGGCACGATTCCGAGGCCAGTACGTGATGGCCCATCCAGGTAAACTCCTTCACAGAGTCAAAGCAAAGTAGGACGACGTCTGCCGCACTTGCAGCTTTCGCAAAGGCTGCGCCATGTCTACATTTACTTTGTGTCAGGGTGACTGCCTTCTGCTGGTCCTGTTGGGATCGTCCTCTTTTTGTGCGAGCTATCCCCGGGGCATTACATCTCTTCTGGGTTTTGTCAGTAGCGTATGAATACATCATGCAGGGCAATGCTAGCACATTCAGTTCTCCTTTATTCCCGTGTTGTTAGATATTCTTATTCCCATGATATGCCCTGTTTTTTTTTATACCGTCGTATACACCTTAGAGGTGGCAACCCTACTTTGTATGTTAATGTGATTGTGTTACAAGTCACTGACTGTCGAAAGACTGTCGTGCATGCAAGTGCTATATAGCATACGGTGCAAGATGAGAGATAATTGTCGAGGTTAAACCAAACAAGCGCTGGCAATTCCACATTCCCATGGCAGGAGCCAGTTTTAACGATGATGAACCCACTGTTAATTGACTACTCGATTTATTGCCCCCCGAGCCGACGATAGTCTGAGAAACCCGCAACTGTGATGTCAACACACACAAGCTCAAGTTCAAGTTAATTTATTAAGCTGTTGATTACGACAACCTAAATCAGTGTTGCTCGGCCGATAACAAAATATATATATATACACGATAGAAATTTGTGTTTTAACATCTTAACAACTGTTGCCAGAAAAAAGGGGAAAACCTATTCTCATATTTCGGTACTGGCAAAGGATGTCCCATGATGATATATATATACACGTTGTAAAAATGTGTCTCCTTTACATTTGAAGCATCATTTATTCATTTATTTCCAACAAATTCCACCCAGGTACACCTCTGACTTCCATGGTGATGTCGGCGGACCACCCGGGCCTCACGTTCACACTGTCGCTGGTGCGGAGCGAGCCCTCCTACCACCAGCCCGAGCAGCAGTGGAGCTTCATCTCCGACTTCGCGGTGAGGGCGGCGCGGACGTACACGTGGGATAATCTGTCACACTGCAGTCACGCGCGGATCGTCGCACTTGGCACGGCATTGCAGCAGGACCCTGCGGGTCGTCGTTGCCGTAGTAGAGCGTGTGTCCTGCAGGCTGTTTTTCGTCTTTAGTTTACCGGAGTAAAAGCAGGGACATTGCAAATCTGAAAAATATTGAAACGCGGCTTCAACTGTATTTTGTGTGTGTGTGGGATGTTTTGTTCATTATGCACAAACATGTGTGTTTTTTATTTGCATCGTGAATTGGTGAGTGATCTCCTTAGTTCAGGGTTCCATGGATTTAAAATGGATACTAATTGTATCATCTCAAACCAGAGCTGTAAATTATCAATAAACCACGTGCAATATCATAACGGCTCAACAGGAAACTGCCCTTACAAAAAAATATGTCTAGGCCGTTGGCGTTCAATGCCCACAAAGATTTTCGAAGATGGAACGCGTATGAACACATCTACGAGCAGCTTAAAAGCGCTGCCCGTTGCCATGCTACCATTGAGTTATCATTGTTGAATACACACGTGATTTCAAAGTATAGATTTGTCATATTGAGCTCGTAGCACAATGTATTCTTAGACTGCATGCCGAGAATACATCAAGTCGCCTCTCATCGCGTCTCCATTATTTACTTATTACCCTTTACAGAAGCGAAAAAACACTTTCTCCGTGTCGACACTTTGGCGTCAGTTTTTTTTTCCAGCCGGCGCTCGGTTGCCTCCGCTGTCAATTTTCCCCGAGGATTTTCTCGGGATTACCTTTTTGCGAAGGTGGCGTTTCGAGCCTCCACGGGCTCCCATCAAGCTCACGGCCATAACGGAGGGCTCTCGTCCAATTGATGGGTCGGCGTCTCTTCGTCTTTATCGGCGCAGGTGCGAGACTACTCCGGCACGTACACCGTCAAGCTGGTGCCGTGCACCTCGGCGCCCAGCCAGGAGTACAGCATCCCCATCATCTGCAACCCGCGCGAGCCGCTCACCTTCGATCTGGACATCCGCTTCCAGCAGGTGCGAGGCCAGTCACGTGACCGCAACGGATGACGCGCGCGAACTTTCCTCTAACCACCATCACCTCGTTGCCTTAGGGGACATCCTTAAATGACGTCACGCACCTGGCGGGGGGGGGGGGGTCAGACAATTGTGACGATGTGTGACGAGGGGGGGGGGGGTTTTGAGAAATGTGACGTCAAATCAAAATTAGCAACTTTAAATAATATATAAAACACGTTCTACTTAATTAACTAGACTTTTTTAAATAAATGTTTTCTCCTACAACATCAGAGTGCAGCGACGCAGTAAATACGCACTACAATGACAATAGTTTAAAGCGATTTGAAGCATGTTATATTTTTGGGGGGGGGGGGGGGCAAAGCTTTGTGACTTCATATTTGAGGGGGGGGGTCTGACTTTTTGTGACGTCGCGTGACGAAGGGGGGGGGGGGTCAGAAATCGTCCAAAATCGCGTGACGTCATTTATGGACGGCCCCTTAGTCAGAAATGCGTTTACCCTATTCACCGCTTTGTGACGCAAGCGTTTCCCGTGTTTTAAAGAAAACGTTCGGGGGGGGGGGGGGGTTGTATGTGGCCTTCATTGTCATTCGTAGCCACTTTCACCGGTACACGTGTGACCAGATAAAATATTGGCACTGGCTAGTCGACAACTCTATTGCCATCAGACGCACATGTCTTGAACAGATTGTAAGATGCACTTTATATTCCCTGGCATTCCCTCTATATTTATTTTGGTTATATTTTACGCGACTGTTTCCTGATTTTCAGGGAAGTCGCATTTTTTTTTTTAAAGTTTCGAGATGCCTTACTTTCCGGAGCGTCTTATAATCCAGAGAAATGGTCACATTTGACGCGCAAATCCCAAAGAAGCGCCTAAAAAAATCTAACTCTGCCCTGGCGTGCTTGGAGCTACAGTCTTAACAAAATGTCTTACCATAACAGTGGAGGCTGAGTTGTTATTACAGCAGAGGCTGCTTTGACTGCACTTTAAAAATGTAAGTTGAGATATTGCAAGAGTTATTTCTGGCTGTGTTAATATTTAAATCATCATTTTATTTGTTGAAACTGTGCAGCTGAGTTGTGTTTTCTGTCCTGTAACTCTCCTCGTATGGCTTAAAGATGAGTTCTCATGAAGGCAAAATGCATCCATGTCCTACTTTGGACCTTCTAATGCCATTCCTGAAGGCCTATTGGTCTAAATATTGCGCAGAATGTCTTCGGGAAAATATTCACACTTTACTTTTGTTCGAGTACACGTGTGGCTGTTTAACGAGGTTGTTTAATTGACGTGCGTTTTGCAGGTCAGCGACCCCGTGGCAGCAGAGTTCAGCCTCAACACGCTCATGTTCCTCTTGTCTAAGAAGGCCCTCTGGATATCTGATGGCTCCATGGGCTTTGGAGAGGGCAGCGATGTGGCCTTCACTGAAGGTACTTAGCGGGGTCACGAGGATTTAAGTATTAGCAGTGACCACAACAGACCATGTATTCATGATCAAGGTGTTCTGGGTTAGATCGCGTAGGTAAATATAAAGGTGTCGTAAACCCACCACCACCACCATCCGACACAGCCAATTAGAAAGATTTGTCACGTAAACGAAACGTGCCAATTAGTTACTATTTCAGCACACCAGTGTGTCGAAGAATAAACCCACAACATGCACAATTTGAGTACGACGCTTCGCTGCTGATTACAACCAGCTTCATCAAGCGATTTATGCGATCTACCCAGAAAAAAATATTGGTCGCGAAAACCTAGGTGTTAAACAGAGCACATATTTGTGATGTCCCTCATGTGCACGTACACCCTTTTTGTGTATCCGCTGCTGAATGAGGGCCTCGCACCATGCAGGTCGTGGGGGTTTATTTGACCGTATTTCACCGCGCTGATTGTGCATGGGTTGGTGAAGGCGGAAGCATCGACACGTGAGCATAAGAGAGGAAAGTGACGCCCAAGTGGTTGAGACTGATGACAGAGTGGCAGCCAAAGGGGCGAGCACGTGCCTTCGAGTATGGCCACCACAGAGACGGAGCAATGAAATCGGCTCGTGTGCAGGTGCCGGGTAGATTGTTTACATTGCGGCACTGAGAGATTGCGATGGCTTGCGGAAAGGCTTTCGCCCAAGCATTGCTTTGATGAAGGCCGGCGGTGATAGTTGGAAATGACGAATGGAATAATCACGACAGGCATTTAATTTTTCAGGTGGAAGCTCCTTCGCTTGACCCACCCAGCGCTGTCGCTTCACCCCCACAGGTGCCATAGTTTACGGCCGTGTCATGGTGGATCCTGTGCAAAACCTGGGGGACTCCTTCATCTGCAACATCGAGAAGGTGTTTCTGTGCACTGGTGCCGATGGATACGTGCCCAAGTACTTCCCCGAAAACCGGGAATATGGCTGCCTGGCTGATTCCCCTTCACTTCTCTACCGCTTCAAGATCCTGGTATGGAATGTGGGGGCAATGATATCTATTTTTATTATCACGGTTTCTGAACACAGTGACCAAAGGCCCAAAATGCTAAGGGGTCAACAACAAACAACACCGTTGAAGGTGTAAGAGATAAGAGTTAATCCCTTTTTTTTATTTGAGCAAGGTTATAAGAAATTTAGTGAAGGAGATCATAGGAGGGAATTCCAAAGTGGGGTAGTGTGGCCGTCTGGAATGCTCTTCCGATATAAGGACACCACTGGATCTGTGCACTTTCAAATCTAGATTGGAAGCTCATCTCTTTAGAACAGCTTGTTGTTTAGTTTGTTGTCCTTCCCCCACGCCTACGATTAGCACAGTTGGCTACGTACGGTGCAAACGAAGATTTGCATACAAAAGGGAAGTGCTTTCACCAGATGTGTGTGGATTACACGTGGGACAATTCTTAACTCATTTAAATGAAAGGTAGAATTGATATTGGAAGTGTCATTAAAATCATCAGTAATGGCTCAGATTTTAATATTTTTAAACGAAAGTAAAATGATTGGATGTTATGCCACAAACATGTTTTGCCACGAAACATTTTGCTACAAAAAATATTTGACCACAAGTACGTGTGGTTAATGCAGACCTGGTGCATTGCAAAAAATATATCTATTTGATGTTTGAACATCTTAGCACCTGTTTTATTGCCAGAAAAGGTAAAGCCTCTTTTAATTCTTTCATTATTTTGATACTGGCATAAAAAGGTCCCAGAGACACTGAATACACTGCTTACAAATCCAGAGGCTGCCGATTCGATCTCCTGGCACGGCAGTTTAAACAATGAACGCTTCTTGAATCTCGCACCTCTGTCCACCCAACGGTACAAATGGGTGCACAGTAGGTAGTTAATCAGCAGGTCGTGTGTGGTGGGGTAAAGTGTGGCTACTCCCACCTCTTCCAAGGCGCCTGACCTGCGTGGAACAATCGTCAAAAACACCATCTCGAGATGTATTTCTAGCCGAGGCTCGGTAGCAGTGACTTGAGCAAGCAATCGCAGGCTTGCATGTTCTCCCCGTGGTCGCGTGGATCTTTCTCCAGGTCCTCCGGTGTTTCCCTCCACATTTAGAAACACCCGTTTAGAGCACTTGGCCGTTATACATTTCCACGTGATAAGCCACTTCGTTCAGCTATCATTTGTGAAAGCCACGTCGCTTCTGAAAAAGAGCTGTATAGCTCAGTGGGCCTTACCTGGTAAAATAAAAAATAGTATAGATGGTGGTGGTGTTTTTTTTAAATCCTTTATATTAAGTTCACTTGCGCGCTTGCTTGTTTGCTTACGACCGTGCAAATCTTTCGGTCGTTTTTTAACCCACTTCCCGTGATCCAATCGAGCTGATATTTTCCACACAGACTCGTTGTGCGTGACAATTACTTTTCGTGAAAATTTTTTCCAAAATTTTACACTTTTTAGGACAAAAATATTATATTTAATTACCAATTGCTTAATGGTTGCATGCAATCATCTGACCCATAGGTGGCAGCCATCTCAAGCCAGAGGACGAGAGGACTCTAGCCGCCACGCATATAAAGGATTTATAGTGAAAAACTTTGTTTTTACGAGTTAATTTTTTCTATCTTTTTTTCTCTCAGGATAAAGCGCAGCCCGAGACACAGGCGCACTCGTTCGGCAATGTGCCGTTCAACGCTCGCTTGGCTGCAGACGACCCCGAGGCCCTGCCCTTGGTGAGACAGCCCGGATCCGACGGATTCCGAGTCGACTCTTCCCCTCTCTTCCAGGTCAGTGCGAGTTCATGCACGTGTAGCGGTTAGCGCGCTGCGCTATAAACCTGGCGACCCGGGTTCGATTCCCGCACACGGCTAACACCATTGACGATTATCTGAACCGGGTCCTGGGCCTCCCCTAGGTCGACTCAGCCTTAAATGAGTACCTGGCGCGGTGTGTAGTAAACATCGCCACTGGGGAGACAAAGGCGGTCGGGCGTGGTGCTGGCCACCCACCCCCTCGTGTGCCGTACCGGCCTTTATAGGTGCTCGCTAACAGCACTTGCCCCTACAGTCTGTTAAGGCTGTACGGGAGATCTTTATCTTTGTATGCATGTAGCCTGGCACTTAGTGGCGAATGACGGTTGTTGTTGCATGCTTCGAGTAGTTGGTGAAGGGTTGGGGCTGGATGTGGGCATACGCTAAGTAAGCTACAGCTTAGGAGGGCCTCACATTATGAGGGGCACTTCGCAGTGCAAAAAAATATGCGAAGATTTAAGTTGTACGCAATCGGTTGAAAAATAAAGAAGATAGGGGACAAAAACTCTCTAAAACGGTTATTTTTATTCCAATATGACTAACATATACAGGGCCCCAGCACGTCATAATCCAGCCCTTGGAAGGGGTATCGCAGTGTGCAATGAACGCAGTGCGCTGAGTTCGATTCCCGGCCACAGCTAACATTCATGACTGATATCAAAACGTCTCCCTACGTCGACACAGGCTTAAATGAATTTCTTGTGTGGTGTCAATACCTAAACTATCCACGAGTACTTCTTACCATTATCAGCATTCACTCCCTTTCCTTTATAGTCACACTTCCCTCTGCCCCTTTTCTTCCCTTAACCTTGCAGCCGATCACATGGCAGAATGATGCTGCTTTCATTGAGCCACCATATCCAGCATGTGTGACAATTACATTTCCTTACCATCACTCGTTGGCCAAAGCAATAATTTAATGACGAAAAGTGTATTTGCCGGGCGCTCTTGTGTTTCCACGTGCCCTGCTCAGGTGACAGCGGGTCGCGAGTGGTACATCCACACCATCTACACGGTGCGCTCCCACGCTTCGTCCAACCGCGGCATTGGCAAGAGGAGCGTCGAGTACGCGCAGCACTCGCTCGTGGCCGCCGGTGCCGCCTACGCCGCTCAAGGCTCCGGCGAGATGCTCGCGGCCGCGTCCCAGCAGCGGAGGCAGCGCCGGGACGCGGCCGGCGGCCACGACGCCCCGCCGCTGGTCCTCGACATCGGCGCGTCCAACAACCGCGGCACCAACATGCAGCACATCGTCCTCGACCGCTCGGGCCGGCGGGTCAACACGGAGCGAGGGGGCGCGCCCGCCGACGGCACCTTCGAGCTGGCGCCGTCGGAGCGCGAGCCGCCGGGCAACGTGACCCCGGTGGTGACCGTGCTGGCCGTGCTGGTGCTGGCCGTGTGCGTGCTGCTCACGGTCGTGCTGCTGATGCGGCGCCGGCGGCAGGGGAAGAAGGAGATGAAGAAGGAGGCGGTGGCCAATGGCAATGGCAGCAGCGAGCCCATGGTGCCCAAGCAGGCCTGTGGGGCGGCTGACAGCTCGGAAGTTTGAGTGTCATCAGCACGTCCGCCGACTGTGGCCCCCCCCATTCCCCGCTGCACTTTTGTTTGGGTCGCTACGCTATACTTATAAGACTTTGTCCACAGGTGATGGCTGGGTCTGATTTTTTTTTTTTTCCCCTCCTTTTTTTTTCGTTTGTAATATATATTGACAGTATTTTTATTCTGTTAAAAAGATGTTACAAAACCATTGCAATATGCAATTTTCAGGAATAACTACCGTTTCTTTGAATCGTGTCCTAAATAAATGACAAATACAACTCAGTTGCTGGAATCACGATTAAATGTGTAAATGAAAAAAAATGTAAGTGATCTTGCAAGCCAGACTATGGTAAAACTGAAGTAGCCATCACAAAGTGAAATAAGAAGTGGAGTTGAATAAATCTTTTTAAAAGCAAGCATTGAAAATTAAGCTTAAGTACTGCGCAAATTATTCTATTTTTTAAAACTGTACGTGTCTGAGACCAGTACATTTTTATGTACCACATAGAAACAACGATATCAGAGTCATTACTGAAAACTTACATTTTTTTAAAATACGATTCATTAAAAAAAGATTGAATTTCTATAACCACAAGTCAACAAAATGTTTATACACATGGCTATTAACTGCAGAAAATGCATTGCCGCTAACTTGAACTTCACATGATGCGTATTTGCAGTCATGAGATCTTACGACGTCTTTTAAACTTTGGAATTTAGAGGCAATCTTTCACGTGACCTGTAGGGGCTCTTTCTAAACCTTCCAAAACATTCACTTTCCTTTGGTTTTCTTTTCTTCATCTGAAAGGTGACAGCTAATAGTTCTTGTTATGCAGTCCAAAGGCTTTATTGCAAAAATGTGATAATCCATTTCGACAGAGAATTAAGAATTAATGAGGCTAAATGCTTTTGGCTCATTTTCACATATTCTTTGTAATAATGACATGCTTGGACTAATTCATGACGAATTAGAACCTTTTGTTTTCGATAAATAGCTGGCAATTAGGCAGCCTTGTGCGTAGCTAATTAATAAGAAAAAAGTATGTTTATGATTCTGACCCAAGTGAACATAAGCACTGCATATTATTTAGTTTCACTGTGGCCGTCTCTTAATCTGAGGGATTTGTGATAATACTGTATTAATTACAGAGCAAAGCATGCTGCTTTATACTTAATACCCTGTGCTATTAACACGTTAACAAATGGCTTACTGTTGAAGCATTTTGAACAAGGGATAGACTGATGACATGCACCATCGGCTAATTAGTTTGCTTGATTAATGAGAAATACAATTTTTGGGTTTTTAAATAATTAATGTCGAGAGGCGTAAAGCATTGTCATTTATAGTGCAATATTAATACACGTCTAAGCCATCCACAAAAAAAACTATACTATAAGGTTTATGTGAATAATTAACAAAAAAACCTTTAATCTACCCAAGGGAAATTTACGAATGCCATATCAAACCAACCATCCCACGGTCAGCAAGCTTGTACTGTTTAAGTTCTCCATGAAACTAAACACGCATTTCTACTTTGAAAGGGCTCTTACAAACGTTCAGTCCATTTCTTCCTGGTGGCCTAATAGCCGTGGGTAGAATAGCATGACAAGGGTTCATCGGCAAGCGATGGTCGCATGCTCATCTGTCTATCCCCTGACATTTACATGGAAAGTTTCGAATATGTCGTGGTGTACACCACCACCAATCTCACCTAGAATAAAGCCTCGGCCCACATTCGCATCTTGACGAAAGCATTGAAACACATCGCTATGGCAAGTTGTTTTTATTGTATTTTTGGCAGTAGAGACAATGATTGGCACGTTTTTTTTGCCAAACATCTGACAAAAAAAGCATTTTTTTTTCAACATGTGAATCGGACCAGGCATTCAAAGGGAAGTTCCACCGTTGATGAAGGCCCCAAGTTGCATGCAATTACAATTTGGATTTATAATCAATCCAAATGGTGAAATGATTGGCAACTTTGTCAAACATCCTCCACATTTGTTCGCCCAGCAGTTTAAATGGGTACAGCACAGTTAGTCGATCGGCAGGTCGTTTGTTGTGAGCGAAAGTGTGGGGACTCCCATCGCTTCCAAGACACCTGGCCAGTTTGGCAAAGTAGGCCAAATACCTTTAAGAGGGGCTCTCTCTCGTGCTTCGTGGAGGCATGGATAGACAAAAAATAGACTTTCTAACTTTAAACGTATGACAGCTTCTAAAGCACTCACAAATTGTGAATAGGCATGCCAATATAACGTGCAGTGTGCTATACACGTATCATGTAGTTTGTATGTGCAGCATCTGAGACCCCATTCATGGCCTTTTGCTATGGTCTCAAATATACTAAGGCTGCACCCGAACTCCAAATATCACAAATGAGGCACAAAGGGTGCAACGCTATTATTATTTAGTCATGCTTGGTGCTGGCCTTTGAAGGTGTGTTCACTTAAGTACTAAAATCACCTGCAGTACAACGTCACATATCCAATTCGCTGGGGACTGAGTTAGAGGTCGGATATGTAAAGAAGTCGGATAGGTGAACATCTGTAGGAATTGTCAGTTGCGTCGTGTGCTAATAGGTTACTAGACCGAAAATAAAGCGCAGACTGCTTTAAACGTGGGAGGATTCCTTGCTTCATAAATGTACACGAGATTAAGAAGAATGTAATCATCGTATGTGGAAAGGTCTGCGTTGTGAACGTCGATATGAAGTGACAGCTACATCAGGCACACTTAAATGGTGCACTGGGTCTGGGCGGTTGATTGGTCACGGTGGATGTGATGGTCGGATATGCGACTTTGTACTGTATTTAATGCACTTGCTTAACATGACAACATATATTATTTGTCACCTAGATTTAATCTGACAATTTTTTCTTCCAACAAAAAAGCTTGAACATAGTAGAAAGCGTTACAATAACAACTGACCTTAGCTCTCTTTTTTTTACCTCACTGTTGTAAGTTTTTTATAAAACGAAAACTATACAATTGTTGCGATTCTAATGGTGCTATTTTTAACATTGTCTAAGTGCCGTTTAGCCGCCGAATTGCATTGTTGTGAATTCCTGATAATTTCACATCAACCACATTGTTAAAATTTGTCTCCTAAAAATACTGTATTTTTAAACATGTCCATTTTATATTGGACTTTCGTGTCAATTCTTTTTTGCTATTGTATATTATTATATTCTAATGTGGTATCTGGCTAATACAGTAATTATTAAAATGAAAAGAAAACATACTTTTGTTTTGTACTTAAACAGATAAAGGTATCCCTTGGTTATTCCTTTTAAATAACATTGGCTTGGGGTCGGTCTGTATACGGTTAAGTAACTGAAAATTTATCATGAAAATAAGAACTTTCTTTTTATTTCGCTGCCCTTACTGGTACACATTTGCCAGTACAGTATTTGTTAATGTTTTCATATGTAAACACTGATGTGCAGTGCTGTGGACAACCACTTTTCAATAAAAGAGGCACATCCCAGTATATTGTCAGTGCTGGTGTTTTTTTCTGTCAGTCAGTTTGCATTACAGCCTGAGCTTGAAATACGTTATTCTTCATCAACCCCGCTTCATCCTAAACAAGTTTTGCAGTGTCAAGGTCAGGTATGTACCAATGATTATATGCAGACTTGCCAAGTCAATATACAACGTAGAGGTAATATGATGGCCAAATGATCCTCGGTATCTTTTTTGCACGGTTTTGGATATTGGAGTGTTCGCTTCCATTAAAATTCCAAGTGTGACATTTGCCCCGAGATGCAATAGAGTACGCACTGGATATTGCCGATGCAGAGATGTGAGAGATAGTGCTTTTATAGGTTGAGTAGATGTTTACGGTGATATAAATCTGCTCTGGTCTGCAAAGAGCACTCACAAATAATTCAAGTCATTTAATGGGCATCATCAGTAGAATGGGTACACCAGTTAGTGGATCGTGTGGTGGAGTCACGTGTGGATACTCTCACCTCTTCTAATGCCTGACCAGCATGGAAAAGTAGGCCAAATCACACTCTAGAACTCCTTGTGGATGCCCTCCTGCCAAGTGGTGTGAGCAAGGAGTTAGAGGGCTACACCTTTGCTTTTACTTCACTTTGCATATCAAGGATTAAGCATTTCACCGATTGCTGCAATGCCATCATTGCTCAGTCATATACCCCAAGTTCTTGCACAGCTCTGGTATTGTGTAGGTGAAACACACAAGACAGAGAGATTTGCTTGGCTGAAGTATCCACTTACAGCAATACTCATCAACAGTAGTCCAGTTATTGGTACGGGTGGCCTCTAGGCTGGAAATGCAGAGGGCTTGGGTTGCGAGACACGTCACATGAGTGCACATGGATGGGACTTACAGCAGGCAAATCATTGATGAGGATGTTGACAATTGCCAGGACAATCAGAGGGGTCTCACAATCTGCAAGGGCATGCAGTGTCTGAAGGAGAAGCCCAATGTTTATTTTCGAGTGTGGCAAGACTTGGAACAACTTAGGCCTGCATGCCAGACTGTGTCATATGCCACTGCGAGGTCAAGGAAAAATGCACCTATCTTGATGGGACATTGGAACCTATTTTCCACATATCAGCGCAAGAAACTGAATACAGATGCCATGGCCAAAATGGAAGCCCACCTGGTTGATGCTCAAGATACTTTTGACAGGAGTTAAGATGTATTAACAGCACTAATCCCTGCAGTAACTGGAAACACAGTCCCAAGGAAGACAGAGGCTGGTTGCCCACGATGACTTTTAAATCCTCCCTTGACATCAAGAGCAATGGCTTTGGCTCACCCCCAGAATTGCTGCAGCCTACATTCTGACACAACACGAAAAAAAAACCCCGTGTTAACCGGTGCCAAGCGCTGGGGTTCAGGAGTTTAAAACGTTTAGGAGATATATATTACCTAAAGCCTCGTCAGGTGCCAGACATTAGGAGTGCTGAGTGCACTGAGTGGCAGTAAAGGGCCCAGAGGGAGGTTGATGTTCCTCACCTCCCATACCATACCTCGAAAGACAAAGATCCCCGGTATAGCCTTAACAGACTGTTGGGGCAAGTGCTGTTCGCGAGCACCTGGGAAGGCTGGCACGGCCCACGAGGAGGTGTGTAGCCAACACCACGCCTGTCTCCCAAGCGGTGATATTTACACACCGTACCAGGTACTCATTTGAGGCTGAGTCGACCTAGGGGAGGCCCAGGACCGGTTCAGATCATCATCACCGGTGTTGGCCATGAGCAGGAATCGTAGCGGAGTACGCTAGCCGCTACACTACAACTTTCACCATTCTCGGGGCTGATAACTTTGAAAACTTTTGGTGTTGTAGTGAAATAAACGTGTTTTGGTAAAACCATAGACTTTGTGAAAGTAATTCAAGAGACTGAGATCTGTCGGTACTAAAATGGGGGATATTGGGACTTAGGAGACAAGATTGCGTAATGTTTGTAATCCACAGTGTAGATACGATTCTACCCCCCAATTTTTTTTTTACATTTCCATCTTCGAGAGAAATAAAACCCCACTCTTAACATTGAGAACCTTATATTCTTGGTTCTTTCGGTAAAGCCACGTAGAAGGGAAATAACAAAATAACACAAATATAAAACAATAAAAATTCGCACGACGTCTCGACTGCAACACAAGCAACCATCATCAGGTGAGTGAAATCCATGGCAAGAAAATTTGAAAAAAGTTTAAAAAAAAATTGAAAAAAGTTTTCTTGCTGTGGATTTCACACCTGATGATGGTTGCTTGTGTTGCAGTCGAAACGTCGTGAGAATTTGTATTCTTTTATATTTGTGTTATTTTGTTGTTTCCCTTCTACGTGGCTTTACCGAAAGAACCAAGAATATGAATCCCTGCAGTCACGAAAGCTTTAAATCAAAATTGATAACCTTGTCACTCCACTGCTGGATGAGGGCCCACCGCGCTTGCCCTGCGCCAGGATCGATTCAGATATCACTCGCCACTGATGTCAGCCGTGGCTCATAATCGATCTCAGGTCACACAGGACAATAACATTATTAGCATGAGTTAATTTGTAAAACCAAATTAGCATTATGCTAGTGGGCTGTGCAGCAAAAGCCACTGTATACAGGGTGGTCTAGATGACCCCTAATTGTTTAATTTTCCATATACATTTATGTTTTCAATCAGAATCTGTATTTACACTGGAGGAATCCGACAAGCCATGAAGCTCTTTTTCACAGACGTCCAGCAAATAATTTTAGATTTGAAGCTTTCGTGACTGCAAGGATTCATACTCTTCGGGTTTTTTCGGTAAAGTCACGTAGGTAAAAAGAAAAAATAATATCATAATTTTAATATTATTATTTCTATTATTTGTATTATTTATTTTTACCTACGTGACTTTACCGAAAAAACCCGAAGAGTATGAGTCCATCTTCTTGGTTCTTTCGGTAAAGTCACGTAGAAGGGAAATAATAAAATAATAAAACTTTATAAAATACAATTCTCACGACGTTTCGGCCACAACGCAAGCAGCCGTCCTCAGGTGAAGAACATGTCTGTCTTTCCGACATCCACATTGTCTTTACCGAAAGAACCATGAAGATGAATCCCTGCAATCACGAAAGCTTAAAAAGTATGAGTCCAGCAAATACATTTTAAGACTTAAATGGGAGAATGGGGGGGGGGGGGGGTGTCACAAGACATCCGGACCACCGTCCACTACACAGCCAACTTCCTACGCTTACCCCACCACACACACACACACAGGCGCGCGACCCAGGCAGTGCCCAGAGTGGTGAAGTATGGACGGACACAATTACGGTCACGCGCCACGCACGTGGCGGTGACGTCGTCGTCGAATCGCCGCGGTGCCCTGGACACGTGGCTGAAGGTGGCTCGTGTGGACATTATTGTTGTTGGTGTGTAGACCACGCCGTGGGTGGGTGGGTGTAACAGACGGAGTGAGCGAGTGATTGTGACCGCGGTTTTTTTGTAAGCGAGCGTCGCTAGGCAGGCGTTTTGCTCATCGTACCTCTCGACCACCTTTTGTCGACGGACACATTCCGTCGTCGTTGTTGTTGTCGCTGCCCGATTATCTTCGCCGCCGTGATTCTCGCCACGATGGAGGCCTTGGCTGGAGCTTGCCTCGAGCGGCGAGTCCACGTGGTGGAGTTTGACGTTCGCTTTCGAGGCACCATTAAGTCCATCGATCCGACGAACAAGACGCTGACTCTCGACAAAGTCGAAGGTAAAGTTTGTGTTACCACCGCCGCATCTCAATCACATTAAACGCAATTGCATCGATTAACTCGGCCGTATATTATTATTATTAAAACGTAAGCGGTTGTGTAAAGTCGGCCCCGATGAGCGGACGGTTGACAGAAAGTAAAACAAAAAGGTCGCGCACGTGGTCGCTACTCGTTGTTATTGTTGTCTTTTTATTTAAAGTAACGACAAGACCGATTGATTGCTACGTGTGGGATGGACGTGTTGGATGTTTACTTTCATCTGGCGACGTTATGCCGTCGTTTAATAGTGGTGGTTTTGTTTGCGCTTCGAGTGGGTTTTTTTTTTAAACGCGTTCACAAAATCGCATTTTTTTTTAATGATGGCTGGTGATGAAATCTTACCACTACTTAATCACATTCCTTCCTGGTGCATAATGTAACAACATCAAAGTCTCTCCGCCCGCCCGCCACCACTAAAACTTTGATGATTTTTTAAAAAATAGTTTCTTTGGATGTGTGTAATATTTGGCAGTGATCATCGGCGATGCTCAAATGGCATTACCTGGGCTGAAAATGCTGGATGGACAAGGGATATCTTCAAGTAAGTCTGCCCAGGACTTTCTGAACCTTTCTAAGCTACCACAGTGCTACCAAGATGACTGAAACGGATGTTTAAAATCTCACACAGTCCCAAACGAATTATTGGGGAATTGAAATATGGTCACGAATTTAATGACTCGGTTATTGGGTAAACTAAATGGGAATGTAAAGTGTTACTATTTAATCTAATAACTCGTTTTGTTAGATATACAGAACTCCAAATAGTAATCCTGAATAATGTTTAGCCTTTTGCCAATCCGCTTCTGAAGAAACGGCCTCACTGAGCATGCCTTGCGATGATGTTTGACCATTATTCACCATATTTGTCAGTGTGGGTAAATAGGATGAATTTTTTCTGGCTTAATGTTAGCCATGATTTCATTATCGGATAAATTACAATAAATTACAATTGCTTGGGTCATATCAACGCATTTGCCAAAAACTTCTGGATTTGTACCGCAATTCTGCTCTCATTTCATAGCTCATAGGAATTTGTCACTCGTGACGACCGCTTCCAATATCCTTGATTTATTTATTTAGCGTGTGTATTTGAAGCTGAGCGAGCAAAGTAGCTCCATCATTTGCAGAATGCAAGTGTCCTTAAAAACCGCTGCCGCCAAGTGGCATCGTCTGTATGCCACGCACCACCCCAGCGAAAGGGCCCAACCCTGTTGGCAGGGTCTTGCTGCAATGCACACACAGAGGGACGGAGACCTTTGGGCCAATTCAAGACCTGTTGAGCAGAGCCCTTTCACGGCGCCGCAGATATCAAAACCCAGGCAGGCAAATCGTCGGTATCACTCCTCGTGCCACAGAGGCTTCTGCTGACACGTGGCAGTGGGTGCCCTTGATGACAGGCAGGCAGGCTTGCCATGGGAGAAGGCCAATGTCTCCAATTATTGTCACTATTTTGCCATACCGTCCGGAGGAGAATGGGCTAACCTGCTTCTCCCATCAAACTGGTTGAGCGTGTCAGGTTTGATACGTTTTGCTGTACTGTAGTATACCTTTCGATTTAAAGCTTTCGTGACTGCAGAGATTCATCTTCTTGGTTCTTTCGGTAAAGTCACGTAGAAGGGAAATAATAAAAATATTATCTTTTATTTTATAATGTAAAATATGCAGTATTTTATTATTTATTAATATTTATTATATAATATATTATTTTATTATGTTTTATTTTTATTACTTTATTATTTCCCTTCTACGTGACTTTACCGAAAGAACCAAGACGATGTAGCATACCTGTCAACCCCTTGTCAGTGCCCTACCTTAGACCAATTCAGACCTTATTGGTCACCCTGTGCTCCTTATAAATCTCAACGTTCCTCCTACAAAGTCCCATCACAAGGGAGAAACACAAACGGACACAATTTGTTTGTTGTTGCCCTCTTTGAAACGGCCGTGCGCCGTATGGACCTGAAAACTCAATTTTCGTGTACAAGAATACGGGGTAAACCGTATGGGTTGACAGATGTGTTGTATCGTGGTGGGGAAGCTTGATGGCTTGTTGGTACAGTACAGTATTTTTGCCCACTGTAAAGTTAACCACTTCTGCAACCGGTGTTTTTTCACAAACAGTCCAGGTTATAGAACATTAACTCTCAACACATGTACTGCAATACAATTAACGGCGGTGTAATGCAGACTCGAGACGATGACGCACACGAGTTTGTACAGGACAGGCCTTTAATGTATGAATAAACAGCAATAAACATGCCATTTGTGTTGATCTTATTTTCAGTTACTTTTCTGGATGAAAATCCGGCGAAAGCCTGCAGACGGTAAGGAACGCCGTGTTAATTCCACCGTTTTGTGACCATTTGATCAAAGGGAAAACAAACATTGAACTCCAGTACACCCTTGTCTTAGTAATAATTGTTTGCGTACATTTATTTAATTGCCCATGTGTGTTCGATGAGTAGGCAAGGAGTTGAGAAAGCTGATGCTGGTGTTTCAAGTGGAAATGTCAAGCCTGACAGATATTGTAATAGAATTCCAGGTGAGAGATTCGTTTTGCATTGAGTCAGACATTTAGTGATCGCATCTAACAAGAATGAGTGTCATGATTTTTGTTGTAATTTTGACTACGTAGTCCACGTTGTGTACAGTAGACTTGGGTTTAAAGATGGTCGGTTATTATTAGAGCTTTGCATCTGATTTTTTAAATTAATACATTACCGATTATCGGTACAATTACTTGACTAATGGAATAACAAAATTATTTGGCAATAACATGTACATGTTTGCCACCGGAAGGGACGAATTAGGTAAAACTTTGTACCATTCTTATCATCCATGTCACGCTGGGTGTGGCGTATTCTTAGGTTTTTTCGGTAAAGTCACGTAGGTAAAAAATAAAAATTAGTAAAATAAAAATCACGACGTTTCGGAGGCAACACAAGCTTCCGTCTTCAGGTGGAACTGTCACAGGTTCCACCTGAAGACAGAGGCTTGTGTTGCCTCCGAAACGTCGTGATTTTATTTTTATTTAACTTTTATTAATTTTAATTTTTTACCTACGTGACTTTACCGAAAAAACCTAAGAATATGAATCCTTGCGGTCACGAAAGCTTCAAATCTAGAATTAATGGGTGTGGCGTGTAGGGGGTTTCCTGCCTTCAAAAGGCAGAATGGGGTGTGCTCGATTAATCGACCCCCCCCCCCAAAAAAAAAGTAGGGTCGTGTATGACAATCTTTCATCAGTTAACAATGTTAATTCATGACTCATCCTACTTCTCGTCACAACCGGTTTGCAATTCAGTTGGCCACACCTTGTGAAGGGCCCAGTATGATGATGCCCCCTCTGCTAATATATTTAGTATGGGCCTAGTGTGCATTCAATGAATCGCATTATTTTGCCTTTTTGTTTAATTTTTGATTTCTGCTGGATAATTTTATATGCCTTCCACAACTCCCTTGAGAAAATATACCAACTAAATTGCAGTAATCTTCAGTTAAAATGAGCATTGTAAAAACGGTCTTGAATGTAATAGCAATTGCTCTGTTATCGTTTATTGTAAACCATTGGTGTGCTGAGATTGTGTATTGTTTTTTAAGGTGTATTTGTTTTAACCACCATTTTTTCTCCTCCAATGTATGTCAGGGAAAATTGTGAACTACATCTTAATTGACAAATTTCAAGAGAAGTTTGGATCAGCTGTAAGTCACATGAGCTGCTTTGGTTTTACTGCAAGTGATGTTTCATTAATAGATAGTTGTACAAACTTTCTTAAAATACATAGAGTACATCTTTATAAAAATAGCAATTCCATTGGTGTGATGTTTGTTTTGAAAAAAAAATTCTGGGGAGTTACTCAAACTTTAATGCAAAGTATGATTTGTATTTGAAATCTAACACAGTTACTCCTTGCACATATCAGTATCATCTTACTCTTGCAGCTGATAACCTCGTAAATCGGATTTCTGACATGGGTTTATGCAGCTCTTATACATTAATTAGCAGGTTTTCATGACTAATTATTAATGCACATGCAGACAGATCCGAAACAATAGGTATTTTCATTTGGGGTATAAACACACTAATTGCATTTTATTGATTTAAATTTGTGCACTTTCATTATATTTGGAGAACATGCCTGTGGACGCAGTAAGGGGTAGACCCATGTACATTGTGGTTGGTGTTTGGTTCGATGAAATTGCACCCAATGTCCCCATTTTGTGCTCGTCACTCGTAACACATCAATATGTTAATGTATCATCTGCCACCTATTATTCCTGCACCTCCTGATTAGCAAAGATACAAATGAGACCCTTCCTGTTTCTGCAATGCCAGTAGCTGTCAAGTGTTTATGCACCACCCTTTAACATGTGACGTGCTTTGGCTTTCGCATTTATTCATTTCAGATCCAGAACCTGAGTGAGTCATCTGTGATTAGCCTTGAGCTAAATGGAAATAACATTTCCAGATTTGGAAAGCTGTGCTGGCTTCAGGTTGGTAATGTTTCTGCCTGAGCTTTATTTGCATGATGTTCTGCTTTGAACGAGTCCCAAAATTACAAAGTTGTTAACGTTGGCGAATCACTTCTGTACACAGGTGTCCACAAAGGAGACCGTTTACCTCTTTGATATCTTGACTCTCGGTTACGAAGCATTCGATTTTGGCCTGCGAAGAATTTTGGAAAATGAGGCAATTTTAAAGGTACGCTTCAAGAGTGTTTGTCCGTGAAACATTTAAGTTGTGAGAAATCTGAGCATAAATATTAAACTAAATCTTCAGCGTTGCAACACTTAATCTTCATTGCTTATGTCATACATGCAAAATATCACAATCTTTGCGTTCGTCGCCATAGTTAAAATATGTATATTCCACTATGGGAACCTCATTTGCCAGTAAAAAAAAATATGATAATTGGTTCTTTACCTTTTTTTTTTACTGGCAAATGAGGTTCCCATAGTGTAGATGCTTGCCCCGAGCTCTCATACTCTGATGGTGCATTGTCTTTGAGTTGTGTGCCTTTTGGCGTCATCTGGTCCAACCCATATGAGACTAGGCTCTAAGGAAAGCTGTCTCGGGTGTGGATCAATCAACTTCAAGGACAGTGCACATTATCAGAGTTATGTTCTTTTGTTTGTATTATGACTGCAGGTATTGCGGTCTATGCAAACATGACTCCTTGTAAAAAAGGGGTCAGTTTTGTTGCCAGATAGAAGGGTAAAGAACCAATTATCATGTATATTCCATTTCATATACACTCCCTGGCCTGCTCACCCCATTGGAGCACGTACTTATCTGCAGATAATGGAATAATTTTAAAGTTCAAGAGTCACAAAATACCTAACCTCAAAACTGAATCAAATTTCAGACTATATCAATGGTTTGTGTTCTGAGCAGGAACATATTTCCAAGTACGAACACATAATTAACGAAATATTACTTGGTTTTTTGGACACTTTTTTACCCCCTGTATTTTAATGTGAAATTTAGGATGCATCTCATAATCAGGTAGTAGGTGTGTATATGTGACCAGATTTATATACAGTAAACCCTTAATATTAACGGATTTTATAATCGCGGTTTAGCTTATTCGCGATGAATTCTATTGACTTGCCATTTTACTTTTGCGGGGGTTGTATTTTCATATTTTCGCGGCCGTAGCAGGCTACTACCCGACAAGAAGTAGTGACATGGGAGTGGGATACATTATTAGACTGCAAAAGTTGCCCATGTGACACTCTCCCTCAGTCTGCCTTTGTCTGCCACACTTTGCACACGATTGCTTTCCTTCACATTTTTGGGGATTTACGTTCTATAGAATAGCTGTTTATTGACATTTGCACTTTAAAATGTGTATATTCATCATTATTTATTGTAACTTAAATAACACTATGTACTATACAATATATGTATTCCTTAATATTTACATAGGTTGGATTTTTAAACACAATGTATGTGTATGTCCCCTAACCATATTGTGCTCAAGCCTTCATTATTAATATTTGAGGATTTAAGTGCTGGCTGTGTTCTCCAGGAGCGTATTCCCCACGAATATTAGGGGTTTATTGTAACTTTATTGATGCCATGCACAAGTTTGGTGTGCACCTTATCTTTCTGAATGTCTTGTAATCTAGAGAATATGGTACGTCTCTGAATTTCACTGCGGATACTTTTCTTCTAACTAATTCTCATTCTTAACATATAGCTCAGACTTTTTTTGGATTCGAGTTGGTTCATGATATTTTCTATGTTAACTGCGTTCATTAAATTCTATTGAAAGAGTCACGGGATTATGAAATGACTGGGTATCTTTTCTCCATGATACTGCTGATAAAAACATAATTATCCATTTAAGAGGACATCATGATTTGATATGGCATGTCATATTACGATATCTGAAAAGCTATTCCTCTTAATATCCGTTGACATATGGTAAAGTAATTACCGTAGCTAAGATTTGCCATGCATCATTTTTTTTTTTATAACTGCCATGTGGTGTGCTGTAAGCATGTTTATATCCAGCCATTTCAGCATGACCTACTTTGATCTAAGAGATGTCCCTCTTATGCTGGCAATTATTTTGCTCTCCCTTCTCCATTACCTGCTCTTCAGTCATGCTAACACGAGGTTATATTTTTGGTCTGTATTTTCTGGCTCTATTGTCTCAAAGCCAGCCATGAACGGCATTTCAATGATCGATCACTCTGGTTTCACATTAAATCTGTTAGCTCATCAAGTCTGACTTGAGGTTAATCCCTGGGATCGATATGAATTTAAACAAACATGTCAGAGTATGCAAATGTGTAATATAATGTGGGTATATGGTATACAAGTTAAAACCATAGACTTACACTACAACATGATTTGCTTTTATGGTTTGTATAAAGTAATGGCAACATTTGTATTTTCAGGTGGTTCATGACTGCAGATTTTTGTCTGACTGTCTTTACCACCAATACAAAACATCACTGGCCAATGTCTTTGACACACAGGTGAGTCATTTTACATATGTAATCGATAATGCTAATCTTTTCAACAAGTTGGTAAAAATTTAGAACAAAGTACATTGGGTATAATGATTTTCATTTTGTCTTGATAATTAATAAATGCAAATGGAAAAATACATTTTAAGATTTGTATCTTGTTTTACTGGAAAAACATTACTGACATTACACCTATTGGTAAACATTGCTGTTACACGTGTTGCATATTTTCTGAATGAGGCCACGTAACATAGATTTTGTGTCAGTGGGTTCATTGCAAAGCATCTGCATGCAAGCAAAAATCATATGCTGCGTTTTACAAATCAATATTGCATGCTGTGATGAAATACTGTACGGGTGATATTGCTTCGATTAATTAAAATTACCCCAAAATAGGTCTCCTTCCACCTACTTGAATATGCAGATCATGTTGGTTGTGTTCTGCTTGTCTGTTGAAACGGACTGTGCCTTTGCTGTCTTTGTGAGTAGATTGCAGATGTCATCGTGCGCAAGCAGGAAGCCGGTGGCAAGTGGCCTGACAAATTGAGGCTTCTGCCCGAGTGTTTGTCTCACCATCTCGGACTTCCTGCTGCTGCCTTTCAGACATACAGCGTGGTAAGGGCAAGAACACCACGAACGCATTTCTATTGGGACAAAAGTGAAATGCATGCTGTAAATATAATGGCGGTGGCTCGGTTAAACCTTTGAACAAATCATTTTAAATCTTGTCTTATCTCGGAAGCGACGTAGGTCTTGAACCTGGATAGTATTTGGATGGGCAACCCCCCACCCATCCATGCTCTCTGCCTTCATTAACCTGCACTGATCGGCATGGTGAAATATGGTCAAATAATCCACAAGACCCCACGCGGTGTGGGGAGATCCTCGCCAAGCTGTTGATGCAATAATCTATGGAGGATAAATTATGAAGGGGACAGAGTCCGAAGTAACTTTTGGTTTGCACAGTCCTTCAAAACATCATCTATAACCCCACTAAAGCTTGGTTTGGTAGCTCATGTCCCACAAGGAGGTTTTAGCCCCTCTAATTTTATGGCCATGTTTGATATTCATCCTGAAGCCATTTTGTGGGGTCAACACATCGGACGAGGAGGTAGAGGGTTGTAGAGCTGCATAGAAGAAGGCAACTACATTATGAACAAGCTCTAGCCATGTCTACTCCTTTAGAAGGAACAATCACTCGAATTGCTTAATGTTTTTGGAAATTTGGCATATTTTAAGGTCCACAGTATCACATTGATACCAAAGCTCTGATGCTTATTTTTGCAAGACTTGTACAGAAGCCCAAACAGCCTATCTGTTTCATAAGTATTTATCGGCCTACTGTCATTCTAAATACCATTTAATATCCTTAGCATCACTCCAAATTGAGACACTTCCAAGTTTGTGCTCCTACCACCCCTCTACTAAAGGAGATGTAGCGCAGTAAATATTGGATCACTGAGCTTAAATAATTGACCTTGTTTCATACCTTATCTGTATCTTCCACCCCACAAATTGTAAGCCACGTCTAAATCTTTAAGTGGGAACTTGTGGTTGAGTTGACATGGAATGACCCATTACCGAAATGGATTATGTTATTGCAAGACTGCGAGGCATGGCAATGGTGTGAGACAGCCTCCATCGATACGGTAATATATCTGATAGGATCATTTCAGGTTAAAATCGTAAACATGACAATTTCATACTGTACTGGACAGGTGAATATTTTTACAGCCTTGTCCCACGTGGTTAAGTTGTGTGGCTTATCCCATAGATGGCAGTGTTGTTCTGCTGTTTGTGTGCGTGGTATCTGTGTCTAAATGTTAATGCACATGGTTTAATTTATACCGTGAAATGTTCAGACAGGCTTGCAGATGTCTAACAATGAAATCCGCCATTCAAATATGGAAATATTCGACCAAAAAAATGTTTCTAGTCAGTTATGCCCGTGATCTCTTAAGTGTTTTTGACAATACATTGGCAACAATAGTGGTACATTGAGGCATCTTGTTTTTTTTTACACGTTGACATTTGAAGAAAGAAACCAGCCCTTTCTCAGCCTTGTTTGGCTCCTGAATGCACTCATCCTTTGACAATATTGGAAGTCACAAGACTTATCCATACCTGCAGTCTCCCTCCATTGGGAAGTGGCTTATTTTTATGCCGAATATTGCTTCGTGTTGCGCACGGTGAACACACATTGCAGAGGTTGCAACAGTGCTGTTAATGTAAATGCTTGTGTTTTGTTTTGTCATAAGGATGATGTAATTTTATATCCGAAGATTAAGTTTTAACCTTCTAAGATGTGTGTATCATGTATTATTTCCCTTCTACGTGACTTTACCGAAAGAACCAAGAATATAAGTTTTAACCTCGTTCAACAAAGTGTAAATTTAATCTAGGTCTGTGGTTTTTCAAAGCGGAATTTGTTTTCATGATGCGTTTTTATATAATATCCCGTGTCAAAACTGTCATTTAAATATTTATATAGTGTATTTCAAATTACCATTCATACGTGTTGAAGAGAATAATACATGAGTGAATGGGGCAACAGAAATAGCTAATGACTTGAAGAAGCACAATTTAAATATGTTTAATGATTTTCCTGAACGAGTAAAGAAAACGAGAAATCGGGATCTGTGGCAAAGTGGTTAAAACGGTGCCATTTGAACCCGACTACCGGAGTTGGATTTCCTGCCACAGCTATCATCACTGGCGAGCAATATCTAAACCGGTACAGGCCCCCCCTTCACTTTACCAATCTGCATGGATCAGCGTGCAGATAGATGTGTGGTCAAACATCCCCCTTGATTAACACGGATTGGAGAGGCCTTCGTCCCGTAATGGGTCGACAACGGGCTGTGTTAATATATTATTCATCGTAAAGAGGAAAAATACTTTGAATGAAAGGCATACAGAATGACTGACCTTGATGTTTAAGGGTGAAAAGGGATGTGCACATCAATTCTAGTGCCTTTCAGTATACACACACACGGCCATGCCTCATTAATACACAGAATCCTAATAATAATTGGCACCTTTTAACTTTCGTTTTCTTCTGTCTCACTGTATATTTGTCCCTTTTGTGACAATTCCGCTCTCTTGGCAACGAGTGCTACACCGCTGGCGCACCGTCTTCCAATAGGCTTCCTAAGACGTGTGTATCATGTGTCGTTCATTTCTCGTTCACATTTTGAGTCCAACGTGTACAGCAACAGATTTGCGCAAAGCTTCGTGCGAGGCTGCATGTTTCGGACAGCAAAGCTCTGTAGTGACTCATTCCTCCGCTGCCGTTTGACTTGCACGAAGCGCAGGAACGCTCCGACTACTGCAATTGACACATCCAGGGACCCATAAACAATACTGGAGCGCGTCTTGCGCAATGTTTATTTTAAAGTCTCGTTTTTAAACGTGTAATATTGAGCGTCTACGTTTCATAGGATTTTCATTTTTGTTCCATTATCTTTTGATGAGTACACGTGGATTTGTAGTTATTTGTACCTTTAGTTAAAAGAGAAATGAATACACACAAACACACTCGCCGAAAACCAGTCCGTGCGCGGTGTAATGGACACGCTAAATAATGCATCCCCTATATGGCATGCATAGAGCGCATGGCGCTCTGCAACAAAAGTGTGTTTTTGGTGCATTTGTATATTTGCCCCCAAGATGCTAAATGGCAGCTGCGCCGTGTAAACATTGCATGCTTTTCTGCTATATTGCTGGGCACTCGCTGAGGCTTTTGTAGCCTTTGCTTTTCAGCTGGTGGACCTTTAGAGGCAGCCAATCTCAAGCAGAGCAGCCCAGGGGGGGGCGGCGGCGGGGAGGGGGGGTGAATTTGACTGCTCGGGCCCCCGTCAGCCCATTGCCGCAGTGGCAGAACCGAAGTTTAATTTATTTCCTTTATTATTATAGATCCATGATGCCACTCCGAGATTCACCCGGCATGCATTAGTGTGCTAGCGGGGGAAGAAGAGCTTCCCCCACAAAATTAACGATGGCGAAAAGGGCCGTCGAGTTAATACGTGTTTTTAGAATTCCTACTGATCGGAAGAGGAAACAATATCTGGCATCCTCTGCAGCGCTTTGATTAGGGATATCTCTTTGATGCAGGAATGTTATTGAAGCGTACACAAGAGCGGTTTGCAAAAAATAATCTAAGTTATTCAGTAGCCGTCCCCTTTGTGACATTTAAAAAATGTAATTACGTTAAACAGTTGCATTACATTTTCATGATGACTCGTCAAAGTAAATGTCCTTGGTTGGATAGTTCAAAAGCAAATATGATGAGTCGTCAGAAATGTTTGAATAAGGCATTTTAAAGATACATAGCCTCACAATGATTTCGTCTCTTGCTTTTTTAGCGATGGAAACCCTAATTTAAATGCACGTATGGTTTCTTACATGCAGGCATAACACGGTAAGCTATCTGTGGACCCATCGTAACTATGCACTTAAGCCTCTATGCCCATAAAGGACCTGGTCATGACAGTCATTTGCAAGCTTTACGTTGTTTATAAAAAAACATTCCATTCAAAGTTAACCTAGAAATAGACTTTGTGTGCCCTCGTAAATAGTTATGCAGTTGATGTTGATAAACCTCCTCGCTCTTTATAAAGGATGCACTGAACTCCACCTTGATTCGCCATCAGTCGGTGTCTATTTTGACAGTTCGCATGCCAAATGTTGGTCCAAGGCATTAATAGAATTACTGGTAATTTTTCACGCAACTCGCATCAGTTCTAATGGCCACACTTGATACGTGCACCCTATGAGCACCCCTACCCACTCATTTGGCTGATCAAGGTGATGCCGATCATTTCACATTGAATGAATGACTGTGTGAGGGAACCTGCCCTTGTCTGATGAATGAAGACTTTGCTTACCTATTATATAGAACCAGCCAAACCATTACATATCATGCTTTTTTTGTATATGGCGTCATTGATATCTCTTGTGCGGAATAGGCCTGCGTTTGATTTCTTGTTTAAATGATGTAAGTGTACTTTTTCCCATTTATATGGTGCACATTTCCACAAATAAACAATGTGCGTATTTTCACATGCAGAAAGTGGTTGAGCGGCAGAGGGAGGAATAGGTCATTGAAATGCATCTTTATGGGACAACAAAGCACATAAACCATTACCAAGGCTGCTGGAATCACATTGCCCCGTGGTAGTATGTTGACAACTGTCTACCTGTTCATTATAGTGGTAGTGCCTGGCTCGTAATTATTGTGACTGGTTTATTGTTCTATGTTGAGTTGACGGTACTTCATTTGTGAAGAGTACGAATGCACGTATACGTGAGCAGCAATAAAAAATATATACAGAGAATGAAATTCAGTACTGCACCTGGAAAAGTTACTTACCGAATATTGGTCTCGTAAAATATATGGTCAAGTAAAGTGATAACACATTGTGACTCAATGTAAACAAATTCCCTCCAGAGAGAGTTTAAAACTGACATGAATTTACCCGTAAAATAATTTTCACTCATTTAGGTGCCTTTCAAATTTGTCTCATGGCGCTATGCACGAAAGGACAGATAATATACGAATAGGTTAAATTTTGTTTCAGTCATTGACTTGACTAAAACATGATTCCATGATGGTACATTGTACAGACCTTTATCTATACACTGCTGAATGAAGGCCTCCCAATGCTTTTCAGTCATGGGGATTTGACCATACTTCACAATGCTGGTCAGGATATGTTAGTGTAGACGGTGCTTAGAAATGGTTCAGATATCGCTTGACGCTGGTGTCACCTGTGGCCTGGAATGGATCACGTGTTCAGTGTGCTAACCACTGCACATGAAATCGCGTCAGTAATAAGAACATAGATCATGAAACACAATCACGATGGTTGTTTGCGACACTGAGGAGGATAACATCCCAAACCCCTAATTAAACAGATGGACACAAATATTAACCGCCATGAGTAAACTATCCGCTGGCAATTTATAGCTGCATCCTTGGGGACTTTAATCTAATATAGCATATTGCGTTGTACAAAATACTTAATATATTACAGTGAGCGCAGGCCATGCAAAACAATTTGACGATGCCTGCGTGCGTGGTTTTTTTTGCCCATTGCCTGCGTGCATTTTTGTTAATTTATGGGACCCTTTTTTCCAATATCAAGACGAAAAAAAGAATATGGTTTATCGTCTCCGGCAAGTGGATAAAGCCTATTCATTTTTCGCAGAATCTTTGTTATTCGGGCTCTGCAATCATCCGTTATTGTTTCACTGGGTGCGCTCTTAAATGCATTTTGGCTGTCATTTAAATGAAAACAATAAACAAACGATGCTCTCTGTGGCTCTTGCTTGCATTCTACACAGACTCACTGTGCCCCTCTGGGCAATAGATACAACACTGGCCAGTGCTTTGTTATTGTGCGCTACTGGCATGTGGAAGGGGGTACTGTGTGATAAGCTGTACGTGCGCGTTAAAGCCTGTACGTGCACGTGAAAGCATGTCCCACACTTATGAGCACTGCTGGTGGTGTGGGCAGATCGCCATCAATATTCAAGTAGAACAGCAACTGTTTTGATGCCAAATACTTAAAAAGTGGAGTGATCACTTGCTATGCCCCACCTTCCACTAATGTTACACTTCATAATTAAGGGCAGTGCTGCGAAGTCTGTTGATGTAATGCACGTTTACGATGGCACATCTATGACTTCTCAAACCTTCACTGACCATAATAGTCAATGAAGTATGGTCAAATAACCTCTCTGGCCCACACAGTGTGGCAATGCCCCCTCATCCAGCAGTTAATTGGCAAGGGCTGTAGGTGTTAAAAATAACGTAAAGGTGCAGCCCTGCAATTCCTTACTCATGCCCTACGCACAGATATGGCCTCTACCAGAGGCAGTTCTAGAGAGCCCCTCGAGCAGGTTTGTGGCCTACTCGGATTGTAAATGTTGTGGATTTGCTCTCCAACACACCGTTGTGCTGTACTCGTAACGAATCGGCGTGTTCTGGTTTCGTGACAAACCCTTTCTAATTGGCTGTGTTCGCGTGGTGGCGGCGGCTATAAAGACGCATTCATATTTATGCGATCTAACCCAAGAAAAAAATATTATTGCCTACTCCTCCTCGCTACGCAGGAATCTTGGAAGAAAAGTCGAGAGTCCGGAGTTGTATCTGTAGATTAATAAAAATCTTCTTGCGATGTTGTGAACAGGTCTTCAGGGCATGAGATGTAATCATAGAAATGTATTCCGATATTCATAGGTGCAACGTGATGAAATATTGTGTGGCGGTGATTAGATGGGCAACACTGGTTCGTCGGCGCTACGCCTCCTTGGGTACAATTTTTCTCGGGGTCTTTTGTTTTTTGCTCGTGACCCAGGCCAGCGCGACGGTGTGGACGATGCGCCCCAGCCACTCGGCACTCCTCCATCTGGCTGCTCGACACATGCCTGAACTGCTGGCGCTCCGCACGGTGTTGCTCGACAAGCTGATGGTGCCCTTTACAATCCATGTCGGTCACAGCCTCGACACTTACCGCGCCCAGCCGGACCACGTGCTGTGCCAAGTGAAGGTACTTGCATGCAAGTTTTGCATCTTTGTCAATCGTCGTCGGTTGTCGTTGCCTCGTTTTGTGTATGGGCGTGCACCACAACTCCCTGTTGGGTTAGTAGCATGGTACGGCCACGCATATTTAAACGACAACCGCGAATTTCGAATAACACTGCACTATTTTTTTTCAAATACGGAAAACCGTGGTGATAATGCCCGGGTTTACTGTACACCAAAACATTTTCCCATAAGGTCTCATTATAGCCTAAGATGCATACCTAAAAAAATATATTTTTTGACCTAAAACTTACTAAACTTACACTTTGCAACACAACTAAGATATGTTCATGCGTAAATATTGAGAATAACTGGACGGATAATTAAAAAACAAATACTGTACGTTGTTATTCACTCACCAGGAACTGCTGCACGTCGTGCGAGATGATGCTGCGCCGAAGGCGGTGGAGAGGTCACTGGGAGGGTTAGGGGGGAAAGGGTATAAGGGAGCTTATTCCTCTCCCTGCAGGTCATCGAACGTAATAACGAATAAAACGAGATATAAACCGTGAAAAAAATCTTAAATTATGACCGACGTAATAACGAATCGTCGTAAATCGAATTCGGTGAAAGTTGGCGCTTGGATGCTGTGCTAATTATCTTGAAGTAAGTGTATGTCTTAGAGGCCTTTTTAAATACAGGTAGGATGAAGGGTTGTGATTAGAAGGCCCGTGACGTGTGTCGCCCGTGTCTGCATGAAATAGTTGCCAGATATCCGTGCTTGAACCACAAATGCGGAGTGGGTAATGTGAGTGTTCTTTGCGGGTACATGGTCAATTAAAAATGTTGACATATTTATGTAAATTTCCCACACTCTCCCTGCGCCACATCCACCATTCCCTCATCACCTCGTCTTTACTGTGATCGCTCCACGTGCTGTCTGATGCAAATCACATGCGCTTCCCTCTGTATTTAGCTAAATTAAATTAAATGCGTAATTTTGGACTGCTAGGACAAGTGGGCTTGGGGTAGGGCACGTCGTTAGAAGAGACAATGGCTGACCGGTGGTGGAGAATAATGATGCGGTGGCAGCCCAAGGGGAGGGAAATGCACCCAAGCCAAGGGGATATCCGATGTGGAGATGGAGCGATGGAATTGGGTCGTGTGCAAGTGTCCAGTGGATTGTACGATGGGAGCATGACAGATTGCGATGATTTTGGGAAGCCTTCATCCAGCAGTGGATTGATCATGGTTGACATTGATCTAGATATCAGCACGCGCGTTTTAATTACGTTTGAGTCGAGAGTTTGTTCCATGTACGTTCCAAAGATCACATTAATGACCGTGGTTAGGGATGGGTTTTGTGCACTTTACAGCTACAGTATTAGCAGGCAGTTATAATTTTGAGGCCTTTCTGTATTTTGCTAGTAGTTCATTTATTATTTTTCAAAGTTCATTTATTAGGTATAGCCCTGTGAGCCATTCGGCTTTTGAATCGGGTGCAACCGCAACAAACAAAAAACATGAACAAGAAAACATCTTAAAGTGACTATGTGCAAACAGAAAATCCAAGAAAAGACAGCAAAATATTGCAGAAAAAATCACCGTACACCAACCCTGTGCATATATCCCAGTGGGATGCAAGTCAAACAACAACAACCACAAGACAACTTAGATTAAGGCCATCAGTCTAACTCTGTACTACAACAAACAAACATGGCCAAACCAAAACACTTTTCGAAAATCACCAAAATAAAGCCATAAAAGCAATGAAACAGTGATCATAGGAACTGTGACCGAATTTTCACAATAAACGACGTAAACAACATGTACTACCAAACTCTGCAGCCATAGCTGGCTGCATGAGTCACTCCACAACAGTAGGAGCATCAGTCGGAGTATCAACATTTTTCAATGCACCTTTAAGATCAGCGCAGTAAATCAAAACACAGATCATGCTTTGCATACTTTGTGCATAACACATGGATTCATGACAGGGAGATCAAGAGATGTATTCATTTGTGGCTCCTCGTTGATGTATTGCATAAACCACTTTGAAAGGTTAGAGAGAGGTCAACTTTAGCAGTTACGTAAGCGATGGGTGTTTGAGGCAGGATTAATGTCCGTGTTACTCTATTGGTCAGAGAGGTTCGGACTTTTGTTAAACAACTAGAAAATAATTGTCTAGCCTTTGAATTAATCCATTTGTAATTTCATCATAGTTTCTCATTTCATCTGTATTGTGAGTGTAGTCAATATTATTATCAGCCTGTACTTTATTTCTATTGGATTTTGTCCATGTTTGGGAGTGTAGTTTTTGTCATTTACAGCACTTTGAGCCATTTCATAATCGGATTGAGAATCGCTATTTTGAGTGGAGGAATCCGATGAGCTATGAAGCTCTTTGTCACAGATGTCCAGTAGGGGCATAGGGGCAGAAATGTGCATTATAAGTTAAAGATGTTTATTGGTTTATGGATGGTGGTAGGAATTTCATGGAGGGATAGGACAAGTAACTTGGAAGTTTGGAATCTAAGGTGGCCAGAAAGTAGCTAAGATGTAATTATGAAGAGGAGGAGGGTGCTATGTAGGGCAATTAAATTCAAGATTGATGAGTTCATAATAGTGCAGTGTGAAAACCACTGTGCCACCACTCCACCTCATTAGTCGGTGTCGTATAATTCTCGATTTGAAGTTTCCGTGACTGCAAGGATCCATACTCTTTGGTTCTTTCGGTAAAGTCACGTAGGTATAAAATAAAATATGTTTTTATGTTTTTTATTTTCACCAGTGTAGTACAGTTGTGTAGTTTTAGTGTGTGTGTGTTTTTGTTTTCCCGTATCATGGACAATGTGCGCGCGTGAGAATAAGACGATGTGCTGTTATGTTTGTGGGGATGGATCGCTAAGTTTAGGGGAATCCCACGTGTGAAAGGCGACCAAAAAGAGCCGGCACTAAATTGTGAAACCATACGGTTCGCGGAGGAAACCTCAGTGAAGATGTTACTCGGCTTTAGGTTGTGGCCAAGTGCAGAATCATACGACGAGGTTGTTTCATGAACAGTTAAAGTAATTGCGTGAATAAATAAAAATGATAGGTAGACATTGTGAAAAGATTGTCTGAAACTGTAAATCTAGTGGAAATTAGCATGTAAACAAGTTGTAATAATTTGGTATGTTAATATTACATAATTGATATTTGGCCATTCTACGCAAAAGTGGCAATCTTTTAGTCATACGATGGGAAATACATTACCGATACAAATAGTTCCTCCTGGTTAAAAACAGCTGGTCAGCTGGATTGCATTGTGCGCGTACAAATATGTGGTGGCTCGCTCGCATGCCTGCATGCTCTGCGCGTGGTGCAAAGGTGCAGAGATTGCTCGTATGCTGGCCCACACACTGTTGCGTGCGCATGCATGCGGACACGCACGCACGTAGGTGCACTTAAAAAGCCTCGCTTCAATTACTCCCACGCGCACACACACACACACGCACATCAGATTGCCTTAAGTTAACTTTACATGAAGCCATGCATAATGGAATAGCTGCTATTCGTGTTAAACATTTTATGTAACCAATAAGGTGCCCTTTTACCCTCGTTATAATGCTCACATCTGTATGGATGAGATGTAAGCCTTACAATTATAGACTGGTATAAGGCTATCCAGAGCAGTTTTGCGTGAGGATTATTGAAAATAAAAGGTAAAGGTGCAGCCCTGTACTTGCTTGCTTATGCCACTGGTCTGTTAAAGGGCCTTGATTATGAGGGAGCTCTAAAGAGCCCCTCTGCAGTCTACATTTACCTACTCTTACAAATGTACCCTCTGTAGAGTTATACTGGTAGGAACCTCCTGGTTACACCAGCCCACAGGGGATTATTGTGTCCGTCCGTCCGTCGTGCAGGGAGGGGCTGGGTGGGGAGGGAGGGGCTGGGAGGGGAGGGGCTGGGTGGAGGGGTGGGGCTGGGTGGGGAGGGGCTGGTCACCCCGTGGTGCCCTTATAAAACTCAACGTTTAACCTCCTCACGCCGGCTTGTGCCCGCCCTCACAGGCGGGCATATTTGCGGAATACACCACGCCGCCGTTGACCCTGCCCATTGACCGAGCAACCCAACGTTCCTACCAGCTCCCTCCGCAGGAATGTGTCATCGTATAGCTGCCATAATAAAACCAAGAGACAATTGCGTCATCGAGTTTGCGTTGACCAGCCCTCGCTGAGCAGCATTGTGGGAATACCCACACTTTAACCCCACCAGCATGCGCGACCTGCTGAGCAACTGACTGGTGTGTACCCCGTTTCTACAGCTGGGTAGATAGAGAAGTGGAGAGGGGGGTATTTAAGAAGCATGTCCCATTGTTTGAACTGCCATGCCCCAGGAGATCAAACCAGCAACCTCTGGAATGCAAAGTACAGCGTGGTAACAATTACACCACAGCAGCATCCATTGAAAATGAAAGAAATTGATAAATGGTGCCGCAAGAGCTAACACCACTCCCATGTACCAGAAAATGCACACGTGTTCCATAATCGAGCTGTCTTTTGCAAGGCTATTGTGGACAACTCGTGACTAAACATGGCCATTGTAGTGCTTCTGCATTTAGTAATTGCTGTGCACTCAGGAGCAATATCAATAATACAAACTATGGCAAATGGGACAGAAATTATTTAATCATAAAAAGCATAACTGTGCTATATTTAGACATATTTTGCAACACAGTGCTTTTAAAGATAATTTACAGGCCTTTGTCAATTCACTGCTGGATGAAGTCCTCGCCACGCCGTGTCAGTCCTGGGCATTATTTGACCATACTTCACTACGCTGGTCAATGAGAGTTGGTTAAGGCGACTTTAGGATATGAACATTTTCTTAATTGTATTGTTACAGCTTACCCATATTTTGACCATCAGTTGGCACTTAATCATTTTCATGGGCCACATGTAGAATGTTTTGGGCGACGTGTGGCTGCCGTGTGATTAAAGGCTACCCCACTTCCCTCCAGGCCTTCCAGCCATACGCATTAACGGCATGGCTTGAGATTTAAGTGGCAGACCAGTGACACATTTTCTAATTACAACACGGCCATAAGATTGTGCAGATGGTAATAGCGCCTCGGAATGTACCGCTAAACCCTGCTGGGAATGGGTGTTGCGCAAGCAGCCTGCAACTGGGGCCCGTGGCGCCCGCACACATGCTTTGCGGACATCGTTTGAGTGGCATTTGCTCTAAAGCGTCTCATTCGGCCTAATTTCTGGACAAAGAATCACTCTCGTCCTTTGCTTTTTGGTCATCATTAGGTAATGCTATGCCTTATGTATGCATTGCAGAGTTTGACATTTTCTGAGTAGAATGTGATGTTCATAAGCATCTGCATTGGTGTTTACAAACAACCCCTGCTTGCGAGTTACATTCTCGACTGTCATATTGCACGAGCACTTTGATTTGTTGCGTGTATTGAGTTATAAAACCTCCCCTCCACATTCTCCTTTCCACTTCTATTACCCTCCTGCCTCTTTATAAAAATAAAAAAGTGTAAGGCTTCTAAGCTATTGCGAATTTAGACAATTGCTATTTTTTTGTATCGTACGATGCATGTCCTGCATACGTAACGTCGACATGTTTTTTTTTAAAGAAGCACATCACAATGAGGGCTAGTTTATCATGTAGAAATACACACCTACACGATGGTCGTTATTCGTAGCCCAAAGCACGATAGAGGCATGAGGCAATGTTGCTCTGTGTGCGTCTTTATTTCCGGTTTGTCCCGTGACCGAGTGAATGGTTATTGCCACGGTGGTCAAGTGCCGTCATGCCTCCTACGCTAGGTGCACGGTTATTGCCGGGGAGATCTCCGCATCGCCAAATGGAATCCAATGATTTGGGAGACGTGGGTTGGTGAATCACTGACAGGTGTGAGACTTTCAAACCCACTGGGTTGTGAAGTGGCCTGTGGATGCGGGTTTGTAATTACGTCTGGACCCTTGAATGGTATACTCCTGGCAAAATAAAACAAAAATGTATCCAATTGTATTGGTTTCTCCCCCTGCATGCAAAACATTCCTTAAAGTGGAATTGACAACATTTACAAATGCAGGACCCTCTTGAAAAAATATTATTGAGACTTTACGCCTTCCTGGATTAATGAATGGCATTGTAATATTATTTTGAAATAGCTTAATTTCAGCATCTTAATTTGGAATCCAACTAGTTAATGTGACTGAAGGGTTTCAGCACTTCACTATTCAAAGCTCACCTCTAGCCCCTCCCCGCCACACTTTGTGCCATCTCCTCCTGACACGTTGCTTTCACCATGTGGCAGACATGAACCCTGGTTTAATCGTGGATTTAAACATAGGAGATCAGCGGATGCTGGCTCAATGCATCAGACATGAGCTGCCTGGCAACCTTGTACTGTGGGACCTTCACATGTAACATAAACGCTACCTCCTGTGCTGTGGATTTCATCGTATGTCCAAATGAAAGAATGTGTCCTCAGGGGTGTTGACAGAATGAAAGGTGGGGAGTCCAAAGCCATGCATTATGGGTGGTGGCGGCAACTTTAAGAGGATTTTTTTTTACATCGGGGAGATTGACTGCGATTGATTGATTGGTATTTGAACAAGACAGCTAAATCATGGGATAAATTAAATGATTGAAGGACATTTTATTGCGTCCAGAGGAAATGTGCTTATATGAAGTGCATTTTGGGGAAGTAGTTATTGATATTTGAGTTGAGACCAAACATTCATTTAATCAGTGATCCTGTAGCATCATTTCAGGACTAGGCCATGTTGTACTGGTGTTAAAGACAAATTACGTGCTACCAGTAAAGTCACGTATAAAGAGAAAATAATAAATTAAATACTAGCATACGACGTTTCGATTGCAACACAAATCGAAGTATACTAGATTTGTGTTTCTATTTCATTTATACCTGATGATGATTGCTTGTGTTGCAATCGAAACGTCGTATGCTAGTATTTATTTTATTATTTTCTCTTTATACGTGACTTTACCGAAAGAACCAAAGAGTAATTCCTGCAGTCACGAAAGCTCCAAATTAAGTACGTGCTACCATTTTATAACTGATATTTAATTGTAACCAGCATTCTTCTAGAAAATCCACACTGTCAAATATTTCACAATATATTTTTCGGGTTAATCCACTACTACCTGAATTCCTCCCCCGTGCCATGTCAGTCATGGGTTTTGTTTGACCATACTTCACCACGCTGACCAGTACGGGTGTGGTGGTGGTGGTGGTGGAGAGTGGTACACGTTTAGATATCTCTCGTCACTTATGTTGCCATGGCTGAGAATCGAACTTCATGGATCAAAATACACGTACGGCCCCTTTTATATTGTAGGATGGTCTAATGAATTCCAATGTGTTCATAATGACGATTCTATGTTGTGATTGTATTCGTGTTAAATTGTCACTGCCGGTAGGCATCTAATTTCCTCTTGCTTGCAGCACCCAATTTTGCTGAAGTCAAAATATGACTTGTTCCATTCCCTCATTCAACACGGGAGGCCCTGCCACTAATAATAATCAGAGCACCGTGCGATTTGGATTTAATTGATGGACCTGCGTGTTAATGAGTCTGTCTGTTTGCTTTGCCCCCCCCCCCCCGCCTCCTTTAGCGTGACAGCCTGGAGCTGCCCCAGTATTTGCTGTCCCATCTGCCTGATGAAAACTGGGCCAAGAATGGGAAGTGATAAGCACAGGAATTGGTTGGACTGAGCAGTCTGCAACTTTGTAAGCGAGCTGCGCTGTGCAGTCCGCCCTGTACGAGTCGTCATAAGGAAGGAGTGAAGATAAATGTTTATCGGCCAGGGTACTGGATAATTTATCCTGACACTGTAAACGCATATGCATCACTTAGACAATAGCATAGGACTGCCATCTTGCAACCAATAGTTACAGCTCAAAATAACCATGAACCTTGTTGTGGAGAATATAAAAAACAAAATACATTATCTTCGTATATATGTCTATGGGAAAGAATGCACGCAGTCCTCGACTTACGAACACCCCCGCTTATGGACCAGTGTCCATAAAACATTTTTTTTTAAAACTCGAACTTGCAAACTGAACCGCGGAACTTTTATTCAGTGGAGCGATCCTCCACAATGGTAATGAGTCAGCCTCGCGCTGGGAGTGTGGATGTGTGTGCATGTTTGTGCACACCGCACGCACGTGTGTGTGAAAGTGAATGTATGTGATGCTCACAACAACGAGCGGAGCGCCGGGTGGCTAAAGCACAGCAAGTTGGCACAGTAGGGGGCACAGTAGGGGGCACAGGTGGTGCATCAGCCACTCATCTCAGTCAGTCGACCCGTGGCACCTGCTGGGTCTGCCCCGTGACCTCCTGCCAGCAGGCGTTCGACACTTCACGTGGCCTCAAGGTGCACATGGCCTGGCACAAGCGTCGTGGTAACGTCACCGCCACTTAGTCGCGAATGGCGGTTGTTGTTATTAAGGTTTTACGGGGGATCTTGTATGTGAAAGTGGGGAGCGGTAGTGTAGCAGGTAACACGCTGCGCCACAAACCCGGCGACCGGGGTTTGATTCCTGCTCACGGCCAACACCAGTGACGATTATCTGAACCGGTCCTGAACCTTGTGATGTTTTTTTTATTCATGTGACTTCATTTATTTTTTTATTTACACTTATGTTTTTTCATGCAAATGTACAATATTATTATGTGTTGAACAATGCTTCCCTTTTTTGTTGAACACATTTCACAACACAGACTGGGCATTTAAATACAGTACAGGCAATCCTCGGGTTACAAACCTAATTCGTTCCTGAGACCCGTTCGTAAGTCCAACGAGTTCATATTCGAACGGTTCGTAAGTCCGGAACACAATAATTGCACTATTTAAATGCCCATACGGTCAATGTTATGAAATGTCTTCTTGGTTCTTTCGGTAAAGTCACGTAGAAGGGAAGTAATAAAATAATAAAAATAAAACATAATAAAATCATTCTCACGACATTTCGGCCACAACGCACAAGCAGCCGTCCTCAGGTGAAGACCAGATCTGTCGGGGAGACAGCGTCTGAATGAACACAGCCTCTATGAATATACCAACAGCTCTCGGCAGTTTCTGAAGAAGCACATTGGCGGCCCTCTTGTCTTCAATCACCATCAAAATAGATTTGAGCAAATGTGACCGTGTGACAGGCAGCAGTGATACAGATAGACATTTGTGGATCGAGCGGCTAAAGTACAAGTTGGCACAGTGGGCAGCACAGGTGATACATCTGCCATTCTTCCCAGTCGGTCAACCCTGAACACCGGAGTCTGTCCCGTGACCTGTCAGCAAGTCTTCGACACTTCAAATGGCCTCAAAGTGCACCTACCCTGCAACATGCATCGTGTTGATGTCATCGCCACTTAGTGGCGAATGATAGCTAGTTATTGCGTTGTGTGTCTACGTATGTTTGTTGAACTTCTTTCGCACCGTACGTAGCCAACCGTGTATGTGTCTATCCGTCTCTTGCTTACACGGAGATACAGAGACAGATATTTCTTTGAAATACCGTTGGCATTTAACTCCTGAAGTATAGAATAGACAAAACAACCGTGCGCTAAAAGCTGTAAGTCGGATGTTTTTTCATCTCAAATGTCAAGGTACTATTAACATTTTTTGGAGGTGGCATTAGCCAGAATTGTTAGCCAGATTGTGATGTCAAAATTATTTGTTGATTTTAAATGGTTCCTTTACCATTTAGTTTCTCGGATGAGCTCATGAAACACAAAACATTTATCAGATTGAGTGAATAACAAAGTATATTTTTCCTTAATTGTATTTCAATTGCGCTATCAGTGTGATGCCATAATATTAAAACGTTTGTGTTTGGGAAGCCTAAGGGGAGAAAATACTTCAACCAAATATTTTTTTCTCAAGATGTATCAGATTTGGTCCAGTTTAACTGTTAGATATCCATCTTGGTTTCTCTGTAGAATGTTTGTAATTTTATAGGTGTAATCCCCACCTCTCAGATTGTTATCGTAGGCTTTTGTAGCCACTAAATAATACATTATTTTTGGGGTTCGACCACGTGGTAGTTTTATGCCAAAATTATTGGCAATAACCCTCCACAAACTGACAAGATTGTCAGATTTACAAACACATGTCTGCATGCTAATGTATTCATCAAATTCTGACCAATAAAGTGAATTTGTGGCTTCAGACTTTTCACGACTTAATTGACCATAAACACACACAGTAATTTCCTTACAGTTGGGACGTTTTAACATCAAATCTTGATGAAGTTATGGCGCATGCTAATTATATCATGCTAGACATAAGGGTCCTCGAACTGTATAAATCAATATATTGCTTTTTTTTACATTCGTTTGAAAATGTATATGTGAAGTACTCGTAAACATTTTGTGAGCAGAGTATCATGCGTAATGTTGGCTTTAAACGTTTACAGAAATACAGTACAGGTTTGTCACGCTTAATACACATGCATACGTTCTGCGAACTTTGTTCGGTAAGCAGTTAAGCGATCATCGTTTCTACATTGACTGGTGGTAAAAGCTGATGTTATTTTCAGCCCCAAAATCTTCCACTCCTGAACAACTTTTTTTGTAAACGTGAGAAATACACATGTTATAAAACAACAACACATCAAAATTCAACACCACACATGAAGAACCACAGTGTTTTCAGGGGCCCTGTATTTATATGATTTGAAGGGTTAAGACGTTAGTGGGTTGAGGGAGCAGCAGAGGCCAAGCAAGGTCCGCTGGTTCAAATATCACTAGCCACGGACTTCTGTCTGAGTGGGCAGCTCTGGGCGGACCGCTCCGTACAGCTACTTGGATATAAACACAACCCTCAAAAAACAAGTGCACCACTCAGCATTTTTTTAAAAAGCTTTATTTTTTTCCCCAACCTTGGAGGCTCGAAGGGTGAGCCTCACCACCCGTTTCATTTTCTTCCATCCGGAACCCCCAGAGGCGATTTGCAAAAACCCCTCAGGCCCAGGGGCGGCGACTCGAGCATGACCTCGTGGCTAGGCCAAGGAGAATTGTCCCCTCCGTATCTCCGGGCGTTAGAGGTGCCCCTGGGTATAAAGCCAAAGGCTTCATCTCCGCCGGCCACTACGATCAAGTCGAGACCGGCTACCCGAGTGGGAAGAACACGTGGGCTCCTCGCAGTGCCGGATGAAGCTAGTGCGGGGCCTGTAGCATGATGTTATAAAGGGGCCCTAAATAAAAAAAACATTAAAACACATGTTTAATTTGAATAGTAAAATAATATTTTTTTTCATTTGCTATACAGCCAGATAATACGACAAATCGCTAACCTTAAACACCCAGTCCATAAAAGTTGAAGGCGGTATAGTACTATAGCAATAGAGCAAGTGCAGAATCACTGAACCGGAATAGATAGCTTGAAAGCATTTAGCGCGGAGCCCTTAGCATATGTAGCTGCTACTTTTGCTACGACGATAATCGGGCACTGGCTCCTCGACGGAAAGGTTGAAAGGAGGTTTGCGGGGAGGAAAGAGGTAGCAATTCCATCCGGACTAACGCTCGAAAAGCGGAACAATGCGACGAAGACCTACGATGCGAGCCTGTTGGAGCTCGGAAGAGGCGCACGACAAAACGTGGACGCCCTGGGACGGAAATGCCGAGTGATGGCGAGTGGTCTCCCGAAAGGTTCATATTCTTAGGTTTATTCGGTAAAGTCACGTAGGTAAAAAATTAAAATTAATATACAGCTATCGTGCTGTGACTGTTCCACCTGAAGACGGAAGCTTGTGTTGCCTCCGAAACGTCGTGATTTTTATTTTATTTTTATTTTACTTTTATTAATTTTAATTTTTTTACCTACGTGACTTTACCGAAAAAACCTAAGAATATGAATCCTTGCAGTCACGAAAGCTTCACATCTAGAATCCCGAAAGGTTGTTGGGGAGGGCAACGCTCCCCAGGTCGCGCCCTATCCGACATCCACGCGCATCTACCAGTTACCCCGAAAATTGCGGACTCCCCACTCCCAGTGTCTCCCTCCACCCCCCCGACGTCGATCGGGTCTCGGCTCGCCAAGCGATCATTTTTGCTCGTTTTGGGGAGAGAGAGAAAAAAAAATGTGGGTCTGAATTAACGCGAATTACGGTCGAAAGAGCGCTCGCTAAGCGAGACGAGGCTGTACGTCGTTGAATATCTTGACGAGCTGGACGCTGAGGTATAGGCGAATATGTGAACATCTGCACAGAATGACATTACACCAAGCATTGGTCTGGGCCGACGTGTGCCGGTCAGATTTGCGACGTCATATGCCAGCTCACCTTTTTGGCTGTTCTATTGGCTATTGACTATTGGCTATGTTTTTAAAATGTATACAAAAAATCGTGCGTCATTGGCATGCGTTTCCAGGCTCCAAAATAGACTTTGCTTGTTAGTAGTACACCCCATTGAAGCTTACGTATAAGTAAATTAATTTACAGGTTTTGTTTACATCGTTGACTTACTTATTGCTCATATCCCATTCAGCTGTGACCAGAATAATTAGATAGATCACCAGTTATATTGCGGGGGGGGGAGGGGTGTTCCCCCTTCGCATAGCTGCGCTCACTAATGTTTTATGAATTCCTTCCCATTTAAACATGCGGATTGTGTGAGGGCGGCTTCCCATACAGCAATTCTTTTAAGTATGTTGGTAAAGTACTTGGTCAGATACATTAGAAAGTAGTTTGGGCATTGGTTTTCAATGCAATAGCTCTCCTACGATGACCAATAATTATATCACCATTAATCGTAATCAATCTAGATTTGAAGCTATCGTGACTGCAGGAATCCATACTCTTTGGTTCTTTCGGTAAAGTCACGTAGGTAGAAAAATAATCTCAAATAAATTTTTCTAATCGTAATCATTATACAGGCTTTTGTCAATCTTATTAATAATGTTATGGATGAAACCCCTTCCCTCATGCTGTCTCGGCCATGGGGGGTTGCCGTTTGACCATACTTCACCATGGTGGTCTGTACGGTTTGTTGAAGGTGGTGGGGGGTGGGGGGAATGTGCCGACCCATGACTGTTTCTGATGTGACTCCCCACTGATAGCCATGGTCAGGAGTTGAAGTCAGATTGCCTCGTCCGTGCCCCCATGTGCTAACTGACCACTGTGCCACTCACCCCCCACACTTGTCTTCATAAAAATAAGCAGTTAAATAGTGCAGGGGAAAAAAAATATCCACAAACAGTAATCTACACGCCACACTCAATTATTATAACAATGTGAGGTAGTAGCATGATGTGAAAACGTTCAGAATATATGTATATTTTTTAAAGCGTGAATGTTGTAGGTGTGATTCATATATGTCGCCGCCGCTGCCTGTCTCTGACACTGAGGGAAGGAGAGCAACACAAAAAAACGGAGCACTTTGTATGCAGGGCAGACACATTCCGTGTGCCTCCTTAATTCCCCCCCCCCCTCCTCTCTCGCCAGCAGTGGCTAGGATAGCTGCAGCTCTACACCAGCACACATGCCACATTACCGAAGATTTACTGGTGTTCCTTGGCCGGCATTACTGCCATTAATGCGTAAACCAGAGATGTCTTCTGGCTGGGATGAATGGCTGTGGAATGCGAGATTACGGGACTGCAGGTGTTTTTTGTCACCGTGGTCATTGGAATTGCACTGAAATAATTGCAATGTTTTTTGTTTTTGTTCTAAAGGCCATCGCAATTAATGCACCAGTTTTTATTTCTGGGACGTATATTTTTTTTACTGCAAATGCACTAGAGGCTGTTTTGAATGCTTGATGATGGGGGTTCATGCATTAAATGTGAGATTATTGTGTGCAAAGGAGGCCCTCTTTGCCATGAGACATGATATTTAAAAATGCCATAAAATGCACCAATGAAAACCATATGACCGTAGAAGAATTGTTCTAATTGAAGTTGACCCCCTGTATCGCATATATTTAAATCATAATAAAATGAAAACAAATTAATTCGATGTGAAAAGCCACTGGATTACGTTGCTGCCTGTTTGAAGATTAATTTTTTTTTCGGGGCAAGCACTGTTAATTTTGTGATGGGGCTTGGTGGAAGGCATCACACTCACCTACACTAGCGGCTGCTGGCGTCTGCTGCCGTGTTCCCTTGAGGGACAGGGTGCCGTGATGCATCGGGAGCACCCAAGCAGCACAAATTAATCTCTGAAATGTATTGAACGGTGGCGCTTAATATAGAAAACAGGCCAGACTTCACATTTGTCAATTTCCAGCCTCACGGAGATGTGGAACTGTAGTCCCTCTGTAACTTGGAAGTGGTTTTGTTTACGTACGTAAGGCATCACTATTACTTATCAAGGTAATTATTTACCGGAGAGCATTTGAAAATTGGATCATAAATTATGTGCACACTCAGTCATTGTCCTTGTATACTCTGTAACATTTACATCTATATACTTTTGCGATGTCGAGGATCTGTTGGTTGAGGGGTCACGCATGACGACTTTGTTTTTTTTTTAAATAAGCTGCTTTCCATTGGTCATTCATTTTGCATTACGGCTTTACCTTAACATATTATTCCCCAGACGATTTTTTTTCTGCTTTAGCGAATGGTGTCAGTGTTCAAAGGTGGATCACGAGAGGGGAGCGGATTTAACCGGGCAAACTTCTATGCGGGGGTACATGGTGCATTTCGCGGTTCATGCCCGTGCCCTGTGCAGCTCTACACTACAGGCTGCTACTGCTGCAGACACACACGATTCATGCGCTGAGAAACGTGCCGATTATCAAGAGCTGGCTTCAATAAGCCCGCACTTTACCATTATTCCCATCATTAGACGTGGACATTTTCTCAAACTGCACGTGTCTTAGCTGGTGTAATTTGGATAACCGTCTCCTAAAAAAACGGGCACTTCATCTCACCCGTGGAAACATTTTCTATGACGCATTGCCAATCGCTCAGAATATGTTTTTTGTTTCCATCTGTTGCTCCAAAAATTGGAACGAAGATTTTTGCAATCGACCGATTGCTGTGCACCGCGGGGATCCGGGAGACGCCTGCCACCGAGCGAAAAGCACACACCCTTGATGTGTACGCGGTGGTGGTGACAACTCCGCTGGGCAAGCGCTTAGCAACAGGAAGCATTCAAACTTTGTGCACTTATCTTTTGCCTTTTCTCCCTTTTCCAGCGCCCACTTTTCTCGACGCCCGGTTCGTTCTCCCGGTGCGGCATGTGAATGAGAGCGGTGCAAGTTTCTTTAACCCCCCCCCATCTCCCCCGCAACCGGTGTGTCTAACCCGTTTAAAGTTCACCGAACAAATTCCCAGTATGCCCGGTGCTGCATTGTTAAAATGCGACAATAATTTGGAGTTGAATGCATTTATAGACTTTTTTTTATGTTCACACAGCATCGATTGATTTTCTGATGTAAACAGACTCGCAATACACCCATTCGAACCAATCGTTCAAATGCGACTAGTTTCTTTCTGTCGATTTTTTTTGAACGAGGAATGTGGTTTTCACTACTGGAAGGTGATTTGACCTTGAGATGTTTTTTTTTGCAGCGTTCCTTCCTGCTCGTGTTGTTCTGTTTCAGTAATGCAACTCTGCAAGGCACGATTTCATTGCACACTGCGTGTAAGTTGTTTTCCTGTAGGATTATTTTCTCATTGACATTGTCCAACTTGACGATGTCCCACGGCCTCTGGTCTTCCCTCAGTACAGTCTGTTCTGCAATAAAGCGCGTTTTTTATAACGCGAATTAGATATAACGCGATTTGATGTGTTAGGGAACACATGTTTATGTTGCGGATGCGAATTGGATATCGCGCGATCGAGTGGACGGAACTTCGTCGCGCGAGTAGGAATAAGCGGTCTAGATTTGAAGATTTCGTGACTGCAAGGATTCATACTCTTAGGTTTTTTCGGTATAGTCACGTAGGTAAAAAGTATATAATAAAATAATAAAAAATTAAAATCACGACGTTTCGGAGGCAACACAAGTCTCCGTCTGGGCTGTGATGGTCCCACCTGAAGACGGAGACTTGTGTTGCCTCCGAAACGTCGTGATTTAATTTAGTTATTTTCATTTATTATTATTTTATTTTATTATTATTATTATTATTTTTTACCTACGTGACTTTACCGAAAAAATCTAAGAGTAGGAATAAGCGGTCGTGCGGCTGCCTCCACGTAGCGTCGCACAAGGCATCGGGATGCTGCTGGATGCTTCTAGATGCTACCCACGCGCCTCGGTCTTTGTTCCGCCTGTGTTACGCATCCCACGTGTTATCGCGGGCTGTGTGCGTACCCCGATATTTACTTGAACGCGATTTTCCCGTAACGCGGTATTCTTCGCAAGCACGGCTTCCGCGTCATAGGGGAACGAGACTCTGCTGTATGCTGGTTCACTTTTCACATCACCACCCCTTTCCCTCCCCATGTAAATCTTCCTGCCCCTCTGGAAAAAAAAAATCTTGACGTTGTAACAATTTAATCTGTAAATAACAAACACCCGAAAGTAACTTTTAAAAAATCTTGACGTTGCAACAATCTAATCTGTAAATAACAAACACCCAACACGTTTCTCAGTAGCACTGCATTTAGCAAGGAAACACACGAACATTTCGGTTAAATGCCCTTCATAGCACACGAAGAGCCATTGCCCGAAACGTCATTTGTATATTTTTGAATCACTACCTATGAGATCTTCACTCAAAACTGCTCTAGAGGAGTTGTACACCCAGAGCTGCCACTGCAATTTAGTGGCCTAAAATAAAATGTTTCGCTCCGGATGATCTCTGCAAAGTATGACCTGTGTTTTGATTTAGTGTGCCGATCTTAAATGTGCATTGGAAAATGTTGACACTCCGACTGATGCTCCTGCTGTTGTGGAGTGACTCATGCAGCCAGCTATGGCTGCAGGGTTTGGTAGTACATGTTGTTAACGTCGTTTATTGTGAAAATTCGGTCACAGTTCCTATGATCACTGTTTCATTGCTTTTATGGCTTTATTTTGATGATTTTCGAAAAGTTTTTTGGTTTGGCCATGTTTGTTTGTTGTAGTACGGAGTTAGACTGATGGCCTTAATCTAAGTTGTCTTGTGGTTGTTGTTGCATCCCACTGGGATATTTGCACACAGTGTTGGTGTACGGTGCTTTTTCTGCAATATTTTGCCGTCTTTTCTTGGATTTTCTGTTTGCACATAGTCACTTTAAGATGTTTTCTTGTTCATGTTTTTGTTTTTTTGTTTGTTGCGGTTGCACCCGATTCAAGAGCCGAATGGCTCACAGGGCTATACCTAATACATGAACTTGAACTTGTTCCTTTAAAAGCGGTTTTATTGATGAATGTGTTGAGTTTGTGTTACACCAGTGTCAATGCAGTATCACCGGGTGCTTTGATGAAGGCCAGGAGGAGCGTATGAATTTAGACGCTTCTAATTGTCAAACAGCTCACCTGCAAGATTTAAAGAAGCCACCGAAATGACCACAGCTGTTAGTTGAATTAAAACAAAACAATTGAGGCTGTTGTTTGTGTTTAGTTTGTTGTTCCGCCCCAATCCCGCACCTCCGATTAGCACGGTTTGCTAGGTACGGTGCGAAAGAAGTTCAACGTACACCGGTGTGGCGAGCACAAATTAGAAAAACTCGCGTTCGTCAATGAGACTGCTCCGAGGAGGAAAATGTACAGCACAGGTGATTCTAGATTTGAAGCTTTCGTGACTGCAAGGATTTATACTCTTAGGTTTCTTCGGTAAAGTCACGTAGGTAAAATTTGTTTTATTTTATTTATATTATTACTTTTATTAATTTAAATTATATTTTTTACCTACGTGACTTTACCGACGAAACCTAAGAGTATGAGCACAGGTGATGTTTCAGACGATAGTGATAGGTCCTCTTGGTTTTTTCGGTAAAGTCACGTAGAAGGGAAGTAATAAAATAATAAAAATAAAACAAAATAATTCTCACGACGTTTCGGCCACAACGCAAGCAGCCGTCATCATAGTGATAGGTTTTTATCCTTTCAACTGGTACAAAAACTGACACCTTTATACAAGGCATCATGTTTGCAATAACCACAACACAAGCAGTCAAATTGCAAACAAAAATTAACAACTCTGATAATGATAATGATATGCACTGTCCTTGAAGTTGATTGGTCCATCTATCACTATATTTTGCCACTGGTAAAGGAGGTCTCATAGTGTTTCAGACGATGTTTCTTTTTCATACCGGAAAAATTATAAACATCACTTGCACTAAAATGGGAGAAAACATTTTCAAATTCATTATTTCGTTCAACGAGGATTCAACTCAAGACGCGCAAGAGGGTCTCATTTTGCGAGAGGAACCTCCCAATCCATGCCATAGGTTTGTTCCCAGTTGCCATACATTATCGGGCCTTTCCATTAGGCAGTGCACATTGCATATATATATGTGTGCCGATTGTTAGACGCGAACGGCTGTGTTACACATGAGCTGGCGTCGCAGAACTGCTGCATTAGATATCGTGTCAGCTGAATGGCATCCACAAGAAATGCATTTGACAAAGTGGACTTTTTTTTCTCCTCTTCATTGGATTGGTTCAAATTGCCGTTTTGTTATTGTATGCGCGCGCGTGCGTGCGCGAGTGTGTTTTTTTGTTGTGTTTTGCGCCGTTGCACAGCAGCATAATTTTCACTCGGTAAGCCTTCCAAAGGCCCCTTTCTATTCCAGCAACTGTTTGATTCCCCGCGTGCTGGCGAGCGGGTCACATCTGCGCTGCGCTGCGGTGTGCTGCTGTGACACGGGGAGGGTGGGTGGGGTTGAACTTCACGGCTTTGGTGCAAATTGCCAGCAGCTAAAAAAACAACAGGGACCGTCTTAGCCATCCTCAAAGCGATTATGCCTTTAACCTTGTTGGACCTTCCTTGGCTTATTGCCAGGGCATACAGTAGCACAAACTCTTAATTTAAACTTTTCAGTCAATGTGAGATTTTTTAAAACAACCGCTCTTCATACTGGTATACCTCGTGTGAATGAAATACTGAAATAGATCGGGCATTAAAAACAAATTTTTTGCTCACGTAATTATCGGCCACGATTTATCCACTGCTGAATGATGAAGCCTGTCGCCAATGTCTAACGGTCTTGTGATACAGAATCTGTCGAGTTCTCCTGCACGCGAGCTGCTTTCGATGACCCATCCGCACAACGGATGTCCTCGCGAGCGTATTCCTCTCTTTCGATGGCCCACGCCATGAGTCACGACCACTAGCCACCGTCCCTCCCTTCCCGTCGTGTGTGTCCTGCCCAAGCCCTCGTCATCTTTCGTAACAGCCAATACAACTTCTCTCACTTGCATACGTTCTCGAATGCATGCGGTCCTCTCCCTGCCGCTCTCGAATTCCGAACATCCATCTCTCTCCACGCTTCTTTTGCAACACCTTCCGGTTTTTAAAACAAAATGTCTTTTGATAGTTGGTTTTTTTACCCTTCTATCTGGCAACAAAACTGACACCTTTTTTACAAGGAGTCATGTTTGCATAGACCACAATACCTGCAGTCGTAATGCAAACAAAAAACACAACTCTGATAATGTATGTGCACTGTCCTTGAAGTTGATTGTTCCACACCCGAGACAGCTTTCCTTAGAGCCTAGTCTCACATGGTGTTGGACCAGATGACGCCAAAAGGCTCACAACTCAAAGACAATGCACCATTGTTTGCATTATGACTGCAGGTATTGTGGTCTAAGCAAACATGACTCCTTCTAAAAAAAGGTGTCAGTTTTGTTGCCAGATAGAAGGGTAAAAAAACAATTATCATATTTTTTACTGCCAAATGAGGTTCCAATGGTGTAAAATGTCTTTTGTCAGTACCCATATTTATAATCCATGTCATATACGATGATATATTCACTGATTGAACACGTAAACAATCGTCTCGATGTAAGCTCAATAGCATGTAAAAGTGCTTTATAATTAACTCGGCATGGACAGTACCATAAGCGGTACGTTAACGTGAACACAAATGCAAATTTGAACGCTTGGGAAAAAAATAGGGTGGCAGATATTAGGAGTTGTCATGGACCCTACTACAGCTGCCGTAGATATGAGTAGTCACGAGTGATAGGGCTGTGGATAGGAGGTATTGCCCTGGAGACTTCAACAACCACACAGCTCGCTGATCCATGATGCTCAGGAGCAGGCAACGTGCAGGGAGATCAGAACCTCAGGTGGCAGCACGGTGGCCCAACAACTTTGTCATTAGAGACCGGACCTGGGAGATGGATGGAGAGTAGCGGCTGCTTATTTGAGACCCCCACATTATCTGAATGCACAGCCAGGGAATTTTACCCTGTGGGTCCGCAAGCAACGATGAATCTTAGGCTGAACTGTTGCGTTTAAACAGCAAGCTAAATATGTGATCCCACGTGAATTTGCCCCGCCTTCGTGTGTTCTCATATTCCTGCATTACAGTCATAATTAGGCTTAATTGGCCTACCGAGACGTTGCATCTCATTTGAAATCATTTGTCAGCACCTCCGTGGAATGTGCTTAGTTTACGTTGAACAATTTGTGGGTAATTTATTTTCTTTTTGGCGAATTTGAGCCGTGGCATAGAACCTTAAGCCATGGTTTTGAAATCCTGCTGGTGTGTTTTTTGTGCGTGTGCAAAATCAGGCTACAGTCGATTACTTCCACCTAATAGGCCCATTATTGTACATTTAAAGCAGGCTTTATTATTAATCTTACGATATCGTGCACTTCAGGTATTTTCCTACATGCTTGTCTGTGCCAATTAACCGCAATATGAAGGCTTCGGCAGCATGGCTCAGCAATGCTGCGCGGTACAGGCTCAAAACATCATCCTTCATGCGCATTTGCATTAGCTGACTTCTCTAGCCGTACGCCCCAAATCCCCCTCTCCCCCTTAATGAAGTCAACCTGGAAACGGATTTCCACAGTAGTGTCGTCAGTATCATTAAACCCTCCCCAGCAGAGAATGGTGATTTTCCTCAAGCTCGCTTAAGGAAGTCTACGGGCAGGCCTCCTGGTGCTGCATCACAACACCGTCGTGCCGTGAAAGGTTGATTCCGTGTCGCCACGGTGGCTAGGAGATGTCAACTACCTCGCCTGGTATGCAGGAGGTCGTGGGTTCGATCCCAACCCTGACGCCTGCTGCTGTATATTTGGAGTTTGCGTGTCTCTTTCCCCGTAGTCGCGTGGATTTTTCTCCGGGTCCGCCAGTTTTTCTCACCCTCCGCATTTGTTCATGTTTTTGTTTTTTGTTTATTACGGTTGCACCCGATTCAAGAGCCGAATGGCTCCCAGGGCTATACCTAATAAATGAACTTAGAATCGACGTCACGCGTTCAGAGTGTTTGGCTGCTGTGCGTTTCCACACGAGAAGCCGCTTCATTGAGCTGTCATTTGTAGCCAGGACGCTTGTGAAAAGGAGCTGCATAGCTCAGTGAGCCTTGCGTGGTGAAAAAAAAATACTATTTTAGTTCTTAGTATAGCTTCATCACGCTTACGCTTGGGCACCTTGGAGTTCGCATTGATCGCAAATGAGAACCACCTCAAAGGGAACGGCTAAGGCGAAATCCACTGCTTCTTTGTTAATTTGCTTCACATTCTTTGAGTTTTCAAAATCCACAGCTGCTGTGTTACTCCCAGAGTGCCACTTTGGTTGTTATATCGCTACAGTAAAAACATTTACAAATACATACATAGACACACCACCTGCTCAGAACTGAGCTGCACTTGGCATGAAGAAAATTGTAGTTGTAATTCATTACAAATGAGGTTACATTGTTTACAAATGAGGTTACACTGTTTGACTCTTTGAAGGGTTTGTTAATAATGAACCACTCATCAGTAACTGTTATAATGCCAATTTAACACTATTCATCTGGAATCATTCATTAAATTATATTTCAATGAAGGTCCCGTGGTGTATCGCACAGTCTTAAACTATTATTCACTCATATCTCGCCACTATGTCTTTGCTATGAAGAAGAGCCATTGTCCAAAATGTCGTCCATTATATAATTTCATTTTAAGGGCAGCGCTGTTGATGAATGTGTTGAATTTTTGGGGTTTTTGAAATTGAAGGGATCGGTTCCCGCCACGTGAATGTGCAATTCTCATTATTGGCTCAGGACCCACTGGTGCATGATGGGAAGGCGCTGCCACGCGTTCAGGCACGAGGAATTATTGGCCTGTGACTTTTGGATAAAGAGAAGGAAAGAAAAAAAACTCCCAGCTGAGTTACAAAGGGCGCAGATGTGCAACGCTTTTATTTGGACATGTCTAAATGGAAGGCGGCAGCTTTTAGACGAATGTGAAATGATGAGTCCGTCAACTTGCTGAGAAGTGAATCATTTTAGTGGCATTGCTATCCCTACCTCCGTTCACTGAATGACAGCCTGCCAGGGTAAGTGAACCAAAGCCACACAAAAGTCCGCTCTGGGTGGCATTTCGGCGAGGTTACAAGTAAGCCCAAGCTCACGAGGGTGTGTGTACACTTTCAAGGGCTGGTACACAAGGCATTGCATACACATAAGTACGTGTGTTGTGTGTCGAGGGAGGGGAGCGATGGTGCTATTTCACAGTCACAATATTTATACTGGAGGAATCTCATGGGCTTTAAAGCTCTTTCAGAGATGTCAATGTCATTCATAATGCCCAATTTCCCATTAAATGTAGACTGGCAAGGAATAGTTTTTACACGTTAGAGACCCAATGCCGTTTGATGAGCTTGCCAGTAATAATAACAATGCTTCTGCCTTTCTGGTGCGTGCGCATATGACCGACGCATGCTTACTTATGCACATGCATCATTTAAGTGGCACATCTGCACATTAGCATTGGCTGTTGAGAGTATTTTCTTTTAACTAAAATTCACATTAGCTCCTGAATGTATAGTGTGTGTATTGGAGCAAATCATGTTTTCCTTTGAAATTGTAAAATGTGGAGTGACTCGTCTATTGTGGATATGTAGTGGATTAACGCGCGCCAGGTGGGAAATTGTAAACACGTGTGGGTTATGGACAGTGGGGTCGTATCAGGACAAGCGGCCGGAGAGAGACGGCTTGTTAGGTAATTATGGGATGCAGGGCAGTGATTGGCCGGTTGTTGTTTTCAGGGACAAGGTGGCGCCAGTAAGTCTGGGGATGGGAGCAGGTGGCGGCGGGGCCGGCGGGCTCGGGTCCTCGGGGGGGACGCCGGTTAATTAATTGGAAATTAATGAGGAGATATGAGAGATAGAATAGGGTAGCAGTGGAGCAGGAGAAGAAGAAGAGATGTGAGAAAGGATAGGCTAGCAGTGGAACGGGAACAGAGAGAGAGACAGTCGGAGTGAGACATAGACGAGAGGGACAGACAGTCGGAGTGAAACGGAGGAGATGAGAGGGAGAGCGAGACGGTCGAAGCCGAGACGGGCGAAGCAGAGAGGAGAGTCAGGGGAGAAAGAGACGGAGAGAGAGAGGGAGGGAACGGAGCGAGCGAGGCCAGCGGAGTGCGGCGAGCGAGCAGAGAACGCGCTGGAGTCTTGGTTGTGGACTGTTCTAAGTGTTTGATGAAAATAAAGTGACGACGGAAAAATAAGTTGTCAGCGTAAAGTACAGCACTACAGATAGATTAGCCTGTTTTTTTCTTTTCTTGTTGCAGTTTGTTTGATCTATGCGCGCGTTCCCTCCGTTCTCGTGATTTGGCGTGTTCACGTTTGACAATGTGCGCTTGCTTGGCTATCTCATCAACTAACTAGTTTTTTTCCAGTGCTAAATGTTTCACAAAATATTTCGAAATAAAGAACAATGTTTGAATGTCTGCCCCACGTCAATTCACTGCAGGATGAAGGCCTTACCAACGGCGTATCAGTCATGAGGGTTACTTGATGATACTTCACGACGCTGGTCGGTTTCGGTTGGTGAAGGAGGAGCCCTTGAACCGTTTCAAATATCACTCAGATTCATAATCTTTATTTTGACTGCAGGAGGAATCCGATGACCTATTAAGCTATTTTTTCACAGATGTCCAGGAGGGGACACGGTGTCGGAAAGTTACAACAACAATAAAACAGTACAAAAACACCACAAGAATGAAAAGTATAGGGACGGTGAGAAAATCACGAATAGAATACACGTGAACTTGTTTTATTTTAGCAGGCAAAGGCCACTGGAAATTGAACTCGGGTAACCCGGGGGTTCATCGTGCAGTGTGCTAACCACCGTGACCCTCGGTTGCTCCTATTTTCAACAAAACACGAGGAAAGTTCCCAAGAACAACGAAGGAAATTGAATCAGTGTTCACCACGTGATGAATCTCAATCTAAACACCTCGATTCGAATTGAGGAAAAATCCGAATGCAATCAGTGATCCCGTTCTCTTTGGTTCTATCGGTAAAGTCACGTAGGTATAAAATGAAATAAATTAAATCACGACGTTTCGGGCGCAACACAAGCGTCCGTCATCAGGTGGGACACTTCAGCAATTGTTTCTTGCTGTGGTTGTCCCACCTGATGACGAAACGTCGTGATTTAATTTATTTTATTTTATACCTACGTGACTTTACCGAAAGAACCAAAGAGCATGGATCCCTGCAGTCACGAAAACTTCAAATCTAGAATGATCCCGTTGTTTTATTACAGTCGGCCAATGTCAGCCCAGAGCAAGGGCGTCTTAAGCCATTACCAGAAAATCATTTCAAGTGCAAAAACAAATACCCCGAAAATAAGCCACGTGGGTTGTGAAGCCTACATTGTGTTGCACTCTCATGATACGCATTTAGGTCGAATGTTTCCCACATTGGATATAATGCAAACAAATATTGGCTGTGTTCCGCTATGTCACGGAAGCACGTGACGTGTGCACCTTCCCTGCCAGGTCAGCATTCATTAGGTGAGCCGCCCATCCCTGAAGTGATGAGTCCACATTTCTTTCCCAGCAGGATTACAGCTTGTTGCTTTAAATGAGCTCCCTAATGAAAACCCGGATGAATTATTTCAGAGTGTACCCGTCTGTGCTATCCAGTGCTCACGCTGCAGTTAGCGTCCTGCGCTGCAAACCCGGCGACCTAAGTTTCCTTCCGGGCCGTGGCTAACATCGGCGGCAAGTGATATTTGAATTTGTTCTGTGCTCCCCCGTTCATGAACTTGCGCTGACTTGCATTGTGATTACGATATTTAACCCCGAGGAATGATGAAGCCTTAAACCAGCAGTAGGTAGATAAAGGGTATAAATTGTTTTCAATACCAATATTGTAATGAATGAAAACCCAGATGCATCCTTTCAGAATGCACTAATCTGTGGTATGCAGTATTCACACAGCGGCAATTGTAAACAAAGTCAGTTTAGCACTAGGCTTACATTAACCCTGATTGGCTCACAGGTGACGATATCAAATGTATCCCTCTATTTTAAGACCGTAATAGGAGTTCTCCACAACTTTGGCTGTCGCCTGATGATGCTCGTTGCAATTGCTGGTGAAACGTCTTACTCGAATTGTAAATGTATTGGGTTTACTCTCCAACACACCGGTGTGCAAATTTAATAACGAATTGCCACGTTCTGTTTATGTAACAGGCCTTACTAATTAGCTGCCGGGTGGTGGCGGGTTTGACGACACATTTAAATGTATGTGATGTAATTCAAAAACCTCTATTATGGGTCTTAAACAAAGTGTTGCATCCTCTCAATTGTATTGACCGATGTTACAACGGTTCGAATATTTTCACCTTTTTCACCCGTCTTGTATTCATTTTAGTAGTGTATAGTAGTGTATAGTGTAGTGTATAGTGTTGTAGTCTCTCGCCTATAGTAGTAGTGTATAGTAGTGTATAGTGTTGTAATCTATAGCCTATAGAAGAAGTGTATAGTAGTGTATAGTGTAGTGTATAGTGTTGTAGTCTATAGCCGATAGTAGTAGTGTATAGGAGTGTATAGTGTAGTGTATAGTAGTGTCGTGTATAGTAATGTATAGTAGTGTATATTAGTGCAGAGCTAGAGTCTGTCGCCAGGAACACGAAGGTCTGGACTTCCACTACTCAACACGCTTGTCACCAGGACAAAGCGGACTGAGAAACGAACGAACGGACAAAATGTGGGAGCGTTTTTTTCTCTCTCGCGATTTAAGTGCAGCTTATTGCGTGGCCCTCTGTCCAATGTTGAAGCGAATTGTCCGCTAACTTATTTAAAATGCACTACCGTAGTTACTGATGGCGGCACTTCAGGCTGACAATCTGCACAATTTCCAAGAAAGCAATTATCTGGACGAGTGTTTTTGTTTCAGTGGCACACGATAACTTTATGGCAATTTTAGATTCCCACTCGCGTCATTAGCCCTTCAGGAAAATGTAGTTGCGGAAATTAAAAAAGGGGAAAAAATTCGATTTGCGAAAGAATAAATTGGCAAAACAAATGCTGATTAGACTTAATCTAGCAGTGCCGAATTACCACCCCATACGGAATTCACTGCGTAAGGAGCAGTTCTTGCACCGAGCCTTATGTCACCTGATCTTAGTGGGTGGCGAGTCTGCTGTTGCTTGCACACAACCACATTATGGCGAAGACAAGTTATGAGTGAAAAGGTTCGGATTGAAATCTTAAAACAAACACAATCTATTAACCCGGCTGGTTGTTCAATCTCCGGGCACGCGGCAATAAACGAAGCCCGTGGATTCTTGACGGCTGAGCGATGAGTCTCTGGATCGCTTGCTGGTAGTGGGAGGATATTGGCTGTGGGGGGGGGGGGTAAGGGGGCAGCATGGTGGACAGCTGAGCAGGAGATGATGATTAAGAGGCAGCTGGCGATTTGCAAGCTACGTGCCTGATTGATGTGGTCTCTCTGTGTTTCTCAATGAAGGGCACTGCACTCTGTCTAGTCGAAGGCTGCATGCAATTGCATCCAGAGGGCCATCACTCGGTCATTACATTCTAAATTGCTCGCCCAAGTGTCGAGTCTCAGCCTAATTCTGCGATTTTGTGCAATGATATGGCGACTTTTTGTTGTGTTTTTATAATCCGTGAACGTATCACTAACGAATTTCAAAATTGACACCAAATAAAACTTAATACTGCACTTGCAGTCGTGTACAAGCACAAATTACAATTACTCACATTCGTTAAAAACTGCCCTAAAAATATAGATAACAAGCCACGTTTCTGGGAATGATCTTTATTCTCTGGTATAAAGGAGGGATATTGCCGAAAACATATTCTTTGGGTATTTCGGTAAAGTCACGTAGATAGGTTCAAAGAAAATTACAAAATAACAAAAAACTACGACGTTTCGATCGCAACATAAGCGGACTTTACAGAAAGACCCAAAGAATATTAATTCCTGCAGTCACGAAAGCTTTAAGTCAAGATTGCCTGAAACGTCGCGTGTTATATAATTTTCCAGGTTTGGGCAGTGTTAGCGATGAATGTTCAGGATTTTTATTTATTGTCAGGAATGGAATGTTTAGTTTTCTTCGACTTTATGATTACTGATGTTTTCTTCAATGTGTGGTTCTTTTCTGTTTGTGATCTGATGTTAAGTTTATAGTTCCACTTGCATTGGTTAAAGTGATCAATTATGCTTATTCGAAGCCACCCACTTATTTCCAATAGCACAGAAGCTCCGTGTGTTGGTGTTAGCAGTACAAATGTATTCATTAATTACAAATATAAAAACAGCTCAACAAAATGGGTGTCACAATTATCATTGGTACTTCAATGCAGTAATTTGCCTTGAAAATGTCAGTGTGTGAGGCTGTCTGAAAAGCACCAGGGTACGTTTTTTTTGCTATCAGTCTTCCTCCAACATTATTCGCATTCTGTAATTATCTATGGCAGATGCTTCAACCATATTTTAGCCAAGGGCATAATACAAATGTGCCACATCCAATGTGAATGCTATGGAAGAGCTATTTTACGTATATTTCCTGTTTAAATGAAAGGCGGTCTCTTTTTGTTTTGTTGCCTTGCGAATGGTGAGTTTTGGTCGGAGTTGTGCAAAAGTCTTGGGGGGGGGGGTGTTGTTGTTTTGGCCGTCGTAGAGCAGGCATTTGGTTTTGTAGCGAATGTCACAATTAAGGAAGAGCAGTATGAGGAGGTCTTCGACAGCCTGAGAGCGCAACATTCACGGCATTAAAGGGACAAGTTGAACAACGGGTTTTTTTCATTTCTTTTCTCCTTGCAGTATAATATAGCAGCTTTTATCCGGCAGATATTTTATGGACATTTTTTTTTGCGGAAACTCTTTCAAACGACTAATGAGCGTACAGGTCAGTTGCCAGGGTTCCTAATGACCTCTGAAAATGGATTTCCTTTATGTAGACAAAAATATATAAACAGCATTGTGATAATTTAACACGTAGGCTTTCGCGACCAGTATGATAATTGTGATAATGTTTGGCGTAATGCCAGAGGGCTTATTATTTAGCTATTGTTGCGTGCGCAGAGAGGATGTCATTTTACATGCAGCGAGGCATATAATACCACTGTGCATTGATTCAAACTAATGGCATTGTATTCCCCAATATCTGTTTGAATTGCAATCAAAGCGGCCATTCAGCCATGAGAGAAACGCGCGTCCCGAAAACTGAATTTGGGTAGAAAACAATAACTACAAAACAAAAAAGGGCAACGCGAAAGAGAAGGGCATCCCTTTCGTACAGATTGCAATGTGCATCGCAAGAATTTATTTGTAAACGCGATTGTGCTGGAGTCTTGCGGTGTGACACCTTCAGATGAGTAAAAAATATCACTTTAATCAAGCTGCGTACACGACAAACCCAGAAACCGGCTGAGTGAGCTCGCGCTAAAAAAAATTGACTCGTAAATCTCTCTCGCACACTTCGTGGGTGTGAACAAGACTCGGGGATTTGTATTGCGCGAGTTTTTTTTTGCACGCAATCTGCATTTTTCCCCGCGGTAAATGTTGGATGTAGCGTTTGAATCAGAGACCGATGCCTGTTTACACGTACAATTTTAAGAGCGTGAATATCGCAATAAAATTATTTCACAGTAATAGCTTTGAATTTTGATTTAAAGCTTTCGTGACTGCAGGGATTCATATTCTTGGTTCTTTCGGTAAAGTCACGTAGAAGGGAAACAATAAAATAATAAAAATTTAAAACAAGAAAATTCTCACGACGTTTCGACTGCAACATTTTCCTGCTGTGTTTTTCACACCTGATGATGATTGCTTGTGTTGCAGTCGAAACGCCGTGAGAATTGTATTGTTTTATATTTTTATTATTTTATTGTTTCCCTTATACGTGACCTTACCGAAAGAACCAAGAATAGTAATAGCTTTCTTCTTTTGCCCACATTTTTTTTTACAAAAGTGGGTATTTTATTTATGCATTCCAAAAGCGGCTTGAAATGCACTTTTACTTTTTATTTCATGGAAGCTTATTAAAACTGTCTCTTTACTATATAGATTTTGAAAAAATCTATTTCCTGTTTTTTGGGGGAATCATTTGTACTTTTTGTCATGGCATCGCTCAATGAAAGTTATTAAATTCTGGTATGCTAACTTTTAAAAACGCTCTACTACAAATGTAGGGTCCTTCAAGCAACGGAACAAAAATAAACGTTGATTATTGTTTATACTTATTGGCTTGCATTATCACAATAGCCCCATCGTTGAGATGCAAAAGAGTACAACTTACTAAGTCATTTCCAAATCCGACATCGTTACTTTTTTCTAAATTTTATGGTTCGTACCTTTACTTCTCAATTTAGATTTTGCACAAAATATTTTCACGTCGCTGTGATTAACTTTGGAAAATTTTCGTCTCCTCTTTTGTATTTGGTCACTTTCATCATGCGATCAAAATATGGCCATTCTAATTTTGCAACAACAACTTATACAAACAAAAAAACATCTCATCGCTTTAAAACATAGTTTTTACTTAGGCTTTGGATTCAAGAGAGCTTGGATGAAAGCATCAATTTATACCGAGTGAAATGTATTTTTATAGTCCACAACGGCTGCGTATAATGGCATGTGATATTCAATAGTCTTATACAGAATATGATTGATAGTATGTCTGCAATTGATGTTGAATACATCTTTTTCTCAACCCGTCTTGTCGATGTGCTTGGGTGGCCTCTACATTTCCTGTTATTCTGTCCCTAATGATCTCCGTGAACAGTTTATATACGTGTGATAAGAGGATAATAATGGGTCTGATTTCATTGCAGAGGTGGAGCAATGAAATCAGCTCATGTGCTCGAGATTGATGGTGAGTTCCATCGCGATACCATAAGCGATGGTGACAGCATGGGGACACCTCCACCCAGCAGTTGATAGTTGGATGATGATGATGATGAGAGGTACACAATAAATTGAAGAAATTGATTTTTGTTCATGGAGTCTTGCTCTTTCAAAATCTCACAAAACCACATTTAAGGATCTTTATAATTTTCCTAATTCCCGTTGCCCACAGCTATCCAATCTAGCACTTCTCCTTCCTGTTCTTTTCTCAGCTTAGTTCTCTCTTTGTTCCCTGTCGTCCTGTACCCATGCCCATGTAGAGCAGCAAGCGATTGTAAGTTTTAATCAGCTACATCCTTATATTTTAGGGTCCTCTTGATATGATACATTTTATTTAGAAATTGTCTAAATGCCACAGCATCTGCATCTCAATGCGTTGTGGAAGGCAATGATAGAATCATAAAGGGTCCACTGAATCACATTTTAATAAAAGAGGGAACTCGCGTATAATGGTAAAGGTGCAGCCCTGCAATTATTTTCTCACGTAACTGCTGCTGGAAGGACCTCTACTCAATGAAGATCTAAACAGTATTTTGACCTACTCTTCTATATACCGGCCTAGAAATCTTGGACAAAGTGGGTGCATCCATATTTTACCCCACCACACACACAACATGCCCATCGATTACCCATTCTTATTGCTGGATGGACAGAGATGATGGGATTTAGGAAACGCGTGCATTGTTTCAACTGGCAACCTCTGGATAAGCAAATGAAAACACAAGTTCGCAAATTGAAAAATAGGAACGACACAGCACCCCACATAATCCAACTCAAACACGACAATTCTTAAACACAACCATTCTGCAAAACATCCTTGAGGCCTAGTTAAGGCTTTTGTGTGAACATTAATGATTACTCAAAATAGTATTATTCATTATTCAAAGGCCCTTCTGGTATTTGGTGAGGTTGTGGTCTCTTTTATGTTGTAGCAAACTGTCTTCCAGGATATAGTCATTACTGAGCAAAGGTCTATTATAAAATCAAAACCCTCTTGCAGACATCTAAGACAATTGTACTGGCAGGAAATGACAAACCAAAATAATTATCCCTGTGTCCCATTCAATGAATCTCTGTTTCTCGCTTTTGCATAGAGTATGGATGAATTTCCTAGCCATTTCATGCAACACACAATAGCCCAGAGGCAGGGCTTGGGTTTCGCCCAATACTCACCGAGCCAACATCCATAAACTGTGTGTGTGCTTTGTTTTTGCATAGAACCACAAACCCCTTAAAACGTCTTCATAAATTACGTATGAAGCTTCACGGAAGGACATGTACAGTACTTTATTTTCCACCCGGCAAAGAAATATGGCTATTATTGCCGGAAAAATGTGAATTATTTAAAGGTTAAGGTAGCGTGCAATTACTGCAATGCATGAATATACCATTTATCGAGATTCTCATTTCGTGTCATTGCTCAATGTCATATCACTTTTCAGGGTGCATTAACATCGTCATAGAACCAACATTATTCTTCACCCAAAACTAAATGAAAAAGTTGTGATTTTATTTTCATGTAATGTGGTTATGATGCACACAATGGGAATATTTTTTTTCATCAAGAATGTTTTTCTCCATATTTTTCATTTCTCGCTCGATAATTTAACAACAAAAAATACTTCTCTTGAAAGCGATGGAAGTTGTATGATGCTTATCTATTTTCTACATTGTTATACAAAAAATGAAGTTGACAAATATTTAGCTTTTTAGGAAAAAGAAAAGTTGTTCATACATTTTGGTACACCAAAAAATTCTCATATATATAAAACGTTTTCATGACAAATTTATCAAAGTGTAATTTTTTTGTTAAAATTTAAACTAAGCATTTATTTTATTTTTTTAATTTAAAAAACGACTTTTATGCTCTATTCTTTGGGTCTTTCGGTAAAGTCACATATATAGGTAAAAAAAAATTCCTGTAGTCACGAAAGCTTTAAGTCAAGATTGACTTTTATGCTTTTTATTTTCATATCTATTGGTTTTATGAAGTTTTTTAACAGAAATTAGATGACAAATTTGTCATATTTGATAGGAAAAACATATTTACCCTTGAATGAACCATTTCATTTTGTGTTTAATGTTCGAAGTTTTCATTAACAATAAAATTAAGACATTTTTCCAAAACTGGCAAAGTTAGCATCATTATTACGTATATTGTTAAAGACGAACACTTTATTCACCTTATATGTGTTTTGCCAATTGAACAAAACTAAAATGATGAATTTCCTTTCACATTTTGCTAAATACTGCCTTTTCAATTGCAACTTACACATTTGCAATGAATTCCAATAGTTTATTGCTCAATATTCACCAATGTTATTGTCGTTTTCTTCGCCGTTGGCATGTGGGCAAATGTACTGGCACTATCGTCTCACAGCTACGGATGCGCTTGGAGGGATCGTGGTGTGAGATGGGATAATGAATGGGCTGCGGCTGGAGTTGGTCTCATAGGCCAGGCTCTGGGGAGATAGATTGGGGGTGGGGGGGGTTGTAGTGGGAGCGTAGCTCTAAGGGATGTGATCAGGGTGAGCCGAGGTGTGTTTGAGGGATGAGATAGAATATGAACATTGATTGGGGTTTGGAGTGTGAGGGAGCAAAGGGAGAACATTTTGGTGGAAGAGAAAAAAAACAGCCGAAAAAACTGCGCCTTGGCAATTTGTCCCCATTGTTCACAATGGAATCATCGGCATTTTTTCTGCCAAAACAAAAACTGGTCGAAAAGGGACATTTCAGAGGACGTCCATTGCTCCCATAATGGTTCGTTTTTCTGGGAAAAGGATGATGAGGTAAGAGCAATGAGTGGAGATGTGTGAATGCAATAGAATGTGATTCAACGACTCTCCAAAACTGTGATAGCACGTAGGGACATTCTGGAAGCGAACGAGAGATGCCAGCTCACACCCTCTGGGATTTTTTTTCCCCTCCTGCATACAATGCTGCCTTCCCAGTCCCAGCTACCATAAGCGGGCATTTATTTGACAAAACCTCTCAGAGGCACTTTCACCACCATTGCTCGTTACATTGAGCTAAGCTCGCCGCTTTGTGTACCTTGTGTGGTGTTCTTGCAGGCCCATAATAAATGAATGCCAACACCTCAAAACTTTCACTTTTTGCCGAGAGCTGTGTGTGTGGAATGTCTGAGTATACAATTAGGAGGATATACCAACCTTAGAGTCTGTGATTTCGTCCGGAGTCCTTCAGCAGAGCCTCATGTTATTTGAGCAACATCCCTGCAAGGAGTGCATCATACTCATCGCTGCTGCATGTTGGAATTGTACTCATTCAGCTTGCTTTATTAGGTTTGCATAGCTCGTGATTTTTTTACGCTTTCCAACCAAGGTTGAAAGCTGTAATGTGCAGGCTCTGCTTGTGTTTCTTCAACTTCGGGGCATGAAAACTCACATAAAGAAGATCTAATATGGACGAATTGTATATTTTTTATTGATGCTTTTAAGAACTTGAGATTTTGAAAACTGGCCACATTGGTCGAACGGTTGCCCAAAGGTTGCAGATGAAAATCCTGCGCTATAATATATTCTCAACACCAACGCAAAAAGGAAAAAGTAGGAAAATGTCACATAACCATGCATATGCATAATTGTTTACTTTGCGGGAACATACTGTACGGCATATACACGCACATTACTTTCTGTGCAGTAAACCATTTGCGAGCTCTACACATTTGTAAAATGTAATTTTCTCGGCTGTGGAAAATGGAAAAAAAAGTCGATATTCATACCGACACGCTACGCTATGACCTCTTTCCTCAATGCAGTACCACCAGTTCTTTTTTTTTATTAACACTTAGATTCATTCCATTGCAATTCGTAAAGAGGAAATTGTATCGGTCCCTGTGAGAGGCGCACCTGCTGAAGCAGAGAGCGGCAGCATCGCACGCGTGCCGACTGCTGTGGCAAGTGAATCCCTCATAATCAACGATTTTTGGGTTTAGATCGCGTTATTTATAAATGTGTCGTAACCCTCCACCACCCGACACGGCCAATCAGTAAAAAAGTGTCACGTTGACAAAAGACAAATAGTTCACTGCTTTAGCCCACCGGTGTGTTGAAGCGTGAAACCACAACATTTACAATTTTTGAGTACGACGTTTCGCTGGTAATTGCATCCAGCATCATCGGGCAATTCGCCAGAATGGTGAATCCCTGCTCAGACAATTTCCCCCAAGTCTTGCTCTCAATTAGCAACAGTGCCTCGGCACCAAAGGCTGGTGGACACGTGGTTGGAGATTAACCCCGATCAAATCTGTGGGAAAGCACCTGATGACGGACCCTTTATTTTGGTGATTTCGAAAAGTGTATTGGTTTAGCCATGTTTGTTTGTTGTAGTACAGAGTTAGACTGATGGCCCTAATCTAAGTTGTCTTGTGGTTGTTGTTGGTTGTTAGACTTGCATCCCACTGGGATTTTTGCACACAGCGTTGGTGTACGGTGTTTTTTCTGCAATATTTTGCTGTCTTTTCTTGGATTTTCTGTTTGCACTCAGTCCCATATTCACTTTAAGATATTTTTTTGTTCATGTTTTTTTTGTTGCGGTTGCACCCGATTCAGGAGCCGAATGGCTCACAGGGCTATACCTAATAAGTGAACTTGAACTTGTGTTGCGCCCGAAACGTCGTGATTTATTTTATTTTCTACCTACGTGACTTTACCAAAAGAACCAAAGAGTATGGATTCCTGCAGTCTCGAAAGCTTCATATCAACATCTGTAAATGATGAGAGAGGGAGAGAAACAAAAAAACCCATCGTAACAATGATAGAGCAGGATGGAAAACATTGAGCATTGGTGACTGCTGTGCTGATGAGTGCTAATGCGGGTGAAGCCAGTCCACAGTTTGTCTATCGCTGCATCATTGCGGTAGTCAGTTGGTCGTATTTGTTGACATTCGTTTTGATGGTGACCGAAAACAAGAGACCCATAATGCACTGCTTCAGGAAATTGCTGTTCAATTTTGTGTGTTGTCTGACACTTGTGAATAACACTGCTGCAAGTAGAAATACAATTAAGGCGCCAGACATGCCTTTAGCCATATGGCTTTTAAAAATCACATTACAGCCTTTCTCAGAGCCTCCTTGGAGGAATATATTGAATTTCACTACTGCGGTTTCACAAAATATGTTAAAATGAATGTAAAAAAGTTAAGTGTTACGGATGCAGCCCTGCAATGTCTTGCTCCTGCCACTGCTGGCAGAAGGGCCTTCACTAGAGGGAGTTCTAGTGTCCCTTTAGAGGGTATGTTGGCCTACTCTTCCATGCTGACCAGAAGTCTTGGAAGAGGAATGAGTACCCACACTTTATCGACCACACGCAACATACCCATTGACGAACTGAAGTGTATCTATGCTAATTGGTTTTTTACCCTTTTATCTGGCAACAAACCTGACACCTTTTTTACAAGGAGTCATGTTTACATAGACCACAATTCCTGCAGTCATAATGCAAACAAAAAACATAACTCTGATAATGTGCACTGTCCTTGAAGTTGATTGGTCCACACCCGAGACAGCTTTCCTTAGAGCCTAGTCTCACATGGGTTGGACCAGATGACGCCAAAAGGCGCACAACTCAAAGACAATGTACCATCAGAGTATGAGAGCTCGGGGTAAGCATTTACACCAATGGTGTATCTATGCTGCCGAGTATAAATATATACATCCAAAATACAGATTTTTTTGGGGGGTTAGATCATGCAAATATAAAAAAAAATGTGTCGTTAAACCCGCCACCACCCGACACAGCTAATTAGTAAGGTTTGTCATGTGAACAGAACATGCCAATTCGTTACTAGTACGAATTCGTATAGATTTATACTCGGCAGCATAAATGGATATTGGTCGTGAAAGCCTACGTGTTAAACTGATAAATCTATACAGTATGTATGAAACAACAGGTTAACAAGTTATTAGTATTAGAATAGTTTTTACCATCATCTAGAATATAGTACAATCTCAATATTTCGGCTAATTGGCCTTCTTCAAGGGTCACCTTCAGCTCGACAAAGGGGGTCTCGTGATCACCACGTGCACCGCGCCTCTTGAAATATTGAGTCTTTTTTTAAATCCTTTATAATAAGTTCACTTGCTTGCTTGCTTGCGCGCTTACGACCGTGCAAATCTTTCGGTCGATTTTTTAACCCACTTCCCGTGATCCAATCGAGCTGACATTTTGCACACAGACTCGTTGTGCGTGACAATTTATTTTGTGAATTTTTTTTTCCATAACTTTACACTTTTTAGGAAATTTGTTTTTTATATTTAATTACCAATTGCTTAATGGTGGCAGGCAATCATCTGACCCATAGGTGGCAGCCATCTCAAGCCAGAGGACGAGAGGACTCTAGCCGCCACGCATATAAAGGATTTATAGTGAAAAACTTTGTTTTTAAATCCTTTTTTATACCGAATTCGAAAGAAAAAAAGCCTCTCATTGTTATTTCGGTTGCCGACTCCTGAGTTAGAGAGGTCTTGAAGGTAGTTGGTGAGATGCAATGAGGCATCCGCGTTTGAAAATTTTGAATGCGTCCCAGGAGTTTATGTGAATTGTCTCACTGGAGCTTTCGTTCTCTGGTGCGTTAAAGAGGTATTCAGTGGAATCTAATAGTTGGCCAAATGTAAATGTGGCAGTTTAATTAAACCTGCTGTAATGAATAGAACTGTGAACGTGTTTCCCGGCCTTTCGAAAACAAAAGCCGTGCACACTCAGTGTATCTCTATCCTGCATTCCTGCATTGGTGGACTGGGCTATGCGGAATTCTCTAACTATTGTATCAATCACTTGGTGAATCTGCTTTGGCAATGGTTCACAAACAACAAAACAACTCAACACAACCCCTTGGCTTCTCTGTGTGCTGTTAAAAAAGGATTTGCTTGAAACATCACCTCTTATATAGGTGTTCCCCCCCCCCAACTGTTGTGTGCATGTCGCGTTGTTTACCCAACGCAGGATGGAGAAAGGATAATTACTCGGTTAGGTTTTCACAGTTGTGCTGCGCAGTTCTCTGATGCGTTTTTCAATGTGTACCACGTGTTGTTCGGCACGATGTCCGACGTTTCGATCCGACGTGCTGGGAGCGTCTTCAGGACGAAGAAACGCCCTACGAATCATTTCAGCCCTCGTGCAGACATACGTGGAAGCGGCATTTTGGACGTCGTGGCGAACATCACGTGATACACAACGCAGAGAACACATCGGAGAGGAAACAGAAACAAACCCAGCAACAACAAAAAAAACACACACACACACACCAGGCAGTATTTTACGATGCGAATTGCTGTTGTCGACCATAGAACAATAAAATAACATTTTCATATATATGTATATCAGCATCGTGCCCGGGATTGATGCGCACTGGTAATAATTTCGCTTTTTAAGTAGATCTGTGAAAAATCGCTTGAAATAGCCGTGGACATTTTACCGAGTGGTTCAGCTCCAGGTGATTTGTTTCAAGTCAAAACCGTTATGCAGTCTACTTAAAGTGTATTTCAACTGGGTGTTGTGAATTCAAATGCATGCGTCTATTCTACAGCGATGCTTGGGCAAACATTTGGCTTAGTATTTGGATGGGAGGAACACCGTAGAATCGTAGATAAACCATCACGCGAACTGCGGTCATCATCCTCACAGCGGCTTGTGGCTGGCCATCGAACAAAAACGATGACTGCATCGTGCACTTTATGATGCGCTTCTGTGGCCGTCTGGAATGCTCTTCCATTCGATATTAGGAAGTCACTGTAGCAATGCACTATTCAATCCAGATTGAAAACTAATTTATTTCGAACCGCTTTTTGTGTTTAGTTTGTTATCCTTCCCCCGCACCTCCAATTAGCACGGCTGGCTACGTATGGTGCGAAAGAAGTTCAACACACTGTAGGTGTTGTAGGTGTGGTGTTACAAGGTGTGGCCAGCAGATGGCAATGTTGAGTGTCACCCCATCATATCTGTGGGGTTTTCTCCAGTTTCTCTGGTTTCTTCAGACAAATACTCATTATTGGCATTGGTCAAACTTCCCATTGCAGGAGTCACTTGAATGGGAGTTTTGAGACTCGGTGAGGCTTTTCTGGCTAAATACTTGGCTGATATCTGACCAAGTCCCGGCCTTCCCACATACCCTCTTTACAAACCCTCACTGACCAGTAAAGTGAAGTATGGTCAGACATTGCTCACGACAGACACGGCATGGGGGATGGCTTCATTAAGCAGTGCATTGATAAAGGGCCTTACACTATATTCATACTGCAGTTAGCCTGCAGTGGTACATTGTATAATAATATTTTCTTTTTGAAAAACCACAACCGTTTCCTCCAAAATTACTGCTTGCAAATGATGACTCCACTTTCTGGAAGCTCTCCGCTACCCTCAGCCTTCGAGCTGTTATGTGGATGACAGCATCATTAATTTTTCTCGTGGGGAATTTTGATTTCTCACTGCTGACAAGGGCAGCTATCTGACCAATGCATTCTCATCTGTTAGTATAGCCTACGGCTCGTTTAAGGGCCTCGTATTATGACCATTTGGCTGGCAGTTGAAAGGACAACGTTTTTGGCTGACAGCCTCTTACAAATAACGCATGCCTTGGCCAAAGATTAAATACCAGCGCCGATTCACTGGTACCTAAACATATATATGAAATAAAAAATATTACTTAATTTATGACTGAACAAAGGACAATAATCACGATATGTTTACATGAATAAACCATGGATGCTAGTCACAGCATGTCCATTATTTTCATATTTAAAAACAAGCCGTTTAATGCACGTGCGTGTATTGCTGCCGATTTTCGGCATAATCAGAAACATTCTAAACTCAAACCTAGACACCAACTTTGGGATAATCCAAAGATTTTGTTCCGTTTCTGATTGATTTGAAGACACAAAGTGATGTCACGAATAAGATGCCACTTGCGCCTTTCCCGCTAAAAGGTGGTGTCACGTGGCATCGGCGATGCGACTATTGTTGCTGGCACCAAGACGTTGTACATTATAGCACGTGATGTGAACGTTTTAGGAAATCCGAATATGACGTAGCATTCCGAAATTCCAAAATCTCATTCCAATCAGGAAGCATTATGCGCTGTCGGCGTTCACTTTCCTCCACCGCTCGTGATCTCCCACTGCCTTCACCGCTTCCGCTGTTGTTGTCATTGGATCTCAATGTGCCAAGTCTCTGTCTATGCTCTTACGTCTTTCCCGTCTGCTCCGAAGTCTTCCTCGCGTCTGTCTTACGTGCGTCAGCTCCCATTGTATCAGTTGTCCTGTGGGTAAAGATCCAATGCGGTATCTATCTTTGGGTTGGCGTTTCATTCTTCTCTTGATAATGACTTGAGCTGCCTCTCACTGTATATACTGTCCCGTGTAAATACACATTGTGGCTGAGAATGCGACTGGGAAAAGGAGAAGGCTCAATATCTGGCATCTTGCGCCTAAGAGCCTGAGGCCAAAATCCATTAAAATCAGTTTCTAAAGAAAGGCTGGGCCGGACACAAGCACAAAACAATTGGGAGCTCTGTATCTTCATCCACCTTTTTAGTTATATGTGTTTTTTTTATTTTATCAAAGATTAATGAATGCCCATGCAGCGGTCTAAAAAAAAACATCCATTTGTTCTCTTTAAGGAAATGGGACACTGTGTTATTCTAGAAAACGACTGATGTTCAAGATTCATGAAAAATGTAACCATATGCAAAATGTTCAGTTGTGGACTCCGATAATCATTTGTTTTCTTCCACAGGAAGTAATTACGGTAGCTACTAGTGCCCTGTCAAATGTATTCTGTCTACATCTAACACATCCCGACGTGTGCAACTGTAATATGCTTCGAGACTTCATACATATTATCGCACTATAATACTAAATCTGCTAAATTAGTGTCCAATTTGTTCCCTATTAGAGCCGCAAAAGGGACCTTCCAATTGTACATTGGGGTGTTTACATTAAATCTGCTTTGTCATTGCAATGATATACCCGTGGTGCGTTTTAACATGAATCATTTTTTTTATCGCTACTAAACGTAAATATTTTAATTCAACCAGTCGGGACCTTCATTGTGGTTTGTCACAATTGGTAGTGTGTATGTAATGGTGCACTCTGGTTCTGCCCAAAACACAAACAATCTTGATTTGATGGTGGGCAAGTACAATTGTGATGAGTCCCACATTCATGGAGCGTGTTTACCTCGTGCAAAAAAATGTTTCACACACTTCCATGGATGTTCTCATTTCCCCACGACGTGCACTGCACACGCGGTCGACGCTGAGACCTCTCTTACCATCTCCACGATCCTCTGTGTCTCTTTCACCTCATTCCACCTCGCTCTCCAGCAACCAAAGTCTTCCCTCACTGCGCGAATTTTTCCACCGTTGCGCTGCTCTCCAGCTCTGCCCGGCGTCCCTTCAGCTTGCTCCGTTCGCCTTTCGGCACAGTGTCCGACGTTTTCACTCGGCGTGCCGAGCGGGAGCTTCCTCGCGAGCTAAGACGCGTTGCTGAATAGAGAGACCGATCTCCGTTCCCGACCCAAGTTTGCCAGCACGTTGAAGAGACGCGTCAAGGCCGCCGTGCCGAACGAACGCACGGCGCAGACCCGAAATCACATCGGAGGGCTGCCCGCTCTTCCCCTACAACAATCCTGTCCGCACGACCCTTCTCCTCGATGTGCATCGTTGGGATGTCTCCTCCGCTTTTCCACCCACACTCCCGACTCCCTCCATCACTCCCCTCACTTTTTTTTCAGGTGCAAGACTAAAAATGCTCGTCTCTTCTCAACGACTAATTTTCTCCTCCGCTCCTGAATTGTGATTCGCTTCGCCCTCCTTCCCACCGCGACCACAACTCGTCCTATATTCCTGTAAATAATTGCCCTGCAGTATGTAATTACCCCCTCCTGTGACCTTGATGTTCACGGTTCCGCTCACCCCCCCCCCATCCGCCCCCCCAAACACTTTCCTTAATCTGACCCGTGCCTCCCTCCTCTGCTACAGAGCACGGCTGCGTTATTTCCTTTTTGAACGCGTTGTCAATTCAAATCGTGTCGTGGTTTGCGAACGGCATTGAAACGCCGCGGCTTCGAGATAGAGAACTCGGTGGCCACCGCCAAGACACATTTCTGTATTTCTTTACGACCTGACAAGATTGCTTTTGCGCGGTCAGTCGGGGGCAATGGCAAGCGAGCTTCAACAGCAATTTGATTGTGGCTATGCGGTATTTTTTTTTCTCTCTCTTCAGAATGTGTAATTAGGTTGAGACAGAGGCACTCTCTCTCTCTATGGCGAGCTCGGACTCTTTGGCTGAGACCACAGGTCGCCTGGCAGCAACTGCTGGCGCTGGCGTTATTTTTCGCTGGCGCAGTGGTGTCTGGGCAATTGCGACACAGCCACGGAGAATATTTTCTCAAAAACAACAACCCCCACCACCCCACCGCACCCCCCAGTATTTCTCCGTTCAGGGATGACGGTCGTGGTGTGATGGTTGGATCACTGGAATTCCATACTCTTAGGTTTTTTCGGTTAAGTCAAGTAGGTAAAAAATAAATAATAAATAATAAACATAATATAAATAATAATAGAAATAAAAAAATAAATCACGACGTTTCGGAGGCAACACAAGTCTCCGTCATCAGGTGGGACCGTCACAGCTAAATTTACTGTATCAAGTGGGAATTCCATTGCAGAGGTCACTGGAATTCCATTGCAGAGGTCACTGGATCGAATCTACCAGCAGGGCAGTTGAAATATTTGTGGAAAGTTTTATCAAACCCCCCAATCCCACTGCTCTAGTGCCTCCGTTCACGCAGCAGTGTAAGTTCGCACACCGCAGTTGGTTTATTGGCCGATCGCGTGTGGTGAGGTGAACTGTGGGTAATGCCATCTGTTCCAGGACGTCTGACCAGTGTGGAAGAGTAGGCCAAAACACCCTCCAGAGGGGGGGGGCGGTGTCTCTAAAACTCGCTCTCAGGGAGGCCCTTCTGCCAGCAGTAACATGAGCCGGCCATTGCAGGGCTGCACCTTTGCCTTTATACATTTTTAAAATCGTACAATATGATGCCATATGAAAGTAAGGTGCCACTCGGAATTAAATATTTGTAAATCCTCGAGAGAAGAAATTGAAGAGGGTGTCAACACGTGAGATTGAAGTTTGTTGATTTAAGGACTAGAATACTTAGATGTGGTAATTGGAGTATTCATATTCATGTCATAAATAAAATACGAATCCCGTGCAAGCAATCGTTATTATGGCTGTATTCACAGGGTATTGACACACTTTGGGCAGAGGAAGCAATTTACATTTTTAAATCAAAGCCACATAACAAATACCAAGGTGCGCAATTATAGGAAAAAATACTTTCTTGCAATGTCTGTTCACCTACTTTTAAAATGAAAGATCACGCAAACCAGCATCTGCTCGAGTTGAGTTAGCTGTTCGGGTTTTCCCAGGATCGTCCTCGAGGTGAGTGAGGTAGCTGTCCGAGGATATCTGTAATTCTTTCTGGGACATTGTCTGTTGCGTTTTGTTTCCTACGCGAGTCAACCTGGAGGTGGTGGCACACGCCTCTAATCCAGCACTGTGGAGGGGAGGGCTTGGTGGATTACGGAACGCGTTTTTGTGAAACTCCCTTCCTCTGTGGGTGACGAGGAGGAGCCTTACTCTGGCCAGCCATAAAAATGCAGTTCAGCAAAAATGTGAACTGGTATCTCGTATCTCATCTGTATGGGATACAGCGTTGCCCCCTCGCATGCGGGGGTTTACTTCCGGTGCTCCAGTTTCCTCCCGCACGCAAAGCTATTCATTGCCTGAAAACATCGTAATAGATGGAGGACTGCAGAGCTTGGACAATTGTTAGCGCCGGTCACCGCGTGGCTGTTGCCTTCCTGCTTGGCTGTGGTTCCTCGTGCCTCTTGAGTCGTTCGCTCTGTTCGAGAATGAGCAAATACTGTGCAGCGACGCGTCACAAATTGACATTATTATTAACAATAACAGGTCATAGAAATCAATGTATCAAGGAAATGAAAGCGGTTATACGACCGCCTCTGTAGTGGTGGAGAGATCTGCTTCGTCACTTGCCAACTATTTGTATCAAAGTCGGCAGCGTGTCTTTTTTCTTTCCTCCTGTAAAACCTTTTAACTCTGAAGAGGAATGAGTCGATGTATCTCATTCCCCTGGAAGTCAGTGCACATTTGAAGTCGGTTCTCCCTGGCCGACAAAATGCGAGCTCGTGCTCCCTGCCATCGGGCTATCCCAGCATGACTCTCCCTCTCCTTGGATTCTCCACACGTCTAATCACTGACGATTGCGTTCCTAATACATCTGGCCAAATTCAAGCGCCCTTCCCTCACATCCGATCAATATAGTGGGAATTTAAATCAGCCTTTCAGTTGAGCGTAACTAACAATAGACTCTAACATTTTCTCAGCCCAATAGGGACAGCCATTAAGCCGGTGAGCTGTAAAGTGCCACGATTTTCACGTCCCTGAAATACAGAGGACAAATCCAGATGCTCCATTTCCAGTGTTGAGCAACGGTAATTGTACGCCATGCAAGAGATATTGAAAATTCCTAGATTTGAAGCTTTCGTGACTGCAAGGATTCATACTCTTTGTTTTTTTCGGTAAAGTCACGTAGGTAAAAAAATGAAATTAAAATCAATGAAAATAAAACAATGATTTTAATAAAAATCAAACAATGAGAAAAATAAAACAATGATTTTAATAAAAATAAAACAATGATTTTTATTGTTTATTTTTTATTAATTTTAATTTAATTTTTTTACCTACGTGACTTTACTATTGTAAGGAGGAATAATTCATAAAATAAATAAAAACGAAAGACGTTTACACGGCGCTCTATATCGCTGTGCACGTTATAAATTATGGAAGATCAATACAACATATGCAAGTAATTATAATAGCCATTTTTTTCTGAAGGTCACATCAGAAAACGTGTCATTTCGTCAGGAGACATGTTCGTGATTGCCTTGAATGTGGACAAAGTTCACGTGAGGCTGTGTGTATGTTGGTGTGTGCGTGTTAACCAGTGTTCTTGCATGTCTGTTGCCCTTTCTGTATGTTAACATCACTGATCCACAGTTAAAGTGATTGCACCATAATATTGTTATGCATTCATCATCATCATCATCATAAGCTGTGGTCCATCTATTACTGGGTGAAGGCCTCATCAATTCGCCTCTATCTGGGAACAGTAACCGTGGTAGCAGCCGACGATCGAGTGACTGGAATGAATATCAACCTCCCTGCTTTCCGTAGAATTCCATCGGGTGCGGTGAGATAGCAACTGGGTGTCCCACCATAGATGTAACATCAGTCTTTAATAATAATTCACATTCATAATGACCATTCCATCCTAGGATCCCAATGGGCTTTCGTATCACCGCAATAATGCTTGGGACTTAGCGAAGACTCTGGGCCCGTGCGGCTCGTGACATGTTGCACGCAACACGACGTGATGCCAGCAACACGACGTGATGCGTGCAACACAACGTGATGCCCTACTGGGCGAAAAAAAAAAAAGTTCCATCTGCAAATGGCAAAGTGGTCAGCTTTGGGTACATGTGGTTTTGAATGCGCGTTATCCTAACAGACTAAAATGCTCTTTTTTGTAAATTCAGGATCTAGCCTTTGGGCTCAAAGAGGCAAAACTCAAAGCAGCGTAACTAAACATTACAGAACAATGAGACAGGGGCGCGGGCGAGTGGGGGGGGGGGGCAATGTTGAACATGCTGTGTGATATGTCATCACAAAACTCGCAGATAAAGCAAAATAACTGCCCCCCCCTCCATTTCGACCCCAAGGGGAGTGGGGAGTGCTCTGTTTTGCTTCTCCCCAGCCGAATGCTCAGACTGTGCTTCGGATCTCTTACATGCTTAGAACATCAGTGGCACCGCGTGTGTGTGTGTCTGTGTGTGTGTGCAGCGTTGGAGAGCGGTGGTGTAGCGGTTAGCGCCGCTGCGCTACGAACCCGGCGACCCGAGTTCGATTCCTGCTCACGGCCAACACCGGTAACGATTATCTGAATCGGTCCTGGGCCTCCCCTAGGTCGACCCAGCCTCAAATGATTACCTGGTGCGGTGTGTAAATATCGCCACTGGGGAGGCAAAGGCGGCCGGGCGTGGTACTGGCCACCCACCCCCTCGAGTGCCGTACCGGCCTTCATAGGTGCTCGCTAACAGCACTTGCCCCAACAGTCTGTTAAGGCTACGGGGGGGGAGAGATCATTGTCTTTGTTTGCAGCGTTCAGTGAAGGAAATGGGCCAGGGGGTAGGGAGGGTCAACTTTGGGAGCCGCGTTCTCGCCCTCAAGCCAACCGACTCCCCTCTGTATCAACCTTACAGCGAACCTGCCCCATTCCTACCCTCACTCACCTCCAGCCAGTAATGATGCCAATCTTCTCCGACGACGGCCCCCTGCACATCGCCGCAAATGGACAGATGGGTCGACAGCCAGACAGAAGCGGCAGAAATCCCCCCCCTCCCCCTCGTGGAGTTGAAACAGCCTCCCAGAACAGTCGGCCGGGCAATCAGTGCCTTCGCCAGCGTGACCCCGTAGCAAGCCCTCGAGAGAGAGAGAGTTGTTTGTTGGTTGGGCAAGTTTCTCGCGGAAAACCGGCATGCTCACTCGAGTTGTTTGCGCCTTTGAGAGCGGCTGTCCGTGCACCTGCTCTCGCTTTGAAGTAAGAATCGATGTTCACGCGGAGGGAGCGATTGACGGCAAGCCAGCGAGGCTGGATCCTGTCAAGTTTTGAGTGTCTGGAACAAAAATGCTGAGCCTCATTCATTGCGTAGATGTATGACCAAATCACTGTAAATGTTCCCGATATTGTTAGATCTTGGAAAGATGAACAGGGTTTCATATTCTTGGTTCTTTCGGTAAAGTCACGTAGAAAGGAAATAATATAATAATATTAATATAAAACAATACAAATTATTACGATGTTTCGACTGCAACACAAGCAATCATCATCAGGTGTGAAATCCACAGCAAGAACATTTGAAAAAAGTGGCGGTTTTTCCTAACGTCAGCACCACAGACAGCGATTTGACTTTACCGAAAGAACCAAGAATATGAATCCCTGCAGTCACGAAAGCTTTAAATCAAAAATGAACAGGGTTAATCGAGGTTTAGTCATTTGGATGGGTGACTGCATTGGCTTGCCAAGTGTTTTGTAGGCAATGGGGCTGCGAGGTAACAAAGCTCTCGCAGTACTGGGTGTCACGCCCTCGTAAGAATAGATTTTCTCTGTACACTCCGCTTTCGTCCCCAAATGGCAAAATATTCATCGTTAATAGAGGGGTTTTTAGGGGGGTTAGATCACGTACGTATGAATGTGTCGTTAAACCCGCCACAACGCGACAGCCAATTCGTAGAGTCAATTCGTTACTAGTTCAGCACACCCGGTGTGTGTTGGAGAGTAAACCCACAACAGATATGAAACCCCCCCCAAAAACCCCGTCTATTATGGAAAATATTCGTCGCGACAGCCTACATGTTAAACTGACTCATTCATCGTATTAACCAAACAACCCAATAAAGGCCCTTCTTGAAAAACAATCTCGATGCTCATGCTTTCTCGGGTAAATAAGCTACCATCATTGTTATTAGTATTATTTTGGTTGTGGTTGGTTCTAATATTAGTGTAATGTGCTGTTTGTGAGCGGTAGCGTTGCCACCTCTGAGGCGCGAAAAAAAAACCTTGAACACATCACCGGAATGACACTCCGCAAACACGCGAAGCGGCGGGAATTACGCGCAAACGCATCGTCTTGAGCGGTGCATTATTACGAAACTGACAAAAAAAAAAACAGGACTTTTAATGTCTCGAGAAGACATGCAGATTTCCCAGGACAGCTGCATTCCAAAAAAAAGAGGACATTTTCTAATAATACAGTAGTAGGCCGGGCGACAGCACTTGTGACAGGTTACACTTTTTCCACCTCGTTGCAGCCGTTCCAACACGGCCACTCTGCCACGGGAATGGCATGAGCAGCAGATTCCTGATGCTGCCTCAACACACCTCGTCACACCATCCCCTGTCCTTAATTGTATTATCAGCCCATCTAATTAATTGTATTATCAGCCCATGTAATTCATTATATTATCAGTCCATATAATTAATTGTATTATCAGCCCCTATAATTAATTGTATTATCAGCCCCTATAATTAATTGTATTATCAGCCCCTATAATAAATTGTATTATCAGCCATCTAATTCATTGTATTATCAGCCCATCTTATTAATTGTACTATCAGCCCATCTAATTAATTATCAGCCCCTATAATTAATTGTATTATCAGCCCATCTAATTGTACTATCAGCCCATCTAATTGTACTATCAGCCCATATAATCGTTACATGGGGGAGTTTCGACTGCACTTGGCGCATTGTTACGTGTGCCAACAACAGATGCGTTGAGATAACTTTTTTACATACTAATCCGGAGCCCGTATGGACTCCTTAGTGAAATAAATCATGGTTGAATAATATTTTACATATATAGGAATGGGTATCTTGTAAGAACAAAACGAAGAAAATCACGTGGATTTTTTTTTATTCGGCAAACCTGTTGAAGACCTTTGCGAATTAGCACCGGGTAATAATGGCAGGTGTGTAAGTGGTGTGGCAGCTATATATATATGCGATCTGTGCTGTAGCTGTGAGGGAAGAGCACTATCAGTACGTTTGTACTAATCACAATGTGTCAACTCTGCTGCCCACTCCATGCATTTACAGCTTTCGCGACCAATATTATCCATAGTAGAGGTTTTTTGGGATTATATTGCGTAAATATGAATGCGTCGTTAAACCCGACACAGCCAATTAGTAAGGTTTGTCACATAAACAAAACATGCCAATTCGGTACGAGTACAACGACATGGGTGTGTTGGAGAGTAAACCCAGAACATTTACAATTCGAGTACGACGATTCGCCAGTAATTACAACTGGCATCATCCAGCCGACAGCCAGATTTGTAGATAAATCATCCTATTTCGTTTTTAAATAGCAGGTGATCTGTCAGATTAACGCACGTTAATTCCAGATGTGCATTAACACATCCACGAATTACACGGGTGCTGGTAACCGCTGCAGAGCTACGTTGTCAGCATACTGCAGCGCGCACAATGCGTTGTTGTGCTCAACTATGCTCCAACTTTCGATTTAAAGCTTTCGTGACTGCAGGGATTCATCTTCTTGGTTCTTTCGGTAAAGTCACGTAGAAGGGAAATAATAAAATAATTAAAATTAAACATAATAAAATAATTATCACGACGTTTCGGCCACAACGCAAGCAGACGTCCTCAGGTGAAGAACAGGTCTGTCGGAAAGACAGCGTCTGAAAGAAACACCACCAGGCTTGGAGCGTATATTTAAGCTGGGTTGGAGGGGGAAGAGCGCCTTGACAAAATAATTTGCATATCAATAGGAATTTAGCATATTTATGGGAAATGCAGATATGGGATTAGTCATTACTTGTGGAATGCGTAGGAGGTTTGCGGGAGGTTTCAAAGTCATAATATGCCCGTGCATTATGCAGGATGAGCAGCATCAAAGGGAGGGAGTAGGGTTAGCATTAATAAAGGGAAGGAATGTTAATAGTATGGAGCTGCAGAAACTAAACCACCACCTAAAAAAACTAAAGTCTAAACTACATCAGTATCATCAGTGTACTAAATATACTCTCCAATAAGCTGAGCTACTGTAAGTAAAAACATTACAATGCTCCAACTGACGTGCTTCTCACCTACACCGACCCACGCTGACCAACACGGTGAAGTATGGTCAAACGGCCCCCACAACGTGCTTACGCGTTGGGAGGAACCTCATCCAGCAGTGGATTGACAAGATGGGTGCGCATGGACAAATACAGTGGTGGGGGCGATGCAAACACACTGGGTTAGGGTATGGAATAGAATCTAGTCAACAATTTGTTTTTATTGTAATTTCGGCAAAACATATCACCACTATACAATACACTTCCAGTAAGTGATGCATTTTACAGTGCATTAAAATCTTTCGATATATATACCAATGTATTAAATTATTCCACTCATAATGACATATCATTACAGTTAAATTAAATTCGGACAAAGTATCCATTTATGGCCAATGACCCTACATGTGAGTTTCCATCTTTAAAAAAAAGTTACGTTTTGGCTCTCGACTCCTGATTTTTGTATCTCCTCCTTCGCCTCCCCACAAGCAACTATGAATTAAAAGGCTGCAAAAGTATACACAGGTTTATTCATGAAAATTACATGCATGCTATCGTGTGGCCTTTGCAGATCCCAGCGCGACCCCCATTTTTTCCATTAAAAGTATTTTTTTTTCCGCCTGCTACATTTATAATAAATATATATTTTTAACCAACTGCTTTCCTTTTTCTCCCTCGCAATCACTCTGTCTCGGCAAAAAAATCATGTCATTCAATTTCATGAATACAGCAAATGCAATTTTGTTGTTATATGTATCACAGTACAGTCCTCTTTAACGCGTTTTTTTTTCTTCTGGCCGTACCAAATTCAGTTCCTGCAGATGCTCCCAGCACGTGGAGCAAAACGTCGGACATCGCGCTGAACAAAGCGCAGTATGCAAAATCCAACAACATGACGGAGAGTCGTAAAGCACAACCGTTAACACCTACGCAGGACTAATACGGTCCTCTTTGAAAGTTGATTAGCCATGTTAACTGTAAATAACCTTTTCATTTGCAGCATGTGTCTGTAATTGCGTGTGTATGTAAGTGGGGAGCAGTGGCGTAACGATTAGCACGCTGCGCTTCGAACCCGGAAAGCCGAGTGCAGCTCACGGCCAACACCAGTGACGAGTATCTGAACCGGTCCTGGGCCTCCACTAGGTCGACTCAGCCTTAATTGAGTACCTGCTGCGGTGTGTAAAAACATCGCCGTGGTGTTGGCCACCCACCCCCTCGTGTGCCTTGCTGGCCTTCATAGGTGCTCTCTTACAGCACTTGCCCCAACGGTTTGTAAAGGCTATACGGGTGATCTTTGTCTCTATCTCTGTATGACATTTTGGCCGTTGGACCAAAAACAATGCAGCATTCTATCGTTTCAGCAGAATTGGTTCAACACAAGCAAACTCTGAGCCAGTGTCGACATTCAGTGTCTCCTCAACAGTCAGCTTGCATCAACCAATGGTGGTGAGCTGCCAGATGTGTCATAAATACTTGAAAATGTTTTACGCGATTGGCCCTAATTCCCAATAAAGGCTCTATTGTTCGATAGTGAAGTGAAAAAATAATGGTAGTAATCTGTAGTCTAAAGCGTCTTTCACATCAAGACATCCCAAAGCAATGTACATACAAAAAAAGTACATGTAAAAAAGTGAATGATTAAGACGTAACAAAAACAAATAAAAATTGCACAAACCAAATTAAAAACCACATCAAAGAGTACAGATACCAGTAAAACAAAACTGTTGCTTCCGGCTCTCAGTGTATTTCTTGACAATTATTTCCCCCACAAATGTTTTCCTTAATAATGCGTATATTCACCCGACCATATTGTTATTTGTTGACAGCGTGTGTCACTCACCACGGGACAGGAGGTCAGGTCACTACAATGAGTAGCGGCTTGCCAGTTCACTCCGATACCGGCATTACAAGACGCCTAATGCCGAATCAATAGACCATTTTTATTCACTCGGCTTAGAGAGCACGAGAAGCCACTGTGGTGTAAATGATTTAGCTCACTGGACTCGCAAGTCATCGTGGCCGAGTTCGATTACCAATCAAGGTAGGGTTGCCACCTGCCCAGCGTTTTCCAGGATTGTCTTCTTGTTGACATGCCAGTCATAGGAAATATGTAAGTCTATCAAGAACATTAAAAGTCCTGGTTTCGTCAGTTGCATAACAACAATATAACACTTATCATTTGCCCATTATGAGATATGTTTTCCTATATTATATCCTGTTTATTTGTACCACAGAGGTGGCAACCCTCGGTCAAGGTGCTTCATACTTTAGCCACATTTCTCCATTCAATTTCCTCCACTGTCTTGTGCATTGGGCTCATATAAACTCACGTAGACTAAGGAGGATTTGTGTGATGCTGTACTGTCTCCGGATGAGCATTTGCTTTTCATGCTGCAAGGTCAGAGTTCAAATGCCCCCCCCCCTCAACAGGTCCCATGTTTCCATTGCAAAAGGTAGAAGATCGGCGCTTACCTGGGTAAAAAAATAATACACTATGAGACCTCCTTTACCAGTGGCAAAATATAGTAATAGGTTTTTACCCTTTCAACTGGTACAAAAACTGACACCTTTATACAAGGCATCATGTTTGCAATAACCACAACACAAGCAGTCAAAATGCAAACAAAAAGAAATAACTCTGATGATGATAATGATATGCTAATGATGATGATAATGATAATAAAGATGCCTTGTACAAAGGTGTCAGTTTTTGTACCAGTTGAAAGGGTAAAAACCTATTACTATAAAAAAAAATATTGCAACTTAACAAGAAAACCCGTAATATGTTAGAATTGTTTGGGGTTTCTTTATTTGTTTTGCATGTGGCCAGCAGGGACTGGACTGACACCATTCAATGAATGGGAAGAAAATATCTATCGGACAGAGGGAGCAATAATGGTGTTATGAGTCCTCCCTTGGGACCAGACCCCAAGTCGCACTGGAGCTGGCCCAGTACGCCGCATTATCCCTCTGAGTCACCCAGCCACGACTTACATTTTCCATATCAACGTGAAATCGAATTACTCATTTCAATTCCCTTCCCAGTTTATTCTGCGCGCAATCTTGAGTCCCCCCCCCCCCGCCCCTCGTGATCTCCCGTGACCTCATTTTTAAGGTCGCGACCTCCAGGTCAGGAACCCGTGGCCCACGTTATGAACTTATATTAAAATATTTACCAACATTGACATTTTCCACGTAGCCATATGTACAATAAATAATCCATTGTCCCCGCTCCCCTCATCACCACATACCTGTAATTGTTAATATCATTAATTTTATCGAGTCGCAGGGCTCGAAAGTTAAACAGAATTTAAAATAACGCTTTATTCTTAAACAACTGACCGTTCCAGTTTCGTTGATTCTAACTTTAAGTTGCACAAACAAAAACTCCGTCGAATTGTGCTTCATCTTTGAGAACGTTGTCTTAATGGTCACCAATTCGTTTTCTTTTATTGGCTGATCGACTCTGCCAAAGAAAACTACAATTTTGAAAAGGTTTCGTATCGTTTTCTTCGTCACATTGGAAACCTTGAAATGAACGAATGACCACTCGCTTATCTTGCGGTGGCCACGGCGTACGGGTGGGAGGCAACTACCGAAGCTTTTCGTCATTCACATTCAAAATTAAATTTTACGATGGTACAATCGATGTGCTCTATACACTGTGGTGGCTCATGTTAAAGTGTTCTCGGTGGACTTCGCTGAAATCGCTCTGGGGGGGGGGGGTTGGCACTTTAAATATTAGAGGGTCGGCAAACTCCCGGCTGTCGTTTGTGCGCTGAAGTTTCTGGGCTCGAGATTGATGAAGCTGTGACCACCGAACGGATATCGCGATGCCGAGCCGGTCGCCGGAACATCCGTTGTGTTCCTGTTCTGTAAACGCAGTGCACAACCCAGTGCTGGACTTTGGGGAAAAAAAGACGACGGGAAAGTAATGCAGGATACCGTACGTTTTCCATCTATCACACCACGCGGAATCACGAATCTGTACAGGATCGGAACACCGTTTGAAGTACTGTACGTGTTTGGCGTTCAAATGACATGGAGATGACTGACTGACTGACTGCTACGGCTGATTCTAGAAAAGTGAAGCGTGTATAAAAATGGACACTACCCAAAACACGGGGCATATATTTACACCAGCACAGGGAGAAAAGGTTATACCATTGAAATAGCTGGAAAAAAGGAATTCAAGACCACATTTTCAAAGGTTGAACTTGGGAAAAATGGAGGTTCAAAACATCGCATATGAATAACAAAAGTGTAATTTAGAACCTTTGTTTAGTTTTCAACCTTTGAAAATGTTGCCTTTAAACACACCATGCTATATAAATTGATTTTGTTGTAGCGTGGGTATTTTTTTTTGCATTCAAAATGGCTTGTGTAACAGATCACCATATAGCCGTTGCCTGGCCCTAGGCTCATTTCATTCACTGGTGGAGAGGCCAACGCTGCTGGGATTTTGTTCAGATAGCATCAGACGCATTACCAGCAGCGCGCCGTCACAGCCTCTGTTACCATCGCCGGGATCCTGGCGTGACGGTTGGTAACTTCACGGCCCGGCCGCATGCTTCAAGCCAAGCCACCCATCGTGCGACAACGAATGGGAGCTGTAAATGTGGCCCACCACCACAATCGTAATCCCTGGCCCGTGTCTACCATCGTGGACCGAGTTGTCCCTTTGATTTTAAGTGCCGTTTCTCTGCTGTCTGCGGAAGGGACCCCCCCCCCCCCAGAACTGTAACGGTACCTACTCTTTGTTTTTTTCGGTAAAGTCACGTAGGTAAAAAATCAAATAAATGAAAACAACTCAATTAAATCACGACGTTTCGGAGGCAACACAAGCATCCGTCTTCAGGTGGAACCGTTACAACCAAAATCACTGTAATACAGAAAATCACTATCATACACTTAATACAGTGGTTTTGGTTGTAACGGTTCTCGCTGAAGACGGAAGCTTGTATTGCCTCCGAAACGTCGTGATTTAATTCAGTTGTTTTCATTGATTTTATTTCATATTTTACCTACGCGACTTTACCGAAAAAAACAAAGAGTATGAATCTTTGCAGTCACGAAAGCTTCAAATCTGTAACGGTACCCTTAACTTTTTTTGCACAGTAATACGTCAGTAATAATACTGTTTCATCATTGTCATCATCGTTAATCTGACCGTACTATAGAACTATAAATGTGATTACGAAACCCCTACCTTTTAGCACAGTAATCAAAAGTGTTACTATTGCAGTAATCTCGTTGTTGGAATGAAGGTTTTCAGCATTTTGTACTTTGACGTTGATTGTTTTCCCACCGCTACCGTTCATTGTATGTGTGTTATTTCTCACAAATAACTGGAATTGGAATGTTGGAAATATTTCTGAAAAATCACTGCTTCGACATTCACAAGGTTAAAAAGCTGTATAGGATACTCAAAAACAGCAGCAGACACGTATACACTGGTACTGGAAGCCACTTGTGTTGCAATTAAAACTATCAATTTAATTAGAGAACAGTCTTTTCGTCTGATTCTTGTAAGAAAGTATGACAGTTGGCCGGGTGTTTTTTTTTTCTCTCTCTCAAAATCAGCATCATCTCTGTATTTTCTAGGGTGCGTTTGTTGTTGGTCGGGGCTTTGAAGGACACATGTGAACATTTTCTGCCAAACGTCAATCTGGAGTGCAGGATGCTTGCAGGGCCAGCGAGCAAATCTTGGGTTTCTGGTGTGAAGCTTTGCGCGGGATGTTCTTGTGAGGGAGAGAGAGAGGGGGGGGGGAGTTAAAACTTGTTGTCGTCGTTTTTGTTTTTTTGTTCGTTTGGCAATTGCACACTGGGGTTCACCGTCTCTACCGTTTGTGGATATCCTCGTGACGGAGGACCTTGTAGATGATCCAGTAGAAGATGTTGAAGATGAGGAAGGCGAGGGGAAAGGCAGCACGCGAGATGGTGTCTATGCGCTTAGCACGATCCACAAACTTCTTCTTGATGGCATCCTGAGTGGGCGCCGGTGCAGGGGCCGCGTTGGTTGCGTTCACCCCCTTCACTGACACGCTGTCTTTGGCTTGCAGACACTGCCCCATGCCGTACATGTTGAAGCCCCTCTCGCGGCCATCCTCGTCCTGGGAATGAAAACGTTTTGCAGGTTTATCGTCGCTCGAAAACATTGACGCTGCCGTAACGCTTTTTGTTTCAATTATGAGGCCGTTCTGATCCAGCGGTAGCGTCAAAGCCAAAGCGTTTACCCGCACGATCGTTCCTTACCATCACATTTGGAGCATGTTTTGTTTGCACAAGAGGACCGTGAATATTCCCAGAGAGGAGAATATTAAAATTAAATGCACGGACACTCACCGCATATGACATTGTTTGCTTGGGGCTTAAACTAATCCTAACGTTTGGTCGGCGGGTGTGACTTTTAAATTAACTTAAAGCCCTTTGATTGCCTTTCACTTTCTTACAACATGAAAGCATTTCTCCCGGACGAAGCAGTCGACCCACGTGTTTCACTATTAAAAGCGAGTGTGATCTAGAAACAACTTTTTTTGTTTAGATCTTATCGAATTCGGCGGCTCAAGCTTGAGGTTAAGGAGAAACACTCTACGGGAGAGAAATGTGTCCATAGAATGCCAGATGTCAATAAAAAAAACCTGTTTAAATAAATTCATCATTGCAATATTTTCAAGCAGTTTTGAGTTAATGGCTTAAATCAAAGACCCTCTTTGCATCTGCCAGCTGATCGCAACTCAGAGAAATGGACAATGGTGCAAGTCTCTTTGAACAATGCATGACAATGAATTTCATTAGAGATATAACACCCGAGGATGTGTTATTACTCAGCCGTTGTTACCACTTTTAAACACTGATGCCAAACCACGTACGAGGTACGTATCAGGCCTGGCAGAGAGTGGCAGAAGACAATGTGCGAAAACAAAAGGGGCTTGCGAATTGACAATATAAATCATCATCATCATCAGCCACAACTCGTGCCTTCTACGTAACAACATTTTCACATTGAACGCGAGACTAATCGTAAACAATTAAGCCCCAAGTTCGAGGCAGTCTCAATTACACTCCTTCCCTTGTACCCGCCGCATGCACACACAGGGCACATCCCCCCCACTCCCTGCAGAATATCCCGCCCACGTCGCATGCACACAGCGAGTCGGCGTGGCGCATTCGCACGGCTCAGGGGCGGTGCGGGGAACGCCACACACCGCGCGAGCCAACGGGGGATAAATGCGGAGGGAAGAGCATTCTGTGTCCGGCGTTTGCCAAGAGGCGTTCGACGAAGAGGCGTGACGTGGGCCACCGCAACGCGAATGACTGCCTGGGTCAACGGGACGCTGACAAGGTTCAGTTGTGCAGGAGGAGGAGAACGAGGATGTGGTAGCGGTAAGGAAACAGGGGGTAAACACGGACATCTGTGTCACGGCATCGCATGCAGGCGTCAGGTTAATGGCTTTCCAGCAAACTGTTCTGTGGCAGAGCGCCCGACTCACAACTAGACCGACGTAGGTTCAACTCGCTGTCGGGGATCGGCTTATCCCGTCAATACTTTGACGCTGGATACATCGTGTACCATTCTCTACGGGATAGACCATTCTCCGCCATGGGAAATGTGTGTTTTCCACCAAAGGCTCAGGACGACTAAACAGAGATGAGCACCACCCAACATGTTGAGTATGGGGACATTGCGATTTGTAAATCTGTAAATACGATGCAAATTAATATAATTTCAAATCGCAGCCCTTTGTCAATCCACTGCTGGATGAAAGCCTCCCCCATGTTGTGTCGATCATGGGGGTTGTTTGACCATGCTTCACCGTGATGGTCAGTGGAAATTTATGAAGTGGTATTTTAGATGTCGCTCGCCACTGATGTTAGCCATGGCCAGGAAATACATTCATGGGTCACGAGGTTGATACAGCCGCGTGCTAACCGCTGCACCAGCGCACCGCCCAGACACGTCGCGGGATAATTTCAACAAAAAGAGCAGACGTGTTGTTGGGATAAACATTCACAAAAAAAAAATAAGGGACAGAAAAGATAGTTTCATTCTTGCACAGGGAACCGGCGTGACCTTTGCAATAATGAAACGGGCAACAGTTTAAACAAACATGGGGGCGTTTTTGAAACGCCACTATTCATCCGTCCACGTATAACCAATTAAACCGCGCGAGAGAGAGAGAGAAAAAAAATCAAGCTCGGAAGGCACCTTTTTCACCCGTGTGCCCGACTGGTAGATTTGAACCGAAGTCCCATAAGAGGGATCGCTTCTCCTTAAGCCGTTGACTCGACGGACGGCTTCTAAGCCCTCATTCTGAACAAGCAGTCCCTGCTCGGGCTGATTGGCCACCCGGCCGGTCGTTGCGGGAGTCCGTTGTGTGCGTGGCGTGTCGGGGCGGGGAGGAGAGGGCATGAATGTTAAAGAGATGGCAAGCACACACACACACGCGCGCGCGCACAGAAACGTCACAAAGACAACGATCCCCGCCCCGTATAGCCTTAACAGATTGTTGGGGCAAGTGCTGTTAGCGAGCACCTATTAAGGCCGGCACGGCACACGAGGGGGTGGGTGGCCAGCACCACGCTCGGCCACCTTTGTCTTCTCAGCCCTGATGTGTACACATTGCACCATATACTCTCGTCTAAGGCTGAGTCGACCCAGGGGAGGCCCAGGACCAGTTCAAATATTCGTCACTCGTGTTGACCGTGAGCGGATATTGAACCGGCGCGCAAACCCGCTCCCCGCGCAGGAGGCACACACACAAACACACACAGGACACACACAGGACACACACACAAACACGCAAAGGACGCACACACACAAAAACGCACAGGACGCACACACAAACATGCACAGGACGCACGCACGGACGCACGCACAGAGACAGCACAGACAACAGTCGTTCGCGAAATCGCATCACCTTACACTGGGAGCAGACGGAGGGTGGCTAGGGCTCTTTGCGAACCTTTTTGGAATCGTGCTCAGCACAATTTTCTTTTTTGTTTATGTAAAGCAGGAATGAGCCCGATGACAAGTGAACGCGTCCAAATGTTACAATTGTATTTTCTTCCGTGATGGCAATTAATTATTTTGATCGCCGAAATACTGCTGTGTTCTATCGGGTGTTTTAAAATAAGCAGGAAAAACAGCCGATAATTATCCAAATAATTACCATTTTAAATGAGGTTAGGTCAATCTTAGAAAATAATTAACGTAATAATTATCGTAATAATTTACAAATGTCCCACGTGATAAGGTAACGGGGTGGCGTATTTAAACACAGCATCTTCGAATCAAACGTAGTGAGTCAAATTCTTAGGTTTTTTCGGTAAAGTCGCATAGGTAAAACATTAAAATTAATAAAAGTAAAATAAAATAAAAATCACGACGTTTCGGAGGCAACACAAGCTTCCGTCTTCAGGTGGAACCGTCACAGCCACGACAGCTCCGAAACGTCGTGATTTTTATTTTATTTTACTTTTATTAATTTTAATGTTTTACCTACGTGACTTTACCGAAAAAACCTAAGAATATGAATCCTTGCAGTCACGAAAGCTTCAAATCTAGAAGTAGTGAGTCAAGCATGACTGGCACTGATATGCATGAAGATGACTGAGGAGGTCATCAGTGACAACACGAATGTGGTGTTGTGTTTCCAAATATCCATAGAGAGAGAGCAGTGTCCACACACACACCGCCGACCGTCACGTTATTCCGCTCCCCCGTGTCAGACACACAACTCCACTCCCCTCTGCTCACAAATCACTGCAGATGAGAGTCACAGCCAAGGGGATAAAGTATCACGCGGGGGTGTGTGGGGGGGGGGCGACTGGGGGAGCCCTCTTAGCTCCACCGCCCCCACAAACGCCTGCAAATGGACAGCAGCAACCACGCTGCCTGATGACGCTGATCGGGATCGCGGCGTTTGTCGATTTTCTCTTTTTATTTTCTCCACCCACCTGATTCCTCTGCCGGCGGCGGCGGATGCGAAGCAGCTCCTTGTGCTGGCGCGACACGAAATTGACGGCGGCGTACTCGAGCAGAGCGGCGAACACGAACAGGAGGCACACGGCCATCCAGATGTCAATGGCCTTCACGTAGGAGACCTGCGGAGGAAGAGGCGCGAGGGGGGGGGGGCATCGTCGAGCGGGGCGTTGTCATTTGTCGCGGCGGTACCGGTCGCTGTGGCACGTGGCTGTTGGCGTGCAGCGCTATGTGCCTAACCGCGTGCGAACGTAACCGGGGCGGGTGCGGATACCTGATGCACAAAAGGGATTTTTTTTAACTCTCTCCCTCCGTTGTGAAACTGCGGTCATCCACGACAGAGCGTACAACATGTCTTACGCAATGCCCGATCCACGAATACGAAGGAGACATCACAGCGATACACTCCGCTGCTCCTGACACACGGTCATCCGGCTTGACCACCTGAATGTGAAATTGCAGCTGTTGCTGTGTGTGTATGCAATTGTAATTGGAGGTCCTCCAATATGGGGGCCTGTGATCGGTGCCACAGGGCACAATGGAGCTACAGGCTGAGACTTACGCGGTGCGTAAACTTTCATAGTTTGCAGATCAGAAGATGCTGCAGGATTTAACGCGCACCCCAACGACACACGTGTGTCCAGTGTCAATACAATTACGCACATCTGGTCGCGGATTGTAAGACACGTGCCGAACTTTTGCTTTAAAACGGTGGAAATAGGTGCATCATATCATCTGAGGAATACAGTAACTTGCAATCAAAAGCAAAATTGCTGTAGAACTTCACGCACCTTAACCAAACCCTGTCGTTTATTTTCTTCCGCGCCATTACAATTTGCAATCTGATGCAGAGTTTTACAGAGGAGCTTCAGCGCCTGAGTGGGATTGAATCTACGTCTGCGATTGGAGCACAATTTGCGTTTGATTATGGGTTTTAGGGCCACTAATTTACTCTCACATTCATACGGGAATATTCATAGGAGCGCAACTAAATCCGCACATCGTTGCATAAAACACTTCTCTGCCTTACTCTTAGATACACAGTGTTCAAAACAAGCTCCTAATCGTTCACATTGACCTCAACACGAGAAAAGTCGGTGCTTGATAAAATCGAATTCGGTATTTTAATGTACTCAATAGAGTGCGGTCTTGTCACCTTACTCGAAGTACACGTCAATTAGTTGACAACAATAAAACACACTCGTCAACAACACTCGCATTTCAAGAAAAAACATCTATTTGATCGGCGACGTTTCAGGCAACGGCCCTTCCTCATAGCACACAAACAGAGGGCAGAGAAATAGAGTGGATGATAATACGTTTAACACGTCGGCTTTCGCGACCAATATTATTCATAATTAAGGTTTTTGGGCTAGATCGCGTAAGTATAAATGTGTCGTCACCCTCCACCACCCGGCACAGCCAGTAAGGTTTGTCACGTAAACAACGCGCCAATTAGTTACTCCTTCAGCACACCGGTGTGTTAGAGAGTAAATCCACAACATTTATAAATTGAGTTGTACGACGTTTCGCTGGTAAATACATCTAGCATCGTCAGGCGATTTACCAGAATATTTTGGTGGGCCTGGTGAGAAATACATTTGAAAGATGTTTTATGGTGACCAGTATATAAATAGGCATATGAATAGATACCGAATGGTAGCTTTTAAGCATCAGACAAATCGTTCAATTACCACAAAAATTTAGTAACTAAGAGTATTAACAGTGTTTGGTCATAGTTTTTTTTGTTAGTTGTGCTTATGCAACACTGCTAATGCAACATCACCACGTAATGTCACCTCATTGTTTAAAATGTCAAAGAATCATCATCAGCCATGATCGATCCACTGTTGGATGAATGCCATCATGATATCTCGCGACCTATCACCTACACGAGTACAATTGCATTGGTTTATCTCATCGGAGGACATCTTTTTAAATCCTTTAAATTAAGTTCACTTGCTTGCTTGCTTGCTTACGACCGTGCATATCTTTCGGTCCTTTTTTTACCCACTTCCCGTGATCCAATCGAGCTGACATTTTGCACACAGACTCGTTGTGCGTGACAATTTATTTTCGTGAAAAAAAAATCCAAAATTTTCCACTTTATAGGAAAAAAAAATTTCATATCTAATTTAAAATACCAATGTTATAAAAATGAAACTCTTACTCAAGAAAAACAGAAATGAATAATAAAATAAAACCGATACCACGCATATAAAGGATTTATACGGGTTAATTTTTTTTTATTTTAAGCCATAAATAAAAAATAAACATATTCCTTCGTCGGTTTGGCGAGGCCACAGAGAGGCACGCGGTGTTAGCTGATGGACTATTCATCCCCGCACACAATAGGTAGTCGGGGCGGTGATAGCCAACAGCAATTATGGGCCAGCTGCCTGTCTCGCCAACCCAGCTACTTGTTCTAAGACCGAGTTAATCCAATTGTAGCTGATAATTACTGAGACAAGCAGACGTTGGCAGTGCCTGATCAGCCAGGGTTGCTTAAACAAACCCTGATGAACTTCCAATTTTATAAGCAAGGACCATTTTTTTTACGACATGAGTCCAAGTTCACAACACTCATTAGCACCGTTGAGGAAAATATCTAATGTTTGTGTATGTATTTATACGTAAACAAAATAAGGACACAATTTCTTCTTCACATGTCCATTGGCATAAACAATATACATTTCTTAAACAACCCATCAGCCAGACGGCCTTCTAGAAGTGTCGAACTGTCACCCATATCATAGCAAAAGGCTACTTGGATATGAGACCGACAGTTCACCAGAATTGTTTCAGGCAAGTCTGTTGCTCTCGGTACGATTCTAGTTGGTGAAGAAACTGCTTCAGAGTTAACTTGTCTTGAGGACGATGCTGCTGATACCATGCCCTCCCAGAAGGCTGTGCGACTGATGTTAGAAATATTTCAATGTGGTATTGGACATGTGTGGGAGACATTGCTTATTTATGTTATTTTTATTCTCCGCAATGTTGTTAATTGATTACAGTATTTGCGTAAGTGGAGATACTTCACAAGTATATCAGCCATGGATGAAGGCGTCCCAAAGCCATTGCCATATCATGGTTTTGCAAAGCAAAAATCGATCCGTCTAGCACCTGCACAGGAGCTGAGTTCATCGCTCCATCGCCACGGTGACGGTACTCTCAGATTTGTCTCCTCCTATGGCTGCCACTGTCGTTCGTTTCGGCCACCAGCCAAGATCCCTTCTCGTGCAATGCCCTACCCAACGTGATGTATCTAACCTGCATATGATCTCTAATCCATCCACTCTCTTCGCCTTGTCTCTCGTTGTCAACCCAAGCATGATTCTCAGCATGCTCAACAAGTTTACTGTGGACATTGCACGCCACCGGTATTGTACAACTCGGAATGAAAACTGATTGATGGATTCTAGTGCATTATCAAATCGCGAAAGCACCTTGACACGATCACAAACGCACACAGAGGAGATACAACAACACAAAAACAAGGATCACAGGGGTTTTCTTTCTTCTTCCGTGCAGGCTGCTGAGACGAGTGCTGTTACCGAACAGCAAGTTGGTAAAGCTGGTACAGCACACACCAGCAATAACGTTGGCAGCAATCACAGACACCCGGCAAATTTTGAGTTCCTCTCTCCGTTATTAAAATCGAACACGTTATTATTTCAGGCCGAGTTTCCCCGAAGGGAGGTGCCATCGTCACCGAGCCAAAACTCGTGCAGCTGCGCGCACGGCGGCGGCAAGCGTGTCGAGCAAAACACGCGGCGGCATCCGTCGCCTTAAGCACTTCCCTCTAGAGGGAACAACAAGTAAATGGATATAATAGGCGACGTTTCGGGCGACGGGCCCTCGTTCTCACTTTAGGCAGGGAGGCGCGGGAGCCCGAGCTCTGCGTCGTCATGGTGAGCACGGTGGTGATGCCCAGCGCCACGCGCGCCGGCGCCGCGTCCATGTTGATCCAGAATGAGACCCAGGAGAGGATGACGATCAGCAGGCTGGGGATGTACATCTGGATGAGGTAGTAGCCCATTTGTCGCTCCAGGTGAAACTTAACCTCGATGCACGTGAACTTGCCTGGTGGCGAGCAGAGTGGGGCGGGGGGGGAGGGGAGGTTCCGTTCGTTCAACCGTAGCGAGCGATAAGCCTAACTACTTAGCGCGGGTGGCAATTAAGATTAGAATTTAAAGCTCTATTTGTTACGGGTTATCCGATTTGCGGATTAACTTTGTGCCGTTTAAAAGCGGCTCCTCACTTGTCGAGGGTCCGTGACGTCACAACTTTACATCGATAAACAACGGGCACGTGGATGTTCTCTCGTCACCATCCGTTCCGTGTGGGTAGACGAAATGGATCGTTTTTCGTTGCCAAATTTTCCTAGGTTTTGTAATTGTCTGTGGTGTTGTTGTTGTTGTTTCTGGTGCCCAACCCTCCCACCTGCCAATTACCCCGAAGTATTGAGAGTTGACTGCGCGCTGAGATCGTATTAAATGTTAGGTTCACCCTTGCGCATCGTGAGCCTAAATAGTCGATATTTGGCATGTTATGTATGTTGAACTTCTTTCGCGCCGTACGTAGCCAAACGCATCACCTCAATTCAATTAGCAACACATCGCTTGAGCCTCATACATCGTTAAAAAAATTAATTCTACTCGAAAAAGCAAAGAAATATGTTTTTGTTGAAATAGAATCGTGACTTTTTTCTTACGTAACTCAGGTTAATCCTTACATTTTTTTACGATGATACATTCACAGAATTGGGTTTAATAAACATCTCCCGTGACGAAGGAAAGTACACGTACGCTAATTCGTATCAGATTAATATTCAAGATTACACTGTTAATGCCAACTGTTACGTGTTTGAACAATGCATGGTGTTCTAATGAGAGTGGTTTTAATTAGATTCTGTACAGTTTAACAGGTGAGTCAAGAGGGGTCTACTCAAGGCTGATTAAAATACAAGACAATATTAATTCTCCATTTACTCTTACAATATCACTGCATATCTATATTTTATTATGTTTATGTAGGAAAAATAAATGATGATAATAAAACTGTCAAATGCTTTAATGACATAAATGTATTTTTCATCGGCTTCATAGTTTCCACACACATATATATATGGAATGGCTCAATAGCTATTCAATTATAAATGCAATGCTCATGCTAAAGTCTATTGGCATTTTTCATATTGGGCAACGCACCCTCGGAATGTGAATGGTACGTAAAAAGAATGAATTTAATAAAATATTAATTCAAAAAAATAACCTCCGTGGCTCCGTGCCCTTTGTAAAGGCACCATCAACATTGTTAGATTATTGCACGCATCTTAATGCGTTGTGAACGGACGCCTTCATTTTTGGAAAAGGTCACGTTACAAACCCCCCCCGCCCCCTGGAACAGCACACAGCGACGAACGAGATATGGCCATCCGTATAAATATCTAAGCATGTGCCTCGCATCATCTGATCACGCGCACGACATTGTTTTGCCCTTACACCCGTCATTATCCTTGTTATTTGTCCCTGGAATACCTTGCACAGGAGAGATCTATTGTTATCGTGATTAACACATTCCTGCGGAGGGAGCTGGTAGGAACGTTTGGTTGCTCGGTCAATGGCCAGGGTCAACGGCGGCGTGGTGTATTCCGCAAATATGCCCGACTGTGAGGGCGGGCACAAGCCGGCGTGAGTAGGTTAAACGTTGAGTTTTATAAGGGCACCACGGAGTGACCAGCCCCTCCCCACCCAGCCCCACCCCTCCCACCCCCCACTCAGCCCCACCCTCCCCACCCAGCCCCTCCCCACCCTCCCCTCTCCACCAAGCCCCACCCCTCCCATTTTTGGATGCACGACGGACGAACACAATAATCTCTTGTGGAACCAGGTGGTTCCTACCAGTATCATTCTTCAATGGGTCTACAGTTGCTCACATTGAGTTTACAAGCAACGCGTGCATGTTGCGACCTTCTTGTCAATGCGCTCGATGGATGTAGGCCTTCCCACGCAGTGCGTGTTGTGGGTGTTATTGGGCCATCCTTTGCCAACTCGAGTCATGAAGTATATACGTGTGCGGGGGGGGGGGGGTATATAAGTAGAGTACAACAATTGATGTCGCTGCTGTTCTTGCAGCAGTCGATAGCAGCTGTTATGCATGGCGGTCGCTCATCCAAGCACTAACGGCAATCGGGCACATTCTGGGTGATTTGGTTATAGGGGGCCGGCCATAAATGACGTCACGCGCCTAGGGGGGGTCAGATATTTGTGACGATGTGTGACGAGGGGGGGGGGGTTTGAGAAATGTGACGTCACAACAAAATGCGCAACTTTAAATAAATATAGACAACACGTTCTAATTAAATAATTAAATAGACGTTTTAATGAATGTTTTCTCCAACAACATCAGAGTGAAGCGCCACATTAAATACGCACTACAATAACAATAGTTTAAAGCGATTTGAGGCATGTTAAAAAAAAAAAATTAGGGGGGGGGGGGTAGAGCTTTGTGACGTCATATTGAGGGAGGGTCTGACTTTTTGTGACGCCGTGTGATGAGGGGGGGGGGCAAAAATGACGCGTGACGTCATTTATGGACGGCCCCCAGGCTTATAACAACAATGGCTATTAATTTGCGAGCAGCAGTTCGGAAAGTGAGTTCTGCCTAACGCAGTGCAGGGCTGCAGTTGTGAGTGCACGTGACATCAGGACACGCACGCACACACGGAGAATGTTTGTTAATGTATTCGATCAATTTATTTCTGGCCGTGTTTTTCAAATGTACAAATTTGAGGCATTGTCAAGACCCAGCGATGGTCCTCCTCTATTACCCGATGTCACAAACTCTTTGATATATAAAAAAACATAATTTATTACAGTCCTAAAGCATTATTATCATAATAGCGGTGGCATTTCAAGACTCTGTCTTCTCGACAGACATGTTCTTCACCTGAGGACGGCTGCTTGCGTTGTGGCCGGAACGTCGTGAGAATTATTTAATTATGTTTTATTTTTATTATTTTATTATTTCCATTCTACGTGACTTTACCGAAAGAACCAAGAAGAATAACCACCGTGTTAAGGCTGCAATCCCACCCGATCCATCGAACGCTTCGCCGATGCAGACAAACAAACGAAACAGTTACAGAGCGAGAGCAAAAGGCGGACGGATACCTGTGTTGTAGTGCTTTGTGCAGTAGACGAGATCTTTTTCGTCTTTCAGCTGGAACTGGGGAAGCGTCAACCCTTCGGCGACCTGCACTGCCCCCTCTTGCTTCCACTCAAAAATGAGGTCATTCATTGTGTACCCAACTGTGGGGGTGAACACGGGCAGAATACAGATTTTTTTTACATGCGACACACATGGCATAGCGAAAACATTACCAACCCTCAGACGTCGCTTGTTCAGCCGAAATTGTGCAGGGGGGGGGGAGGGAAGCAGCGGTGTTTATTGTTATGTTTGTTGTTATGTTTGTTGTTATGTTTGTTGTTATAGTTGTTGTTATGTTGTTGTTATGTTGTTGTTATGGTTGTTGTTATGTTTGTTGTTATGGTTGTGACTCTTTGGTTTTTTCGGTAAAGTCGTGTAGGTAAAAAATACATTTAAAATGAAAACAACTCAATGAAATCATCAACTCTAGAGTTATGTTTGTAGTTATGGTTATGTTTTTTGTTATGTTTGTTGTTATAGTTTGTTATTGTTGTTGTTATGGTTTGTTATCGTTGTTATGTTTGTTATGGTTGTTGTTGTTGTTATGATTTGTTATGGTTGTTGTTATGTTGTTGTTATGGTTGTTGTTTTGGTTGTTGTTTGTTTCGCTTGCTTTGTCACCGCGATGCTTACAGCTTTCCAGCTGCATGGCGCACGTTTGGACGTCCATTGGAAAATTCTTCAGGTCCATCGGGCAAGACAGCGTTAGCGTCAGTCTGCAACGGTGGGTCGAAGTGGAAAAAAATCGACGCGGCCACGATTAGTGAGTGACACGACCGCCCGGCAGCACAAACGCACCCGTCTCGTGCTCATGTCGAGAGCGTTGAATCAACTTCAGTCATTGCCATCATCTTTTTTTTTACTTCATTTGTTTAAACGATTTCACCTCCGCTCGCACAAATCTCGCAGCGATGCTGTCACTGCTTCGCCTCGCATGCCACGGGGCTATTAGTTACTTTAATTTATCGCAGTCCCCATGGCGAGCGGCTTGTGCGGTGTGTCACCGAGCCACGCGTATTGTTATCCACACTTAAATTTCGAGAAGTAGTACACAAGAGTTTTCAGACTTCCCCACTAAGACTTCTCTGCAGAAAGATGCACAAATGGTGGAATCGCCTTCTTTGCGATGCCAGAAAAATGAAACGTGCGTAGTCGTTATTCCACCAATTAGTGTCACGTTCAGAGGAGCAATGATCTTCTCGTCTGGTTATAAGTGAATTATTTACATTGATTAAAAATGGAGGCCGTTCATCTCGGCATGGCATCACAGGTGTCTATCACAAAAAAAATAAACAAATGCCCAAACACAACAGTGATAGAATAATAATAAATTCCAGATATTCTAAATCCACCAATGAACGAAGGCTTATCAATGCCTTGTCAGTCACGTGTTTTGTTTCATCATTCTTCTCTGTGCGGGTTGGTGAAGGAGGGTGGGAACTGGCAGTAGCAGTTCGGATATCACTCGACACTGATGTTAGCCGTGACTTGAAATCAACTCGGGTGACCACTTTGGTAGTGCAGTGTGCTAACCACTGTGCCACCGGCTCCACCCTACAAATGTACATGTATCTATATATAACTTCTTTCACACCATACATATACAACTGTGTTAACTCAGTATGCATGTATGTTGAACTTATCTTGCATCGTACGTAGCCAACCGCGCTAATCAGAGGTGCGTAGGGGAAGGACAACAAACTAAACACACAAATCAGTTCTAAAGAATTGAGTTTTTAATCTAGATGATGATTTAAAAGTGCATATCTCCAGTGGCTTCCTAATATCGGAAGGAAGAGCGTTTCAAGACGGCCGCAGTAGCGCGTCTGTACCTAGCAACTAGAATTAAGCAAAAGCTACGTGGGTGAATAAGTAAGCGTTTGACACTTGGAGGGTTAAACCGGCCGTGTCGTTACAACGGGCAAACTTGCCTTATGCTGTAAAGGACGTTCCCGTCCTTAAATATGCGCAACAGCTTATTGTCAGTGGTGACCTCGTGAAAGTTTGCCCCCTTCTCGTTGGCAAAAAACAGATCGGGCTTCCAGATGGAGTCGAGCATGGAGGGGTCGAGGTCCAGGGAGTCGTCGGGGTACTCGCTGTACGCAAGCCGAGGGTCGTTCCACTGCTGTCGCAGGAAAATGTTGACCCGGTAATCCTTGCGCGCAGAAGGGGAACACCGAGAGACCGAGTGTGAGAATTCATTACGGCCCTGCGTGCAACACCTGCATGGCGTATATGTGCTAATGTCGCCGTGCACATTCTAGGGGCTGTTAAATATCGGTGAGGGTGATGGGGAAGCAGTGGGAGGTCTACAATTAAGGGCCACCTCTGTGTTACGGGGACGCTTTGCAATTGTCTAGTTCCGGCAGTAAAATGAATCTGAATGTGCCCATTACCATCCAATCTCTGAAGCTAAGCTGTGATGAGCCTGGTGAATACTCGGATGGGTGTTCACCAGGGCATGTCAGGTGTTGTAGGCATGGATCTGCAAGGTGGCCAATAAATGGCAGTGCTGAGTGGTGTGCACGGATTTTCTTCAGGTTCTCTGAATTCCTGCCACGTGAAGCCAACACAATGATTAGCGGAATCAGCCAAATATCCCAATTTAGCACGAACATTCTTAAACAAAACAAAATCAAATCTGGGCACTTCAGTGTGAGGCTTGCCTGGGCAAATACTTGGCCTTGTTGCTATTGTCAAGTGCCCGAGGCCTGCAGCCGCATTTTCAATACAAATTCAAAGCCATTATCTGCCCAGATGGCTGATGGCTCATTGCCTTGTTGACACTCTGTGTGTGCACGTCTGCAGTTGCTACCAAATACAAATTGCATTTAAAATTCACTCTGCGCTGCAATACAATAAATAAACAATGGTATTGTGACGTCTCAGAATAAAGCACGTGTTGCTCCTCCCCCCTCGCCCCCCCCCCCCCCCTCTAATTTTAATTAAGTGGCAAATATTGACTGACAGAAGGAAAGCATGGCATTGTGTTGTGCCAAGTAATTTGCATGACGTTGCCTGTTTAACCCACCGCCGATTTGATTCTTCTTGCGAGACAGATATTTCAGAAACGGTTCAAGACTCGCTATTGAACAGACCGTGACATGATTGCGAGCCTTACCACGACCGTCTAGCCAAAACCAATACACGAGCATCTGATGCCTTCTCCATGATTCATTAATCGGTCAAATATATTAAAGCCCCAATGATGTCGAGACGGATGAAATGAAAGATGTAAGTGTTCACTGCCTTTGATTGTCATGTGGCAGGGAGGTTATGGGAAAATGCTTGAAATACATTTAAACACAAAGCCAAAGCAAAGGGTTGGGGAATAGCAAATTATATAGAGGGTATCCTTAATGAAGATATCATTCATTATTAAATAATTATAATGATCAGTTTCAACTTCACAATGCAAATGTTTGCAATGTACTTAAATTGTTTTAATACAAAATCTCGAATTATCGTCAGCAGCTATATATGATATCCTCCTGATTATAAGACGCACTGGTAACCACCCCTGATGACCTTCAGATCGGCCCGTGACGTATGGCCCCCAACAATACACGAATGTGAAAACACCCTCCCACCCCCCTACCCATCATCATCGTGTGGTTTCAAATGTGTGGCGGCTCTCTCACACCGATGTCGTCTTATTTGTCGGGAGTGGCTCCCCTCTGATAATTAGCGAAGAACACTGTTACATCACGAGGTGTGATGGCTGCACCGCATGGCGTTAGAATGACAAGCAAGCAAAGCACAATCCCTCTCCATTGAGAAACATCTTTAAATTTTCATGAATCTGGATGGGAAGAATTATTTCTTGTTGCCCGCAAATGACATCGAGCTTCCACCATTGGATAATTAAAATAAACTTATTTTTTATTTATGTGAGGCATTGAATCATTTTGGAACCAGGTAATTGCTGATGATTTGCAATTAAAATGTCATCAATGTCATAAGTCAAACAAATGCCAATTAATTGCGTTTGCAGTGTCATAAGTGATTATAACAAAACATGTAATATTCTTTGGTTCTTTCGGTAAAGTCACGTAGATAGAAAAATAATAATACAATTAATGTGAGTTAAAAAAAACACTAATGTCGACTGTAGCCTGATTCTTAACCTCGGTGAGTGTACTGGCAGTCTATGATGTAGACGCTCACCAGCTTAAAACCAGGCTACAGTCTCCATTATAGACTGCCAGTACACTCACCAGCTTAATAACCAGGCTACAGTCTCCATTATAGACTGCCAGTACACTCACCAGCTTAATAACCAGGCTACAGTCTCCATTATAGACTGCCAGTACACTCACCAGCTTAATAACCAGGCTACAGTCTCCATTATTGACTGCCAATACGCTCACCAGCTTAATAACGAGGCTACAGTCTACATTATAGACTGCCAGTAAACTTACCCAGCTTATTAACCATTGCTACACTCTACATAATAGACTGTCAGTACACTCACCAAACCTAATAACCAGGCTACAGTCTACATTATAGACTACCAGTACACTCACTCCGATTAAGAACCAGGCTACAGTCTGCATTAGTGGTTTAAAAAAATAAATTATTCACTTAAATGTTATTATTATTTTTCTATCTACGTGACATTACCGAAAGAACCAAAGAATATGAATTCCTGCAGTCACGCAAGTTTAAAGTTAAACTTAAAACATGTTATATTTAATTTGCGAATGCAATATGCTATAACCCATACTCCACACAGGCCTTCCAAGACCATTTGTATATATAATTACGATGATTTCCTTGCATGCGAAGGTCAAAAGCAGGGCAGGCAAACGTGATGGTGAGTCAGTTATGTAAATTATCACAAGTATCAGGGCTCTTGAAAAAAAAATGTTTTCATGCGTGGCTAAAAAAACAAATCATAGGGACGACATTCGAAAAGATTTTCAGATTTTGACGATGGGTAAATTAATGTGTAAAACGATGGTTTCAATGTTCGCGTCACTCACCATTGTAGTCTCTGCTATTGAGCCAAAACTGTTGATAAATATGTTGCAGGTAACATTGACTGGATAACCTGCAATTGAAACAATAGGCACAGGATTGTCATTGTTAATGCACGTCTCAGACACACGGAGGCCATCAGGAAAAGGCATTCGGGTTCGGCGAAGACTGCTCCCTGGAAAATTCACAAATCCACTCGTCTCTGCTCATCTGCACGATACTTTGCATCCTGTCTGCCGACACGGCAGAGCTTTGTATTCCTTGCGCAAATGCCTCGCCGACTGGTCTCCGTCAAAGCTTTTTCCATTTTCACGCGACAAGCCTGAACTTACCATGGCAGTTTCAGTGATGGATCCAAAAACTGTTGATGAAAAAAAAAATCGCAAGTGACACTTACAGGGTTTCCTGCGAAGTGCAATAAGAAGACAAAATGAGGCAGGTGCCAATGCCGTTGCAAAACTCGTGCTTGAACACGAGCTTGCGTTCGTCCATTTGATTGTAGAAATAAAGAAAAAAAATCCAGCATGTATGAATTCAAATTTAATGCAACTGCGTCTGTTGCTGTTGAATATCCTGTGGTTGGAATTAATTGAAAATCACACCGTGAAAACTAAAGGGAAATACACGGCACCTGATTTTGTTTGAAGGCTTGCGATTGTCACAGACAATTGCTTTAAAAAAAACACTTTGGTGCAATTCCGTCGCAGTTTTAACAGCCGTGCTGTTGTCGGCATGGCGAGGGCAGATATCTAGAACGGAAATTTTTCGAGTTGTTATGATTTCCAAATAAATCGCAGATAGATTGGCGCCGCAGACATGGCTTGCAACCCAATGGTAGGTTTCCCCAATCTGTTGCTGGAATTAGCCAAACATTTATTTAAAATTTCGGCAAAAAGGAACTTTGTCGGACTGACCAAGTTCCAGAAATCTGTCTGTATCTGTCCCTTCATGAAATATGGGCGTTCTTTATCAGCTCTAGCGTTTTGAATAAATACCCGTTTGCATTTATGCAGGAGGAAGAGAGAGGGCAGTGGGTTCAGGAGTAAAGATAGCATATCCAAGTTGTTCATTGCTGAAGGAATTTAACTATGCTAAACAATGTTTTTTGTTATTTTACCAGATAAGGCCCACTGAGCTGTATCGCTCTTTTTCAGAAGCGAACCTGGTGATCACAAATAATAATATCAACTCAACGAAGTGGCTTATCACGTGGAAATGTATAAGCAGTCAAATACTCTAAACGCGTGTTGATTATAAATGTGGAGGGGAAAACCGAAGGACCCGGAGAAACATCCCTTGCCACCAAGGTGCCCGATTTGAAGGTTAATTAAAAACATATATATATAAATTTGAATTATATTAACAAGGCAACTGTGAACCATTTCTTTAAAAATTCAGTCGCTAATAAAACACCTATTTTAAAATGTAGCAACTTTGGAAATCCTTTGAAGTTGTAATCTAAATAATTAAATAACATAATAGTAGCATATAATTTACAGCCTTTTGTCAATCCGCTGCTAGATGAAGGCCATCCCTTCTTGTATCGGTCAAATCGGATTTTCTGACCGTATTTCACCACACAGTGCAGGTTGCCGAACGGGAAAGGATCAGTGGCGCAGCGGTTGGCACACTGCTCTACGAACCTGGACACCTGAGTTCAATTCCCAGTCACGACTAACACCAGTGGCAGGTGATATCCGATGCGGTCTTGGCTTCCTCCGCACTCATCGATCGAGTGGCGTGAGATGATGTATACAATTGAATACATCCAAACAAGGAGGGAAATGAACAAACGACCGTATGAATTATTTTAAAGAATTGGACGCGCAAAGCAGAAAGGGAAGGCATTCCGTGTAACAAAAACGAGGAAACACATTGAGTCAGGAGCGTACACAGGGTGGGATGTCCACGAGCAGACTCCGATTAAACGCTTTGTGTCTCACCGCGTGGAATGAAATGTACCGTTCTTCACGGCGGTCAGCGTCTGGCCATGGATGAACATGCAGCGGACACTCTGGATGGCAGACACGTGGAACACTCGGCACGGAAATGGGCGCTATAATGAGAAAGGGGACAGCACAGAACGGCATTGTGAACCTGTGAAATCAGTGGCAGGCAAAGTACGCAGGCACACTTCCGATTCCCACTGTCCGAAGCGCGTATTCCATGTTGACTTGAACGAGACAGAATAGTCTAAAACACCACCACCACAACCTTCTCTATTAAGGAAATAAGGAACACAAGTCATGTATATGGATGGATTATGTGTGTTTGCAAATCGTAATTTTTACGTGATTTGTGTCCCCGAGATTTTGTCAAATCCTTGATTTTTTTAAAGCCAGTTTTCTCACTGGTAGGTCCCTAATGTGAACACAACTTTAAACTAACGTTTGTATCACACTGGATCATCGTTACAATAGTTATCATGACCTCACTTTAGCGATAGGCAGATAGACAGACAAGCCTAATGCATTATTGCGGTTGGAAAGCATAAAACATATTTACGTTGAGAACTGTGGAAAATGTTAAAACTGACTGAAATGTTCTAAACTTTTCTTGACAAAAAATGATGACTAAAGAATAGGCTTTACCCTTTCCGGGAATAATACAAGTGTTCAGACGTTCAAATACCAATTAGACACCTATTATAATTATTAACCACACACACTTGTGGTAAAAAAAAACATGCGTACTAAAGTGCTTTGAAAATAGGTCACATACGTATAAAAATAACGACGTTTCGATCGCAACACAAGCAACCATGATCAGGTGTGAAACGTCAGCAGTCCTCCTGCTGTGTTTGTTTCACACCTGATGACGGTTGCTTGTGTTGCGATCGAAACGTCGTGATCTATTATTATTTTTATACCCACGTGACTTTACCGAAAGAACCAAAGAGTATGGATTCCTGCAGTCACGAAAGCTTCAAATAAAGATTGCTTTGATCGTGTACATTTGGGACTTCTAAGAACATCATCTTGATAACACAATAGATAAGCAGCCAATATATCTCCGCAATATATCTATCCACCTAAAAAATGCAAGCATTCTTTATGCAACCCATCAGCGCCACACTCCCCCCTGCTGGGAATGAAAAATTTCAGGAACATCAATTCAGTGCGAGCAAAACTCTGGACCGGTTTCGACATAGAATGTCTACATCAGCAGAGTCGGGCTTGCCTTGAATCATTGTCGGTAAACTGACAGACGCTAAAAGACCCCCCCCCCCCCTTTCTCCCTCCCTCCATCTCCCCCCCTCCATCTCCCCCCCTCTCAGCCAGCCGCGCTACGCACGAACCCAGCTCGATGGACAGGGATTCGCGTGACGTCATCACGCAGATGTGCACGATGACGTCACCGCCGCGCACGTACGTTCTGACAGCGCGCCAGCCAGTCGGGCAGGAATACAGGCAGGAATTCGTCCAGCAAACGTGTTTTTGTTTACACTAAAAACACACGTCTTTTTTATTTTACCAGGTAAGGCACACTGAACTACGTAGCTATTATTTTTTTCAGAAGCGACCTGGCCACAAATGATAACCCAACGAAGTGGCTTATGGTGTGGAAATGTATAGCAACCAAATGCTCTAAACGCATGCTTATAAATACGGAGGAAAAACCCGGAGAACCTGGAGAAAAATCCACGCGACCACGGGGAGAACATGCAAACTCCAAATATACATGCGTCAGGATCGGGATCGAACCCACGACCTCTGGCATACCAGACGAGGTAGTCAATATATCGCCACCACGACATCCCCTAATATGATAAAGGATAACTCAATACGCTCATTAGCATGTGAGTGGAGAATATAAATAACAAAAGCAGACAATATATATCTGGGTAGTAACAACAACCTGATCAGAGTAAGGGTGCTTTTCTGTTCTAGATGTGAAGCTTTCGTGACTGCAAGGATTCATATTCTTAGGTTTTTTCGGTAAAGTCACGTAGGTAAAACATTTTTCTTTTATTAATTTTAATGTTTTACCTACGTGACTTGACCGAAAAAACCTAAGAATATGTGCTTTTCTGTGTTTTCTCTCTCTCTCTCTCTGGTTGTTGATGTTTGAGGAACGCCTTTGTTTTAAAATGCAATGCAAGGCAGAGCAAACACGGCCAGCATTATTAGTCTGCCGCATGTCACAGTCGGCTTGAACCTCTCGTAGTTTTGTGTTTGAAGATAAATCCTCAAATCCACTGAAGGCTATTTATACTGACACTGACACCTGTTAACCACAAGTTTGACAAAGGCATAATTTTAACAGTGTTGACTCATTCTCTGCCACGTTTAAAATTAAAAGCAACTAATTTACATTTAAATAATAAGCAACCCTTCAGCCCCCCACTATTTGGCTCGCAATGCAACCAATTACTAAACTTCAGCAGAATCTTTCGATTTAAAGCTTTCGTGACTGCAGGGATTCATCTTCTTGGTTCTTTCGGTAAAGTCACGTAGAATGGAAATAACAGACATGTTCTCCACCTGAGGACGGCTGCTTGCGTTGTGGCCGAAACGTCGTGAGAATTATTTAATTATGTTTTATTTTTATTATTTTATTATTCCAGCAGAATCGTTTAGAATTACTGATCTGTCTTACATCTGTGGGCGCAAGAGCATCAGACAACCAATAATTGAGTAATACTTCCCGATAGATGTTAGTCAGTTTAACACGTAGGCTTTTCTGACCAAGATTATCCAAAACAGAGGTGTTTTGGGTAAGATCGCATGAATATAAATGTGTCGTTAAACCCACCACCACCCGACACAGCTCTGCCTGTCGCCTGATGAGGCAGGTTGTAATTACTGGCGAAACCTCGAACTCGAATTGTTAATCAGACTCTGTCTTCTCGACAGACCTGTTCTCCACCTGAGGACGGCTGCTTGCGTTGTGGCCGAAACGTTGTGAGAATTATTTTATTATGTTTTATTTTTATTATTTTATTATTTCCATTCTACGTGACTTTACCGAAAGAACCAAGAAGATGAATCCCTGCAGTCACGAAAGCTTTAAATCGAACTCGAATAGTTAATGTTGTGGGTTTACTCTCCAACTCACCGGTGTGCTGAACTAGTGACGAATTGGCGACGTTTTGTTCACGTGACAAATCTTACTGATTGACTGTTTCGGATGGTGGCAGGTTTAACGACACATTTATATTTACGCGATCTAACCCCAAAAAACCTCTATTATGGATAGTAATTCCCTGTTTGCTAATATGATAAATTGTTATTATCTTTGCACAAACAAGTACAGATGAAGGCAAAATTAATGTTTACGCTTCGAACACAAGATCACAACAGTGCACGTGTAACGCCACATTATCTGTAAATAAAACCACAACAGCATTTAACAACTCTTATAATTACCCTGCTCGCCACAGATGTTTAAGAAATGAATAAATACATGTTAAAAAATACAATTATTACAAATTGTGCATTTCAGGCAGTGGACTGAGAACACGTGACAACAAAAACAAATACCCTCCAGTTGTACAGATTAGACAAAGAGCGGCTTGCAAAACTCATCAAAAACATATATTCTGACCAGTCTCAATCCACCAATGGATGAAGGCCTACCCATGCCGTGTTGGTCATGTACAGGGTGCTTCCAAAAATGTTAACACTCACATGGGACTATCGTTTTTAATGGACAAAAAAAATGATAATACTACACAGTGACATGATAACAAATGTAATGTTAATAGCTTCAAAAAGTCAAAGAGTGTTTGAAGCACCCTATATTTATTTTAGCACTAGCCTTTTGCCCGTCCAAGGACGGGTGTATTGCAGTAGATCTGAAACTTGCAAGCGAAAAACAGACCGCCACGTGATATTCATTGCATCAATGCGTGTGCAATTTGTAAGGGCGCGGTGACACAGACCTATTTCATGTAAAGGTTATAATCCCTTGTTCATCACGACGTCCTTTTTACTTTGATATCTCAACAGCGTTATGGAGATCGCGTGACGTGAGGGTTCTGTCTTTGTAGTGAGGGTTGTGAGTTGACGCCGAGGAGGGGGGAGGAGGCGCCTCGCCCCCCCATGTGGAGTGACGTCACCCGCTAATTATTATGAATGGAAGGGGGGGTGTCCATTTGGAGAACGTCACCTGCTCATGAATATTAATGAAGGGGGCTGCTCGATGTGGTAGGACGTAACCTGTTCATGATTTCAATTTAAAGCTTTCGTGACTGCAGGGATTCATCTTCTTGGTTCTTTCGGTAAAGTCACGTAGAAGGGAAATAATAAAATAATAAAAATAAAACATAATGCAATAATTCTCACGACGTTCATGATTATTAATGAGGCTGGTCGGCGTGGAGTGACGTCACGAGCGTTGCACAAAGACATTCTTGGCTCATAGTAGGTAATAATAACGTGGGGGGGGGGGGTGTCCATTTGGAGGACGTCACCTGCTAATGAATATTAATGAGGGGGGCTGCTCGACGTGGAGTGACGTCACGAGCGTTAAGGACATTCCTGGGTGATTATAGTACTGTAGGTATACTTCACAAGACTGGTCAGTGCATGTTGGTGAATGGGGGGGGGGGAGAGGCATTGCAAGTTCTGATGACCCTTGCCATCGATGTTGGCTGTGGCAGGGAATTGAACTCGGGTGGGCAGGTTCATTGCACAGCGTGCTAACCGCTGCACCACCACTCTATCCATTGCAATTGTAAACAAAATATACAGCGGCCCCCGCTAAAGCAATCCGATGGTCATCCGGGCTGACCCCACTTAACTGGAGATGTTGTGGGTAGTGATAAATGGTTCTCCTATGGAGACACAAACATAAGCCGTAAAAAAAGTGTAATTTTCATCACTGATCGAAATCAGCAATGAGCATGGGCACAATCCAGTGTGGTGCATAGGCTTTATGAACATCATTTTGGTATTAATGGGATACTGCCATGGTGTAAAAATGTTAGCGATGAACTGGACGTGCAATCGAGTGGGTGCTAGTTCGATTCAATCTCCCGGTGCGGGAGGTGAAATAATGGGGCAAATTTCGAGAATCCAACCCACATCTGTCCACCCACCACATGAAAGGTTGCATGTGGTGGAGTAAAGGGACGTCTGATGAGTGTGGAAGAGTAGGCCAAACACCTTCTCGAGGGGCTCCCATGATATCCTTTTTTTGGAGGCCATTCCGCCAGCAGTGCCTTGAGCGAACTACTACAAACAATTTTTTTTTATTTGATCAGGCAAGGCCCCTTGAGCTGTATGGTTCTTTTTCAGAAGCGACCTGGCCACAAATGATAGCTTAACCAAGTGGCTTATCACGTGTCAATGTATAGCGACAGCCAACGACTCTAAACGCGTGATGTTGATTCTAAATGTGGAGGGAACAACCGACGGACCCCGGAGAAAAATCCACGTAACCACGGGAAGAACTTGCAAACTCCAACTATACAGGCGGCATTTGAACCCACGATCTATGGAGGGATAAAACTCAAGAAATGTATTCAGAAGCCCTCCTCAGACTTGGCTCGACTCTGTGATGCAACCGGCAATTTATAGCAGGCTGGGTGAAGAGATTTAGTTACCCCAGCACGTTGCTTGTGTTCAAAGGGCATCCAAAAACACCCAGGAGTGGGGGAAAAAAATGCGCATTTGCATGTGAACTGTCCATCCCATATTGAGGCGCAGACCTTGTGTCAAAATTTGCCCTCACAGTGGAAAAGGTGAGACGGAATCTTTGAGTGATCGCGCTGGTTAAGGTAAACGGCGCATATATAATTTCGTCTCAGTTTTTTCTTTAAAAAATGAAAAGGGCTTCAATGAATGTGTTTACAAGTCGGTAAAACGAAGTTTTTTTAGGTTTCAAATCGTTTCTGTAAGCATTATAACGCAGTACAAGAAATACAGTATTTTGACGACAGTCACTATGCTGTGCATTTGATACGCCCCATTTCCCGAGTGTTAATTAATTTATGCATGTATGTAGATGATCTTTTTTGTCATTGATTTATGTTTCCTTAACCTATTACGGATGCTAATTAATTTAAATCCATATTTAATGAAGTCACTTTTTGTTTCTTTTCGCACTGAACCGCTCAAGTTTTCACAAAGTGCCCATTTTCTAGCGAAGACAACGTTTGACGATTTAACTTTAAATACTGTTAAATCGATGCAATTAGCGCATTCACTCACTTTAGTGAACTCATATATTCCTTAGGGTATACATGTACAGCCCTTTGCCAATCAACTGCTGGATGAGGGCCTCCCTACGCTGCACTCTTCGTCAGGGTTAACTAGACCATCCTGTGCGACACTGATCAGCGTGGGTTGGTGAAGCTGAACCACATAGACATGGGAGAATAGAAGTACTGTACAGCAATGACCTTTTTTTCCATGCACCGCCCTCTACTGCCCACGCTGTATTTGTGACTGAATATCAGAGGTCGCAACCGGGTACCCGATACCCGTACCCTACCTGATACCCGGCTACCCGTACCCGGCCGGGTACGGGTACCCGTTTGCGACCCTGGTGCGGCCGGGAACTGGTACGGGTAGACCGCGAGTCACTGGTGAGTAACCGTTTGTAACTCATTTCCCAACGTCTTGTCTCTTCTCACAATTCAAGTTCCTAGAATCAACCCACCCGCGCCTGCAACATGGCTTCATCCCAGAGGTCGCAATCAGGTACCCGATACCCGTACCCTACCCGTACCCAGCCGGGTACGGGTAGGGTACGGGTACGGCCGAGTACGGGTACCCGTTTGCGACCCTGGTGCGGCCGGGTACGGGTACGGGTAAGGAATCAAAACCCGTTTGCGACCTCTGGTGAATATTCTGCTGGCAGACCGGAGTCGCCACGTGTGTCGTCGCCACGGCGACAGCGAGAGGTATCCTGCACGTGGTTGGTGCCAGGCGCTGAACTATTTTCCGGGCTGCTAACCCCGACAGACGGGGCAGAAGTTTTGCTCTTGGCCTTTCTCAAGTTGTTATCACGATATTTTCGTCGCATGACACTCGGGGTGCGTAACGGTTCACTGCATGCAGCAGACGTTTGATTTCCCACGTTGGCAGCGCAGACCATTGAAAGCTATCAAACTAAATGCCCTTTTTACCTGTGCGGCCACACCACGTGTGACTGTGCAAGAGTTAACGAATTAATTTGGAATGTACCACTCCCGTGCAGGGGTGATTGCTGCGAATGGAAGAGGCCTGGCGGGAGAGCGAGCAGCTCGCAATGGAGAGGTTGCAGAGTTCAAATCCTGACTGGTCGTCGACTCAACCAATCAACCCTCTGGGGGTCAATAAAATGAGACCCAATTTGTTAGCAAGTCAAGAGTGGTTGTCCCAAACAAACACCACCTTGTGAGAGACCCAACGCAAGAATATCTCCCTGGGTTTGATCTTCCACAAAGCTCACGGACCACCCTAAGCCGCATTCACCGCACACACCATGGCTGCAGACGCGGATACCTAATGCACAAATGCAAAATAAAAAACGCTCCAGTGTACGATTGTGGTCATCGAGGACAGACCATACAACATATAGCAACGCAATGCCTTGATCTACAAAGACGAAGGAGAGATCCCAGCTGTCTGGCTTGACCACCTGAATGCTTTATTGCAGTTGCTGCTCTGCGTCTACATCAGCCACACGAAAGAAGAAGTCCCTTGGAGGGGATAGATTCACCCCTGCCATAGAAATGTCGAAATTGCATCACTGCTCCAGGGCTACATACAACAGATAAACACTGGCTTGATATGCATCTGAGCAGCGAATCACCGTTGATTGTCTTGACTGCGTACAAGTTTCTGCCAACGACCGTAACGCAGCCAGTACTGTGCTTTTAAGTGCACCATAAACTATGCGTATTGAACAATTTAAGATTATTCTGCGAAAGAAACAGCCCGAAGCCACATTCTTGTTCGATAGCACTCTCATAGAATTCGTTTATATTTTGATCAAGCCATCAGCAGGCACAGCACGCGCATTCAACTCTCATTGCAGTGATGCCAGCTTGAACAAAAATGTGTTTACAAAGTTAAATTATTCCCACCACTGGGGCACCTTGCCACCGCGAGAGATGTCCAAGTGGTAATTGTCTAATATGCATTCTTCCCAACTGAGATGTGTTTGGCAAATGGAGTTCACACGCTGATTGCGGATGCAATAATTAAGTCGGAGTAGCAGTCATTAGCCCTCGCCAGAAAACAACTGATTAGAGGTGGGGTTTTTTTTTGTTGTTGCAGGCATTTTAATAGGCATGAAAAGCAGGTGGTGTGTGATAATCCGGGGCGACAGAGACAAATCTTCCCCATGTATGTGGTTAAACAGACGGGGGGGGGGGGCGGGGGGGTGGGAGATACGTTCACCTGAATGTTAATCCTTCCCGAGTGTTGGATGTGCAAAGGTGTGCCGCTCATGATTCGCTGTTATTGTGTTGAATTGTGATATGTGAGACGGTGCTTGAAGGAGCCTGGAAGATAAAGGAGGCTGCTGTTGCCAGCTTCCATTCTACGACACGAAAAGAGGCTCAAATGGGATTTTTCACATTGCAAGAGGTCGCACGATAATGCGAGGTAGGGGAATATGTGGTGGTGATAAAAAAAAAATCACACGGCAACAACACCAACAACCCAGCCCGGCAATATATAGTAGTCTCCTATGTCCATGAGGGCGTAAAGCTGTGCTTCTAACACCCAGATGCCAGAAGAGAACTCCAGACTATCTTTCCGCGCACGAGTCAATCATTTCCATTCGCGTGCAGATTTACTCAGTGCACACTGAAAATGCCTCAAGGCCGACATCTTTCAAAATCTGCCTGGGATTTGTTCCTGACGGTGCGGAGATAAAGCACGGGCGCTTAACGATTTTGTCTATGGGAAAGAAAAAAAACGAAATGTGATCAAATGTTTCTACATTGCCCAGTGTGAAACTACCGCGAACACTTCCGTTAGTTTACAGAGGCGACGTACCTCGTGCCTGCTCATTGCATTTCACTGAACATACCAAATGAATATGAATGTTCCTCTACGTGGCACGGCATCAAGAAAGCAACGCGATGCAGCCTGCTGGCTTGGAAATCTAAGCAGTGAGCCGGCACTGATAAGATCGTCGATTTGAATCCAAGCCACCACCTGTGATTTAACCAATTTCTCAATTGCGAGGGAAGTGATGGTCTCAGCCAGCCACCAATTATTGCACCACCACAACAACAACAACAACAAAACAACGTGTAATAATGAGTGTGTGGGAACGTTTAACTAGGTCGACTCAGCCTCAAATGAGTACCTGCTGCGGTGTGTAAATATCGCCGCTTGGGAATACAAAGGCGGTCGGGCGTGGCGCTGGTCACCTGCCCCCTCTCGTGCTGTACCGACCTTCACAGGTGCTCGCACACAGCACTTGCCCCAACAGTCTGTTAAGCCTATACGGGGGATATTTGTCTTTGTCCTTACTTTGTAAAGGATTTTAAAAGGCCCTTTGAAAGCTTTTTAGAGAAGGCCTCTGAAAAATCTCTTTCACGGATATTTCTGAAATAGGTGACGGCTCTGCTTTGTGAGATTTCCAAAGGTAATGTTCACAATTTTGGAACCACACTTTCATAGCAAAATTTTAACAACATTGTGAAAAAGGCAAAAAAGCAAGACAAAACGTAACTGATTGCATCTTTATTATAGTATTAATAGTCGCCATGTGTCTCGGCAAAAAGTATTGCCACCTTGGTGATAATGTATATGCAATCTCTGGGCATAAATCAATAATATTTACCACTCAGTGTAGCAGCAAAGTCTAGAGTGCACTGGTCAACACACTTTTTCTGGCATAAGGTATTCCAACGGGTATAAGGTAACTTTGGGGTGCTGATTCCAAATCTGGCATCAGTTTTTGTCTATCACATCAGGTTTTTGAGATATCAAATATTGCATTTTCAATAAAAACTGCAGAAGAAAAATATTAAATAGATGTGGATATCTACATAAAATGATATTATAAACACACTATCCTAAAAACACAGCACCATATTTTAACACTAAAGCAGTCACTGACTCGCAACAACTTGCAATCATAAGTGACAGAGTTAATTTCAGGTAAAATCAATGAAAATGGGGTATGCCGATAGCATAAAAATGAGATGTGATAGAGCAAATCTGAGATCAGATTTGGAATCAGCACCCTTAAATTAGTCTAAAACAGCTGCAAAAGTCCAGCCAGAAAAAAAATTGTCTTTTGTTGACCAGTGTTACTTTTGCTTTCTTGTCAGCATATGATTTACCAATGCACACTGCAGTAAGCTGCTACCGTGTATGTATGCTGAACTTCGTTTGCACCGTACATAGCCAACCATGCTAATCAGAAGAGTGAGTAAAGGACACGACACTAAATACAAAAAAGCACTTCTAAAGAAATGAGTTTACATTTCGATTTGAAAGTGCATTGCTTCAGTGGCTTCCGAATATCGGGAGGAAGAGCGTTCCAGACGGCCGCAGAAGCGATGGCTAGCCAACAGCTGCTGCGAGGTTGACCAGAGTTCACGTGATGGGTTCATGCTCCTTGCTTGACGATATCAGATGTTGTTGTTATTAACAAATGCGTGTAATTACGAATTAGTTACTCATCATAGCCTTGTCATAGTCAAACAAAGAAAGCAATTAACACCACTTTATGTATTTTTGTCAACACTGTAAGAATGTGTAATGCTCTCCTGCTATGCGATCTGCTGAAATGGATGTTAATGGCACGAAAGGCAGGGTCAGATTAGTTGGGTTGAGCACAGGCTCCCAACCATAGGGATGTTAAATTTCGATTTAAAGCTTTCGTGACTGCAGGGATTCATCTTCTTGGTTCTTTCGGTAAAGTCACGTAGAATGGAAATAATAAAAAGAAAGCATTAAAAAAGAATTATTTAATTAATATATTATGCTTAATTTTTAATTACTTTATTATTTCCATTCTACGTGACTTTACCGATTATTTTATTGTTTTTTTTTTCCATTCTACGTGACTTTACCGAAAGAACCAAGAAGATAGGGATGTTAGTTCATATCCTCGTGAGTGTCCACTCAGATCGTCACTCTTCTGAACTCGATAAAATGTGCAGCTATATGTAATGAAAAAAAAACATATATCGGTCTTGCCATATAAAACACTGGCTGAAGAACTGATATAGATAGATGTGCATAATGTGATGCCTAAGAAACGGGACATCACACTGCACGTGTGCAGCTCTTTGTCAAACACTGCTGGATGATGACCTCCCAACGCTGTGCGGGTCGTGGGCGTTATGAGACCCCCATGACACCAAGCTGGTCAGAGGAAGGCAGGCAGCACCACATGGAGGAGCATAGAAGTATAGTACAACAATGTTTTTATTTTCTTCTGCACTGCCCTCTGCCCGTAATTGAGTGTGTGTACGTGTGTAACATTTGATAATTGACAAGCATATGATGTAAAGGGTTGCTAATTGCAATATGTTTTATTTATTTATTTTGCCACAGTGTCATGGTGAGCACGCTGGACTTTTTACCTCCCGGCACGGTAGTTGAAACAATTGGGAGAATCCTTCAAGCGACCCCCTGTTTCTGTGCCCGCCCAGCATAATACATGTGGGCACCACGGTTAATCGATGGGCAGGTCGCGTGCGGTGGGGTAAAGTGTAGGCACTTCCACCTCTTCTGAGACATCTGGCAAGTGTGGAAGAGTAGGCCAAAACACCCTCTGACGTTGTTGTGGAGGGGGTCTCTCTCGAGCTTGCTCCACTGGAGACATTTCCACCAGCAGTGTCGCAATTGCGCCTTTGAAGTGTTATTTCTGTTTAGTTTTCTGTTTCAGTTTCATGTATTCAATTAACATCAAAACCAATTCATGAAAGAATGTAAGAGAATAGAATTGTGTCATTAATGTTTACTTAAGTCAGGTGATTATTTACAACCGCAGTACCTGCACAAAGTAATCCTCAATGCGTTGCATAATCATTGTAAATGTGTTGCCACCGTGAACTTAAATAATTACGGCATAAAATGCAACCCGCAAATACACATTGATCGCTCTGCATATTTAAACATCTCAAATACACGTAAGATGTAAACTGCATAATGCACGAGAATTGTAAATGTTGTGGGTTTACTCTCCAACCCACCGGTGTGCTGAACTAGTAACGAATTGGCATGTTTGATTTACGCGACAAACTGGCCCTGTGGGGTGGTGGCTGGCTTAACGACACACATTTATATTTATGCGATCTCACCCAAAATCTCTATTATGGATTATATTGGTCGCGAAAGCCTACGTGTTAAACTGAATAATGCAGTGCGAAACAAATTTCGCATGATGACCTGACTCACAATTGGCCCTGCAATGTACCAGTTGCATCTACAAGCATAGTGCAGTCTGTTAATTGACCAGTTAATGGTAGTTTGAAACGATGGGGTTGTCCTAATGTACTCTGAACATTTTCACTCAAATGGCACCGCTAAATTAATGAGATGCCAAACGGCATCTGAGAGGTGTGCCTGTGATCGGCAGGTTGAGCATTAAGTGCATGCTGGTGATAGATGTCTAAAATTATTATCAAACGTCTCAGCTCTGTCTCGATTACCGCACCGCATTTGGCTCCGCCAAGGGGCTCCTAGCATAGAACTGCAAAGTGTCAATTACACAGAAACGTTTGCATATTTTATTGCTTTTAAAAAAATGTGATCTAATTAAGCCTAAGGCAGAATTTTTTTTTATTTCATGCTATTTCAGAATTGCAAATGCGTTCGATATCAATAGCATTATTTATTACATGGCTATGACTTATCTTGCAAAGCTGCATATGGAACATCATCATTATTGTTCAATAAAAGGTTATTTGGTACAGTTGTTAATAATCATTATTATCATCATCATCATCAATGTAGCATGATCATCATCATCATAAACATTGTAATTGTAATCATCATAAGCATCACCATAATCATCATCTTGTCTCATGAAAGCACGGTAAAATATCCACACTATAAATATTAAGCAGCATTTACGAACCAATATTTAAGGACTACATCCTGAGAAGATTACATAGACTCTTTTCTTATTGCGAACTCAAGAATAACTTTATAAATGCACAGTGATCTACCATGGTTAGCCTGAGTTTCCTTCTGGTTGGCTGACTAATGTGACTTTAGTGAATTTCATCTCTGACATTTCAGAAACATACCCAACCTATTAAAATAATTTCAGTCGAGTGGTGTACAATTGCAATAACTTTGCAATGATGAAAAGGTTCCGTTCAAGCGATTTTTAAATATGTTACGGTAGGAAGGTTGTCATTGAAAGAACACTATTACCAATTGTCGATGTCCTCGTTAAAGTTATTTGAGTGGCATGAAGGACTTCTCCTTTCAACGTTTTTAGTTTAACCCCAATAGCAGCTACTGGTTGTCACCTACGCGCCTCTGGATTTAAACCATTCATTATCATCATCATCAGCCATGCACGATCCGCTGTTGGATGAAGATCTTCCCACGCCATCATCACATCTTACGACCCCGTGATGTCATAATTCACATAGCACCTGTACATGAGTTGATTTAATCGCTCCATTTCCTCGGTGGATTAACTATCGGCGGCCACTCCCTCGCTGCGCTTCATTGGATGTCATCCCTTCTCGTGATGTCATCCTGCGCAAGCTCACTTACTGTACCTCTCCGAACAGTTTTAATGACAACATTAAATCTGTGTATGGCCTCTAATCCATGCATTCATTTTTCTGTTTCTCAGTGTAATTCCAATCGTGCGTGACCCCGTGCTCTTTTGTGAACATTTCACTCACTGTTCCATTTATCTTTGTGTGAATGACCGTGTTTCTGAACCGTATGCCAAAGCATTAAATAATTTTGAAGGAAACATCTTGGAATTACAGGTGGATAACAGGTGTTATAAAAGCTGGTATGACAATTCAGTTTCACAAACTGTGGACATTAATTCGCAATGAGAATACATTTGGCAATGAGGGAAGTTTGTTTGATGGTACATTGTGATAAAACAAAGTAAAGACCAATTTGGCAGTGAAAGTTATTGCTTTAGTGTAGTTTGCAGTTGCGTATAATTTATGTTTGGGTGACTATTATAGTTAGATACAAGTTCATGAGTAAATATTCTGGTTTACTCCTGCCAAACTTTAACGAAAGTGTACATTTTCAGTTTATTTCTTGAAATTAGCTTCACATTTGTGGATAAACTCAGTACCCACCGTTTATTAACATACTAGATGTAATGTTGCTACGATTTTCAACCCAATCAAGGAAGCATTGTACTGCCAAGCCGATACATGATTAATGTCCCATGATGTAGATGCTCTGCCCAAGCTCTCATTACTCTGATAGTGCATTGTCTTTGTGCTATTCGCCTTTTCGCGTCCTCTGGTCTAACACCGTTTGAGACAAGGCTCAAAAGAAAGCTGTCTCTGGTGTGGACCAATCAGTTTCAAAGACAATGCATCTCTTATTAGAGTATGTTTTTTTTGCATTCTGACCACAAGTATTGTGGTTAATGCAGACATGATTCCTTATAAAAGGTAATTGTTTGAATGTTCTGCATTTTCTAGTGACATCTCACATGGCCGCACATTGTTTGGCTGTCTAGTTATTAACGCAGGCATATCATGGCCAAATATTTGTTTTCGTCCAATCACAAACCAGGCTGTCTTAATAATAGTGACTAAATAACTTAGCTACTAGCTTGCTTGCCAAAGGGCCAGTCGCCATAAAGTCAGCCTTTTAATCCCTACAGCTGCCTGATAATGTATATGGTGAATTACCAAAGTGCCTTTTTATAATGAAATGCAAATATATGACCCATAGTGATATTACTATGTCCCATTGTGTATCTGTAAGATTTTACATCCCAACACAACACAAAATACTTACAAATATGTTTGAAACTATGGAAAACTGTCCCTATGTCACAACAGTTTAACTTTGGTCTCCTGATGAAATACATAATAAAACACCATTGTGCCATCAATTGTTTAAACAATAACATTCTCTTGTACATCAGGCAGTGTCGTGAGATTCATCTGGATACTCCGCTTTCCCTTCCCACAAGCACGTATTGAATCGGCTAAAACATCTGAAAAAGCAGGACCGTCCTGAAAAAAGAAAGTCTCGAGTCTCAGCGAAATATTCCCGTGTAAGTAAAACGCATTTAGCTTTCGACAGAAGGTAGTGAAAGTACATACTTTGGGCCATGTCTAACAACCCATATTCGCTTTCTCAAAAGCTGAAATCAACCCACGGGCGTGTGCCGCTGTCGTTTAAACAACGCTTTTCATGTTTAATCCTTAACGCTGCCTGCGCAGCTGTTTCAGAACCATGGACAGCTCCTCGCTGCAAGGCTAAACCATTGGCTCATACTCTTAGATTTTTCGGTAAAGTCACGTAGGTAAAAAAATAATAATAATATAATTGAAATAATAATAGAAATAAAATAAATATTATTATTTAAATTATTTTTTTATTCTTAATTTTTTACCTACGTGACTTTACCGAAAAACCTAAGAGTATGAATCCTTGCAGTCACGAAAGCTTCAAATCTAGAATAAACCATTGGCTGGCAAGCCCCCTTATCCAGGGCCAAGTTACGAGTTAACTATATTTTTTTATTTCACCAGGTAAGGCCCACTGAGCTGTATAGCGCTTTTTCACCAGCGACCTGGCTATCACAAATGATCGCTCGACGAAGTGGCTTATCACGTGGAAATTTATAGCAGCCAAATACTCTCAACGCATGTTGATTCTAAATGTGGAGGGAAAAACCGGAGGACGAGGGGAACAATCCACGTGACCAAGGGGAGAACGTGCAAACTCCAAATATACAGCAGCAGGCGTCAGGGTCGGGATCGAACCCACGATCTCCTGCATACCAGGCGAGGTAGTTAACAGCTGGTCATCGTGGTGCCCAGCAGTAACAGCAGCAGCATCATCATCAGCATTTGTACGACACACACACACAGACAAACCGACGTCCTTACTTTTGAAATTTGGCCTGATGCGAGCATCGTAGCCGGATGTTTTCCCCATGAGCTTGTCCAGGAAATCGGACGGAGAGAGCTGCACGGGCTGGGGTGTTTTTGCAGGGCCAGCGAGGCGGGGCTGCGCCAAGCTATGATTACAAAGGGGGGGGGGGGGGTGACACACACAAATAAGGGGTTAGGGATAAGAATTCGCACTTATGCGGCTCTTAAATACAGTGCAGTATCTCCAAGCACGTGAAATGGCGAGACAAGCACGAAATACGAATCGCAAAGGGGAGAAAACTAGGGGGGGGAGAAATTCAGAGAAAGGGGCAATCAATTTTTTTTTGACAAATCTAAAAATGGAAACGACGACGAACCATGGAGCACGCCCAGAGGCAATGCAACATCCGTGTAGGTCCACAAACCGATGAAGGAGGAGAACAAGGGGAGGCCCCACGTCGTTTTAATCTCAGTGTGGTGCTCAGAACCTCGATGTGCGCTCTAAGTAGCCGTGAACAGCGATTGGATTTAGGGCTGTCCATGCCTTTCCGTTACGCATTACTTATTCAGTAAGCTTATCAATCATGAACCCAGCCGGGATGTGTGACTAGGAGGATACGGGCGTCTGCCGAGGCTGGTTCGGTCGTAAATCGTCGTCTGATGACTGCTTCATTTCGCCCAAAGTAGATTTCTCCAGCGTTGATGCATTGTTTGGGAGTGATTGAGATTCAGAGTGAAACAGCTTAGCCGTGATTGACAGTGTCACTCGCTTGCATCCGCGTAAATCCGGCGTCTTTGTTGTTGTTGTTGTAAATTAGTTTAATAACCGAGCGCACATTACATGACGGATCGGCCTTATGCACGTTACGTGACACGCTAATGACCAGGCTGACCGAATCGTCCAGACTGCTGCCGGTCTCGCCAAAGCTGGGAAGGCTGGACGTTGCTTGGATGGGTGACAAACAGGTTTGCCATCGGTGCCGTGAGGCTCTATGTCTTTGGCAACAGCGGTCAGTGCAGCAAAATGCATTGTTGTACTGCACTTATATGCTCCCAAGGCAATGCTCCCCGTCTTCACCGACTCCGACCAACGTGGTTAAATACATACAGGTGGACTTCTCCAAAAATCTGGCTGTCGCCTGATGAAGCTGGTTGTAATTACTGGCGAAACGTCGTGCTCAGATTGTGAAATGTTGTGGCTTGGCTCTCCAACACACCGGTGTTGCTGTGCTAATGACGAATTGGCCACGTTCTGTTTGCGTGACAACCCTTACTTGTTGGTTGTGTCAAGTGGTGGCGGGTTTAACGACACATGTATAATTTTACGCGATGTAACCCTAAAAAACCTGTATTGTGGATGATATTAGTCGCGAAAGCCTACTACGTGTTAAACTAACATTTACGCTCAAATAACCCCACGACCAACGCGACGTGGAAGGGGAGAGGGGGGGATGGGATTCATCCAGCAGTGGATTGACAACAGCGCCCGAACGAGGACACGCGCAATGTACACGACGAACCCGCGTTCACAGGGCCACGAGCGAATTTGGTTGATTTAACAACAACAAAAAGTGCCACCAAACTGCTATCCAGTGAGCCGCGACCCTCCGTCCCGTGCGAAAGATCACCAGCAGCGTCCGAATAGCACGTCTCAGCACATCTCCCACTCCGCTGGTGGCTTACGCGTTTACAGCCAAGGCGATGGAGAGGACGTCATTCCTCACCTCCCGTCCAACAACACACACGGGAGCGCCTTCAGAGACTCTGGTGTCCGATACACAGATGAGTTTTTTTGTTTGTTAATAAGGGTGGAAGATTTCTGCAGCCTCGAGCAACGAATGTTGTGATGATAAAGCAATGTTATTAAGCTCGCATCGTGGACGTGGTGGGGGTGGTGTGGGGGGTGGAAGGAAGGTTTTGTGCCAGATAGTTTAACTTGCGTATTGCTTAGATACTTCACCGAGCTGGCTTGCCTGGTGTGTCGCGTATGCGATGTTGTTTGGCTGGCTTGCTGCACAATCGCATTTCCTACTACGCCCCCACACCGACCTCCATCCATTCCAGTCTCTCTCTCTCTCTTTCTCTCACTTTCAGCTAGAATTTAAACAGCCACATCAGTTTCCATTACAGTCTATCGGTTCCGCTTTTCGCATATATATATTCCGCGTGTGTGTGTGTGTGTATATTCACAGACAGCACGCTGCGTTGGATGGCACGTGGATTTTTTTTCTCTCCCCCGAATCGATTCCCCCGCTAAGCTATTAAGACAGCAGACTGTCAAAATAGCTGCCACATGCGGCGATAACGGCTAATGGAGCTTGACGGTAGAGCATGCCGTCCATCCCCCGACTCTTTTCTCGCATATTGATACGGCCACATTTCTTGCATGCTCTTGCACGCACGCACGCACACGCACAGACTCGTGTCTCAATTACGTGCAGGAGAAATGGCAATTCTCCGATAATGAGCACATGCGCGCGCGTGCATGTGCTCATTAATGTGCGTATTAATCAGACATCTTATCGAGGAGTTGGAGAGAGTGTGTCGGAGAGTGTGTGTGTGTGGTTGCGTTGGATGGGTCATTGAACGCGCATGCCCAGCAACCGCATGCCCAAGCAGCTTCTGTTTGGCCGGATAAAGGGTGCTAAACGGGCGCGGCACGGGCTAGAGAAGCGATGGAGTGATGTGATACGAGAAGGATATGGAGCTGAGTGGACGTGCCGATGATTGGTATACCAGCGGTGTCAAGATCGGCCTCTGTGGAGGAGGCTCGTCAAGGACGCTACCGAGCAGTTTGAGGCAGTCCGCCTCCAGAAGTAGCCGAGGGCAGAGGAACTACGCTCACAATAACGAGCGGAGCAACAGGCGGCTAAAACGCAACAAGTTTGCGCAGTGAGAGGCACAGCTGTTGCCTCGGCCAGTCATCCTGAGTCAGTCAAACCATGGCACCGAGGTCTATCCCGTGACCTACGGCCATGCAGCCTTTCACACTTCACGTGGCCTCAACGTGCACCTAGCCTGGCACAAGCCCGTGGGATGTCACCGCCACTTAGTTATCAATGGCGATTGTTGTCGGTTGCTGTTACGTGTGTTGGTGTATTTTCATAAATGTGTGTTAAACGTGTAGGTAAACGTGTGTGTGAACGTGTGTGTGTGTGTGAACGTGTGTGTGTGAACGTGGAGATTGGTGGCGCATTGGTTAGCGCGCTGCGCTACGAACCAGGCGAGCCGAGTTCGATTCCCGCTCATGGCTAACACCAGTGACGATTTTCTGAACCGGTCCTGGGCCTCCCCTAGGTCGAATCAGCCTCATATGAGTACCCGGTGAGTAAATATCGCCACTGGGGAGACAAAGGCGGCCGGGCGTGTTGCTGACCACCCACTCCCTCGTGCGCCGTGCCGGCCTTCCATAGGTGCTACTCGCTCACAGCACTTGCCCCAGAAGTGTGTTAAGGCTACACGGGGGGACCTTTGTCTTTGTCTCACCAGCTCACTCAGTGCGAACGGAAAGAAAAAAAAACCCCATGTCAAAATGGCGCCTTGGCTTCGTGGCACGCTAATGGAGTCAACGTAATAACGATACTCAAATACACTTCGCAATATGATTGACGCTGCGAATTCCCCCCCAAAAAACGAACTATTTACGCGTAAGATCATTTACGACAACGGCAACGACATTTTGGATCGTCCTCAATGTCGACGCCTCCACGCTTTCTGAACTCTGGAGGTTTACTTGACGCGGCGTGTGTGTGTGCACAAACTAACTTTAGTGTGTGTGTGGTTTTTGTTGTTGTTGTTGTTCTAATACCTTGTAGTCTTGTTACATTGTAGTCTGTCGCTAATGGAATTCAACTCGAGCGTACGAAACTTACGTTGTATTACGACCAATTCTTTTACGTAGCAGTCCCTGTAATGCAATTTAATTTTGGAGATTAAAAACAGAAAAATATCGCTCACTTTAACCTTACTTCGAATGCTGCTTTATACACGTGCTGGATTTTACACTACGAGGACACTGGGCACGCATGCATTTCCTATCTCCTCGACGGCAATGACATCCGCCGTATCCCCACGCTGTCAGTCTGCGTTGTATGAGATTGATCACGCCGACAGCTGTCCTGCACGTGCCGATAACCACAATCAGCGAAGGGCTGACGCGTGAAAGTTAGGAATCACCGCCAAGTCTCACCAGTCAGATCATCCTGACCTCTCCGACGCTACAAGTCGCGGCTTAAGAGCGGATGACAGCTGTAACGCGCGGCCCTTTAAAAAAAAATGTTGCGCTCACCATAGCGCGCAATTCTCTCATTGCTCGGTGCTGTGCTATGTTCAAGCATTAATGTAAGCACATGCGAAACAATTTCGCGTTGACTTCAATGGGCATGGAGGAGCGAGAGAGCGAGACGGATTTTGTGGATCGAGGTACGGTAATCGCGCAAGTGGCCAGAGAAGACGAAATCACAGAAGCGCAAAGGGAAATGCAATTTGAGAAGCCGAATTCATATGCGATGATGGGACTTTTTGGTTTGGAAGAAGATATAATCCGGCGCATTCGATACAATCTCATCAAAAGATAGACCAAGAGCAGAACAAAACAGATCCGATGTGTCTATTCACTCCACACACACACACGTACGGTGCGAAAGAAGTTCAACATACATACGCACATACCGCAAAAACGCATGTCCATGGGCACCCAAGTTTGGCCAAGTGACATTTGCGGAAAAAAAAACACAAAAAAGGTGACCGGACGATGCACGATGACGAACGTACCTGACGCATGTAATTATTTCGATGACGAGAAGGCAGAACGTAAGCAGAGCATGGATCGACGCCGTACTCATCCCGTATCGCCAATGCGACCAACGACTCTGACCGCGGAGGCTGGGCGACCGGTATGCACAGAACGCCGCTGCTAAGCTGCTGCTGCTGCTCCGGGTTTCTCTCGCTTCTCTCTTTCTCCTCCTTATACCCCCGTCCGCTCGAACGCCCGGCAAGGGAATAATAATAATAATTAATTAATAGCAACACGCTGCTGTGCCCTTAATGATGCGCTGTACATTATAATATCATATCGTATTGTTCACGTGCGCGCGTGTGTGTACACACACACACAGCGTGGGGGGACGGAGCGATTCTTCTGCACATATGCGCGCAGGAAGAGATGCTATTCAACAGCAGCAGCAGCGATGATGATGATGAACAACAGAGGATGAGTCTTCTTAAGCGATGCAATGTCCACCCCAGCCGACCGAGCGCGTGATCCGACCGCTCGCCTCGGCACCGCCGTTGCACTTCGCTGGGCTTCGGATCACAGCCGCTGACGCTGCTGCTGCTGCTGCCGCTGCCGCTGCTGATGCTGCTGCTGATGCTGAGAAGACGAAGAAGACAAACGAGACGAGGCGCAAAGAGAAAACGCAGCCGAGCATCTGGCGTGCTCGCAAAGGGTGCGGGTCGCTGGCGAGAGTGGCGCGATCAAGACTTCGTCGGCCGCCGAGATGCATCGAGTGGGTTGAGGATGCGCGTACGGCCAGCCGTGCTCGGAGCTCGGGGTTGAAACGAGAAGGGGGTTGTTCCTCTAGCTCCGCGCTGCAGGGGCGAGGAGAAGGGGACACGGTCGGTGGTCGCACTCCTGCGACTGCATTGCCCGCTGCTCTCGCGGTGGAATGAGTGGCGAGGGGGCGGAATGGCGATGGGTGGGGTGGGGGGGCACTGGCGGCAACAATTGGAGTCGTGATTGTGACGCCTGATGTGGAGCGCCTCTGCCGTGCAGTCGAGGAATAAGGGGCCATTCGCAGCGAGCCACAGATGCGAGTGGTGTTCCCCCCGCCGGTGCGAGCATGTGCGACACACACGCAGACTGTTGTTGTTGTGGTTGTGTTACGTTGTTGAGGTCAGCGCCTTCAAGTGCGTTGCCTATGCGATCGCATCTTCAAATGTGAAGTGCGCGTGTGTGCGCGCGCGTGTAAAGCTGTCATACCCATGCTTGGATGGGTGTGCGCAAAGGTAGTTTAGTGGTTAGAGGGAGCGGTGGCGCTGTAGTTAGCGCGCCGCACTACGAACTCGGCCGCCAGAGTTCGATTCCCGCTCAGGACCAATAAGAGTGGCCAATATTTGAAGCGGTCCCGGGCCTCCCCTAGGTCGACTCCGCTTTAAATGAGTACAGTACTGAATTTGTGTGCGTTAATCAGCATGGGGAAGACAAAGACGGCCAGCGTGGTGCTGGCCACCCACCCCCTCTTCATAGGTGCTCGCTAACAGCACTTTCCCCAACAGTCTGTTACAGGCTACACGGGGGATCTTTGTCTTTGTTAGCGCACCACAATACATATCCGGCGACGCGAGATTGAATCCTGCTCACGACCAATACCTTTGATGAGTATCTGAACCAGTCTTGGGCCTCCTCTACGGTCAACTCAGCCTCAAATGAGTACCTGGTGCGGTGTGTAAACATCGTCACTGGGGAGACAAAGGCGGCCGGGCGTGGTGCTGGCCACCCATTCCCTCGTGAGGGGTAGCGGCCTTCATAGGTGCTCGCTAACGGCAATTGGCCAGGTTGAAATGGTTACACGGGGATATGTTCCGTGCTGGGCTTTTTTTTTAAATCGACTTTAACATTACTCTACACTGAATTACTCGCTTCGCCGACGGTGGGAATACAACTGCGTGTACGTAAAGCGTTTAACGAGACTGAGAGCAATGAGGAATTACATGCTGAGCCTGCCTTACGGGGCGCGAATCAACCTCGCGTCTCACGACATCGACCAGGTTGCCTGATCTCTTTTCAGATCTCAGGAGCTGGCACGGAGTTTCACCTGCGCACTATTTGGAGGGATGCCCATCAATACAATTAACAGGTCTTATCGGCTGCCGATGGCGTTACGACGTGGGCAGCAGAGGGCAGTGCAGCATATACATGACGACTTATAAACGCGCATTGTATTCACCGGTGCGCACCGATCAGCCTGGTGAAGTATGGTGGAAAAAAAAACACACGTAACTCCCACGGCCCACAATTGCATCCAGAAATATGTCAATATGGCTCTCGCTTGAGAAAATAGAAGGCGCATAGACAGTTCGAACCAACACGCGAATAGTCGCGCAACGCCACACGGTATGAGCAATTGTTATCGTGACTTGTCATTTCTCACCCCCCACCACCACCACCCACAAATATATCTGGGTGCAAATCAATTCGAAGAGTAATTATATCTTTATCCGCGGAACAGGGGATGCAGTCTCGTGGAATCTGGCGTCTGTCTTGGTGGATAGCTCCTTTTCTTCGCTGTACAATCGTCGCACTCCTCCTCAGAACGCAGACGCTACGTTCTAGTTGTCATTTGTCTTCACCCCTTGAATAAAAATCTATTCCTCCCTATACTGTATATCAATTCCTATCAACCTAGCACAGGTTGCTGACGCAGCATAGACTGCATTTCCTTTGGGTTTTTTTTAAAAGAGAGAAAAAAAACTGCTTCAGCCTGCAGGCAAGGAAACCCGGTGATTTGTCATTTGTTAATGAGGCCGACGGTGCATGCGTCGATTTTTAGCACTTTCCACTTTTCGGCAACGCCATGTATTATGCATTGTTTGGACAAATCAGTATCCAAAGACCCTTGCGTTCTGCAAACCAGCGAGCTTCCCCAGCGTCCAGTGAGATATGTTTTTATTGTATATCCAGGTCCTGTAAGAAATACGCCATGTCAAGGATTCACATGCATGTGGATTGTCCCCTATTTTTGGAAATTTGCGTGCAAAAAAACTGAACGGTAATGTGTGGAGAAGCACACACAGAGAGGGACATGGGGCTAGAGAGAGAGAGAGAGAGACGCTCACACACGGAGAAACACAGAGACATGGACATGCACACAGAGATATACACATAGGAATATATGGAGAGGGATATGGGGATACACACATAGAGATACGGAGATGCAAACTAGAGCGTCATGGAGATGCAATAATTTCCGATTGTTTGGGGCAAGTGCGGTTAGCGAGCACCTAAGAATGCCGGCACGGCACACGAGGGTGTTGGTGGCCAGCACCACGCCCGGACGCCTTTGTCTCCCAAGTGGCAATGTATACACACTGTACCAGGTACTCATTTGATGCTGAGTCGACCTAAAGGAGGCCCAGGATCGGTTCAGATAATCATCACTGTTGTTGGCCGTGAGCGGGGAATCGAACTCGGGTCTCTGGGTTTGTGTCGCTGCACGCGAAACGCTCCACGATCGCTCCCCACACATGTTTGGAGATATACACAAAGACACACACGCATATATATGGAGATAGATTAAAATGCAGAGACACACAGAGAGACATGGACATAGACACAGAGAGACATGGAAATACACACAGAGAGACACGGAGATACACACAGAGAGACATGGATATAGACAAAGAGAGACACGAAGATACACACAAAGAGACATGCAGATACACACAGAGGGACATGGAGATACACACAGAGAGACACGGAGATACACACAGAGAGACACGGAGATACACACAGAGGGACATGGAGATACACGCAGAGAGACATGGATATAGACACAGAGAGACACGGAGATACACACAGAGAGACATGCAGATACACACAGAAGGACATGGAGATACACACAGAGAGACACGAAGATACACACAGAGGGACATGGAGATACACGCAGAGAGACATGGATATAGACACAGAGAGACACGGAGATACACACAGAGAGACATGGAGATACACACAGAGGGACATGGAGACACACACAGAGAGACACGGAGATACACCCAGAGAGACATGGATATAGACACAGAGAGACACGGAGATACACACAGAGAGACATGGAGATACACACAGAGGGACATGGAGATACACACAGAGGGACATGGAGACACACACAGAGAGACACGGAGATACACACAGAGAGACATGCAGATACACACAGAAGGACATGGAGATACACACAGAGAGACACGGAGATACACACAGAGGGACATGGAGATACACGCAGAGAGACATGGATATAGACACAGAGAGACACGGAGATACACACAGAGAGACATGGAGATACACACAGAGGGACATGGAGACACACACAGAGAGACACGGAGATACACACACAGAGACATGGAGATACACACAGAGGGACATGGAGACACACACAGAGAGACACGGAGATACACCCAGAGAGACATGGATATAGACACAGAGAGACACGGAGATACACACAGAGAGACATGGAGATACACACAGAGGGACATGGAGATACACACAGAGGGACATGGAGACACACACAGAGAGACACGGAGATACACGCAGAGGGACACGGAGATACACACAGAGAGACATGGAGATACACACAGAGGGACATGGAGATACACACAGAGAGACATGCAGATACACACAGAAGGACATGGAGATACACACAGAGAGACACGGAGATACACACAGAGGGACATGGAGATACACGCAGAGAGACATGGATATAGACACAGAGAGACACGGAGATACACACAGAGAGACATGGAGATACACACAGAGGGACATGGAGACACACACAGAGAGACACGGAGATACACACACAGAGACATGGAGATACACACAGAGGGACATGGAGACACACACAGAGAGACACGGAGATACACCCAGAGAGACATGGATATAGACACAGAGAGACACGGAGATACACACAGAGAGACATGGAGATACACACAGAGGGACATGGAGATACACACAGAGGGACATGGAGACACACACAGAGAGACACGGAGATACACGCAGAGGGACACGGAGATACACACAGAGAGACATGGAGATACACACAGAGGGACATGGAGATACACACAGAGGGACATGGAGACACACACAGAGAGATAATTATACGTTGCTGTCGCCCACAGTGAAACAAATCACCAAGGTGATGTCTTCTGGCCATTTTTGATCACGTTGGGGATCTGTCCCTGTGAATTCTGGGGTCATCCTAGGATCAGTCACGCACTTTAATAATTACATGCGACGTGTCGTACACAAACCCCGCACAATGAAGGCCTGTAGTAGGGGAATTGCTTTTGATAACAACAAAAAACTGCTTCGCGTTGGTGTAATTTGTTGCGTGTATACACAGAGATGTTGTGCACAAAACACGACCGTTAGATGCAAGGCACGAAAATAGGTTGTTTTCCCCTTTTATCCGGCAACAAAACAGCTGTGTTAAGTTGTTGAAACAGCAAATTGAAACCTTTTACAAGGAATCATGTCTGCATGAACCACAATACTTGTGGTAGAAATGCAAAGAAAAAAGCACGCTTTGATAATATACGCATTGTCTTTGAAACTGATTGGTCCAAAGAGTACGCCTTTTGGCGTCAGCTGGTCTAACACTGTTTGAGACGAGGCTCAAAAGAAAGCTGTCTCTGGTGTGGACCAATCAGTTTCAAAGACAATGCATCTATTATCAGAGTATTTTTTGGCCAGATAAAAGGGGAAAAACCTATTTTCATATTTTGCTACTGGCAAAAGGATTTCCCGTGAACCCGGCGTGCAGGAGCTGGGTTTGCGTGACTCTCACACAACACAACGACACATCCATCTGAGTTGGAACCATCACAAGCCCCGCGGCAAGATACTCTTCAATCAGCCCCCTTTTTTATACTCTTAGTTCTTTCGGTAAAGTCACGTAGGTAAAAATGAAATTAAAATTAATAAAAATAAAACAATAAAAATCACGACGTTTCGGAGGCAACACAAGCTTCCTACGTGACTTTACCGAAAGAACTAAGAGTATGAATCCTTGCAGTCACGAAAGCTTCAAATCTAGAATCAGCCCCCTTTTCTTGTATTTGACGATAACTCTCTGGACCTCTCGTGGGCTGTGAAGATCATTGAAGACTCACTTCTTTAGAACTGCTTCTTGCGTTTGCTTTGTTGTCCGATTAGCGTGGTTGGCTACGTACGGTGCGAAAGAAGTTCAACACACGTACTTACACAGAAAGGAGACCATTGTATCAAACCGTACCACACACATGTCGGTGATGTGCAGCGCGTCTTCTTCGAACGCTGGGGAGCCGGACAAGCCCCTCTCTGTACCAGCGTGGACGGCACCCTCGTGTTCACCTTCTGAAGCGCTCGCTCGTCGGCGTGCCGTGGGCGATGACCACCACAACCACCACCACCACGTGACTTTTATTTCGTGTTGTGCGCGGTGCATCTAGCTCCACAGCGCGTGGATGTATCGTGTTTGTTTTATTTGTTTTGCTGGTGACTGTGTATTTCAGATCGGAATCGCCTCCAGTGCTGTTGCTGCTGGCGGCAATAAAAGTTGTTTAAAAGTCAAACAGTCTCTTTAAAGCGCCGATATTAGAATGTGTGCGTTCTTTGTCGTCGCTGTTGTGCGTCTACGCCTCTGTTAACGCAGCCGTGTCACCAAATCGATCTTTGCTTTTTAGAGCAACCGGTTCTTTCCCTCTGCCAAGTGTTTAACGAAGTAAGGGTATCATCTCTCGTTATGATTTGCATTGTTATAATTGTTGTTTTCCATGGTTGCTGATGTAGCCAAGGATGCCACTGCTCTACTGGCAATAAACGGTGGGGGTGTGTGTGTGGAGGGTGTGCGGTGGAGGAGGCTCGTGAAGGACGATACTGGGCAGTTGGAGGCAGTCGCCCTCCAACAACAACGAAGGGCGGAGGAGCGACGCTCACAACAACGAGCGGAGCGCCGGGTGGCTAAAGGACAGCAAGTTGGCACAGTAGGGGGCACAGGTGGTGCATCAGCCAGTCATCTCGGTCATCTCAGTCAGTCGACCCGTGGCACCTGGGTCTGCCCCGTGACCTGCCGGCGGGCGTTCGACACTTCACGTGGCCTCAAGGTGCACATGGCCTGGCACAAGCGTCGTGGTGACGTCACTGCCACTTAGTGGCGAATGGCGGGGGGGATGTTGTGATGCCCTGCGTAGGGATGGATGCTTCCAAGATTTTTGGAGTCTCCGTTGTGAAACGAGCGAGCGAGTTCCTCCATATTTGGAGATTCTCCCGGCTCTCACTCGGCACCGCTGATGTCGCTTGTTATCAGAGTCACGGAATTGTACTCCCCCGAGTCGAGCCCTTTGAGCTGAAGAAGAAACTCTTTTTCAAGAGCGACTCGGCCGCCAGACAACATCGAAGCATTCCGCAGCATGACATTTTTATCCGTGTATGGTCTCTCCCCTGTTTGTCCATAAACGCATTTGTGTTTACCCTTAACATCATGGTTATATTGCTATCGTGTTATTACTTATTATATTCCGAATTTGGCGAATTAGATATTTTAATCTAGATTTGAAGTTTTCGTGACTGCAGGGATCCATACTCTTTGGTTCTTTCGGTAAAGTCACGTAGGTATAAAAAAAAATTAAATTAAATCACGACGTTTCGATTGCAAACACAAGCAATCGTCATCAGGTGGGAAAAACTATTTTCTTGCCGTGGTTTTCCCACCTGATGACGGACGCTTGTGTTGCAATCGAAACGTCGTGATTTTATTTATTTTATTTTAAACTTACGTGACTTTACCGATAGAACTTCTTTCGCACCGTACGTAGCCAACCGTGCTAATCGGAGGTGCGGGGAAAGGACAACAAACCAAACACAAAAAAGCAGTTCTAAAGGAATGAGTTTCTAATCTCGATTTAAAAGTTCATAGCTCCAGTCGCCCCCTAATTTCGGAAGGAAGAGCGTTCCAAACGGCTGCGGAAGCGCATCTGAACGCGCGCGATGCAGTGACCGTCTTTGGAGGGCAATGGGTGGGCCCTGGTGTACATTACCACCACGTGCCGCCCGTTTAGAGTCACTGGCCAACACTGCAGGTGATGGGCGAGTCCCTGGCCAGAACTACCATGTGGAGGTGGAGCTACACGACACAATGACGGATCCAAACACAAGCAGCGGAGGCTGACCCTTCCTGCACGTGAGTTGTTCACTCTGGGTGACAACGTCAATCAGGGAGCACAATTCGGGTGACAATTTCACGCAGTGTAATCCTACACACCTGCTACTACACACCTGTAACGCTGAGCACGGGCCCAAAGACAACAGGCAGGAACGATTGAAGGTGTAAAAGACAATGAGTTGACACGGCTTTTCTTTGTTTGACTGAACAAGGTTATAAGAACATGGGGTGAGGTACGTTGGGAGAGAGCTCCAAAGTAAAGCATTGCAAGGGAAGATGAAGAGAGCAGAGGATATTCCCCTGCGGTCACGGTGTCTGTACAGAGGGTGGATGAGACGAAACAGTAAGTCTCGTGGTGTGCAACGTGCGTGGATGAATCGACGCGTGGAGTTCACGGTATTGGCGAAAGTGATGTCCATTTCGCTCATATTTTTAGACAATTAAAAACAAATATGGCAGGTTTTTTTTATTTCTTCAAATAATTGACATGGTCACGCGCCCAGATCATGCTGCTGCAAAGCAGAATTATTTTGGTTGTAAATATTATCCTCCCAAGCTCGTGGGAAGGTGTTTTGCGCATTCATTATTAATGAATGCATCGTAGGATCGGATGGCAGTTGCTTGGGGAACCCTTAAATCCAGCAGTGGAGTGACCATGGCTGCCCATGAATAATTGTATCCTCCATAAACATCCCGCAATGGTTCGCTTCTTTAAATGTTAATATGCTTGTGCACACATATGTGTGGCAGTGGTGTGCGTGTGTTTTGAGTGTGTGTGTGTTCAGCCAGCCAGCGATGCTGAAAGAAACTAGGCTGCCACATAAGCAGCCTTGGTCAAACCACTGCTAGGTGAAGCCCTCACCAACGACCACCGCATCTCGCATTTCCTTGAAGTGGAGCATCCCATGACTCCCTCTCCTCGGTGGGTGTTCCATCCCTTGGCCGTCACTCCACGATGTTTGTTGACCGTCAGCCATCATCCCTCCTTCGAGTGACGTCCTCTGGACAAGCCCTAATCTTATTCACAGTTTGGATGTTTTTAACCGTACGCACCCCTCTCTCAACCCAGTGGTTCTCAACCTCTTGAGGCTGCTGTACCCGCCTTGTTGAATTTTGTTGCAGCCGACCCAACGTGGTTCCGAGAAATAACCGCATGAATAATGAACTTCAATATTTTAAGCAATTGACCATTTTGCGAGGGATCATAACGAGCGAGTAACTGCAAACGAATAAATAGAAATCAACGGGCGCTCTGCACGAATGACGTAATGTGTTCGCGCTCGCTGATTACTCTTGGAAACCGCATTGTTTACGATCAATGAGTTTAGAAAGGTCTTTTATATTGTTCGAGGTTACCATATGGATTTAAAATGTATCGTCGTTATTTTATATCGGCAGATTCATGCATGATTATCCACCAATGACTCTCGCGTGTGATATAATTTCACACGTTTATAAATCACATCACGTACCCCCTGGGGCATTGACACGTGCCCACAGGGGTCCGCGTACCCCCCGGTTGAGAGCCACTGCTCTAACCCATGCCTTCCTGTTTCCGTCTCCGTATTTACAAACATGCATCTTTCTAGTTTAACACGTAGGCTTTCGCGACCAATATTATTCATAATAAAGATGTTTCGGTTAGATCGCGTAAATATAAATGTGTCGTCAACCCACCACCACCACCACCTGACCCTCAAATTGTAAATGTTGTGGGTTTACTCTCCAACACACCGGTGTGCTGAAGTAGTAACAAAATGGCACGTTTTGTTTTCGTGACAACCCTTACGAATTGGCTGTGTCGGGTGGTGGTGGGTTAACGACAACATTTATATTTACGCGACCTAACGTCCTAACCCAAGAAAAACCTTTCTTGTGAAAAATTGCATATTCCCATGCTTCCTTGTGCACTCTTCGGCTTTCGTTACATTGCATTTGTAAGCGGGCCATGTTTCTGAAACCCGACATAATCGGACGGCACGCAATAATTAAAACCTTTCTTCCTTGGGCATGTTCACGACGAAGTTCACATTTCCAAAAGTGCTCAAACCTTCTCTCGTCCACCTCCTGTGTTGAATCAATGTGGTTCCAGTCCGCCATCGACAGAGGCCCCTGGTACAGATACTCTGCTGTGTTTTCCAGATGTGTCCCTCTGCCATATGTCTTCAATATAGGCAGCCCGATAAAAATTTAAATAACTACCGCAATAGGAATAATTTTACAAGCATGAATGCTAACAGTCGTTCTCTGTGAGCAGCTTAATTTTTGTTCATTTATTAGGGCAGTTATTTGTTTCTAATTGTTTAGAAATCAAGCATCAACATTGAAACCACTTCTATTCAGAATTAATGAAGCTTATGAAAATGCAATTATAAAAAGTGCATATTAACTTCCTATTAATAATGAAGTCATCACTCTCTGCAATATTATTATGAATGCAGATTTATTATTCATTATATTTATTTATATTATGTAATTGTAGTTTATAATTAATCATACCCGGGTGCTGACCTCAATTTTGGAGCTCTGTTCACACAGCAAAAAAAATTATTGCCAATTGCTCGAATGCGGATGGGCCACACTCATCGATTATTCAGGGTGTGCCAAAGGTCAGGACACACAGGGTCATAAAATATATGTTAATACTGGCACTCAAGCATTTTTAGAGTTTATTCTTTAAGCTAACATTGTACCCGTTATAATTATTAATGGACTTCTTCTTTGTGTTAGTCTTATTTTTATTTTTCTCTTACAAAGCTCAACCAAGAAACCCCCACGAATGAATTGAGATGAAACATAATTAATGAGGTTCACAAATTAGACCAATAATCGTAATACAGGTCCCAAACTCATTTGAAAAGAGAATGCATGCATCATGCATGAACGTTAATGGCAGTCAGTTTAAACATTTGTCAAAATAAATTAAATAGCTCTTGACTTTTTGGCCACCGTGTATATATGTATACAAAGACAAATATCTCCCGTATAGCCTGAACCGACTGTTGGGGCAAGAACTGTTAGCGAGCACCCATGAAGGCCGGCACGGCACACGAGGGCGTGGGTGGCCAGCACTAGGCCCGACCGCCTTTGTCTCCCGAGTGGCGATGCTTACACACCGCACTAGGTACTAATTTGAGGCTGAGTCGACCTAGGGGAGGCCCAGGACCGGTTCAGATAATCGTCACTGATGTTGAACGTGAGCGGGAATTGAACCCGGGTGGCCGGGTTCGTAGTGCTGCGCGCTAACCGCTACAGTTTCAGTTTAATTAATTAGGATTTACCCTGTGAGCCATTCGGCTCTTAGGCTACCGCACCCCGAACGCACGCACCCGCGTGCACGCGTGGCCAACAGTCGTGTGCTTGAAAGAAAACACGAATGTTGTGTTGTTGTAATCCGTGTGAGGTTACTCGCTCGAAACGGCGTCAACAAAAAATGATTTAAAAAAAACTCCGCGATATGTTCGGTGAGAGAAGGACATCGTGGCAAAGAAGCAACGACGACTGCATTGGACAAAGACAACAGGCTCAGAAGAAAAAGTGCGAAGGGGCGTCATTTCAAAAAAGTGTTCATGAGATCCAGTGAGCCGTGGGCCTCTGCTTATAACCACGTCACGTGTGTTGATGTTAATGGATCCGACCCTGCACGGACACGCGCTATTTCCCGTCCAACACTTGCCTCTACCGGGGTGAGGGTGTTACGTAAACAACATTCGGGCGTGAAAGCATAAACAACGTATATGGCGTTTTAGAAACGCTCCCACTCTGTGTGTAGGCTCTATCGTTACGTGAACTTTGACCTCCACACACCCTGCGATTGGTCGGTTTGTCATGGGGCGTAGGTCTGAATGGGTTTTTTTTATTTCGATTTAAAGCTTTCGTGACTGCAGGGATTCATCTTATTGGTTCTTTCGGTCAAGTCACGTAGAAGGGAAATAATACAATAATAAAAATAAAACATAATAAAATAATTCTCACGACGTTTCGGCCACAACGAGGACGGCTGCTTGCGTTGTTGCCGAAACGTCGTGAGAATTATTTTATTGGGTTTTTTTTACTTGTGTTACTTTAGCGGCTGTGGTGTAACGGGTAGCACGCTGGACACGCACGCCAGAGAGTGTGGGTTCAACCTTCGGCATGGCAGTGGAAACGATGTGAACGTTTCTTAATAATGTCCCCTTTGTGGGGTAAATCGTGGGTACTCGAAGCTCAAAGACCCGAGAGAGAAACTCTCTGTAGCTCCCTCTGGTGGAGGCTGTTCTGCCAGGAGTGTCGTGAGCGAGCGGTTGCAGGTCCCGTGCCTTTCCCTTGTCGAGTGGATGTGCAGATGGCCCCAGGACAGGAATGAGTGGAGAAAGAAATGGGTGGAGAAAGAGGGTGGTGGCGGGGAATGAGTGGCGAGTGAGTGGAGGCAGGAATGAGTGGAGAGTGAGAGGAGACAGGAATGAGTGGAGAGTGAGCGGAGACAGGAATGAGTGGAGAGTGATTGGAGGCAGGAATGAGTGGAGAGTGATTGGAGGCAGGAATGAGTGGAGAGTGATTGGAGGCAGGAATGAGTGGAGAGTGATTGGAGGCAGGAATGAGTGGAGAGTGAGTGGAGACAGGAATGAGTGGGAAGTGATTGGAGGCAGGAATGAGTGGAGAAAGAAATGGGTGGAGAAAGAGGGTGGTGGCGGAGAATGAGTGGAGAGTGAGTGGAGACAGGAATGAGTGGACAGTGAGTGGAGGCAGGAATGAGTGGAGAGTGATTGGAGGCAGGAATGAGTGGAGAGTGATTGGAGGCAGGAATGAGTGGAGAGTGAGTGGAGACAGGAATGAGTGGAGAGTGAGTGGAGGCAGGAATGAGTGGAGAGTGATTGGAGGCAGGAATGAGTGGAGAGTGATTGGAGGCAGGAATGAGTGGAGAGTGAGTGGAGACAGGAATGAGTGGGAAGTGATTGGAGGCAGAAATGAGTGGAGAAAGAAATGGGTGGAGAAAGAGGGTGGTGGCGGAGAATGAGTGGAGAGTGAGTGGAGACAGGAATGAGTGGAGAGTGAGTGGAGACAGGAATGAGTGGAGAGTGATTGGAGACAGGAATGAGTGGAGAGTGATTGGAGACAGGAATGAGTGGAGAGTGAGTGGAGGCATGAATGAGTGGAGAGTGATTGGAGACAGGAATGAGTGGAGAGTGAGTGGAGGCAGGAATGAGTGGAGAAAGAGGACCAGGAAGGCAAAAAAAAATTCCACCAAAAAAACACATGAAAAAAGACTTCAAGCTCAGAAAGCAACGACCGATTATTACGTCGCTCGGAGTAAGTTACGGCTCCACACCAGTTTGGGGGCCCATCTCCAACAACCGTTGACTGCCTGACCGTGTGCCCATGGTCTTTACAGCGGGGCAAATATAGCAAGGGCTAAACGCAATTAACTTTTTCAGGGTCAAAGACACGGGCGGGAAGGGCAGCAGGAAGCGACACGCGCGTGGGATACTCCCTCCTTGGGTAGCTCGTTCCCGAAAATGTCAACGGCTCATACCCATGGTGCTTAGAGGGTTGGTGAGAGAAGGGGGGAGGACGAGGGGTGGGGGTTGAGGTGGCAGGAGGGGGGGAAGGGTGAGATAGAGGGCCCCACATTACCATGTCGCCCTCGCTCAGAAATTGACATCGGAAAACGATGCACGATGCATGCCAATTATAAGGGCGATCTCCCTGGATTGCTCTTACGTGGCATATGCGAGCGTCGTGCCTTGGAGGCATTCAATGTTTTATACCGCCAGCAATGTTTATTGGAGAGTGGGGTGGTGGTGATGGTGGTGGCTGCAAACAGAGGTAACGGTGGTGGTCAGAAATCCGAAATCGCATTGACGGCAGCGTGTTAACAAGGCCAAGACAAACGGGGAAGCTGAACGAGAACGGGCAATTAGCAAGTGACAGGTAAATCAATTGAGCGTGTCTGAGCAGCTGTGCCATGAGCGTGAATGAAGGTTTCATTTAAAAGGCCAACAACATAAACACAAGTTAAACGCGTGTATTAAAAATCAATCAAACAAATAATATAATCGTACATTGTTTAAAATCGTACGCAATTAGAACTTTTAACAAATACATTTTTTGCATTTTTGTTGTGGTTCAATAAAGTATCGTCACGTATTAGTGGTCCATGGAAGCTTAATTTTCCATGACCAAGTTTCATTGCAGCATTTAAAATAGCCGTCGTTACGTGGCAATACACTCGCATGGTTTTTAGTTTTTCTGGTAATGCCAGAACTAAAACACAATCGTTATTGGACCTCCTCCTCAGCCGTGGTCCATCCGCTGCTGGATGAAAGCCCTCCCCGATCCCGTCATAACCTCCTACTGTCCTGCGTTACACCTAGCACCAGCCCGCGAGCTGATCTCATTACTCCATCTCCTTTGCGAATGTCATTTCCGCACATTCCCTGACATGGCTTGCCACTGTTGTTCATGTCGATGACCAGCATCATCCCTTCGAGCAGTGAGTTGCTGCCGAAACCCACTAACTTCTCATCAGTTAGCTCAATGTATTTAACTCGTGTCAGTGCTTAACTGCACGTGTCCCCCTTCTAATGCCATGTTGGGGGTTTTGTTCCATTCTCTCGGATATTTTTAGAAGCTTTCGAACCCAAGTCTCATCACTTAAGCGACACTGCTCCACAATGAAATCCAGGCTAAACAACTTGCGGTCATGACAATTTAACATTGGCAATTCATTATCAAGGAAAGCCTCATTTAGTCTTAAGGCTCCTTTTTTTTAGGAGAGGCCTGTATTGGGATGTTTGGCCAAACCCCATGAGTGAGCGTTTGGTTGCACGCGGACGGAAACCCGGAGAGCCCCAGAGAAAACCCACGCATGCGAGGGAGTGAATCTCATCATGGCCATCCCGTGGCCACCTCGCAGCACTACGCCTGTAATACCTGGCAAGCTACTGGTGAATGACACCCACCCATCCAACTCGCAATCAGGATGAATGGTTGTATTTTAAGTTATTCGGTTTTAGACATTCATTGATGTGGCGATAAATTCGCCCGTGAATTAATCCACACGCACACAAAAAAATCGGTGATAATCTTAGACGAAAAATGCGTTTGAAGGTTTATCCTATTACCGCACTTAATCACAGTTGTTTCAAGGAAGTTATAAAACCCACGGTGCATTTCTCCCATCCTAAACTGACAGCGCAAAGCCAACAGGTAAAACAAGGTGAAGGTGAAGCCCCTGTTTCTGGCTCATCTCATTTCTGGCAGAAGGGCCTCCACTATAGAGAGCCACTCTGCCAGAGGACATTTGGCCTACTCTTCCACGCAGGCCAATCATCTTGGAAGAGGATGGGAGTATCCACACAATACCCCACAACACGTGACCTGCCGTTCGATTAACTTTGGTGTACCCGTTATATCATGTATATGTTGCTGCATTTGCAAGTCCAAATTTTCTAACCAGTATCACCACGGTAGCATCGACGAACTCGCCAGGAGGCTAGAAATTAACTAGGATTGAAGTTGGAAGAGGTGCAATGAATATGTTGATGGAGATTGCAGCGCGGGATGAGGGTTGTATGGTCAAAGGCTACTTTAGTTCGCATGAATGTTTAAATGTCGACGCAAAAAAAAAATATCATGCCGCTTACCTGAGCGTACCGATTTTGCAGAGCGACCTATTAGCAAGCTGAGTCTCTCAGCTTTCAAATAGCAGGCAGTGTGCAATGAGGGGGAAAGAAACGGTGGGAGCATTCGTAATTCAAGTTTCATGAGCTGATCTCATAAATGATTCGTGATCATTTTTGAGTGGGTTTCTCGGTCACACGACGTACGCGGAGTGAGCAGTAAAATCACACAAAGCGACGTTAAAATCTGAATGATATACGATTGTACCTTTGGGCAAGTCGCAAATGGGATGGTTAATGTATGGGAAAGTTACGATTATACAATATAATGGAAGCTTAATTGAAATGCAAATCAGAAAATTACATAAAATGGCCCATACTGGATTAAGATCACTACAGCTAATATCCCTTCATGATTATTGCCTTCAAACAAATTTATGCCTGCGCCTATGCCCATGTCATTTAGCCCCGCCAAAGGTATGGTCGTTACAGGGCTGTAATTTATTAGCGTTATGATTAAAAGCCTTCACATCATCAGCACGATCAGTAATGAGGAAACAGCCTGAACGATAAACGTTACGTAACTATGGTGACTGCCAAGCTTGATAATTGTGCCACGTGAATACATTTTGTATGAAGATTTTCTCCCTTAATGGTTTTTATATTTTTAAAAGATGTTTTTGATGATTAAGGTTCGTGATGGTTGCATCAAATCCCCACCGAGCCAAATAGCTGTTCGTGGTCTATACAAAGGCGACTGCGCGTTACACGTGACGACAAATTAATCTGCAACAGAGACATCGGCGGAACGCGAGCTCAAAGGTGTGCAAAGAGTGACGCACACTCGGAAATCACGCCGGATAGACAGAAAAGCGATCATGGTGGATTAGAGAACATTCCCTGGTTAACACAAATCTTATTGACTTTTCATCAAGGTCATTTAAGGCGGCCGGTGGCTTCCTTGGGGCAGCGAGCCCCACACCAACCCCCCCGCCCCCATCCTTCTTTCTACCCCCGTGATTTCTACAACCGGCTGAGCTCGTGTTGACGGCGCGAGAACGCGGGGCACAACGCGATGCAACAGGACCGCGCGTCGCCTCAGTCACCACGCAAAAAAGGCAATTGTGGGCCTCCTCTTCCCTCTTCGTATGATTGTTATCCCCCCCCCACCCCCGGCCCCGCTATGTCCGGTCCCGTCGAGCCGAATTGGAATTCTCACGGATCTTGTCCCCCCACCCCCACACCCCTGCAATGTTCATCGGTGTCTTGTACCGGGCTCGTGTTTTGTCACAATTTTTTTTTTTACAGAAAGGTCATTGGGCTTTGGCAGGACACGGCGCGCTAGTCGAAGGGGATGCTGCCCGGTGGTCAAGAGACAGACAAGGAATGGGACGATAACCGCGGAGATGAAGCGATGAAATCAGCTGCTTGTGCAGGGGCTGGGCGGACTGTGAACGACGCGGGCCGCAAGTTGAAATGATAACGGCTTGGCGGATGCTCTTTTCATCCAGGAGTAGATCGGTCGTGGCTGATCGTGGCTGATCGTGGTTCACAGTGATGCTTCGGTGCTTTTCCAAGTCGTCTCGTGTTGGCGAGCAAACCTCGACCATTGGCCTGGCATTTAACTCCTGACTATACAAGTGTGCCAACATGCGCAAGGATAGTATTTGCCAGTGCTTTTCCATGAAACCACAAGAAGCCGGAGTGGATGGCGCGCATGCTCTGTGATGTCTGCGTGAGGCCTGGCTTAGAGGGCACATGAGTAGCCGGGCAAAGCATGCAGAGAATGCGAGTCTTCCCATGCAGTGCCGAGGTGGTGGTGTGCCAGAGTATGGCTCGCATACCGGTGTGTAGATGACGTGCACAGCTCCACGTGTGTGGGGTGTGCTTGTGTGTGGTGTGTGGGGGGGGAGCGGTGGCGCAGTGGTTAGCGCGCTTCCGTACGAACCCGGCGACCCGAGTTCGATTCCCGCTCACGGCCAACACCCAGTGAAATGAGTGCCTGGTGCGGTGTGTACACATCGCCACTAGGGAGACAAAGGCGGCCGGGCGTGGTGTTGGCCACCCACCCCCTCGTGTGCCGTGCCGGCCTTCTTAGGTGCTCGCTAACAGCACTCGCCCCAAAAGACCGTTAAAGGCTATACGGGGATCTTTGTCTTTGTGTGCACATCAACAGAATTTCATCAGATTGTATGTTTGTCAAGCGTGTAGCGATGCATACATAGAGTTGCCGACTAAAATCTTTTTTTTAAAGCATACGGTACGTGCTTGCATCAATCAATTATTTAGGATTCATGCAAACTATGTGCCAGTAATTACACGACGCTCTGAACCGGGTCACGTGAGTTCGATTCCAAGACGTGGTGAACATGAATGGTGAGTCACGGTTCCATTGGTCTCTCTCTCCATTCAGTATCCCAAGGTGACCAGCTTGATGAAGTATAGTCAAACAACACATTGATGGGCAGACACGGCGTGGGAAAGCTTTCATCCGAACAGCGACAAAAGGTCTGAAATTGTTGCTATATGCTGTTACATTAAGAATTATGGGGGCGAAGATAAATCTTGCAGACGAGACAGCAAATTGTGAAAATGAGAGTGTAAAAAAATGTAGTTGAACGACAGATTATTTACGATGAATCGTGACAATTTGTTAAATCGCTTAGGTTTGGGGAAGGGGAAGAGGCTATCAAATGCCTGATATCCTCACCCATAAGCATCCTAAGCATTGGACACAGAAAGGAAATCATTGCTAGATATCGAACGCCTCAATATTTGTAATGTGCACTAAAAGATCAAAATGAAAACATTGACGTTTTTTTGTTTCGATGTGCACTATGTTTACATGTCTATTCTTTGTAACTATTACAGGAAAGCACAATGTACATATTCCAGAGCAACGTGTATTTTTTTAGGAAATTAACGAATTTTTAAGCGTAAGGTATGGCCGCATTACGTGTTGCTTTCGAAGATGTCACACTGCTATGCATTGTATTTGGTTGGATAGGTAATGTCTAATGGGATATTTAACAATATTGCCAATTTAATAGTAGGTTTTCGCGACCAATATCATCTAAAACATAGGTTCTTGATGTGGATTAGATCGCGTAAATTAGTTTCGTTTAACCCACCACCACCCGACACAGCCAATTAGTAAGGTTTGTCACGTGAACAGAACATGCCAATTCGCTTCTGGTAGAGTACACCGGTGTGTTGGAGAGCCAAGCCACAACATTTCCAATCCGAGTCCGACGTTTCGACAGTAATTACAACGAGCTTCATCAGGCGTTTAAGGAACGAAACAGGATTTCTCCACTAATCTGATGAAGCACCGAAATAAAACTTCAACGGGTTTCCTGAATCAAGCAGCGCCGCCTAGTGGTGAAACAGCGCCTCTAGTGGTCAATTTTTTTTGTTATCAAAACGAAACATCTTCTTCCTGCTACTCTCTATTTGGGCCATATCTCATCGTTCTCACGTTCCTTTCGAGGTCACACACACACACCACATTGCCATCTTTATTTCAGGGGTAACCAGGATCCTCCAAAGCTTTATTCATGTCTTTGCCAAGTGCCAACTTATCCAGCCAAAGAATGTCTGGCTATCATTTCCTATCTACAGACAACGCCACCCACCGTTTCCCACTTCTCTGTGTTTTTCGCGCCTTGTCCCCCCATTTTAGTTTATTCGTTAATTGCAGTTGCCGGGATTTGAACCTCGCGCAAAACTTTGGCGGGGCTTCCGGGGCTATCGCTCCAACGCTTCGAACCACCGCGTCCTCACACGAAGCGGAGCAGTGATCGCACTGCGCGTGGTAGTGTCACGTGTACTCGGCGACGTCATCGCGCACGAGTGACGTCACAACGTCACGCGTGCGCGTGGCGTCATCGCGTAATTAACCAAAAACATTTTTGGGGAAAAAAGTTTGGAACGTGTCAGGATTCGAGCCCGGGTTTATGTTACTCACCACGCTACTTACTCCACTATCAGGGTTAGAGGTAGGCAGCAGGTGTTCTGGTTATCCTTCAACGTTTCTGTTTCTCGTGTGTTTACGAAATTAAAAAAAGTAACCGCTCGATTTTTTGTGTTACAATATTCGTCTCGTGTGCTCTCTGTAACTTACAAAAAAAAGATTCGAAAATATATTCTTGAAAAACGTTGGTTTTGAACCCGTGAGCGTTTATTTATCAGTCGTGTGCTTCTCTCCATTTGCCTTCAATAGTTGCACCCTTTGGTCTATATTCCTGGTCCAAATGCCAATGTCTCCTAGCCACGACCAGAGAGGGCTTTTCTCGAGAGAGAGAGAACGAGTTCGTGTCGTTTTGCTATTCCCTACACCTCTTCCGTTGAAGATGCTCAGACTCCAGTGGTTTCAATATATGGTGCATATTTTGGCTTTGCCTGTTGACGCTCTGATGCGGATTTCATCATAATGAAATATATTTCACACTGTTGTTGAAAACCTCTCTCCTGGTGGTTGTCAAGGGGGCACCCAACTCGTAGCTTTGGCCACCAGGCGGGGGCAAGGCACCCCTTGCCCCCCACACTCGTTACGCTACTGACACAGGCGTCAGCGTTGGAATCGAGCCCACGACCTCCTACATACCAGGCGAGGTAGTCAACATCATCGGCGAAATTGACGTCGTTTATTTGAATCCAGTCGTGATCTAAGCAGAGAGATCGATTATGTATGTGACACACTCGATGTTTATATTTGAAACAAACACGAGCGAATCAAAACGAGGACGTTTTCTTTCCCCGATGGTTTGTTTTTATTAACTATTTACAGGAAGAGCAAGGTCAATATTGAAAAGTACATGTTATGATTATAAATAATGAAAAATAAAATTGCGAAAAATCTGATGATCAAAAGGCACGATAAGACGGCCGGTGGGTCGTTACAGGGTCAACACCCAAGCGACAGTAAACAAATCTACTTTACACAATATTCACTTTGAACCCATATCTATATGCCGTGCTGCTGTATCTACAATACACGCACAGCAGTCAACATTCGGAGAGCGACCAGATATCGTTCCAAAATCAGAGACGTGACAAAAAGATCGTCCTCCCTTTTCTTTCCACCAAAAATGTTTTTATCCTTTGCCCGGTTCCTAATGTCCGCCATTTCATCGCAGGATCTGGGAGCTCTTCATCCAGCGGTGGATCAACCATGGCAGCTGCTGATGATGAATTGATCCCAGCGCGCGCGTCTGAGTGTGCACCGCGCGTGTGTTACAGACTGTTGGTGGCAACTTGCTGTGAGCGAGCAGCTACGAACCCGGCCGCCTTTGTCTCCCCAGCGCTGATGTGTACACATTGCACCAGATACTCCCGTTTAAGGCTGAGTCGACCCAGAGGAGGCCCTAGGCTCAGATATTCGTCGCTGGCCGTGAGCGGGTATCGAACTCGAGTCCACCGGGGTTCGTATGCGCATTGCTCTCACCACTGCATCACCGCTCCCCGCACACAAACACACGAGACCAAGATCCCCCGCTATTGCCTTCACAGACTGTTGGGGCAAGTGCTGTTTGCGAGCACCTATGGATTTCGGCACGGCACACGATCTGGTCGGTAGCCAGCACCACGCCTGGCCGCCTTTGTCTCCCGAGTGACGATGCTTACACACCACACCATGTACTCATTTGAGGCTGAGTCGACCTAGGAGAGGCCCAGGACCGTCTCAGATATTCGTCACCGGTGTTGGCCGTGAGCGTGAATCGAACTCGGGTCTCCGGCTTCGAAGCTTCAGCGCGCGAAACGCGACCACTGCCGACTTCACCGCGCCACGAACGCGCGCGCGCCCCCGCACGCGCACGTGAAACGAGCTCACCGTCACTCTCTAATATCCTCTTCTGTCTTCATCAACAAAACGTCTGTTTAGACAAGCGGAGGGCGCTGGGGGTGGGGGGCGGCAGGGCAATGGTCCTCTGCAGTGGGCGGAAGGGAGCATGCGGCCAGATCGATACACGCGCGCGCGCTCTCTCTCTCTCTTTGTCTCGAGGGGAGGCCGCGTGCCCTTTGCCAGCCACGACGAAGAGGCTCACGTCGCTTGTCCTTCAGCGCCACTTCGAGTCTTGGCCGTTAAATGAGCAAAGTTGTTGTCAATCCTGGAGATAAAGGGGGGGGGGGGCATGTGGGCGCCACGGTGGCGAGATGTTAACGATCTCACCAGGGTATACACGAGTTCGTGGGTTTCATCTCGATCCTGACGTCTACTGTATATGTGTAGTTTGCATGTTCTCCAGGTGGTCGCGTGGATTTTTCTCCAGGTCCTCCGGTTTTTTTCCCTCTAAATTTAGAAAAATGTATTTAGAATATTTGGTCGATGTAAATGTCCACGTGACAAGCCACTTCTTTGAGCGATCATTCCGTGGCCCGGTCGCTTCTGAGAAAGAGCTATACAGCTGAGTGGGCCTCACCTGGTAAAATAAAATAAAAGTGGTTTAGTTCATGTGCATTGCCATTGACGGCAGCATCATCCTCTGCTGCATATTGTGAACCCCGTGAACGTGCGAGGTTGGGCAGCCATCGGCCCAACGACCCAACGTTAGCATATGAACTGGGACATATTTGAACAGCGTATTCACATTTAAAGTTATCTTGTTGAAAGGATAATACAGCGAGGGGAATTGAAATGCGCGGCAGTGGTCATTTCGATTCTTTTTTTTTAAGTTAAACGGTCAAAGGCGCGATTCAAGGTACCACGCGTTTATTTCACAGCAGTCATTTAAAAAAAAGCACAACGTCACTGGTAGATACCATTTTTCGATTTAAAGCTTTCGTGACTGCAGGGATTCATCTTCTTGGTTCTTTCGGTAAAGTCACGTAGACGGGAAGTAATAAAATAATAAAAATAAAACATAATAAAATAATATAAATAAAATAATATAATAATATGATTACTTTATTATGTTTTATTTTTATTATTTTATTACTTTCCTTCTACGTGACTTTACCGAAAGAACCAAGAAGAGTAGATACCATATTCATATTATTACGACACTTTTTACCCATGTATCTTACAGCAAACCTTGGGGGTGCATCCTTAAATTGCGGTAGGTCTGAGCGTGTGACCACATTTGTTTCACCTTACCGACACCGAACGCGAGACTGAGGTGCGTCGTATAATCCGGGGAATGGGTACTTGATCTCAGCACATGAAATAGATAGGATGCCATTGAAAGTATGGCACTGGAAATGTATACGGAATGGTATGATAAATAGATACAACGACTGACGGCTTCTTTGTCAATCCAATGCTGTATGAAGGTCTCACCGCTCCATGTCGCCAGTAAGCGTTGCTTAACCATACTTACAAATACTCCTTGGTTCTTTCGGTAAAGTTACGTAGGTAGACAAAATAATAAATCACGCCGTGTCTCGCCAGCCAGTTGTCTCTCTCACCTGAAGACGGTCGCTTGTGTTGCGATCGAAACGTCGTGATCTATTATTTTGTCTATACCTACGTGACTTTGCCAAAATAACCAAAGAGTATGGATTCCTGCAGTCACGAAAGCTTCAAATCAAAATCATACTTAACAATGTTGAACTGTCTTCTTGGTTCTTTCGGTAAAGTCACGTAGAAGGGAAATAATAAAATAATAAAAATAAAACATAATAAAATAATTCTCACGACGTTTCGGCTACAACGCAAGCAGCCGTCCTCAGGTGAAGGACGGCTGCTCGCAAGAAGATGAATCCCTGCAGTCACGAAAGCTTTAAATCGAAATTTAATGTTGAACTGTTTTTCGTCGTGATGTTCAGAGCAGAGTTGGTGGTGGGAGGCCCCAGGTCCAGTTTGGATGTGACCACTGATATTCTTTCTGGCTAAAAACTCAGGCCACCAGCCCCCATAGCACGATGCACTAACCAATGTGCTATCTATTCATACTCAAATAATGACGAACTAACCCTCATGATGGACACATCATGAGGATGGCTTAATTAAAAATATATACCAAAAGGGATGTAAATTATTTGAATCATAAATTTCTGGGATGAACTCCGAAAAGGAAAATAAAACAATTTATGATGCACTTAAAATATCTCAAAGTATTTGTTTCTGGAATATTTCCAAAGATCTTGGCCAACATCTGTTTAAAGTATTGACTCAGGGAGTAATTAATCAAATAGATTAACAATAGTTACACCTTCAGTGCGCAGTAAAGTACAAAGAGACATGACACTTAAAAAATGTGGCGAAAGGTCATTCGTGACGACCCCTTGTATGACAGATTTTTTAAACATTTCATATTTGAATCCTTGTCGTTTATAAACAGCAATGAAAAAACACATCACGAACTTTAAAATAATAAGCATACCACACGCAAAATAAAACTCTCAATTAGAATCTGTTAGGGTTATATTGCCAGAAGGACACGGATTAAAATCATTCAACGGTGCCCTGGGGCAATCAACCAGGGGAATTTAGAATCAATAAGAATCCATACAAATCTATTGGAATTGGAATTGACAAACAAGGCCTTTGAATCGTTCACTTCAACTCCTTATTTTCTCCACATCCCTGGAGAAGAAATCCAGAGAGCCTGTGTTCGAATCAACCTCCCGGCAACGGCAGTTAAAACAATCGCCGAGTTTATTCAATCCCGTCGCCTCTGCCCACCCAGCACCCTAAATCGGTACCATCACAGTTGGTCGGTCGGAAATTCGCGTGTTGTTAACTCCTACAAACTTCCAACAAGCCTGGTCAGCGGGGAAGAGTAGACCGACGATCCTCGAGGCCAGAGTTCTTCACTAATTGTCAGATGGAAGGACACTTTCGCCGATAAGACATCATCAATGGGAGGACCGCCACATGTTCAAAGCCATTGGGTTTGACGGCGTGATTGGGGGGGGGGGGCGTTTTCACGTTCGTCAGTGGCCACACTAAAGGGCCACCAGGGGGCCTTGCCGTGAAGAACACCGCTCTCGATCTTCTTCTAGTAGAGGCCCTTCTGCCGGTCGTGGCACGAACAAGCAATTGCAGGGCTGCACCTTTACCTTTCTTTTAGAAGCACTTCTCACACAGCAGGACTCATGACCTTGCACACCAACCCAACCCCTTGCAATTACATGCAAATTAGAAAACATCTATTCATGGATGTACATGAATAGCTGCACGTGGGAGTGCCACTGAGCCTTTCAGTTTGACTCCTCATGGGACATGAATCAATTTGCGTTCAAACGGTCCTGGCTGTGGATTAAAGAGCCACTGGCATCTGAACAAAGTGCATAAATGCATTACCTACTTTGCGATGAGTACAGAACGAGGTTAGGCATTCATCTTTGTCTATATGAGTCCAGGCAACCTGCACCTTACAAATGAAACGGTTTTGATGAGCAACAGCGCTCATGTAAAAGGTCTTTCTCCGCCTGGAGACTTCTTAAGTCTCAAGCTTAAGTCTCTTGGTGGAAGAGTTTGGTATATATTTAGGACATTTTTGTATATTTGGGTTTTTTTTTCATCACTTTCATTGCTTATACACGAAATGTAATATAATAGTAATAAATGTGAATAACTGAATTAGTGTTTAACACATAATATAAGTATTATTTCATGTAAACCAGTTTATGTTGTATTGATTTAAGCAAATGTGACGTCGCTTGCCATCAAATTGACGTCACGTACACAACGCATCCTCTTACTGACCAGTAAAATAAAGTCTAGAGCTGATTTCCGAAGAGCTGTAATTAGTAACTTTAAAATGAGGAAGGAACCAGAGCTGGAAACATATTCACAGATACCAGCGAGCCATATATGGCTCTTCCAGTGACGGCATATGGCTCCCAGACAATTTTGAGTTGAAAAAAAAAATCAGTTTGGAACTGATTTTTAAATACTTGTGATATTGCTTAATAATACTGTGTCATTTTAAAGTAAACAGAAATTAGTTTTGAAGATAAATTTCACGGGTCACGCCTGCACGAAGCTCAACCTCACCACGTATGAACCAGAGGCCATCAGCAAAACCATGCAGCACCAGAAGTCGCATTAAAAGTAAGACATATTTAATTTATTATACGTTAAAAATACTATATGGCTCTCAATGAAATATATTTAGAAATATTTGGCTTTTATGGCTCTCCCAGTCAAAAAGGTTCCCGACCACTGACATATACAATCGTATTCAATGTTTAACAGAGAAACACTTATTATTTGTTAAATTAACTTTGACGCGTGGACAAAGGGCGTCAATGTTTTATTAGTGAAAGTCCATAGTCGTCAAGGCATGCCCCTCTATTTATGAACAATGCGCAGAACGCAGTGACTCGTTCACGCGGCGAAATTTGGATGACACAAAAAACGATTTTCCAAAAAATAAAAGGTTGTTTTTTTCATCTGTGTTCATAAATATTCGTGCATACTAGAAACCGTATGGTGTACAAACTTGTACGGTTTACAGGCATTTCTAATCTATTAATCTCTCAGAAATGTTCATCGTACAGCCATAATACAATCTGTTTAGCACGTAGGCTTTCGCGACCAGTATTATTCATAATAAAGTTTTTTGGGTTAGATCGCGTTATTTATACATGTGTCGTAACCGTCCACCACCCGACACGGCCGAACAGTAAAACATGTGGCACGTTTACAAAAGACAAATAGTTCACTGCTTTAGCCCACCGGTATGTGTTGAAGAGTGAATCCACATCATTTACAATTTTGGAGGGTTACGACACATTTATAAATAATGCTATCTAACCCAAAAACCTTTATTATGAGTAATACAATATCCTCTGTAATTTCGTTTCGTGATACTAAAACTATTTTTTTATGTTACCATTTGAGGGCCACTAAGCTATATATCTCTATTTAGGAAGCGACCTGGCATCCAAGAACTCTAAACAAATGTTTCTAAATGCGGAGGGAAAAAAAACAGAGGGCCAGGACACAAATCCACGTAACCAACCGGGAGAGAGAGACATGCAAAATCGAATTATACAGCCGTCAGGGTCCGGATCGAACCCACAACCTCCTGTGTACCAGGTGAGGCAGTTAACATCTCCTAGTACCTGTGTAGCTGGTGAAAGCCTGCGATTTGGAAACTTTGAGATGAAGCTGATGGATTGCACCCATACCCACCTGCAGGGACAACGCGTTTCACGTGGGTGGCAGTACAGAAAGTGGGATCCCAAAGCAGGACCCTCTTGAAAGAGGATCTTGAGATTCAGTGAGACGTTCCTAGCTAATTTGCCATTGCTATGTTTGCTGCGCATATTAGCTTGACTTAATTGACACAAGTGGCATCACATCGTGCCGAGATGATATTGCCACATTTGTAAACATAGCTAAATACACCCAATTAGTTCAACCATTTCACGTTAGATGATTTATTGTTCATAGATTCGAGGGGCAAAAAACCCAAAAGATATTCATTTCATTAAAAATAACAATTTACTGCCTCTTGTCAATCTTCTGCTCGATAAGGGCATTTCCACGTCTTTGGTTGATTGCGGTTATTTCACTATACAGTACCTCACCGTGTTGGTCAGTAACATTGTGGTGAAGATAGGGCCAAGGAATCGGTTTGGATCTCACTCGCCGGCGATGTGAGCCATCGCCAGGAATCGACATCGGTGGCGTGCTCACCTCTGTTCCACTGCAGTGCCCCAATATTTCTGGAATGCGTTGAAGAAATGAGTGCATTGCAAATTCTTTACGCAATGCACCGCACGTGCATTGGCATCATATTCAGAAGTCGTGAGATATTCGGAGGGATTAAAAGGGGTGTAATATTATACAGAACATTGTAAACGATCATTTTACATGAATGTTCGAGTTACTTCGCCCGCTGAGAGTGAGTAGTGTGTTTCCTACAACCCTCGAGTGAATCATCTAAGCGGCCGTACATAAATGACGTCACGCACCTAGAGGGGGGGGGGGGGAGACAGACATTTGTGACGATGTGTGACGAGGGGGAGGGGGTTTGAGAAATGTGACGTCATATTAAAATGCGCAACTTCAAATAAATATAGACAACACGTTCTACTTGATTAAATAGACTTTTTAATAAATGTTTTCTCTTACAACATCAGAGTGCAGAGCCACATTAAATACGCACTACAATGACGAACGTTTAAAGCGATTTGAAGCATGTTTGATAAAAACATTTGGGGGGGGGGGGGCAGAGCTTTATGACGTCATATTTGAGTGGGGGTCGGTCTGACTTTTTGTGACGCCGCGTGACGAGGGGGGGGAGGTCAAAAATCGTCCAAAATCGCGTGACGTCATTTATGGACGGCCCCTTAATCATGGCGTCGTACAAAACAAAATGGCGGCACTACAGTCAATGTTCAACAACTTTAAATAGCTCTTACAAGGTGAACCTATAAGTGCATGCCGATTCACTGAATGGAAGCACGTGCACATTTGTTATGGTCATGGGTGTTCGCCAGACTGGTGAAACTTGAGGGAAACCCCACCGCCACCGATGAGAAATATTGCACCAACATTGTGTTGACTCGACTTCGTTCTGCTGTGCGGATATGGATGGAACTTCCTTCCCGAACGTATTGTCGGCGAGATCACACATTGTGGTCTTCAGCCCTTCAAATGCCGGGCACCACGTGGGCGTCTCCGAACTTAGCCACACGCTTTGTGGGAGTGAGTCTTTGAGCTGTAGTGAAGCAATGATCATGCCCGATTAGCTGTACTAATGTCTGATCTGGCTATTGCTCACAATTGCACTTTCGAATCCAAAAAAGGGCTAGTCCCTCATGTCAGGTATCTTCACCAAGCCGTACAGATCAGTGTATCGAAGTACAGTCACGTATCTTCCCCCCCCCCCCCCCCCCCCCCCCCGGACCACGAGAGATGGTGATGGCTGGGAGAAGCTTTCATGAAGCAGTGGATTGATCATTGCTGCTGCCTGTTCAATCGGCTAAATCCTTTGGATATTGGTCCTTAGACGCGGACTCTGGGCACTTCGCTATCGAATACCTCGATCCGTTCTCTCTCTCTCTGTGTGTCGGGAGTGCACACACACACACATCAAAAAGGGCATCTGAGGCCACCCAAAAAACAATCTGCTCCGAGGGACAGTGAAATATTCTTATTCTTTCACCACGCGGCCAGTCCAGTTGTGAGCGTGTGGACACGCGCAGAGTCGCATTTAGATGCATTCGAGGCACATTGAGGAGCACTCATTGTGTATGCTTGAAGGGAAGAGTGAGGGGGGACAAGCATCAGCGCAGGAGAATTAGGGAGAGACAGGGTGGTGAGGGTTGTTAGGGAGGGTGGGGGAGAGTGGGAGGGAGAGAAGGCATGGGATTATTTTCAAATCACTTGGTTTAGTGACATTGAAAAAAAAGGATTCTTTGATCTGTGACTCAAATTTTAATTTTATCGTATCATAAAACACGTGTACAAAAAATAAATGTTGAATATCAAACAATATTATTTTAGGATAGGTGTTCCTGTCATATGAAACATTTAAAAACGTAAACATTCACTTTAATCCGCTCAATTGCTCGAGTCCCTTAGGATTGTGTTTTAATTTTGGCGTGATTGTAATGTGAATCAACTGTACCCGGTGTAAAAAAGAAAGACGTAAGTAACATCGCCGTCAATTTTCCGAGAGTGTTTTTTTGTGTGTCAACGTAGTGTCAGTTACAGTGCGTCGGTGGAGATCACGTTCATGAATTAAATAATAAAAACCCATGGGACTAGCATCGCTGGTATGACCATACCATGGCCATACTATGACCAATCGAAAGCTCCACTGGGCATCATTAGCTTTGGGGAATGTTACTCGGGGCAGTCAAACTGTGCCCAATTTAATGGCACAATATTGTGTTTGAAATTAAAATCCTGCTTGTCATCATCCTTCATTCTGACCTCAATTTATAATTTCCAGGAAATAATAATTTTTCAAACTTTGTCTGAACGGACAGAAACATTATGTAAATGGATCATTTATTTACTTCATGTTCTGCCTTCGCCAAGTATCAAAATACGGAGATATATATTTTTTCCTTCTAATTAATTTTCAAACCAAATGCTTTCAAAGTCCAGACACGAAATACTTTATTTTCAAGATGTACCATTAAAAATCGTGCCTTCATGGGTGACAGGACGTTTTATCCACCAGCACGGATTTTTCCGTAGATATCAATCTTTCCCAATATTGACCGTTCGTGGTATAGCTGTACTAACCACCCATGACAAATAAGCAATATTTCCCAAATCAATACCAACGGGGGTGCAATGAAAGCAATTACGCACGCAAGAAAGCTGTGTGACCTCAAACGGAGTGACCCTATTTAAACATAATTTCTCCATAACATTTTAAGATGATGTTTTAACCCGTTCAAAAGTATTGCGGGCGAGTGGTGGCACAGCGGTTAGCTCACTGCGCTCCCTCCCCAGACCCCAACTGCCTCTTTGCGAACTCGCGCTGACCTACGTGGTGAAGTATGGTGACAAAATAAACACTCGTGACTGACACAGCACGGGATGACCTTCATGCAGCAGTGGCTTCCGATCCATCATCAAGTATGATCGATCCACTGCTGGATGAAGGCCTCACCAAAATAGTGTGAGGCCTAATGTCCTTGTGGGGCAGCAATCCATCGATTCGTCCTGCACGGGAGCCGAACTCATCGCTCAATCTCTGCGGCGGGCCGTCGTTTCGGGCGTCCACCCTCCATCGGCAGACCTCGGCCATCCACCACCACCGCTGCTTCTAGCGATGTCTCCTGCCCAAGCCCGCTTGCTTTTCCGAGCAGTCCATACGATGTCTACAATCTGCGTTTGCTCTCTGTCCCTCGGTGTAATTCCTAACGGGCACCTCTCAACGCCCCGTGCTTCTTTGCACACCTCGCAGATTTTGTTCGATTCCCTTTGTCAAATGTTTGTCAGCTTGCAATCCATGTGCCGATTGTAAACTTTTCATTACGAAGATCACTCGTGTCCAACAGCACTCTATCCCGCTCGTCCTCCACCTCAATGTACTGATCCCAGTTCACTTTCAATTATTGCCTAGACGCTCATTCTCCACGCGTGTCTCTCCAGCAATGATTTATTCTTCTGTTCAGGGAACTTGTGTTGTCCCCGGCTTCCGTTGCGTGTTTTCAGCTCAACGTCGCTCCTTCCTTCTTAAAAACTCACTCAACATATTTCCACGAATTCATTTACGTTGGTTGCGATCATGACGAATACGCCGTCGGCAAATCTGACAATTGTTAACGACAACGGCTCGGCTTGTGTTTCTCTCCTTAGTTTTTTGGGGGTATATATTTTTGTTGAAAAAAATGTATATCACGTCGCTGTGCACAACTTTGGCGAGAGGGTCTCCTCTGACACGTATACACTGTGTCTGTTACTTCATTCGTGCAATCTCAGTACAGCTCTTCCATTGTTGTGGGTGTGGTTTTTTTTACTACAATATGATCGATATCAGTATTTAATTAATAATACGGCTGCTAGTTACACGTAGGTTTGCCATTTAAGTTTTACCGGGTCGTATTTTAAAGATTTTACAGTTACGCATTTACGGTTTCAAGTGCATTACATCATGCCACAATCCAAACTATATAAATACATACAAAATCTTACATATTCTTGGTTCTTTTGGTAAAGTCACGTAGAAAGGAAACAATAAAATAATAAAAATATAAAAAAATAAAATTTTCACGACGTTTCGACTGCAACACAATCAATCATCAGGTGTGAAAAGCACAGCAAGGAAATTTGAAAAAAGGAGCGTTTTCTTTCTTAACGTTATTATTTTATTGGTTCCCTTCTACGTGACTTCACCGAAAGAACCAAGAATATGAATCCCTGCAGTCACGAAAGCTTTAAATCAAAAATCTTACATTTTCACTTTTTGTTCTAAATATCAGACCCATTCTGACACTCAAAACTCAAGGTCATACTGCCCTTCACATCGTGACTCACTGACTTGTGACTACATCTGATATCAGTCAAAAAAGCAATGCTGCAACTAAGCACACACACCCACCCATCTTTATATCTCCTGACCCATTTTACCATCTCCTGCCACGAACTTACTGTATATCATCAATTACTGCATCAATTTAGCAGCATTGCCCAGGTGACCGTACTTGCAAAAAACTCAGTTGCAAATGTAACACATTATCAGATTCCAAGAACACAGGATGAGATGTCACTATCCTTTGTGCAATCACTTCCAAGAGTTCATGAACAGTGAGCCTGGTGAAATTTGGGGAGCGCATCGTCAGTAGAATCACAAACAAATATGCCCGTCGATGCATTTCCTCCAGAGCTTCAGAGGCCAGGTTTGGTGGATCACGGAGATTTGAGAAACTCCCAAACACACCGGGACGATTGACGACATCTCCCTGGAGGCCAGCGAAATAGGACCAATGGATATAGATCGCTGCTAATGTCCCCAATCTCGTAAGATTTCGGACGCTGGTTAGCACGTGAACGGGAGACTGCCTGGGGATAGCGAGCGCTAGGATGGCAGTGCGGCAAAGGGATGCTTGAGTCTACGTGCGTGTACATTTGAGTGGCGAGCGGTGGTGTAGCGGTCAGCGCGCTGCGCTACGAAGCCGGCGACCCGAGTTCGTTGCCCGCTCACGGCCAACACCGGTGGCGCTTATCTGAACCGGTCCTGGGCCTCCCCTAGGTCGACTCAGCCTCACATGAGTACCCGGTGCGGTGTGTAAACATCGCCACTGGGGAGACAAAGGCGGTCGGGCGTGGTGCTGGCCACCCACTCCCTCGTGTACCGTTCCGGCCTTCATAGGTGCTCGCTAACAGCACTTGCCCCTACAGTCGGTTAAGGCTATAGGGGGGATCTTTGTCTTTGTACATTTGAGCAATGCTCCACATACGCGTGGGGTTCCTCCAGGTGCTTTTGGTGTCCTCCACATGCCAAACGGCACTGGAATGAAATGTGGCCAAAGATCGCAAGTCGTAGGACCACCCGACCAAGAATGGTCCTGAAACTGAGTGAGGTCTTGTTCCCCTTGACTCGCGCAGGGCAACGTGGTGCACATCAGTGACACAACGCTTAACAAAACAACAAGCCGAACAAATAGAAACGTTACGTTATACAAAGGCACCTATTCAGGTACGGTATCTTTTTTTGTTGTAGTGAAAAGAACGTGGCGTGACCCAGATGTCCCTTTGAAAGCACAGGCAAACAAACACAAAAAGAATCCCGCTGTGGGCTTTGACTAGAATCGAGTTGTGCAAGGTGATGTCTCGGTAGGGGGTGGGGGTATGGGAGGGGAGGGCGCTATTACAAGCTACAAGGGGCTTTTGAACCAGCACAACGCTGGCTGTCATTCGGAAAAGGTCGTTGGCGTACATAGGTCAGCGAAACTCTCAAACCCAACAGCGCTGCGCTCGACAACGTTACCGAGTGTTGTCGCTGTTGTTGAAATGCAAGTGGACACGTGGCTGAATGCAGGGCATCGCCATTTGCTTTTTATTTCACGTAAAAGTAAACAAAAAGCAAGCGATCCGAGGACCTGCTCGAGACGGACGCTGAACACGGGCAGCACATCATCGTCATCACTGCCACTCACAACTTGCCTGTCTGATGGTTTGCGAGACCGAGCACTGCCACCGTTCGTGTGATCGGTCAGCTGACCGGACTTTTCGCCGGTTGGATTCACAATCTCCCCCACGCAGCAGTGAAAACAACGGGGCAAGTTTATGAAATATTTTTAAATTCAACACCCCCCCTCTCCCCCGCCGCCTCCACTCTGTGCACCCACCAGCGTGGTTTGGTGGGGTAAAGTGTGGGTACATCCACCTCTCCCAAGACGTTAGGCCCAGCGTGGATGGGTTGGCCAACCCCCCCTACTCCCCCCTCGAGAGTGGGACTCTCTAGAGCTGCCTCGAGTGGAGGACCTTCTGCCAACAATGGTGCGAGCAAGCAATTGCAGGGCTTGCGCCTTTACCTCGATCTTTCACTGCAAAAGGTCATGCTAACCTTACCGTGGGCTTATTGTGATGCCCTATCGCTATTTGCTACTCGCATGAAAGTATATACGTTATTCGGCTAAAGGTCACAATATGTAAATGCAATGCAATATATACCCGTCTGTGAATTGTTTTTTAGGTCGCTTTAAAACATTTTACTGCCCCTGGTAAAAAAAAAAAACATTATTTGAATGGGTTAAAATTTTTATCGGAATGCATGATCTATTTCCATCGCAAATGTATCTACTTAAAAAATATGTAAAGTTGTTTTTTATTGTTCTATAAGCTACAGCCGTGTGGCAATGCAATACTGGATGAAGCCCTCACCACTCCACGTCGGTTGTGTTGTGCCGTACTTCGCAATGGCTCATGACCAAACTCCCCCAGCATTGTACGCGATGCCATCCGCTCGCGAAATCTAAGTGGGGGGGAGCCGAGTCACTATGACCTCAAGCCACCCAGCAGCAGCAGCGGCGGCGGCGGCATCACGCGACGCGTTCCCACGAAGCCGATTAGAACGGGGGTGGGTGGGGGGGAAGTGTCCGTTTCAAATAATCCATCCAACTCTAACCTTTGATTCCGTGTGGATTAAACACGTTAGAATACATCCGCACAATCTGTGTAGAACGCTTTCAGATTGGGTCGAGTGCATTAAAATGCATGCATTCATTCAAACCATGTTTTCGAGTAAGAACTCCCTCCCACACTAAAGGGGACAATCGCAAAACGTTACAGTATGAACATTTGTATTTTTACTCTACGCAAGCTGAAAATGTGCTTCCAGGCAGTCAGCGGCTTCAGTTACTCAGAATAAATGTCCCCGTCGAAGATGCCTGCTTGACGCGCTTTGAACGGGCAGTGGTGTCACTCGTGCCTCGCAGCTAGAAGGTTACAGGGTTCGAATCCCACACTTGGGCACCTTTCTGTGCGTTCTGTTGTATGCCTTTTGGCGTCATCTGGTCCAACACCAATGGAGACTAGGCTCTAAGGAAAGCTGTCTCGGGTGTGGACCAATCAACTTCAAGGACAGTGCATATCATTACCATTATCAGAGTTGTTTTCTTTTTGTTTGCATTTTGACTGCTTGTGTTGCGGTTATTGCAAACATGATGCCTTGTAATAAGGTGTCAGTTTTGTACCAGTTTAAAGGGTTAAAACCTCCTACTATATTATGCCCACGTGTTACCCACGGGCTTCCTCCGGGTTTCTCCAGTTTCCTCCCAGAGACAAAGGCAAAGATCCCCCGTATAGCCTTAACAGACTGTAGGGGCAAGTGCTGTTAGCGAGCACCGATGAGGCCGGCACGGCACACGAGGGGCTGGGTGGCCAGCAGCACACCAGCCCGCCTTTGTCTCCCCCAGTGGCAATGTGTTTACACACTGCACCAGGTACTCATTTGAGGCTGAGTCGACCTAGGGGAAGCCCAGGATCGGTTGAGATACTCGCCACTGATGTTGGCCGTGAGCGGGAATCGAACCTGGGTCGCCGGGTTCGTAGCGCAGCGCGCTAACCACTGTACACTACCACACACACACACACGCATCGTAACTGTTCCTGGTCAAAACATCCCAATGCTGGAAATATTACCTACAAATTACTCAAAATGTATTACACACACAGCAGCAGCAGCAGCAGCATCTCAACTACTGCAAAAAAAACTCGGCAGGACCCTCCTGAAAACGAGTCCTTAAAACTCCGTGAGGCTTTCCTGTGTGCAACCAGTGAAAACAAGAAGGAGCCATTGCCCAAAACTTTTCCCTGTATGCATGTGTCCTGGTAAGGCCACAGTGCTATTGACGGTAATGTGCTGAGCGTTGTACTGATATCTGTGCCTTCTGGAGTACCAGTTGCGTTTTCAATTCCATGAAACGGGGCCAAAATGCGTTTTAATTGCATTCGCATTTGTAAGGCTGCCGTTCATCATCATCATCATGCAATCACAAACATGTTTGTGCTCCACCCTACTTGAGACTAATGTTTTGCAGCATTGTATCACGCTGAGAAATATAATTGGCTGAAGGTAGCAGAAAGGCATCTCAAATCGGTGAGGTTAATTTAATATTTAAGGTACCGCAAACCACACACATCATCGTTTATCCGCTGGCTAATGTGCACAATTGAAATATAATAACAACAATAATCACTATTGATTATTCGGGATTTTATTTTCCTTTGAACATAAATGCGACGTGGTATTTGTTTCATTTTGATGAGCCGAGCCAAATAGATACGTAAGAAAAATATTTGGATAACTAAACTGAAATGAAAAAAAACGAAACACTATTCTAAAGCATGTACAAAAGTGAAATATGGTGAGATGTTCTATGAATAATTTAACAACATTAACAGAAGAAATTGGTGCATGTGTAGGTGCTCGTTGTATTACTGCCGAGCAGGGCAGTGGCTTGGGGTGCCCTTCATCCAGCAGTTGATTGATCATGGCTGATGATGATGATGATGTACTCAGCATTTTAAGTCAACTGAAACATTTTTTCGTGGCAGTCTTCCACACGAGGCATGTTGGGATCTTGTAACCGGTGCATTAAACATTCATCGCATTGGCTCGGAGAACACGTTCACCGAGTGCCTGTTTCCACGTGTAGTAAATGTCACGGTGAGAACTTACTAGCTTGGCCGTTAATGCTCCCGTATCACATTCAGAAGCTCCGTTTCAAGCAAGAGTAGTCACTGTGTATCCCAGGCGGCGCGTTGCCGAAGACGAATGTGAGACTGTTTGGAGAGAATTGCCACTTTTGGGGAGAAAATTAGTGAGAGCTCAGCTCCATTCCTTCCCACACGAAGGCCATAAGTTCACCAGCAATGTCCAAAACAACCCACAAACTAACCTTCGCGAGTACGGTTGGGACCTGTCCGGGGTTGACCCGGGTTTGACCCGGACAGTCCAGGATTTAGCATCTGTGTTTTGGTAACAGGCATTGATTTGTACCCATATCTGGTGGTATGGTTTGAAACTGGATTACATTATACTACACAGTTGTGACAGGTTTGAAGCTTTCGTGACTGCAGGAATTCATACTCTTTGGTTCTTCCGGTAAAGTCACGTAGGTAGAAAAATAAAATAAAAACATTTCTACCTAAAATATATATATATTTTTTTCCGCCTGACGACGACCGCTTGTGTTGCGATCGAAACATTGCGATATTTTATTTTTTGCTTTATTTTATTTTTCTACCTACGTGACTTTACCGAAAAAAACAAAGAGTATAGTTTTGACAGGGTTAGGCTGACTGGGAAATGTGTCTGGTTTCAGTCTGTGTGAAAAGGTGGTCCCCTACACGAGAGGCGTGTCAATCCTGCATGTAACGATGGATTGATTCAGCAACTAAAATTGATTCTTACTCTCACGATGCACACATCAACTTGTGTGCGAGATAATCGAGCATTTACCATATTTGCAAATGAGCTGCTAAATGTTACATTAATGCTAACAGAGTGAATAAAACTGTCTGGATGGTAAACTAAGCAGGCTCGTGCCCTGTCTGCTCAGCTAGGGCTCCTCCACCTCAGGATCACTGAGCTCCCAATTTGTATCATGTTGGTGTTGCTTCTGAGATTTCCAGGATGCAGGAGGTTTTGTTTGCAATCTCAGTGTCTGTACTGAGTATATGTACGCACGAGTGAATATCATGTGGGGCGGCACTGCACAAAGATCCGAGTTAGATTGCTCGTTTTAAGTTAATTGTGTTTTTTTTTTACCAAGTGCGAACTCTAGAGACCAAGATAGTCTCATTTGCAAGTGACCTGGCGGACCAAAATGACAAAGGCATGATAAATAAAATAAAGAACAGTAATGGAGCAAATAGAAATCAGAACAAAAGCAAACTGTGTCACATGAGAAATTAAAAACATTGCTAAAATACACGTCAATGCCAAGTAATACATTCCCTGTAGCACATGCCATCTCGGGCAGACCGCGTTTAGACTAATCGTATAGTTTAGACTAATCGTATAGTACGATTACAAAGTAAGTTTCAGAAACACCAAATATATTGCACTCATATGTAAACAGACAATGAGACGTGTCAAATGCTAATTGCTCGCCACAAAATACCGGTAGTAACGGTGTTATGTATTATCTTATCCTGCATTGGGCCCCATTGTGGTACCTGATCCAATAAGTGAACATCAGCAATTGGAAGGAAGGGATGGCCAGGCATTGCAAACTCATGTGCCATTGCCTTAATATGTGTCCAACATACTGGGACTTACTCCATCAGCCTGTAAGGCGATATGGGGAGCTTTAATTTCCGGCTGGAACAAAACGTGTATTTTTCACGTTTTTGCAATAGATGTAAAATCAATTCAAACAATATAAATTCTCTAACAACGTACAATTATGAAACCCACGAATGTTCTTCGGGGTGAGTTATGACAACCGGCGCTTTTTTTTTTGCGAGGACATGGGGCCCGTCGATACTAATTACAGCACGTGGCTTGATGCGCCATGCCAGGTCGTAAACACAGTGGAGGTCTGCAGCGGCGTGCGTGTGGTGCGTGTGTGTGGTGCGTGTGTGCGTGTGGTGTGTGTGTGTGGTGCGTGTGGTGTGTGTGGTGCGTGTGTGTGTGGTGCGTGTGATGCGTGTGTGTGGGCGTGTGTGCGTGTGGTGCGTGTGTGTGTGTGTGCGGTGCGTGTGTGTGGTGCGTGTGTGCGTGTGTGTGGTGCGTGTGTGTGTGCGTGTGGTGCGTGTGTGCGTGCCTGCCAACAGTAGCCGCGTTGGTTATGCCGTTGGCAGACGCGCGTTTGTGAAAACGCACAAATGAGTTACAATGTAAACACATGCGCCCTGTTGCAGGGCTTTTTTGTTTGTTCCCCCTTTGTGCTCTCACCGTGTGTCAAAAGACTAATGGAGCATTCTTTGGACGTGCAAATGCCAGTTGACAATGATCAGCTTAACGTGTATTACTTGCACGCACGCACGCGCACGCATTTCCTCTTGATGTGCACTTGTGAGTCTTTAGTTCATGCTCGGTCGTGCCGACACCAACGTGCGCCGCTGGTTGCGTGAAATTGTTATTATCAAGATGATGAACGGCTCACGTGAACACGATCCGACATTAAAAACCTCTTAGTGAATGACGGTCAATTTTTGCGCTGTGGCACCTCGACAACAGCTGAAGACTGTCTTCTTGGTTCTTTCGGTAAAGTCACGTAGAAGGGAAGTAATAAAATAATAAAGATAAAACATAATAAAATAATTCTCACGACGTTTCGGCCACAACGCGGCTGCTTGCGTTGTGGCCGAAACGTCGTGAAAATTATATTATGATGTTTTATTTGTATTACTTTATTACTTCCCTTCTACGTGACTTTCACCGAAAGAACCAAGAAGATGAATTCCTGCAGTCACGAAAGCTTTAAAGCTGAAGACTGATTGTGGCCAGACGACTGTTGCGTTTTGAATCCAACCCACGAGTGGACTGTGATATTTCCATCGTGAATCAAAACGTGAACGGGTCGACTCACGGCAGCGCGTTAAAGTCCACCACCCACGAAGCAACCATCTGCTGGATTCCAGTGGGACGTTTAACAGAGCACCTTAATCCTTCCCCGCAATCAGTGCACGAGTGTTGTGCAGATGCGCTTGCTGCAAGCCGGAGACCCTTCACTAAAGCTGCACATTATAATATAATGCAGTAAACAAATATACACTGTAAGGCATAGGCAGACTTCGAATTCATCAACATCATTATTATCTATACCCTTTGCTGCCACGGTGTAATGGTGAGCACACTGGGCTTGAAATGCAGACGTTTCACCACAGTCAGTGTGTACATGGGTACACCACAATCAGTGTACACATGGTACACCACAATCAGTGTACACATGGGTACACCACAATCAGTCGATCGGCAGCGTTGCATGTGGGGCGGGAGTGCTGGAGGGTGTTTGGCTACGTGAGGTCAAATATAAACTTCAACTCTAGATTGGGTCAAATATAAACGTCAACTCTAGATTGGGTCAAATATAAACGTCAACTCTAGATTGGGTCAAATATAAACTTCAACTCTAGATCTGGTCAAATATAAACGTCAACTCTAGATTGGGTCAAATATAAACTTCACCTCTAGATTGGGTCAAATATAAACTTCACCTCTAGATTGGGTCAAATATAAACGTCAACTCTAGATTGGGTCAAATATAAACTTCACCTCTAGATTGGGTCAAATATAAACTTCACCTCTAGATTGGGTCAAATATAAACGTCAACTCTAGATTGGGTCAAATATAAACTTCAACTCTAGATTGGGTCAAATATAAACTTCACCTCTAGATTGGGTCAAATATAAACTTCAACTCTAGATTGGGTCAAATATAAACTTCAACTCTAGATTGGGTCAAATATAAACTTCAACTCTAGATCGGGTCAAATATAAACGTCAACTCTAGATTGGGTCAAATATAAACTTCACCTCTAGATTGGGTCAAATATAAACTTCAACTCTAGATTGTCTCAAATATAAACTTCAACTCTAGATCGGGTCAAATATAAACTTCAACTCTAGATTGGGTCAAATATAAACGTCACCTCTAGATTGGGTCAAATATAAACGTCAACTCTAGATCGGGTCAAATATAAACTTCACCTCTAGATTGGGTCAAATATAAACTTCACCTCTAGATTGGGTCAAATATAAACTTCAACTCTAGATCGGGTCAAATATAAACGTCAACTCTAGATTGGGTCAAATATAAACTTCAACTCTAGATCGGGTCAAATATAAACGTCAACTCTAGATTGGGTCAAATAAAAACTTCACCTCTAGATTGTGTCAAATATAAACGTCAACTCTAGATCGGGTCAAATATAAACTTCACCTCTAGATTGTGTCAAATATAAACTTCACCTCTAGATTGTATCAAATATAAACTTCACCTCTAGATTGGGTCAAATAAAAACTCTGCAGGGGCATCCCGAATGCTCCCCTCTCGTGGTGGCTCTTCAGCCAGCGGTGTCGTGGCCAAGCTATTGCAGGGCTGGCAACTTTCACCTTCATCGCACTGCAACCTGTCTGCGCTTGCGTGACACTCGACGAGACGGCAACATGTCGCGCGGTGAGAATGAAAATAGCATTGCGTGACACAAAGCGTCGTGCCCTCGGTCAGTTGTCAGTGCGCCACCCCTAACTCTCTAAGCAGGGGTGACGATTGCATAGCGGCGTGTTGCCAGAAGAGGGGGAATAATAGATGTGGGCATTAGTAAGCCTATAGAGAGCACAAAGTTAATTAATTGTGAACACATTAACAGATGGCGTGGCGTTGCATGTGGGAACCATCACTTACAGCACACAGGGGTAACACAGAGATGGCTCCAGGAAACCAATAAGGCGACCAAACACAGTAATACATACACACACAAAAACAAAGATCCCCCATATAGCCTTTAGGGGAACGTGCTGTTAGCGAGCACCTATGAAGGCCGGAACAGTGCACGATGGGGTGGGTGGTCAGCACTACGCCCGACCGCCTTTGTCTCCCCAGTGGCGATGTTTACACACCGCACATTCGTATGAGGCTGAGTCGACCAAGGGGAGGCCCAGGACTGGTTCAGATAATCGTCACCGGTGTTGACCGTGAGCGGGAATCGAACCCGGATCGCCGGGTTTATAGCGCTAACCGCTACACTACTGAATGAGGGAGTTGTTTAGACCATAATTTCTGCATGTGTGTATGTTGAACTTCGTTCATACCGTACGTAGCCAACCGCGCTAATCGGAGGTGCGGGGGAAAAGACAACAAACTAAACACAAAAAGCAGCTCTAAATAAATCAGTTTAAAATCTACACTTCAAAGTGAATAGCTCCAGTGGCTTCCTAACAAGGTCGTAATTATCATATATATTGTGCGGGGGACATACTCCCCAATATTCAAATATGCTCAAAATGTCCCCCTCAATATATTGCTATAAAATAGATTTCTGTTTATGTGATTGTGGTTATGGTTGTTGGTCATATAACACATTCCTGCGGAGGGAGCTGGTAGGAATGTTGGGTTGCTCGGCCAATGGCCAGGGTCAACGGCGGCGTGGTATATTCTGCAAATATGCCCGACTGTGAGGGCGGGCACAAGCCGACGTGAGTAGGTTAAACGTTGAGTTTTATAAGGGCACCACGGGGTGACCAGCCCCTCCCCAACCAGCCCCACCCCTCCCCACCCTCCCCTCCCCATCCAGCCCCTCCCTCTCCACCCAGCCCCTCTCTGCCCGATGGACGGACACAATAATCCCCTGTGGGCTGGTGGAACCAGTGGGTTCCTACCAGTACATGCATATGTAATAATGTACGTACACATTTTGTTTTAATATCCCCATCATCCCTCAATATTTCGCCCCACGTATTCACACTCCGACGTCTTTTCTTCTCCAGCTTTCGACAGTTGAATAGCGACGGCTTGGGGAGGCCTTCATCCAGCAGTGGGCAGATCGTGTCTGTATCTATGGCGACGTACACACAGATGCACAGCATCATTCCTGGGGATCTCTACCGACATTTACCCGCCTGGGAGCCCTCGCTCTCAGTCTCGCTCGCTCTCTCTCTCTCTGTGTGTTTGCATGGATGGGTTTTGAGGCTCAGGGCAATGCTTCCATGCTGTGTGCATGGCTCTGTAATGTGCATGTGCAAACACTTCACATTGCTTTCTGGGCTCGACAATGCAGTGAGCAATCGTGCCCGAAAGGACAAATATGCGAATTTACATACACCTTTCGATTTTGAAGGAAAACCAGATATTTATGTATGACCGAAACCACGTTATTGAAATATATAATGAAAAAATGTAAGAACAATAATAAGTTACATCCTGTTCATATTCGTGGTTCTTTCGGTCAAGTCACGTAGAAGGGAAATAATAAAATAATAAAAATATTAAACAATACAATTAGAAAAAAATTCAAATTTTCTTGCTGTGGATTTCACACCCGATGATGATTGCTTGTGTTGCAGTCGAAACGTCGTGAGAATTTTATTGTTTTATATTTTTATCATTTTATTATTTCCCTTCTATGTGACTTTACCGAAAGAACCAAAAATATGAATCCCTGCATTCACGAAAGCTTTAAATCAAAATTTACATCCTCTTGTGAATTCACCGCAGGATGATGGCCTTCCCGAGGCCATGTCGGTCATATGGGTTGTTTGGCCATACTTCACCACACTGCGCAGTGTGGGATAGTAAAGAAGGCCAGGGCCAGTTCAGATATCACTTGCCACTGATCTTAGCCATGACCAAGAATCAAACTCACATCGCCAGGCTCTGAGCAGAGTACTATAACAACAGTGCCACTGCTCCACCTCAATTCGAAATATAACAAAAGCTTTGCATGAAGGATGCGAAGGCTTGTGTTGCTTCCGAAACGTCGTGAATTTTTTAATTTGTTTTATTTTACTTTTATTAATTAAACAAAATTTTACCTTCGTGACTTTACCGAAAAAACCTAAGAGTATGAATCCTTGCAGTCACGAAAGCTTCAAATCTAGAATTAATGGATGCGAAGCTATAATCATCATGACAAGGAAAAAAACTCACGCATATGCATGAATTGTGTAACGCTTTCCAACTGGCGATACCCTCACGAGTTTCTCAGGAGCGTTACCTTCGGAGCCGCACAACGAGATGATATCATGCGGCGTAAGATGACACCAAGGGGATACACGGGGGGGGACATTATCAACGTGGCCGCTTTTATGTTGGTTAAGTCCCAAATAGCAACACGACTTGACATTAAAATGTTCACTCGTGCTGGATCACCTTTTGCGAGAATCATCGTGAACCCACGTTTACAAACATACAGACATACAGACCGACGCACAGGCCGGCGGCCAGAGCCAAAGCATGGACGCTTGACAATAAATTTCGATTTAAAGCTTTCGTGACTGCGGGGATTCATCTTCTTGGTTCTGTCGGTAAAGTCACGTAGAAGGGAAATGATAAAATAATAAAAATAAAACAGAATAAAATAATTCTCACAATATTTTATAATGTTTATTTTTATTATTTTATTATTTCCCTTCTACGTGACTTTACCGAAAGAACCAAGAAGCTTGACAATAAAGTTGCAAAGCGTTAGAAGTTGTCGTCACGAAAGCTACTTCTATTGCGTCTCATGGGTACCACACACACACACACTGTTGCATTACGTACCGCGCTGAGTATCAACAAACGGAGCTTCGCAACATTCACGATCGGGCCCGTTTAATCTCCTGGCTCTGAAAACGGGGGCACAGCTCCACTCAGCTGTGTGATGCGCAAAGCCCTTAATCCATTCCCCTGGCAAGGATTCAAAGACATTAATGCATTTAATTGCCTTCTTCGGGGCCAAGAATCCGTGACTTGTGTTGTCCAACAACCGTGATTGTAAAGCACCAGATCCATTACCATGGTGACGTTACAGGCCAGTAGTGCGTGTGTAGCTGATAGACTGTGAGACAACACCGATTTTAAAACAAATTCTCCCGATGTCAAGGAGCATATTCTTGGGGGGGTTTCTTGATCAGCGCTGTAATTATTAAGCCGTGCACTAGCAATTAAACCGGTGATTAATTAGTTGAGGAGGGGGTGGGGGAATACAAACTCACCGTGTTTTTCGTTTGGAAGATAACGATGTGCGCGAGAAAACCACTTAATGAATGGAGGTGACCAACCAGGAAAAATCCATAATAGAGGTATTTTTTTTGGGTTACATCGCGTGAATTAAAATGTTTCGTGAAACCTGCCATCAGCCGACACGGCCACCGGTGTACTGTACTAGTAACTAATTGCCATGTCCTATTCACGTGACAACCCTCACTAATTGGCTGTGCCGGGTGGCGGCGGGTTTAACGACACATTCATATTTACGCGATCTAACCCAAACGAAAACCCGTGTCACGGACGACATTAGTCGCGAAAGCCGACGACGCGTTGAACTAACCAGGGACAAGTCTGTGGACCTCTGCGAAGGGCCTCTTTTTTCATGACCACCTACCGCAGGGCCCCTCCATTTCGTTGCACTCTCACGCCCCGCTTCTGGCCAGAAGAGGAGCACTTGCGAAACGAGCGACACGACTGCGTCTTGGTACGATGTTTGGTCAACGTGCGTACACTTTACTGCGAATGTTTTTTTTTTGGCGGATGTGCCCGTACAGCCCTCAGACGTGTGTTTGGGTTATACCACGCATTGTTCGCCATTATGTCCGACGTTTCGCTCCACTTGCTGGGAGCTTCTTGAATTCCATCAGCAAGTGTCGCACATGCGGTGAGTACCCAGAGAACACCCATTTTTATGGTAAAGCAACACTGAAAGTATTCTACAGATACATGTAAGAATCAATTGCTGTACTCGCATCTACTCGGCACCTCGCAGGCCCAAGCCTACGACACTTCGTACTCCCAGTCAGAATCCCTTCTAAGTATGATATGGTCCCTGCCTCACTTCAGAGATCTGACAACATAGGGCACATTCAGAGTGTTACGATGATTGGCATTTGTCGCCATATAACGAATTATCAGGACGTAACCCTGTCCTCTGATGCTTCGCACCACATATCATCGTGAGGTCTCTAGATTTGCAAGCTGAAGGTGATCCGGCAATTTTTCTTGTTACGTGTGCGCGACGCATCTATGCCAGTTGCGTGAACGTCGAGCTCAGTCTCCACGCCGTGTGCGCTCAGTCGCCGATGCGCGAAGTCACGGAACATTTGCGCACGTGGAACGGCGCCGAACGCGACCTGCGCTTGGTCCAAGTCCCACGCCGCGACAAGACGAAGCAGGCCTTTGTGACGACTGATAAGTAAAAAAAATTGTGTTTTTTTTTGCTTGTCATTTTGTGATTTATAAAGCAAAACAATTAAATGTGCGGTTAATTTGTAATTTATTCATTCTGTAAACGTTGGTATCCCTGTAGGTTTTGGACTGTAGATATCACACTAAAAGTAAGATTCGCAAGCGTTTACATCAATTTCCTCATTTCTTGGGGGGGAGGGGGGGAATTTAAGTTAATGGGCCATTTACTCAATGTATTCAGCGATGAAAATAATAACGCTCCGTGACCTCCACCACAGCTCAACGCAAACGACAACAGCACGGGCGCGATATGCACAAGAAACGCGGCTCCCTGGTGGGCATCGAGCGGCATTCACGCGAGCCTAGGGAGAGAACGAAGCGGCGGTTTTGCCTGGCCACATTCCGGATTGCATCATTCGCCACTCTCAACGTTTCATCCAACTGAACACGTACTATTACGAGGCGCCTCTTCTCATCGCCCCATTGCTCAAGTTGCCAAGACTCGGCTATTGTGGCGCTCTTAATATGCACAGGCCATCGCTGCACTACTGCAAGGCGTGCATGCAACGAGGCCAGGTGGGTGCCCCCCTCCCCCTCGGGGCAGAGGCGGAGTCACTGTGGGTCTTCCTCGTGCACCGCATCCCAGGTCGCAGTGGAGACGTGCTCGCGCTCAGGTAGCAATCACGCGGTGCTCACGGCAGCCGCGGCTCTGCAATCAAGAGCGGGCGCAGTAATTGCTGGGCGGTTGTTGTTGTTGTTGCTGCTGCTGCTATTGTTGTTGGACGCGCTCGATGCGCACGCCGCCAGAGCTGGACCGGCGTCTGCTTTTCGGAATGAAAATCCACGTGGACGGAAAAGGATTCACGAGGATTTTATAGTGTTTTTTTATTTATAAATTAGTATTTTCATAAAGCTCTCAAAGTGAATTACATAGAATTGGTGTTACGTGGTGTTGTGTTGCTTATCGTAGTCCTCATCGTCGTCGATTATCATTCTAAACTTTTTTTTATTTTACCATGTAAGGCCCCACTGAGTATCTATAGCCCTTTTTCAGAAGCGACCAGGCTATTACAAATGATCGCTCAACGAAATGGCGTATCATGTAGACATTTATATCAGAACACGCAAACTCCAAATATGCAGCAGGCGTCAGGGTCGGTATCGAACTCACGACCTCCTGCATACCAGGCGAGGTAATTAACATCTCGCCACGGCCTGCTCAAGCTGTTGCCATCTCTCGCGATCGCAAGTTGCTACAATCAACCTTGCACACTCGCTGATTGCATCGTTCCATCTCCTCGATGTACGTCCGCTTTGATGCCTTCCCTTCCCTGGCTGCCGCTCTGTCACTTCCCTTGACCATCGGCCAGTATCCCTTCGACCAACACGTCCTGCCCAAGGCCACTTACTTTTCTGGACAGTTTTGAATGGTGTCATTAACCCACGCATGTCCTCTGATCCACGTGCTCCTCTTTATTCCACTCAGTGCAATTCTAAGCACGCACCTGTCCGTGCTTCTTTGCACATCTTTTGGTTTTTCATCTACACTCTATATATTCAGTTTAACACGGAAACTTTCGCGACCAATATCATCCATAATATAAGTGTTCTATGGGTTAGATCACGTAAGTAGAAATATGTCGTTAAACCCGCCACCACCCGCCACAGCCAATTAGTAAGATTTAACGACACATTTCTAATTACGCTATCTAACTAAAAAGACCTATATTTTTGGACTGTATATATCCGTTAATGACCATGTGTTTGAAACCATGTGTCACAGCACGTAGAGTGGAGTAAATAAAAACTTGTTTTTCTTTAAGAGCATCGATCACTGTTTAATTTTAATTCAGCACTGCAACCCTCTCTCGTCCATCTCTTTAGTTCATCCTCTTGATTTGAGTCCACCTTGAATAGCCACCCAAGCAAGCTACATATTCTGATTTATTTTGTACAATTCTGGCCCTCCGACAGAGATGGTAGATCGTCCACGATTATTTAATAATTTAGCTTTGTGGCAAGGCGGCTATAAAAAACCAATTCAAATGAGCAATACACAACGCCACCCACTTGAGGCCAATAAACAAAAATAAACATGAAACGAGCAAAAAAAAACCGATCAAAGTCGAACAGAACCAACAATTTTGAGTCATCTGCTAGCAGCCAGGCCCATCTGGCCCCATTCAAATTTGTCATCCCGGTTCTTACAGCCACATTCAATAATAAATAAAACATAAATTACAGTACAGCAGCCGCTTGTCAAACCACTGATTGACAAAGGCCGAGCTGAGGCATCTTTCGGTCGTAAGTGTCGTTCGACCATACATCACCGTGCCGGTCAATGCAGGGCCGGTGAGAGCGGGCACAAGAGGCGGGTTCAGAGATCGAACGTCGCTCGCTGGGTTTGCCGTGCGGTGCGCTGACCCCTGCGACACCGCTCCGCTCCAAGCCACGCTCGCATCGCGTCCAGGGAAAATGTGAATTTAGCCACCCATGGGGTTGGAGGCAGTGCTTTCTTCACGCTCCCTATAATTTTCATCGAAATCCAACGCAACTTTACGGACGCGCGCGCGAATCGCAGCCAAATTCATCGAACAAAGACGGTTACCGCATCGCGCGCTGTCAGATGCTCTCCCGCGGCCGTCTGGAACGCTCTTCCTTCCGATATTAGGAAGCCACTGGAGCAATGCACTTTTAAATCATCATCTAGATTGACAAACTCATTTCTTTAGAGCTGCCTTTTTTGGTATAGTTTGTTGTCCTTCACGTGGTTGGCGACGTACGGTGTGCAAGAAGTTCAACATACATGCAGCACATACCAAGAAGTTCAACATACATGCAGCACATACCAAGAAGTTCAACATACATACAGCACATACCAAGAACTTCAACATACATGCAGCACATACCAAGAAGTTCAACATACATGCAGCACATACCAAGAACTTCAACATACATACAGCACATACTAAGAAGTTCAACATACATGCAGCACATACATAGAAATTCAACATACATACAGCACATACCAAGAAGTTCAACATACATACAGCACATACCCAGAAGTTCAACATACATACAGCCAACGTACCCTAAAGCAGCCCCTTCTTTTCAAACGCGATTTTCATTTGACAAATTGTCTGTGACAGTTGTAGAAGGAGGTCGAGACAAAATGCAAATCAAAGGTGCACAATATAAGTTATTCAGTTACGGGTGTTGCAGCCTTTGCTCATTTACGTGTATGTATGTTGAACTTCTACGGAGCCAAACGCGCTTATCGGAGGTGCGGGGAAAGGACAACAAACTAAACCAACAAAGCAGTTTTGAAATAAATCAGTTTTCAATCTCGGGTGAGAGAGCTTGAGCAGAACGCGTGATAGACCAAAGCAGATCATATTCCGTTTCGCGTTTAACATTCGTTTGAAGTTTCTTCAGCTTCGACCGTGTAATGCCCCCGCTCCTGCCCCCCCCCCGCCCCCTTTCACAAAGTCACACTAAGGGGCCACTGTAATGTTTCACGATTTTAAATCCCCGTGCCTCAAAATGCTACCCTGTACGTGCCACTGTAATAAAAGTCAAAAAGCACAAGAATTATGACCCTGCCGACGGGTATGGAATGCATTTTTAGTTGTTGTCGTTATTGTTGTGGTGGTGGTTGTTGTTGTCGTTGTTTAGCATTTAAAAAAGGGAGGTTGCTTCCAGTATCTTTCTCTCTTCCAGCTGGCCCAAGTGTAGCCCCAGCACCTTCAAGTTTCGCCTCGCATTTCAGTAAAAAAAAAGGCCCTTTGAGAGATCAACGGAGCCAAGGGCTGCCTGGCAAAAGAAAATAAAGTGGTCTCAGTATTCATCTCCCCTTGAATGGGGCCCGTTATGCCGAGGGCGCACTGCCACCAAGTCTCCGTTGGAGCTCAGGCGCGCACACCGAACAATGCTTACTGAAATACCGTGGTTTCTGCGCGGTTTATTCTATTAAAGCTCAGCAAAAATACACGCACGCCGCATACACACAAACGGTTGCGTGGATGAAAAGTTCTGAAATGACAAACGGGGGCCCTGGCTTGAATGCAACAGGCGAGCGCATAAGCTCCCCCCCCCCTTTTTAAGAAGCTGATTAAAGCGCTGAAGAAACAGCCACGATAATGACAAGTTCAAGTTCATTAATTAGGTATAGCCCTGTGAGCCATTCGGCTCTTGAATCGGGTGCAACCGCAACAAAGAAAAAACAAAAACATGAACAAAAAACATCTTAAAGTGAATATGTGACTGAGTGCAAACAGAAAATCCAAGAAAAGACAGCAAAATATTGCAGAAAAAACACCGTACACCAACGCTGTGTGCAAAAATCCGAGTGGGATGCAAGTCAAACAACAACCACAAGACAACTTAGATTAAGGCCATCAGTCTAACTCTGTACTACAACAAACAAACATGGTGTCTTTGATCAAAGCCGTGCGGGCAACGGCATTCACTTTGCGGCGAATACTCCACTGACGGCGACTTTCCCACCCACGATTTCTCATGATAACCGCGGCGCATCTGGTCCCTGGCAATGCGACCACTCCAAGTGCCGCCGTAATGGTCGATGTATCTGCCTGTATAGCAATCGATGCGCGCACTCACTTTATTTTCTGAAGGGCAACCGAATGCGCTTCACGCTGCACGAAAACACGTCGCGCTGGCGATGCGCCAAAATTCACATTGACACCGAGTTGAACGTAACGGAGTTGACTCTTTCCATTAACATCGGCGCTGCACTGAACTTCGCGTTGCACTAGAAAAGTGCTGGCAGACAGCCCTGACCGAGGCTGCACGGTCGCAATCGGCGGCGATGGAGGAAAGATGACCTTAAATTTCGATTTAAAGCTTTCGTGACTGCAGGGATTCATCTTCTGAAGACGCTGTCGCCTCGACAGACCTGGTTTTCACCTGAGGACGGCTGCTTGCGTTGTGGCCGAAACGTCGTGAGAATTGTTTTATTATGTTTTATTTTTATTATTTTATTACTTCCCTTCTACGTGACTTTAGCGAAAGAACCAAGAAGATGATCACCTTAGTCTAGGTGACAGCGACCCCGAGCTGCCACTGATATCCACTCCCTCATTGCTCTAGCACCCCTATTAGAAGATTCCACCAGATTTTCTTTTGTTAAACAACAAGTTTCCCTGCGCAGAATTGGGATTTAGACAAACATCGATCCTCAGGGATGTGCGGCTTTCTCTGAACAGTACTTGTCTCTGGCAGCAACAAAACAAACACACGGCCACGTCAAAACCTTCCGATGCTGCTCCTACCATCACAGCTTAACGGCGTCGAGGATCAATGTAAGCCTCGTCAACTGCAAAATATCCTGCCCTGGGATTTTGAGAGCAAATTCTTGCCTGTGTGCCAAGGGATTGGAAAGCAGAAAAAAATGCGGTGTTGTTTATTAAGCCTAATCCTGCCAATTTACCGACTCTGGATTTGATTTGACAACGTATTTCCTGCACTTCTGACCGGTGGCACAATAAATGACCACGGCACAGCGCAACGAGGCGACAAGCAACACGCTGCGGATTGCACGGAGCGGTGCAAGGCGCGTTGTTGTGTCATGACACGTGTGTGTGCGTGTGTGCGTGGGAGCGTGTGTGTGTGAGAGCGTGTGTGCGTGGGAGCGTGTGTGCGTGTGTGCGTGAGAGCGTGTGTGCGTGGAAGCGTGTGTGCGGGTGAGCGTGTGTGTGTGCATGGGAGCGTGTGTGCGCGTGTGCGTGGGAGCGTGTGTGCGTGTGTGCGTAGGAGCGTGTGTGCGTGGGAGCGTGTGTGCGGGTGAGCGTGTGTGCGGGTGAGCGTGTGTGTGTGCATGGGAGCGTGTGTGTGTGCATGTGAGCGTGTGTGCGGGTGAGCGTGTGTGTGTGCATGGGAGCGTGTGTGCGTGGGAGCGTGTGTGCGTGTGTGCGTGCGTGCGTGTGAGCGTGTGAGCGTGTGTGCGTGTGAACGTGTGTGTGTGTGCATGGGAGCGTGTGTGCGTGTGTGCGGGTGAGCGTGTGAGCGTGTGTGTGTGCGTGGGAGCGTGTGTGCGTGTGTGCGTGTGAGCAGGTCTCCAAGTTCAGAGCGCAGTGCACAAACCACTAAACTGCCACTCACACACATATATGTTTTCAAGAGTTAAAAACAAACATAGCATTAGTGGCCGGGTTACTTCATAACAATCGTGTACACTTTGCATATGTAAGACAATTTTAAAATTCCCTCTGATACTGGGAAGAAACCCAAACATGCACTCCGCTCCCCATGTATACTGTATTCTGCTGATATAATTTACTTAAACCTACAGGAAACCAGTAGGAGGACCTGCAGCATACCCAGAAGCAAAAAAACCATACCGGATCATTCTTTAAAATGCCCACGTGAAGCTGCTTTGCAAAAAAAACCGAAAAATTATTCAAATCGGGTCACCGGGGTTCATTCGCGCAGCAAGAAAACCACTGCCCTATCCATCGCCCCACGATTTTTTTGTTATGAAGGGGCAGCTTTGGGTAACGAATATGGGTTCACGCTTATAAGCATCGGGTCGTAGCATTTGTGCTGGAGAAGAGACGACCTCCCGTGCACCGCGTGAGGCTAAATCGCGTCGCGTGCGCGGAAGCGTGCCAGCTTAGGAGACGCCGTTTGATGTCTGCTGCCCAATCCGTGCCAGGTTCTGGGCGGGGCTCTTCAGAAACTCCACACAAAGACCCCCTTCTGTGACCCAGGCAAAGATCCCCCGTAAAACCTTCACAGGATATTGGGGCACCAGAGGGTGGGTGACGCGCACAACGCCCGACCGCCTTTGTCTCCCCCGCGCTGATGTGTACACACTGCACCAGATACTCATTTGAGGCTGAGTTGACCGAGAGGAGGCCCAACACAGGTGCTGATATGACTTGCCCACTGGTGTCAGCCGTCCGTTGCTGGGGAATCAAACTCCGGTTCCTGGGTTCATCGTGCAGTGTGCTAACCACTGCACAATCGCACCCACGCATACACAATTTGTGTATTTAGCAGGCATATAAGGCGAGTCATTCCTCCAGAAATGCAATGAAATGTAAATAATATGGAGTCCTGGTCCATTCGTTGTTCTCTCGGTTTACCTCCTCGTTTGTATTGCGTCTCGCATAATTCGACATCGGTTTTTACGATGGTGACAACAGTCCTAATCGATTGTCACGCACGCACGATTTGATGCTCGTAAGGCAATATTAATCAAATAATCAATCGTTACACGCCTTGTATTTAGTAACAGATCAACCGTGTACATTGAACTTTTGTACTTACCGGATCTCATCCTAAGATTAATTATCCAGAAACCGATTTCGACGTTCCACAACGCACAAGAACGAGTTACAAGTTTCATTATTTTTAAGTAAAAAAGAAAAATCTCACCGGATAATGTTTGCTTCTGCCAAAATGTAAGAAGACATTTTTTGAGAATGTTCCCGCGATTTCGAAGCTGCCGCAATCATCAATCTGCATCGTACAACGAGAATCGCTGCTGTCCCCCCCAAAATGGACTACTCTAGATTTGAAGCTTTCGTGACTGCAAGGATTCATATTCTTAGGTTTTTTCGGTAAAGTCACGTAGGTAAAAAATTTAAATTCATAAAAGTAAAATAAAAATAAAATAAAAATTACGACGTTTCGGAGGCAACACAAGCTTCCGTCTTCAGGTGGAACAGTCACAGCACGATAGCTTTTTACGTGACTTTACCGAAAAAACCTAAGAATATGGACTACTCTGTCAGAGCGACTTCACAAAAACGTCGCTACTCCATTCGTAATTCTCCCCGAATCTTCCGTCAAATCCTGGCTCGATCTCAAGGCCGTACTTCTTGTTTTTCTTATTACCAAATTGCAATTTCCAAAGCAACTTGAGTGCATCACCAATTGCCCCACGACTGTAACTTTTTTTTTGGGTGAACAAGAGACGGAAGTTGAGCGCAAGCCTGGGCATACTTTTAACTGCGGCGCAAGTAAAACTAAACTATTATTATTTTACCAGGTAAGGCCCGCTGAGCTATACAGCTCTTTTTCAGAAACAATCTGGCCACAAAAGATAGCTCAACGAAGTGGCTTATCACGAGGAAATGTATATACAGCCAAATACTCTCAACGCATATTGATTCTAAATGTGGAGGGAAAAACCAGAGGACCCGGGGGAAAAATTCATGCGACCACGGGGGAGGTCATGCAAACTTCAAATACACAGGCGTCAGGGTTTGTATCGAACCCACGACCTTCTGTCCACCAGGCGAGGGAGTAGACATCTCGCCCCTGCAGTGCACGCAAGGTCAGCATGCAAGAGGCAGAACGTGCTGCATGGGTGACAGAAACACATCTGACGCCACCTCTCGTGGTTTGCCCAGGATCATACCGAGTTTCAGATACCTGCCCTGGACAATCTGTAAGTCTTCCCGGGACAATAAAGGTCCCAGTTTGCATAATAATACTAACAATAATAATACACCACTCGAAACAATGCGATAACATGTAATTTGTTCTAACCCTCTTCTGACTTTGTAAGACACTACGAGATGGCAACCCTGGAAACAGCACAGGCAGCCATCACTGCTTGGCAGTGGCGGCAGTTTATCTCCTTAGCCGAGATGGTTATCGAAGCTGACTTGACCTCATCACCGCAATTCAGCTGAGCACAACCGGCGCTTAGTAACGGGGTTGAGCGGAGAGGGGGGTGGAGGCAAAGCAAAGTGGCAGTGATATTTCCACACACACACACAGAGACTGCTCGTTCCAATTCTCTTTGTGCAATTTGTGCCACGTGAAGGAGAATGGGTCAAAGGTTGGGAAAAGGGGAAGAAGTCTGCTCGCGAGATTGTGGAGTTTGGAATGATCGTTGTGCGTGCACGCGTACGTGCGACCTTTCTCCTCTCTCGGGCTGCAACTCACCGGTGTTTTGGGGATAAATTGGCTCAGACAAATTCAGTAATATCGCAAAGCAACAAAATTATCGCGTTTTTTTTATTACAACACCGTGCATGATATCAGACCGTCTGTCGTCTGTACGCGTACAGTGGGATCTCAATAATGCATTGTATTTTAGTCCAGAGTAATTTCGTGGTGCCAGCAGTTCAGACACAGGTGGGGGAAACCACCCTTGGGTTGCCCCCTTTGAAAGAAGGAGCAAGCGGAGGGCAGTGCCAAGCGAATTCGTTGCAAATGAAGCGAGTGGTGGCGGAGAGTGGTTCACAAGTTTCGGTGCGGCGGTGACGACACCCGCCATAGCAACGGACGGCGAGTGTTGGTAGAGACGCGGGGGAAGAGTGGATGCTTCCACCCGGTCGCACAAACCGCGTCTCGCTGCGGCCCCGTTCAGACGAGATTGCGCGTCTTTCTCTCTCTCTCTCTCGCCCCCGTGCTCGCGTGGATTTTTCTCCGGTGTTTTTTTTCTCGCATCCACGTTTGGAATAAACACGCGTTGAAAGTTTCCGACATATTTGGCCGCTAATAAACTAACATTTCCACGTGATAAGCCACTTCGTTGAGCTATAATTTGTGGCAGCCAGGTCGCTTCTGAAAAAGAGCCGTATAGCTCAGTGGGCTTTACCTGGTAAAAAACAAAAATATGCGATTTAAGAGGCTTTGAGTTTCAGATGGATTAAAGTGCCCGACTATGAATGCAAATCCCTTTCCTCATCCTTTGTCTCCTAATTGCTGGGATGGCAGGCATGCTCCACCACACCCTGCCGTATATTATACCACTGCCCTATTATTTGTGATGGGCACTTGAAAGGCTACATTGCTCATCGTTCTCATGAGACCACTTCATTCCCCAGAGCTGCGCATGGCAGCAGCAGCAGCATCCGTATTGATTCAAACGGGGCACCAGGTGGTCATTAACAACTTCTAAAAGTCGTGCATTGTCTTTTCTGTACACCAGCATGGAAGACGACGGCGTACACTGCGCTCCATAAACAAAGGCAATCAAACATCCGCAGACCATTCAATCAGAAGGAATTATTGAGCCTGACTTCATTTGCGCCGTGGTTGTGAGATGTTAATTACCTTGCCGGGTGTACACGAGGTCGTGGTTCGATCCCAACCCTGACGGCTGTACATTTGGAGTTTTTTTTTTATGGTCTCCCCGTGGTCGCGTCTGAACAATAGCGATAAAAATAGCTCAGTGGGCCTTACTTGAAAAAAAAATATTTAGATTGAACAAACCAAAAACCTTTCCATTTCGATTTAAAGCTTTCGTGACTGCAGGGATTCATCGTCTTGGTTCTTTCGGTAAAGTCACGTAGAAGGGAAGTAATAAAATAATAAAAATAAAACATAATAAAATAATTCTCACGACGTTTCGGCCACAACGCAAGCAGCCGTCCTCAGGTGAAGACCAGGTCTGTCGGGGAGACAGCGTCTGAATGTCTGTCGGGGAGACAGCGTCTGAATGTCTGTCGGGGAGACAGCGTCATTCAGACGCTGTCTCCCCGACAGACCTGGTCTTCACCTGAGGACGGCTGCTTGCGTTGTGGCCGAAACGTCGTGAGAATTATTTTATTATGTTTTATTTTTATTATTTTATTACTTCCCTTCTACGTGACTTTACCGAAAGACTCAATAAGATGAACCTTTCCATTGTTCACAACGAAGCAGAAACCATTATTTTCTTTACAAGCTCAGTAAAATGCCCATATTTATTTTCTACCGCAAAACAAACTTAAATCTATTTACTTGCCACAAGCGATTGGTAAGAAATCTAAAGCGGCATTCTTGCGGAGGGAAGAAACCCGATGGTGGCGGTTGTCATCTCTCTCACGCCCACAATGCCCTGTCGGTACATCTGTGCCCTTCAGAGAAGCTTGGCTCTGGACCTGCAGCATCTCAAATAGCTATTCAATTGCGCCGCCCGTTTTCTAACCTTAAAAATATATTTTTCTTCCTTCATTTTCCGTTTGATCTTGGCCTATGTTTGTTTATCACTTGAGCCTCTTGTTTTATCCTTCTTTTAAAGCAGTGGTTCTTAACATTTACTGCAGCCTTGCACCCCTTTTGTTCTCAATCGTAATACAAATTTATAATGTTTCGGTGATTTACCTTCTAAAATAGTCTGGCCGTGTCTCGCACTCCGAGAAACGGCATCTCGCATCCCCAAGTGGTGCATGCACCCCATTTTCAGAACCACTGCTTTCAAGTAATACAATCTCTATAAAGTGCCTGTGTGTGTTTATTTACTTGTTTAACACGTGGGCAGTGGTGCACAAGCACAATTAATAACACCACGAACTCAAACACATTGATCAATAACTATGTGGCCTTAAAAGGACAAATATATGATAGGTGACGTTTTGTGCAATGTCCCTTCTTCATGATGTGCTCTGAAGAAGGAGCGATCCCTGAAACATCACCTATTATATATTATTTCCCTTTTAAGGCCACAGTGTTCGAGACGAATGTGTTTAGATGTTTGCTTTATTGTATTTACTTACTTGTTTTGTTTTCACGCGACAATGATCAATGGCTCTGCGATCCCCGTCTGTGGCTATTTTCTGAGTTAGCCGCTTTGCCTGGATTCCTCCCCGAATGTTTAACAATGCAGCACGAAGCACTCATTTCCACTTCAGTCAATTTGGGGAGAAGCCCTAACTGGGCACAGAGGCCAATTGGAATTGCTTGCATTTTTTTTCCTTCTGTGGGATGCTGGAGCTGAATGCGGATCACCGAGATGGAAATGCAATGGATTAACCACTGGCCCCACACCCCAGCTTATCTACGACTCTAATTTCTTATTACTCTGTTTACTTAACTGCCTATAAACAACAGCACACACATAAACATACGCACACATACACACACACATAATATATTTGCATATATATTGCAAACATTACAGAAAAAACATTATTATACATTTAGAATTCGTTCACTGTACAAATTCAAAAAAAAACATTAAAAGAAAAACTTCTTTCACCAGCCCACGGTGCCACTGCTGGTATTTACAGCTTTATTAGTTGGGGCGACTGTGGCCACGGGGAGGGCATTTTTCAGAAGATTAATGTGGTGGAAAAGTATGCCCGCTGGCCTGGTTGCAACTCATCAAATTCGGAGTGGCCCAGCCACCGGCTCTGAGAAAAAAGCTTTTCTCACTCAGCCTCAAGTGGAGTGCCATATCTAGAGAGGGTAGGGGCAGCCTTGTACTCAAGCTCTGAGCTGGGAATTAAAGAGAGGGTGACCGTGGGGAAATGATGCCTTTTCATGGCAGTTTTGAGTCCCGAAGACCAGGTCTTGGCACCGAAGCTGTCACCTTTAAGGACAGTTTCTCAGCTATCATCCCAGACCTTTGCCTCGGAGGTGTGGGTGATGTTAGATAATTAAATGTGGTCACGTATAATTTCTCATGAAAATTTTCTAACATGCTAACGGATTGATTATTTGAATTTACAAAAATATATTAATTACATGTTATAACTTGTATTCCCAAAATTGTATTGTGATGAGGTTAATTGGATGGAATTGATCAGTTTGTTTTCAAGTTGTTTGGCAGTTTCCATACTGCACCACGATATTTGCTCGCTGCAGCCAATTAGCCAGCCAGGAGAATCCGGACGTGACCGGCCGTCGACTTGGCCTGGTGGCTTTTGACCTGGACCCACGGTGCCTTGACCCCGTGGGTCCTGGCCTTGAATGCAGTCCTGCTGAGTAGTGCACGCTAGGGGAACGTAGGGGAGCCGCATCATCTCGGACACGGATGCTTAATGGTCAATTTTTGTTTATCAAGCAGAGCCTAATAAAGCGTGACTGCAGGCACAGGCGGGCTTTGGTACTTTAAATCCGTGCTTACAAAATCCCCAAAGCGTGCCTTCTCAATTTCGTTTCCATGTATAGCAAACAGCATATTTACACTGTTCACGCGCTGTGACCTGAGGATACGAACCCTGGAGACGCAAACGGTCAGGTACTGCACCTGCTTCTTGACCTGCGAACTCCGTTGATGCCCTGCCTGAGCGAGGCAACTTTTTATTTTCAAATGTAGCAGTGTTACTGCATATACCTGGCACATTGCCCGTTTCTTCTGCAAATAAAACATATATATTGACAAATACTGAGTCCATGCCTGGTGGATTCTTTTTCTGTTTTATTAGGCTCGGTTATCAAGGGGGCTGACCGCCCTTCCGCCCCCTCCCATCTTGGCACCCCTCCTCCTCCAGTCTTCCCTGCTATGAACGTTCATTTTAGGGTCCATACATTTAGTATGAGGGGTCTACTGACAATGTATGTACGCATAGGGGGTAAAGCCTCGATAATAATTTGTCTACATTGGCCTTCAAATGAGTTAGTCCGGCGGTGGACTATCTGTTTGCTTAAACACGTGAATATTATTAATCCTTGATCGTTTCTGCGTGTGTTAATTATCGGCCGATTTATAGGATTCGGGGGGGGGGGTGCGTCAGGCGTACGTACGCAGGTGGGGGGGGGTGTAAAAAGTCCGCGTGCGTACAGGGATGGGGGGAGGGGTCAAGTTTTGCCAGATTTTTGCGTACCTACTCAACAGAGGTCCCCTTAAGGACTGACCTGAGCACAATCTTCCCACCATTCAGCACAAACTACAGGACGCCAACACGTCTCAAATATGTACCACACTTGACAGCGTAGCTCCAGTTTCATGTACCTAACTGCCGACCGAATTTAACAATCTTGACAATAGCATTGTTCCGTGATTTCCAACATGGATGGAGGGCAAATAGTGTCCATGATACTAGGACGGTCATACTTTGTGCATGTGAGGTGGTAGCTATGTGTATACCTGTGCAATTGTCCATGCGTCTCAGGTGAGCAGATTACTTGAACCTTTTTGGTCAGGTCACCACCTACCATCGCTATCGTTATCATTATCATCAGCCACGGTTAATCCACCACCGGATGAAGTCCTCCCCAAATTACGGCAAACATCTCAAGATCCGGCGACGTAATGAATGAGCACCAATATGGTTCCATGAAATGTGTTCCTGGTTTGGCGATGTGTTGAGAAGGGAGAAATAAGATGCACTTAGAAGGGCAAAGGAGATGCCACCGGTGCATGGCAGGCGGAGTAGTTTTCCCAATGCATGCATTATACGGTCGCACTCATTACACACAAAGCACTTGCCACAAGTGGGCAGAAATACGTTGCTGATTTTGTCAAGGAACATAAACCGTCATGCAAACTCCGGTCATCCTTGCAGCAGCAGCAGCAGCGGCTTTTGATTCACCATCGAACAAAGACGGTTACCGCATCGCGCACTTTAAGATGCGCTTCTGCGGCCGTCTGGACCGCTCTTCCTTCCGATGTTAGGAAGCCACTGGAGCTATGCACTTTCAAATCTTATAGATTGAAAACTCATTGGTTTAGAACTAGTATTTGTGTTTAGATTGTTGTCATTTCCTCCGCACCTCTGTTAAGAACGGTTGGCTACGTATGGTGTGAAATAAATTCAAAGTACATACATCCAGCAGAGGGAGATGTGGTGGAATGAGATACGGTGACGGGGGGTGTGACTGCAGAAGAGAAGCGGGTGTAGAAAGAAAATCCACGGAATAATGCGACTCTTGGCTGAGAAGAAGACAATGCACTTCCAGCGCTTGGTGAGAGCAAGTGTGAATCAGCCACGGGCCTACAGCTGTCAATTAGTTCCTCTATCTGTTCAGCAGCGTCGATCTCCATGTGGTGTGCCGCTGCCAACATTGCGAAGAGGTGGTGAACATGCAAATGCGGTCACCGTGGCCAGAACAGTTTAGGCATTGTATGAACGTTTCAAATTCCCAGCGGGCTGTAAGGCAAGGCAATTGTAAAAGCTTTTAAAGCAGATAGCGACCCTCTGCCAAATGCTCGTAGCAGACAGAAATGCGGTTCAGTTTAACACAGCGTGGCGTTAAGTGGGTGTTTCTGCATTGTGAGTGAATCGCTATAATTCAACACAATCTTGGCACAACTTACGCGAAGCGAATGGGCAAATACACCTACATATTTATACTTGTGTGGGTTGACATGTGCGTGTGAATGTGTGTGCAGCGCCGCGCTACGAACCCGGCGACTCGAGTTCGATTCCCACTCATGGCCACCAACACCAGTGAGAATTATCCGAACCGGTCCGGGGCCTCTCCCCTAGGTCGACTCAGTCTCAAATTAGTACCTGGTGTGGTGTGCAAACCTGCCCACTGGGGAGACAAAAGCGGTCGGGGGTGGTGTTGGCCACCCACCCACTTGTGTGTGCCCTGCCGGCCTTCGTAGGTTTTCGCTAGCAGAACTAGTAAAGGTTGTCACGTTAACAGAACATACCAATTCGTCACTAGTACAGCACACCGGTTGGCTGTGTCGGGTGGTGGCGGGTTGAACGACACATTCATATATTTACGCGAGCGAACCCCAAAAACCTCTACTATGGATATTGGTCGCGAAAGCCTACCTGTTCAACTGATCCCACAACAGGGGACGACTAATGAGGTCGTCTCTAACAGTACTTGCCTCAACAATCTGCTGAAGGCTACATATGTGGGATCTTCGCCTCTATTTGCATTTCATCAACGTAACTTATAACTGCTGCCTCATTATGATTCCTCAATAATGGCCGATACCATTAAGGAGCCGCTGTATCAAAAGAATTGGAACTCCAATTGCAAGGGCCATGGCTCTGAAGATAAAGAAAGTTTCCACATGACTTCGATGATGCTTCGATGATGAAGAGCTTAAGGAGTGCAGACTCTGATGTGCTAAAGATGAAACAGCCACCAGCCGTTATGCTGCTCGCCAACCTCTCACCATTAATGCCGTGGAAGCCTCCAAGACGCTGCGATCTCCCGCTGTCAAACGCTGCAGTGGAAGTTAGCAGTGTGATCAAAAGGTAATGGTGGAGCCCCTCCAATTGCTTGCTCACACAACTGCTGGCAGAAGGGGCCTCGGTTAGATGGAGCTCTAGAGGTGATTTTGTCTACTTTTCCAGCGTGGAAGGGGTCGGAGTTCCCACATTTTATCTCCCACACAAGCGGCCTCACGATCGACTGTGATGTACACCCATTTGGTCTGCTGGGTGGACAGAAGTGGGGAGGATTTTAAGAAAATGTCCCCATTTTTTCAACTGCCGTGCCAGGAGATGGCATTGAACCGGTGACCTTGAATTGTTAAATCCAGTGCACTAACCATTACACCATGGCAGCTAGCAGTGCACTAGCGAAAGGAAGCTTTTCGAGGAAAAATAGAAAAACATTTAAAATGTTTCATCTCCAAAACTGATGACTCTGCCATGACATAAGGAGCTTTCGTGGTTTACTCTTGATTTCAAGGTTGTGCATTTGGAGCAATGAAATGCAAAGCAAATAAAACGAACTATTTTATATTGGGCTTAATACAGTATTACTACTATAATGAGCTAAGAATGTCTGTTTGTGTGTCACGCGCGTGACGTCACTCCACATGCCGCACCCCCCGTCATGAATATTCATGACCACGTGACGTCACTCCACATGCCGCACCCCCCCCCCCCCCACGTCATGAATATTCATGAGCGGGTGGATTTTTACACTCAGGCCGAAGAAGGTTGAGCGGAAAGTTTGACGTTTCTTTATTGAAAGTGAATCTTATAAATAATTCTACGCAGCAGCAAAGTAGATTTGGCGTCTTTATTTATTTCTTCACCACTTGAGACAAAAGGTTATGCTTCTACATTATGGTTAAATATATATTTCTCGGTGATTTCCCAGATATTTGATCGAATTCCAATTTATTTCAACCCCAGCGACCGAAAGCAGAAGAGAATAAAGTATCAGAGCAGTGAATTTGAACAAATTGAAGGTCAGTTATATACAGTGCTCCAGTGAAATGCAGTGAAGTGTTTGATGATATACTTTTGTGCAAGATTCACTGCCATTAAATTTACACAAGATACAATTATACTTTGCTCAATTTTCTCGTAAATATTACAGCTTCCGTCCTAGGATGGGCAAACAAGCTAGTGATGAATAAATAAATAAATACACCTGTATGAAACTATACATATGTTATAACATAGTGCAATTTATAATTTTAAATAGCTGTACGGAAATATAATATTTTACAGCCCTTTGTCATTCCACGGTGAATGGGGGTCGGGTGGGGGAAGGGGAAGGGGGAGATTTGGGGCGGGGGGTGGGGGAGAATGGTGAGAGGGGGGCAGGTGCAAGACCACTTCTGATGTCATTCGCTACGAATGTTAGCCAGGACTAGGAATCGAACTCGGGTCACCAAGTTCATGAGCACGAAGCGCTGCATCCGCAGCTTCCCAAAAAGGCCCACAAATATGATAAGAGTCCACGGGAGACGGAAACAACCCCACACATCATCAATAATATTTTGAGTTGCCCATGTGCTCAAGTTATAACGTGAAGCTGCGCCGTGATGCTAAGATATTGAAGTGCATTTGCAACAGGCCGTTGACATTTGTGTTGAGAGGGCTCAAAGCAGTGCGGCACCGTGCATTTGGTGGTCAGAGCATGCGCCTTCGCGAGACACTCACGCATGTGAAATGCGCGTGGTCTGGGTAGTGCTCATAAGCAGTGGCATATTGATGGATTGCTCTCGTCTGGCATGACACTCCAAGCCTTGCTTGGTCTCCAGAGCCCACCCATTAGGGCAAATCTTATTCACTGTGACATGACCTCTCGTCTCAGTTGGTCACGTGTCTGGCCGTGTGACTGCTTCGATGGATTTCTAACACCTTAGCGCTTTAATTCAGCACGCTCATCAACTTGTTCATTTCACGTGTACGCTCTCATCAGCAGTAGATTGGGAATGGGTCCGTACGTGTAAACGTCTGAGAAACCGCGAGTTAATCGGGCACTATGTTTTTTTTCGTCAGAATAAGTGCCAATGTTGGCACAGGAAGCAGGCGATGACTTGGCACGTGGTGCACACCGGGGACAGAGAGATCCAACAAGAGATCGTGTTGCTTTCGCGATTCAGCCTGTTATAATTACATGATCGAGTGGCCAGGAGAAATTGTGTTTAATGAAATAAAGTGGTAAGTCTCCCAGACGGTTACCAATTACAAAAAGACCAGGCCTGGTACATATTTTTACAAAGTTTAAAGCTGTATTTCTAAAAACAACTTTACTTAACACTTGTTTTTTTTCCACCTGAATTGTATCCCCCCCCCCCCAACCTCCGCCATTACTAAATTCCAGCTCATTCCTCCAACTCGTAAAATAAAATTTATATCGGCCATTTACGAACGGCTTCCGGGAGTAAGCAGCCTCAAATCCTGCCAACTCAATTCATTGCCTTCCAACCTCCCTCTGATCAGTCGAGACCAAGAATGTCTCACCGCCCCCTTTGTCCTGAGAAGACACCATTGAGAGGAGGTCACCGCAAACGAGACGTGGCCTGCCAACAAAAGCAGTCCGTGCTTTGGCCGTGACCCTTGACCAAAATGTGCCTGTGCCGTGCACTCAAGGCTGTTATCAAAATTAAAATCAAAATGCCATTAATGGCTTTCCTACGTTTTTACGTGCTGTAGAAGCACTCGTACTGCGGTGGGCCTAACGTATCAAATCAGCAGGGTATATACTCCGAGCGTTCAACCAATATCACTGGGAGCACTTTAGCCATATTCACTTGGAAACTGAAGAGTGAAACGAGAACTGAAGAAACAAAAACATTATAATGGTAATTATAATAATGCAATTTACGGTGAGGCACGGAGCCAAGCTTAGTGTCGCTCGAAAGCCAGGCGGAGGAGGTGGGCCTTTAAGAAATTTGTGGGTCTTTAACCAAGAGGTGGGCCTTTATCCAAGACAGAGGTGGGCCTTTAAGAAAATTGTGGGTCTTTAACCAAGAGGTGGGTCTCGATTTAAAGCTTTCGTGAACTGCAGGGATTCATCTTCTTGGTTCTTTCCCTTCAAGAAGAAGAGGTGGGTCTTTAACCAAGAGGTCGGCCAATAAAATAAAACGTGGGCCTTTAAGAAAGAGGTGGGCCTTTAACCAAAACGTGAGCCTTTCACCAAGAGGTGGGCCTTTATCCAAGAAAGAGGTGGGCCTTCAACCAAGAGGTGGGCCTTTAAGTACTTTTAAAAGCAAGTGTAGATCGAATGCTGCTGCGAAATCTGAAGTGGGACGACAATGGCCCGACGTCAGGGGCTGCCACGGAGAAACAACGCCTGGCACGTGACCACCGTCCTGATCCTTGGTCCTGGAGAAGAGTTTGTGCGTCCCGATGCAGAGTTTTACCGTGGAGCTCGAGGACAGAGTGACGGGAGTGAAGAATCATGATAGATGGTGATGGCTTGGGGGAGGCCTTCATCTAGCAGTGGATTGAACATAGCTGATGATCTTCTTGGTTCTTTCGGTAACGTCACGTAGAAGGGAAATAATAAAATAATAAAAATACAACATAATAAAATACAATTCTCACGACGTTTCGGCCACAACGCAAGCGGCCGTCCTCAGGTGAAGAACAGGTCTGTCGGAAAGACAGCGTCTGAATGTCCGACAGACCTGTTCTTCACCTGAGGACGGCCGCTTGCATTGTAGCCGAAACGTGGTGAGAATTGTATTTTATTATGTTTTATTTTTATTATTTTATTTCCCTTCTACGTGACTTTACCGAAAGAACCAAGAAGATGAATCCCTGCAGTCATGAAAGCTTTAAATCGAAAAATGGCTGATGGTGATTAATACAATTATGCAATAGAATGCGGATTTATATAGCGCTTAAAGGCAACTGCATCTCAAGACGCTGGGAGGTAACACGGGCGGCAGGGTTCCAACGTGTCTGGAAAGTCCCATTGAATTTCAAGTACAATGCCTTAACCACTCGACCGTCATTCACATCCGCCTGGTACTGATAGCCTTATCACTGCCACCATTGAAAAATGCAATATTGCCGATGTGTGTAAATAATTTCACCATCGCACTGCCAAGGGGCATGAAGTGAACAGTCAGAAAAATTCCCGAACACTGGGTTTGCACGCATCAGGTGTTGTGAATAGCAGAACACAAAGCACGCTCCCACACGCGACGGTAATTAGCTCCCGTGGGTGCTTCAAGAGAAAATGTTACACCCAATTTCTCGCCTTTGGTGGGAAATCTATCCACAAAGCGCAGCGCGTTAAACTCGCAGGTGCCACCCTTCAACACGCGACGATCATTTTGAACGCCGCAAATACACAATGCAAAAGAAACAAACCCTCGGTTATACTTACCTCCGGCGTCACTCTCGACAATATCTTTGCGCAATCATCATCTGCACAGCACTGAGCTCGAAAGCAATCCCTGGGCTGCCATGGTGATCATTTGGGGAATGGATGGAAACCCCCAATGTATAGAGGCTTATGGGTTCTCACGGTTGTTTTTTAAATACGCTTTACAACATCTTACCCCGATTGTGCTATTGTCGTCATGTCACGAGACGAAGAATCCTTCCAGGTTTCTCGCAGAGCAGCACAACTCTTCCTGTTCGAAATGGCCCACGGAAGCGGATATCACAGATCCTCCACTGACATCCCTTCAAGTGACCTTCCGTCCACACACAGCAGAGGACAGTACCCTCCCACACACTCTACACATGAGAGCGAGGTGGTGCAGCGCATGACTGCGGAAGCAATATTTTAAATTCCCAGCGCTAGAGTTTTGCAAAAATGAGGTGCGGAACCAAATGTAACGTCATGGTTTTTTTTGGCGGGGGGGGGGGGGTGGTCGGGAGGGGGGCAGCTATTGACTGCCACTGCCAGGCTGAGAGCGTCAACTCACTACACTTGGAGAATGCCTCGATCCATACCCAGGACCTCAGCAGTGCCCGTGCAATGCTCTGACATTGAATATGGGTTCTCATTTAGTTTTCGCAATTTCAAGTGGCACGTGTGAACTGCCGAATAATTGGAATGCGATGGCAGTGGCTTCATCAGGGCTTTTGTCCGCTGAGCTCGATGAATTACAATCCTGATGGAGCTTCCCAAGAGGACCAGGTCTTGCAAAAGAAGCACAGCATTGGTGCATTAGCATGTATCACCTCCGCTTTGCAATTAATCAATTTACCACTCCCCGTGCATTGTCTGCAATCAGAAACCCCAAAGCCAGATTTGCTTGCCTTTTCAAAATGGGATTGCGAGCCATCAAGGGTGGATTAGTAATAATAGGTTGGAAGACTAAATTATGAGATCAAGACTGCGTAGAAATTTGTAAAACATTTTCATAATTCATCATCTCAAAAAAATGCAGGGGCTATTTGATTATTTTAAACCAGTAGCTACTTAAAAATTCCTTCCATGCAGTGGAAAAGGCGTGGATTAGTGGCACAGTGATTAGCACGCTGCCCTGCAACCGAAATGGTTTTCCCGACAATGTCTCATATCACTTCAAGCGCCACTTGCACCAGTCTTTATTCCCGTTTGAACCAACCTGCATCGACCAGTGTGGTGAAATATGGCGAAGAAACCCGCGATATCGAACGCAGTGTAACGAGTTCTTCGTTCAGCAGTGGATTGACAAAAGGGGCTGCAAATATTATTTTAACAGTGGATTACTGCACAGGGAACGTCTCAATGTCACTTTGTCCGTGACGTTTCAGTTTACTTCAGACATCCAGAAGAAAATAACCAAAGCAAATATCATGCCTAGTAAATGCACTGGAAAAAAAATCAAGACTAAAAAACAATACGGCTCGGGCATTAGTTTATTCCACACCTGGTCTTCAACTACGTTGCCACTGAATGTCAGACACTCTTCATACATTGCAGTGATTTATTACGGGATATTCAAGCAACGTAATTACATTTGGTCCTGATTAAATATATCTCCTTTTTGCACAATATCCTCCAAACAAATCGTTCTGCTTTGCCACTCGAGCCCATTGAGTTATTTATTTATAACATTAAGCCCCATGCAGAACAGCGTTGCCTTGTGCTATTATGAGCAAGCTATAATGTTACTAAAACACTAAGTAATGCGTCTTATTAATAAGTACATAAAAACACCACATCCAGTGTGGAATGAAAATATTTACATTCAGATTTTAAAATATTCATATTATATGCATATATTGTTCAACAGTATTGGAAAGCATTTAAGCTGTCTCGGACGCGTTCGTTAATGCCGCTAATATAAAAGCTTTGCCGCAATGAATAGTACATTTCCATTTTCACCGCTTAGCCTGAGCAGCGGTTTTATTATCAAAACAAAAAAACCGCCTTTGTTCTGTTTCATTCTCTTTATTAAGGCAACGCTTAGCAGCCGCCCTTGCTGCCAGAAGCACCTCAAATTATTCCCAACCATAATTAGGAGCAGCAAAGGACCCCCGTGGACAATGACAAATGAGCCACGGTCCTCCGCCAGGAGTGGAACACCGCTCATTACGCACCAGTGGCACCGTCGGAAGATTGGGCTGTCCGCAAAAAGCGAGCGCCGCTCAGCGTTAATCGTCGTGGCGCTCCGCGAGACCGACAACACCGGCGCGTTCTCGCTGGGGGTTGCGCCGTCGATGGATGGACACCGTCAATCAGGGGCCACAAAGTGCAATTTTAAAGAATCGGCATAAAACTGAGCCGCTAGGTGCCTAGCAAGCAGCCGAGGCTCTCGAGAGGCCGAGGGAGAAGCCGGCGTGTTTATTAAGCGGGTAGGGGCGCGTTATTGCTTCGACGAGAGCGACAAAAAAAACCGTTCTCGTAATTTGACCGGAGTGTTGTTCTGATGTTCAGAATAAAACGAACCGAATGGTTTTTGACCCGACCTTGAGCAAACCCGCTCGCAAAATTACACGTGTGGGACTTTCAACGTGTCGCCTTCTTCAGAGGAAATTGTGGATTTAAATGTTAAACGGCCAGGATTACTCTAAAAGGTGGGTGCATGTGCGTACAACTCAAGTGCCTCCTTGTGGCAGGACGGCGCACTGCTCGGTTGGCTTTGTATGAATGGTGAACTTCTTTCGCACAGTACGTATCTAACCGCGTTCATCGGAGGTGCCGAAGAAGGTCAACAAACTAAACACAAAGCAAACTTAACACAAAGCTTAGGGCCCCGAAATAGCTCAATGGGTTCCACATTCATGACTTTCATGTTCAGTTCATTTGCGAATAAAGTTAACAAGCAATTTAACATCAAAAGCCAAATAGCATAAAACTGCAATTACTTTCTCTCGTCTCTATCTTGTCTGCATCTCTATTTGTGTCTACATTTCTCTTATCTTACAAAGTCTCTATCTCGTGTCGAAATCTCTTGTGATGTCACGAGGATATTTTAATTAAAGAGGGGTAGTGGGGGGCGGCTTCAAACGAATTTCTGCTTTGGGCCTCCAATGGACCAGCATCAACCACTGCCGCTTCTAACCAACTGGCAGATCTCCTGCCCTTCACCGACATCTCATCGGCATTCAAATACATTCCTTGCGATTTAAAATTTTTTTAAGGGCGTCTGCTCGAGTATTTTGACAATAATAACAATTGGAGTGGGCATAATATTTTATTGTGTCCAATAAAACTATGATTTAAGACTCTCATCTTGGAGGTGTTCAACTTTTTCCAGCAAACTCTAAAACACAAATTATTTTGTTTGCTTGGTGTGTACATATATAACAAAGACAAATATCCCCCGTATAGCCTGTGAATACTTTTGGGTCAAGTGCTGTTAGCGAGCACCTATGAAGGCCAGTACGGCACACGAGAGGGTGGGTGACCAGCACCACGCTCGGCCGCCTTTGTCTCTCTAGCGGCGATGTTTACACACCGCACCAGGTACTCATTTGAGGCTGAGTCGATCTATATGCACGCACAATGTCTGCCAAATAATTTCCACTTGTTAAGGCAGTGGCTGTCAACGTTGTAGGTACTGGGCACTCCTTCGCACGCCAATCAAAATCACCGACCCCGTGTCCTTTCCCCAAGTTACTCAGGCCACATCACGCCGATGCGGTGTTAATAAGGGATACACGTTTCATGTTGCACAGCAGCGCTGTGTTTTGTCGCAGCACAACTAATAACAACGCACTGCATTTTCTTCATAAATTTTGCAGGAAATTGGGCAGGGTGCATAATATGGGATCGGTGGTAAGGAAAAAATAAAACATAGCGCGGTTACAACCGTGCGTACCTGTTGGTGGGAACAGCTTGCGTTTTTAAATTACGTTCGATTTAAACTCATTGAAAGTCACGTAGGTAAAAAACATTAAAAAGTTAAATAAAATGAAATAAAAATCACGACGTTTCGGAGGCAACACAAGCTTCCGTCTTCAGGTGGTACCGTCACAGCCACGAAAGCTGTATCAAGTAAATTAGAGATTGCAGGAGCTACCACACCTTCTACAACCATTATATATACGGAGTGGTAGCTCCTGCAATCTCTCATTTACTTGATACAGCTTTCGTGGCTGTGACGGTACCACCTGAAGACGGAAGCTTGTGTTGCCTCCGAAACGTCGTGATTTTTATTTCATTTTATTTTACTTTTAAATGTTTTTTACCTACGTGACTTTACCGAAAAAACCTAAGAATATGAATCCTTGCAGTCACGAAAGCTTCAAATCTAGAATTAAACTCATTTGTTCTTCCTGAATCTCGCGTGACACCACTCAACGTCACGTCGAATTCCTCCTGCTAACTCCGTGCGCGCTACATTCAATTGATATTCCAAACACTCTGTCAGTGTTCCGCCACAATTGCAGTGTCCTGATGGGCAAATGAGCATAGTTCGTCACCGATATTTCACCTCGCATAATTTAAAGCGAGAAAAAAACTGTTGCTATGAGCGGACATTCAAGCACTTAAAAAAAAAAGTTTCCAATTCAATCTTGGATTTGTTTTCACAACACCGCATTCCAGGCTGTCCTACGCTTCCATCGTTAAGGAAAGTTGAGACTCGCCCCAACTGCGCAGACGCGGGGCGTATTCCCGGTCCTTGCAATGTTAGTTTTGTGCTTACAGAATTATCCGCTGAAATACAGCTTCGTTGAAGCGGCATCAATGTGGTGAGAAAGAACTGGCATTCCTCAGCCCCACAGGGGCAATGGATTTATCACAGAGGCAGGTGACCTATCCAAGCAAATGTCTCTGCCTCTGTGCATTCCTCCCACCACCAATTTGGACGATACCGACGATGAAGAAGCTGGCGCGAAACGTGGGTTAGCTGCGCCGTTACTTTTGGCCGACATTTGTCCGGCATGAGCCGGGGTGAACACAGCTTAGTGTTTGGCGAAGGTTGGAAACATCGACCCATTGCAGCAACAATCATAATAGTCTATTGTAATGTTGTAATCATTAGGCGTGTAACTATTATACGCTCTCCTCCCCACCACCTCGTCCACCCGTCCCGAGCCTGTGGATTCTGATCATCGATTATTTGTCACGATTCAGTGTCAGCGTTGAAGAATATTTGGATTTTTTTTAAACCTCATTGTTGAGGGTGTGGGGTGAGCCGCGGTGTAGCGGTCAGCGCGCTGCGCTACGAATGCGGAGACCTGAGTTTGATTCCAGCTCACGGCCAACAGCGGTGACGATTATATGAACGGGTCCAAAGCCTCCCCAAGGTCGACCAGGCCTCAAATGAGTACCTCGTGTGGTGTGTAAACATCGCCACTGGGGAGACAAAGGCGGCCGGGCGTGGTACTGGCCACCCACCCCCTCGCGGGACGCGCCGGCCTTCATAGGTGCTCGCAAACAGCACTTGCCCCAACAGTCTGTTGAGGCTATACGGGGGATCGTCGTCTTTGTTACTCGACACAGAGGCATCACGAACCGGCAACATAGAACATTGTCATCAACGGGCGTGATCGACGTTGCGCTGATAGATGGAGGCCTCCCCTCGTAAATTTGTCATCTTTCCCAGCATTGCAGAACCGTGATCTGTAATCTCAATCGTGCTCGCGAGATGAGCTCATATCGTCGGCACATCTCCGCGGTGGTAGCAAATACATATGTATGAGTTGAAAGTAATCGATTCGTGCACGCCCAGATTTCATGCATCGACCGTGAGCGTGAGAATTAATTTTCATCGATCCCGTTAATTCATTGCGACGCGCCTCGTGTTTACGGTGACGGCTTCACCCACGCAAGACGCCGCTCTGGTCAGCAGTGACCTGCCTGAAACGTGCAAGCTCGTGTCTCGCACGCCAGTGGAAATTGTAGAGAAAGGAGGACAGCTCGTACGTATGAGGACGCTTGAGGATCTGTCCACCTAATAGGGCACTAGATCTTGTCGCGACAAGTTAAAGGGGCCTTAGGCTTTGCTAACTTTGCGCACGGGAGCTTTCATTCGGCGTGCGCGCAAATTTCCGAGCCACGCAATCCTCGATCCTCCTGTGCCCGTGTGCACTTCGCCGGGAGAAACCTCCCGGAAGGACTCGAGAGTGGGGCAGTCGCCACCAACACGCGGCATCGTTTGTGCGGTTCCACAGCTGCAAGTCGGCTTTGTCATGAAGCCCCCCTCCCTGGAGAGTGAAGCTTATCGGCACGGAGAACATTTGCCCTGTGTCTGGAGTCTCGTCGGCAAGGCACCCTTCACGTCGTGCCAGGTTTCATCCAGGTGAGCAGACTGTAAGATCCGCGGTAAGGAGCCAAGTCGGTGCTGATTTGTTCCCTCTCCATCCTCCCACCAGCCGTTGTCTCAGCGCCCGCACGGCTGTTGGAACGGCAGTGCGGGGGTGGCGTGGTGATGGAAGACGAGCAGCAGGTGGATTTTGGACGAGGAGAGGCGAGTGACTTCCGCAGGAGAACCCACATCCAAAAGGCCTCATCTCATTGATGTGCCATTTCAGACACGGGGAGGGGGGGGTGGGGGAGATTCGGTGAGGCATAATTCGTGTAAGCGGTGTGATACCCTACGAGCAGCAATCGGTGCACTCGTGTGGAAGAAACATAAAATCCAGCGGCTACCACCACATCCACGTCCGTGAACATTGCCCGTGATCATCCTCTGCAAGCGGAGATGCAACCACTGTGTGGGGTTGTGGGGGTACAGACAGCCCCCCCCCCCTTCCCCCCAAATGGTTAGTTATGGCTGAGGAAGGCACCCCACAAAATGTTGTGCCTTTTGGTCAGCCCACACAGGCACATGGTCAACAAAGAAACCTCGTGTGAGCCTGAACAGACTGTTGGGGCAAGTGCTGTTAGCGAGCACCTATGAAGGCCGGCACGGCACACGAGGGGGTGGGTGGCCAGCACCACGCTCGACCGCCTTTGTCTCCCCAGTGGCGATGTTTACACACCGCACCAGCTACTCATTTGGGACTGAGTCGATCTAGGGGAGGCCCAGGACCGGCTCAGATAATCGTCACCAATGTTGGGCGTGAACGGAAATCGAACTCGGATCGCCGGGTTCGTAGCGCAGCGCCCTAAACAATACACGACATGGTCCAAACACACACGTTCACACACACACGCATTTAGCACACACATACATTCACAGTCGACAACAACCGCCATTTGTCACAAAGTGGCAGTGACGTCACCACAGCCCCTGTGCCAGGCTAGGTGCACTTTGAGGCCACGCGAAGTTTCCAAGGCTGAGAAGTCACGGGACGGGCCCAGGTGCCATGGGTCGACTGAGTGAGATGGCTGCCAGACGCACCACCTGTGCTCCCCGCTGTGCTGCCTCGCTGTACTTTATCCGCCTGGCACGCCGTTCATTGTTGTGAGCATCGTTCCTCTGCCCTCCGCCGTTGTTAGAGAGCGACTTCCTCTTAACTGCCCAGTAGCGTCCTTCACGAGCCTCCTCCATAGAGGCCGAACTTGACATCGTTGGTACCAGCACCAGTAATCGGCAAGTCCACTTAGATTTCTATTTAAAGCTTTCGTGACTGCAGGGATTCATCTTCTTGGTTATTTCGGTAAAGTCACGTAGAATGGAAATAATAAAATAATAAAAATAAAACATAATAAAATCATTCTCACGACGTTTCGGCCACAACGCAAGCAGCCGTCCTCAGGTGAAGAACAGGTCTGTCGAGAAGACAGAGTCTGTTCTTCACCTGAGGACGACTGCTTGCGTTGTGGCCGAAACGTCGTGAGAATTATTTTATTATGTTTTATTTTTATTATTTTATTAGGCCCAGCAAGAGTTCGCATGTCACTCTCCATTGACATTAGCCATGGCCGGGAATTGAACTCGGGTCACCGTGGTTCACAGTGCTGTGCACACCACCGCCCAATCCTATTCTACAAATGAATTACCGCTACGTTAATTTGCTTTAATTCGATTTTCAAGTTTGATTTGTACAGAGAGGAACCTTAATTTTGCCGCTATAAATCAGTAGAACGGGTAAGCAACGCTGCCTTGCTTATCTCCCTGATGTGTTCACTGGTTGTGCCAAGTTCCTGATGAAGCTCCCAGAATGTGGAGCGGAACGTCGGACATCGTAGCGAGACGACATCACGTAGAGGTACATCTTGACAACGCATCAATGAGATGTACAGCAAAAAATATTGAATGGGAATTTGGCCCAGCATCAAAAACGGGGCATTCGCACCCACTTTGAAGTTTCGCCTCAGGCATTCCTGGGTAAAACAAAATACTTTGTTAATAATACAAAGACGCATTACGTGTGTGTCGCGCACAACTACATAATTAGCCTCATATTTATACTTCGTGAAAAGAAAACACAGCATTTGAATACAAAAAACCCGTTCGTTTATTTACAGCAACTTCATGCTTATTGAAATACAAACATTCAGCTGCGAAATATCATTGCGTTGTGTGGCACCATCACGACCAGTGCTGCATTGTTTCATCACGCAGAACATGGTGTGTCTCTGCAGCTTAATTATGCAGCCAAAAGAGTGATGTTTAATTTATCTCGAAAGAACGGCACATACATGAGCAGTGAAACACAAATTACATATCTAACGCCAAGCCAGATTTATTTCATCGAGTGCCAAGGCACAGTATAACTTCGAAGGGGAAGGGGATCTTGTCATTAAAATGAAAGCATCTATCCAAAGACAAATATCCCCCAAAAAGCCTACACAGATTGCTGGGACAAGTGCTGTTCGTGAGCACCTATTAAGGCCACACGAGGGGGTGCGTGGCCTGCCCCACGCCCCAATCCTGATATTTAGACACTGCACGAGGTACTCGTTTACGGCTGCGTCCACCTGGCACAGGCCTAGAACCGGTTCAGATATTCGCCACTGATATTGGCCGCGAGCGGGAATCAAACGCAGGTCGCCCGGTTGACAGCAACAATGCACGAGCCACTACCCTACCGCTCTCCGAAAACAAAGATCCCCCGTGTAGCCTCAACAGACTGTTGGTGAAAGTACTGTTAGCGAGCGCCGATGGAGGTCACCACGGCACATGAGGAGGTGGGTGGCCAGCACCATGCCCGGCCGCACCAGGTGCTCATTTGAGGCTGAGTCAACCCAGGGGTGGCCCAGGACCCGTTCAAATAATCGTCACTGGTGTTGGCCGTGAGCGGGAATTAAACTCGGGTCGCCGCGGTTCGTAGCGCAGGGCGCTAACGACTGCGCCGCAACTCCCGGAGGATCTACCCACACACACGCACGCATACACGAAGCAACGAACAACAACGCGATTTGGCACTCCAAAGATAAACCCACGGGGGTGCAACGCTGCTGCATCACGCAGTAAATCAGAAACCTGTGAATCAATCGCGCTCCTGTTGAGCTGCTGCGTTGTCCCTAGCTCCGTGTTCAGTTTTGTTTCCCGGCTAATTTACTCCCAGCGATTACTGCACTGGCACCGCGTGTGGCGCAGCCTGTTGGAACAAAGAAGAAGAAAAAAACACCTTGTTTATGTGAACATTGCACATATCACGTGAATGTAATTCATGATATACTCGACTGTCTGTGAAATGTCAAGGTTTGGTCATACTTCACTCCCTTGTCTTCCATAACCCCCCCCCCCCCAGCAAAGCAACACGTCATCACCGCGATGCATTTCATTTACTCTGCCATTGCACAATAGACCACGAACATGCAATTGTTAAGGATTTAACTATTTTCTATTTAGTAATTTTTTTACAATATTTTACCGTTATTCGACCAATGGCAAACCCGATGGCCTTACAGGTGGGGCACATGAAGGAATTCTATCAAATAAATACGTGACATTAAACTTAAAGAAAACAGTTGCACACACCTTATAAAAGCACAGTTCGGATATATCACAAAATATCCAAACTCATTAACTCGAAATGTCTTCATATATAGGGGGCTGCAGAGCTTGGGCAATTTCTGTTGCCAGCTCACCGCCTCGTTGCTGCCTTCCAGCGTGATTGTGGTGCTCTGGCGATTCAATAGTTCATCGCGCAGAGTCGGCGAAGGACCTCTTGCGACAATATTCTCAAAAAAAACTGCCCCTGCTGCCATTCCGATGACGACGTCTCGAGTGATTTGTTTGATCCACGGATCATGGGGGGGGGGGGGGGGCGACCACGGGGGGTAGCCCCGTTCCTTTGAGGGTCCCAGTTCGCTTCAAACGTCGACCGCCAACCGAAGAAGTTGCGCAATTCGGCTGGAGTTTGCGCATCGAGACAGGGCGACGTGGTCCACGAAGTGACACCACGGCCGTCTCCCGCGAACTAAGCCCTCGCTCGCTAGGAGACCCGTCGCGGATGCAATGGCGACAATTTTTCAAGACGAAGTCGAACCATCGGACGCCAAGAAGGCGCCTTTGGCATCGCGTGCGGATGAACTGCAGCCGATCCACATCGGCTTGAAGCAATGTCCAGGCCTCCGCACCATGAGATACAATTGGCCTGAATCGTGACGCTACATAACATCAAACATTTAATTTTGTTCGTGTGCCACTCCTGCACGTGACTGCCATCCACACGGGTGAGGAGTGTCCCGAGAGACAGCTGATAAGGGTGGAGTAGCAATCGAGCGGTTGAGTGACTTGCCCTGACCTTTGATAGCAAACGCAAGAAGAAGACTTCTGGGTATAAGCAACGCGTCCTTACAATACACTGGTGGGGAGTCGGGGTGGTGGGGAGGCGAAGGGCAACAAGTTGCTATACTCCCAGGCAACCTTCCATCAGTGGGAGGTCACTCATTCTCCTAAACACACCTGGCCTCGGCTCCCTAGGGGTGCCCTAATGCTGTACCAGCACACCAGGGGGCTTTTCTTTTTTCACGAACGCGGCCACAGGTTACCTGGCGTTCAATTTCACTCCACATTTGACGGCTTTGGCAATGCCCCCCCCCCCCCCACAGGATTACTGAGTGGCTGTGGGAATTGCACAGGCGACTCGGCGCTCCGTGCAAAAGCAAACTGGCGTAGGCACTAAGTGCAGCGACTAGCCACTGGGATTTCCATTTGCCGTAATGTGGGAGCACGGTTAAGTTGAATTACTGAGCAGGAATGCGGCGTATTGTCGCCAATTTGTGTTAAATAGCTTACCCAGAAATACTATAAATGCACACAACATTTAACGATTAAAGACGAAGTTTTAAAAAGGGATGAAATTCAGAGTGTATGAATAACAGAAATTAAATGGGCAGTAAAATTGTCTCGAGGGCATAGTAGCTTTAAAATGTAGTGTATTCTAACTAGTTGTGTACATGTTTCCATACTGTATTGCTTATGATCATTGTGCTTTGGCCTGCGATCACATCGTTACCGAGTATCTCCAGATGATCGCTGCAAAGTATGATCTGTGTTTTGATTTAGTGTGCTGATCTTAAAGGTGCATTGAAAAATGTTGACACTCCGACTGATGCTCCTGCTGTTGTGGAGTGACTCATGCAGCCAGCTATGGCTGCAGAGTTTGGTAGTACATGTTGTTAACGTCGTTTATTGTGAAAATTCGGTCACAGTTCCTATGACCTGCACTGTTGCATTGCTTTTATGGCTTCATTTTGGTGATTTTTGAAAAGTTTTTCGGTGTGGCCATGTTTGTTTGTTGTAGTACAGAGTTAGACTGATGGCCTTAATCTAAGTTGTCTTGTGGTTGTTGTTGTTTGACTTGCATCCCACTTGGATTTTTGCACACAGTGTTGGTGTACGGTGCTTTTTCTGCAATATGTTGCTGTCTTTTCTTGGATTTTCTGTTTGCACATAGTCACTTTAAGATGTTTTCTTGTTCATGTTTTTGTTTTTTTGTTTGTTGCGTTTGCACCCGTTCAAGAGCCGAATGGCTCACAGGGCAAAACCTAATAAATGAAACTTGAAACTTGAAATGGCCCCTTCGTTGTACTGCTGCATGGGAGAGACAAACGCGAGAGAGACGATGACCCCCCCAAGGCCATCTTGGGCCACGAGCTCCCACCCGCACGTGGCCACAGGCAAACAGCACCGGAGGACGAAAGTCAATAAACGAGCGGGCAATCTCCGCCGCGGCCTCTAAGGGCCGAGCACAGCAAACATCCTTACGAACTTCGCGGGGAGTAGAAAAACACCCACGCTAAAGGGAGTGGCGTCTTTCCATTGTTCGATCTCGGGGAGGACGGGGGGAAAGGATGGCCGAGCAAGTTAATTTGTTTAGACGTGCCGATGCCACTTAAAGTAGACCGTGAAAATGTATTGCTTTGCAAAGGTGATTGGGGCGCTTTGGATCACAGAGAGAGAGGCATGAAATGAAAAATGGTCGCGTCGCATTGAAGATGTGTGCAGCTGATTGGCAAAGAACTGCCTATGAGTGCCATTAGCCCTGTTGTCAATTTACAGTAATGTGCTTCTTCGCCGTAAATTAGGACACAGAACGGCTATTGATTTAAACATCACAGGCAGAAATTCACAGCCCCACACAGGAGATGTTTTTTTTTAACAATAGCGTGGATTTGTTGGCAATTTGGTGAAGTGAGTAATATAACGAGGAATAAAACAGTCCATCAAAATGTAACTATTTATATTAAAATCGGTCTACACGTGGAATGTCGCATCCATTTTAGCACGTCCACGTAAATACGTGTGCATCGAAGGTTGCAACAATTCTACAACGCAACAAATTCCTGCCGTACAGAGCACACGTTTGGCACGGATGTTGGAACACTTGTGGTCAAGTCTGGGGTTGGGGCATCCGGTTCGTACGTCACTGCACCCGATAGAATTCAGCGTGAAGCAGTCGGGGTGATCGATGAGCCAGCGGCTCACCGATTCACTCCCGTCACTCGCTCGATGCGGTCAGTCGCCTCCTCACCGCTCTCACCTGAAACGTCACTAGTTGCTTCTTCCTACCAACGTCGAGGACTCGCTCTATCAGACCGACTCTTTTGTCTACGTCCGCACTGTGGTCAAGAAGCCATGGAGTGCAGGTCACAACACTTCACTCGCTTGCTTCTTTCCCTCCGCAAGCTCCAATTTTAGCGCGGTAGGCCACGGACGGGTCATTCTCTAACACGATTTTTATAGGGCCCCAACAATTCTCCTGCGACAGGTCCGAACGGTTACTTGGTCTCATGAAGTGATGCCGGACGCACCATCGGAATCAAACTGGCAACAACACGTAGATACAGACACGAAAACACATTCCTCCTGCGGAGGGAGCTGGTAGGAACGTTGGGTTGCTCGGTCAATGGGCAGGGTCAACGGCGGCGTGGTGTATTCCGCAAATACTCCCGACTGTGAGGGCGGGCACAAGCCGGCGTGAGTAGGTTAAACGTTGAGTTTTATAAGGGTACCACGGGGTGACCAGCCCCTCCCCACTCAGCCCCACCCTCCCCACCCTCCCCACCCAGCCCCTCCCCACCCTCCCCATCCAGCCCCACCCCACCCTCCCCACCCAGTCCCACCCAGCCCCTCCCCACCCAGTCCCACCCAGCCCCTCCCTCCCCACCCAGCCCCTCCCTTCACGATGGACGGACGGACACAATAATCCCCTGTGGGCTGGTGTAACCAGGAGGTTCCTACCAGTGTAAATGTTGTTTGGCTCAACAAACACCTTCACGGTGGTGAAGTGCTGAGCAGTCGGTGTATGTAACCATCGCACAGGTGATCTATGGGAGAATATTAAACATGGCAATAACCCACAGAAATTGCCTTCTTCATTGCCGCGAATAAAATCTATAATGAACACGACACTTGAATCGTTTTTTTTCTGCGTGAAATCCAATGCGCAACACCAATCTAATTAAGTTGAGGTACTAATAAATACACAGTTAATGACTCCAAAACAGCATTAAAAAGGCAAAGTGTTATATGAGAGACTTCAAACGCTCAATATACTATTAATGAGTCTTTTTTTATATTTCTAGGGTAGCAGATTAGTGAAGCTGTGTCTTGCGATATATTTGTAATTTAATATGGGACGAGCTACCAACGTGTTTGAAGTATTTTCTTTTCTTCGGATGAGATAAGCGTGAGTTGAAAATGTCGGTTCCCGAATAACTTACGACGGAAAAATGCGAAAAGTTATATTCCCGCTTCATTATTCACAAGCAAACGGCTGCTGAGTTCATTTTTTTTATTTGACATCGGGACTAGGACGAAAGCAATTTCACATTTACTAGCTCTCAAATCCTATTACCGGTTATTTCCAGTAATATACCCGAGAGCCCACGTTGTTACGTCCGGTTCACGAAGTCTGCATGCATTAGGTTAGGTGCACACGTACACAAACATTGATTACGTGTTGTTTTTCACGAGCTCCATACGATGCCGATGTAACCTATTTTGAGAATAGAGGACTTAAAAAGCAATTCGCTTCAAATTGTTCCATGCACATTGGTCGGACATTCAGACAAAGACAAAGACCCCCCCCCGTGTAGCCTTAACAGACTGTTGGGGCAAGTGCTGTTCGTGAGCACCTATGAAGGCCGGCACGGTACACGAGGCCAACACCACACCCGGCCACCTTTGTCTCCCTAGTGGCGATGTTTGCACACCGCACCGGGTACTCATTTGAGGCTGAGTCGACCTAGGGGAGGCCCAGGACCGGTTCAGATAATCGTCACTGGTGTTGGCCGTGAGCGGGAATCGAACGGGTTCATAGCGCAGCGCGCTAACCGCTACACTACCGCTCCCCACACACATCGACTTGCACACACACATCGACTTACACACATCGACTTACACACACACACATCGGTTCAAATAGTCGTCACTGGGTGTTAGCCAGGTCGCCTAATTCGAAAGCACAGCGTGCTTACCGCTACACTACTGCTCCCCACACACATCGACATGCACACACATACAGCGACTCACACACACATCGACTTACACACACACACATCGGTTCAAATAATCGTCACTGGGTGTTAGCCGTGTCGCCTAATTCGAAAGCACAGCGTGCTTACCGCTACGCTACCGCTTGAGACACAGAAGCACATGCAGGTGTTCGTATACATTTCTTAGCACGCTGTTGTCTTGGCCACGTATTTTGAGAGGTAAACATGAACCCATTGACTCTCAGTTGTTGTTGAAAGCTCTCCTCTTTATAATAATAATTTCTATTGGCAAGCAACACATTTGTTCAAATTTGTGTCTGTGTCTCGTCGCCATATCTAAATGTTTGTTTTGTGGGGAGATGAAACGGGGGGGGGGGGGTCCGGTCACGCACGGCACCCAGAATTCCTGCGCCCGTGGTTTCGGGGACAAGTTGGAGGAGTCTTCTTGGTTCTTTCGGTAAAGTCACGTAGAAGGGAAATAATAAAATAATAAAAATAAAACATCATAAAATAATTCTCACGACGTTTCGGCTGTCTCCCCGACAGACCTGGTCTTCACCTGAGGACGGCTGCTTGCGTTGTGGCCGAAACGTCGTGAGAATTATTTTATTGTTTTATTTTTATTATTTTATTATTTCCCTTCTACGTGACTTTATCGAAAGAACCAAGAAGACGAATCCCTGCAGTCACGAAAGCTTTAAATCGAAATTTAAAAGTTGGAGTAGCCTCTGCCGACTTACCACACCATCGTCTGGATCGGCGTTTTCTCTTCACCCCAGAACTCCCGCCATCTCCCCCTGGTGGACACGGTAACCATTTCAGCTCGTGTCTCTGCGCGCGCACGCTCCCAAGAGGAGACCATCAGACTTGTTAACAGGGATGATGGGGGTGGACTATCGAAAAAACAAGAAGAGACATTTTTTTTCGGACTTCGGTTTAAAAAAAAAACCTCAATAACTTAAAGAGCCGCGATGCAAATAAAATAAAAACTGTCACGAAGCAACTGCCATGGAAGAGCCACCCGCACGCGCCTCCAGGGACGCAGGTTGTCGGGCCCCCTGAGCGAACACGATGCCACAATGCCACACGCGGGGGCCATTCGGTGACGGCGGAAACAAAGACAATCGTTGCATGTCGGTGCGTAGAGCTTCAAGAGAGGTTAGGGGCCGTCCATAAATGACGTCACGCGATTTTGGACGATTTTTGAGCCCCCCCCCCTTCGTCACACGGCGTCACAAAAATTCAGACCCCCCCCCCTCCTCAAATATAACGTCACAAAGCTCTGCCCCCCCCCCCAAATAAAACATGCTTCAAATCGCTTTAAAGTATTGTCATTGTAGTGCGTATTTAATGTGGCGCTGCACATCTCTCACCCCCCCCCCACCCCAGGTGCGTGACGTCATTTATGGACGGCCCCAAAGACCGTTGTTCCGAGTTCCTGCGCTGAGAATTTCCAACTAAAATTGTAATCGTATAATCCAAGATCGTCTGCGGTGGCTAATGAAATATGAATATTGTCCTTACAAGGGGCACCGATGTCATCATCAGCGGCAGAAGAAACAGCGTCGATGTTATTATTGGCACCCCGAGCAGCAGTTATGAAATGTGTCAGAAGCAGGATTATCACCATCACCATCACCAGCAGCATCGCCAATCTCGCATCATCAGGCGGCAGCCAGATTTGGGGCTGTCGTCTGATGATGGCTAGTTGTAATTACTGGCGAAACGTCGTACTCGAATCGTAATGTTGTGGGTTTACTCTCCAACACGCCGGTGTGCTGCACTAGTAACGAATCGGCACGTTCTGTTTAGGTGACAAACATTACTAATTGGCTGTGTCCGGTGGTGGCGGATTTAACGATACATTTATATTTCAAATCTATATTTTGGATAATAATTGGTCGAGAAAAGCCTGCTACTGCGTGTTAAACTGAGCATCAGCATTATAATTTTGTGTTATTAAAGAGCAGCAATTCCACGCACGCATGGCATGAACAGCGTAAATCATTGCAATTTGAAATAGTGGAATCAAATGTACAACCAGTCACCACGTACGGCTTGTGTGACTGAACAGCACTTTTTTAACGAATCACGCAACACCTTAACAAAAAGGAGCGAGAGTTCAGCAGCAACAACAACAACAACAAACGACAATTACACCCTTATCATCATGCCAGACGCAACGCCACTGCGGGCTCTCGGCAAAGGAAGTGTCACACGCAATGTCCCCATCGAGCACCGTCTCATCAGTGTGATTTCGGAGCCCTGGTGTGAGTGTGTAATTGGGGCCACCCAGGGCTAAGGGGCCATTTGCCAAAAGCCTCCAACCTCCATCTGCCACCCGGGTCCCCCCTCCTGCCTCGATCCTCAGAGGGGAGCCCCTTGTCCAAAGACTTCGGTAAGGGGACCCATTGAACTCCCTACGCTGGCTAATGTCCTTGCCGAACGTTAAGCACATGCAGTCCACTCTCGATTATCCAGGGTAATGGAAGGAGGGTGGAGGGGAGGCGAGGCAGATTGCCGAGATGAAACATAAGCACAGATGATGTGATATGTGTAGAAGTTCAAAAAGATAAAGGTGCAGCCCTGCCATTGCTTACTCATGCCACTGCAGGCTTGAGGGCATACACTTGAGGAAGCTCTAGAGGGCTCCCTGTAGAGGATATTTGGCCTACTTTTCCACACTGGACAGGTGTCTTGAAAGAGACAGGTAGTGTGGATTTTTCTCCGGGTCCTCCGGTTTTTCCCTCCACTTTTAGAATCAACTTGTGCTTAGAGAATGACGATTCCAAATGATAAGCCACTTCCTTGAGCTGTCATTTGTGGCCATATCGCCTCTGAAAAGGAGCCAAACAGCTCAGTTGCACTGCGTCACCGTATGGGACGGCGATGATATGGAGACAAATTCATCCAGCAGTGGATAGACACCGGCTGCTGATAATAATTGCTCGGTTCAGCATCAAAAATAACGCACAGCTTCTGCAGCAACTGCCTCGGCACGCAAGGCAAGAAGCCTGTCAGAATAGTTTAGCACGCGTTCAAGCCCCCCACATCATCATCCACCACCAGCGCCGCATTTAAATTGGATCTCGAAGAGCGCCCTTGACCAACATCACCGTCGCTGAGCACTGACAAGCATCATCGGTGACCTGGCACGCATGGCCAAGGCAGAGCGCGTTCTCGCTCGAGGCAAATTCCCAATTTGATGGAAATGTTCGAACCGCGGTGCCGTCGCCCACAGCCGTGGTGAATTAGCGTGAAAGGGAGAGAGAGAGGGAGAGAGAGAGAGAGAAAAACAATTCCTGGTAAAGTCCCAAGCTCCCCTCCTTGTTTAGGGAGCGGCTTTCACGCCACCCCCTTTGCCTCGGTGGTTTTTAACGAGAGTGAAGCAATCGCCAAAAGCGTCGCTGCGTCCCATTTGGTGAAACATTTGACGGCTCAATGCATCAAACGGGACGTCCACCCGCACCCCACTCCCCCCACCCCCCTCCAGCTCAAAGGAGCTCGCCGCACAGACGAGGGCCTCCGTAGCCACCGCTGGTGGGATCAAAGGCGCGCCCGGCAGGTTCAAAGCGGGCCGGAGGCGTTGCCTAATGGGTGATTTGCAAAGGGCACTCGATGCCACGGATGACGCGATTCTAAACTCCGAGGGCCAATATCGTTTGAATGTAAAAAGGGCATGCCACGCGACACTTTACAGTTTCGAAAATGTCAACTGCTTCAGAGCAACGGGGCTAATATTTTGATTGATATTTTAAATCGAGTCATTGCAGTACTATTTCTTTTAAATGTGAAGTGTGTAGGTTTGCCTGTGTGTGTATATATATGCATACATAGAATGTATTACTGTATACGGTACTCATGTTTTAATCTGGGGGCCGTCCATAAATGACGTCACGCACCTAGGGGGGCGAGGGTCAGACATTTGTGACGATGTGTGACGAGGGGGGGGGGGGGGTGAGAAATGTGACGTCACATCAAAATGCGCAACTTTAAATAAATATAGGCAACACGTTCTACTTAATTAAATAGACTTTTTTAAACATGTCTTCTCCTACAACATCAGAGTGCAGCGCCACATTAAATACGCACTACAAAAACAAAGCAGAGCTTTGCGACGTCATTTTAGGGGGGGTCTGACTTTTGTGACGCCGTGTAACTAGGGGGGGGGGGGTAAAAAATCGTCCAAAATCGCGTGACGTCATTTATGGACGGCCCCCTGGTCGATTCTCGGTCATATCTAACATCAGTGGCGAGTGATATCTGAGCAGGTCCTGGATCTCCCTTAAGTTGACTCAGTCTTAAATTAGTACCCGACTTGGTGTGTTAAAACATCAACACGAAGGGAGACAAAGGCAGCCAAGACCATTGTGGTGTTGGTCCACACCACCCTCGTACACCATGTACGTATGTTCAACTTATTTCGCAACGTACGTAGCCAACCGTGCTAATTGAAGGTGCGGTGGAATGATGTCGGCGTTCGTAGGTTTTCGCTAACGGCCCCTAGCCCCAAGAGTCTATGACCAATATGCTCCATACTTTGCTATTTTTACTGCACCAGGTAAGGCCCACTGAGCTACGTCGCTTTTTTTCAGAAGCGACCTGGTCACAAATGATAGCGCAACGAAGTGGCTTATTGCGTGGAGATATATCGCAGCTAAATACTCGAAACGCACGTTGATTCTAAGTGTGGAGAGAAAAACCCGGAGAAGCCGGAGAAAAATCTACGCAACCACGGGGAGAACACGCAAACTCCAGGGTCGGGATCGAACCCACGACCTCCTTCATACCCGGCGAGGTAGCTAACATCTCGCCACCATGGCACCCATCTGTATACATACATAAAGGAAATTCTCAAAACTAGTTTTTCTTTTCACCAAATTATTTATACACACACAAATAAAACCGTACAGAATTGAAACATCCACTAGGGTAAAAAAAAAACAAAAAAAGGAATCTGTGCAGAACAACACCACCTTTGCTGATTCAATTCAGCAGACCGGGTCATCTTATATCTTCAGGCATTAAGGTCCGTCTGACAGCCTAATAAATGATCAAAACCGCCTTCTCTGGCCGTGGGAAACGACTTGGATTGTGCTTCAGCTGTTGAATACAATTCCCCACGGCCCACCAGCTGGGTTGCGTGATCGCCCCTGTGCTCTCGCTAGCAGGAGCAATGCCTATTAAAAATGTAATCTGCTTCGGCAAAAAAAGCATGTGTTCATCCTTTACGATAGGTGATAAAAGTTGTAGGGGTTCGCGCCGAGTGATCACTGACCTAGATTATTTTCTCGGTGGTGAGGGCACTAATTCAGCCTCTCGCTTTCCTTAAGGAATTCCCCCTTGATGGTTTTATTCATTCTGCAACTCTGCTCGCCGCACATTACACTTTGATTATAATAAGTTTAATTCAACAACACCGTACTGATGGATATTTTATTAAGTTTCACGTGCAATTGGCTCACTTGGCATAATCAGAAGGTAAGATTGCATGTTACCAAAGTATGCCCAATCAGAAATGTGAAATGCAGTTTAAAGGTTCTCACTGGAGTCAACTGATTTCTTTTTTACTAATTCCATTATGTTAACTGTACCAGAGATAAGTCCCGTCAGGAAAGCTTAACTTTTCTTTCAATTTCGGAAGATGAACGAGATAACAGTTTCTCATGAAAGTGTAAACTGCGCACAAACAGTGGTGACATTCTTTTTTAGAGAGTATAATACTCTTAGTTCTTTCAGATATTTTGCTGTGACAGTTTCACCTGAAGACGGAAGCTTGTGTTGCCTCCGAAACGTCGTGATTTTATTGTTTTTATTTTTTATTAATTATAATTTCATTTTTTACCCACGTGACTTTACCGAAAGAACTAAGAGTATGAATCCTTGCAGTCACGAAAGCTTCAAATTTAAAAGTACAATACGTTTAAAAAAGGCATTAACCTCACGTTTTTTTGCATGTTTCAATTTCTTAAAGCATGCCGTTGCTCACACGAGCACACAGCGGCACCCATCTCCACTCATTCCTAAACCTGTGGTGTAAATTCCACTTTTTCCTTTGGGCAGAGGGATTGCTCATAAAAAGGACAACCACTGCCCACTTTGTCACAACTGCGCGTGCCTCAGCGGGTGATGCTCATTTTACCAACCCTGGCAGGGGGGATGATGATGATGATGATGACGGACGTGTCAGTCCTGACCGAAATTTGAACCCACAAAATTCCCATTTTGAAGTCCCCTTCTGCTCCACCGAATGGATCTAGATGCTACCCATCAGCTGTAGGTGCTATGTATACACGCGGCTTTTGGAAGACAAAATTGCATTGATATTATGGGCGATGATTGGAAAACAATCAGTGAAAATCTGTTCCATTGACTTCCATTGATTTTCCTTTGTATATATATATACGTGTGTCAGGGTTTTCTAGCAGCACGTACCTACAAATAGTCAGCGCAGGTCAAATAGTCAGCGCAGGTCAAAATAGCACAAAGGACAATGAGACGCAGCCAAAGCTTGAAATAAAAAAAAAACATTACAACCTAATGTCACAAAAATGTGATTTTAGATTTGAAGTTTTCGTGACTGCAAGGATCCATACTATTTGTTTTTTTCGGTAAAGCCACGTAGGTAAAAAAGAAATACATTAAATTTATTTGTTTTCTTTTTTACTTTAACGAAAAATGTGATTGTCTTGTGGGATGAATATCAAGAAATTATACAATTAACAACCAAGACACACAGCTTCTTAATAACATAATAATCTACAAACCATCCAACAACTTTGCATTTCTCACTCTTCTATCACACTTACCATGGTTACTCTCTTCCCATGAACTTCACCCATTGATTCCTCCACCAATATTGAGGACTCAGTCTACCATACGATGTTCAACCACTACACTGCAGGTCACAACAACCCACTCAGAGTCAGAATATTTTATTATATCGGAGGAATCCGATGAGCGATAAAGCTCTCTATCGCAAATGTCCAGTACTTTCACAGATGTCCAATAGTTTCACAGATGTCCCAGTAGTTTCACAGATGTCCAGTAGTTTCACAGATGTCCAATAGTTTCACAGATGTCTAGGAGTTTCACAGATGTCCTGTAGTTTGACAGATGTTCAGTACTTTCACAAATGTCCAGGAGTTTCACAGATGTCCAGTAGTTTCACTCACTCACTCAACTACTCAAGCACACTCACCACACTGAGGATCACACCACTTCCTTTATTGCTGCCTCCCTTACACTGCCCCACTTGCGAATTCCCTCCCATTGTCAAAATGTTCAAGTTCTTACAATAACCTTGCTTGATACAATGCAACATATTAACTCGTATCTATTACACCTTCGGCAGTTCTGTTTTTTTGGTGGATGCGAGGCCTTTTAGCCCTTTCGGCCGGTGCTAGGTAACTGTAATTAAAAGTATCTATCGCTGTGCCAATTGGTAAAAAAATGGGGGGTGGGAGCTTGACTTTGACTCATAAATCTCACAATCAAATCCCAGCAGAACCCAATAACCAAATACACAAGGTCACTCCACAACGAAGAGGACGAGAGAAATCAAAGGGGAGAAACACGATATAACATTCAGATAATTGTTATACCCGCATACAATAATAATCTGTGCCGCAACAGTTGAAAATGGCATGTTCAAGCTAGGAAACGCACCCAATACGCCTGGCCAGGAAACAGATCCACTGCCTCAAAGGGGGAAAAAACATACTATTTTTACAATCTAGCTTAGAAAAAGTTGCTTCTAGAACAGCTCCATGTGTACATTTGTTCATGCTCATTTCCCCTTCAGGCACAAGTTCCAAAGTGTTCGAGAGGTGCCGATGAATGCATTTTTGAAGCCACGAAACTTAACTTTGGCCTAATAACTTCCTTCTGTTCTCGGGCGTCTGCTCAGTCTAACTCGGATAGAAACACATCTGGAGAACCAGTGGCTGGTATTTAGTGAGCCGTGCTGGTGGTGGAACGCCTAGAATCACAGATATTCAGGTTGTGAATAACTTGTGTGGAAACACACGTGGTTAAAGTACAGTACAATATGAATGAGGCCCTCTCAATCAGCAAATAACCCAAACGAAGTTCCACTCGCCCTACCTCCCAAGCCTCTCATTCACTGGGATGTCTGGCATTGGTCTTGTAACAACTCCTGGCACCTAATTAAAATCCAGGTGACCATCAGCTCTCTGACTCTTTTATCTGGTGAGCGCCCCATTGATAAAATCTTCCCCTCGGAAATACCCTGGAACCCCCCTCCCTCCCACCACCTCTCCCACTGCTAGGCAAAGGCTTCCCCAGTCTTACTCTATGGTTCTTTCGGTAAAGTCACGTAGAAAGAAAATAAATTAAATAATAATGTCGAACTTATTTCGCACCGTCTGTAGCCAACCGTGCAAATCGGAGGGGCTGCCGCCCAGTCGTGGCCTAGGGATTCTTTGACGCCACCTCGCTGCTGCCACCTCTTTCTGTCTCGGCCTCCACTCCGTAGGTTTTAGTCCACACCGTTTCCGCTCGAGTCTGTAAAAATTTGGGAGAGAAGACAACGGACCAGTCTGGATCTCACCTTGTTCACCGACAATCTCCAAATCGACGCGGGAGCTTCCCCCAAGCAAGAATTATTCCTATTATTAGGTTTTTTCGGTAAAGTCACGTAGGTAAAAAATTTTAAATTAAATTTACTAAAAGTAAAATAAAATAAAAATAAAAATCACGACGTTTCGGAGGCAACACAAGCTTGATTTTTATTTTGTTTTTATTTTACTTTTATTAATTTTAATTTAATTTTTTTACCTACGTGACTTTACTGAAAAAAACCACAGAAAATGAATCCTTGCAGTCACGAAACCTTCAAATCTAGAAAGAATTATTCCTCCACGATGTCAGACGTGAACGCGCCACTTTGGGGCGGCAGTGGAGGAAAAGTGACGCCCGGAGCTCCGATCGCCGCGGGAAAATCGTTCCGCGCACGGCAAAAAACCAGGGGGCCGCCACAACCGTGCGGGAATTTTAACGGCTTGGGGCAGATGTCACACCGATTTGCCACGCGTGCATCGGGAACTCCCGATGCCCCGAGCTAAACAGACGGTGGGCAGAGATAAATCATCGGCGATCTCGCGTTACCAAGGCAGGTCGACATCAAGTCCCCCGCTCTGGTCAACATCGCGTGTTTTATGCATCGTAGTCACTGTTCTAGATTTGACTAATGCTTGCCGATTCCGTTCACGGCGATCTCGTTGGTCGAGATACTGCCGTGGTGCAATCGTCAGGGCACCGAACTTGTGATACGTAGGCCGCTGGTTCGATTCGGTCCTCCAGCGCAGCAGATGAAAGAACGGAGCAAGTTTTATTAAACACCCTCCCCCCCCCCCCCACCGTGGCAGAATGAATGGCCACAACCACAGTGAGTGGACTGGTCGGTCGGCGGTCGCGTGTGATGGGGGTAATAGAGCGTGCGTGCTCCCATCTCTCCCACGATGTCCAGCTCGTGTAGAAGAGTAGGCCAAATACCCTCGATGGAGGAGCTCTGCAGTGGAAGCCGTTTCGCCAGCGTTGGCGTTGAGAGCAACTGCAGAGCTGCACTTTTACCTTTGTCCACCCTTCACCTTGACATGCATATTGTGCTTTTCCATTTTAAATATTCATTTATCACTGAAACTCATTGTATTTTACGGCCTGCTGAAATATTTATTTAAAAAAAACAGTATATTTATATTATGTCAATATTTTCACAATAACACTTCAATATACGATCCTACGGCATTACATTTACTTGAGGAGTCAGGGAGGGGAGGGGTGGTGGTGTGTTCCATGCGAGTGCACGGCGCGGAGTGAACCTGCCTGGGCGTTCGAATTGCATTATGCAATTCTCCGTTGCGCCTCCGCTGAAATTAATCTGGGAATAATCTCGTGGGGAGTCCCGGTGATACCTTCCCACTTGGTTGCCTGTCAAATTCTGGCCGCGTTCTCCGACGTACGAAGTACGTCTCGGAAGATGCCCCGCAGCACAAGCGTTGTCGCGACCTCAAAAAAGCCGGTAATTACTTTGGAACCAAACTCGGAGAATGCGACGCGATGTGCCGCGGAATTCGTTATTACTCAAAGGGATGGCAAGAAAAAAAAAACTACGTGGAGCAAAACAAAGCACGGCATCTGCGTTGAAAACAACAAAAAATAAATCCACTCAACACGATCCCAAAATAACCGGGGAAAGTTAATTGGGAGAAAACAAATGTGGTGTTATTGTCATCAATTATATATTTCCTAAGTGGGCTTTGTGCTCACCCATGCATAATGTTTAGTTAAATTACGTGAATAAAATGTTTTCTCTGTGTTTTGCTTTCTGGTTTAATGTTATACAAGAAGCTGTGGAGCGATGAAAAGTTGTACTTTTCTTGAACCAAAACGTCAAAGAAAGCCAAAGTGATGTTCTGCTCAAACGAGCATTAAGACATTCATGCTCATCACATTGTAAACAGTCCTGAGATAGCGGGAAATACGCATTCCTATGGCCGGAGCCAGTCGATCGACAGGACAACTGCTGTTGACTTATTCACAAAGAGATGTTCATAAGGACGATTGATGTGCTGATTCAAACACCAATCAGATTTAAACTTTGCAATATTCCCATCGCGAGCCGTTCATTCTACCGCTGAGCCACTACAAAAAAAAGATATCTATCATTCGATATTTGTGAGATCTCAAACCATATACAATATTAAATTCCAGCAGTAATTAATGTCACCGCTTCAGTTTTGTCTGATGGTGTGAATGGAAAACATGACATTGACTCCCAAAGACTTTGCCGAAAACATTGGTAGCACCACTAATTCATCATTTTAAACATTTGCATTACATTATACTGACAGTATACTAAACGTCAACGATGTGATATACAATACAAAAGCATATGGCACTTGTAATGCATCCGTACACCTAACGAATGATGTGGCTCTTCCATTAATAAGAGAAAAATGTCGTCACTTAACATCATTGGCTCCGTTCATCGGACCATCAACACAACTTCAAATACTTCACTCGTCAAAAAAATGTATTTCGAGGGTGGCTCAATTAAGCCGCAATTTGCTTGTGATGAGACACCCCCCACCCCACCCCCTCCTGCGAGACATTTGGATGACGCAGTAAAAAAAAATACAATATTGACAGATTTGGTAATACGCTGGCACATAACAACCAGTCGATTAGGAAGTGGATTTGGGCTTCTATTTTTCAAGGAAGCGAGTGATTGGATAATGATCAACACACAAATAATGTATACCATGGCATGCTCAGTGAGATCGAGATGCTGTCGTGGTGAAATGGTTCACACCCTGGACGAACAGCCCAGAGATCGCCCGTTGCGTTGACTGGCATTTGATGACTATCATTGTCCATAGCAGGACATGTGGCAAAGTGCTGCTCCCTAGTGTGGATAAGAGGTCACTTGAAGGGGCCTTTCAGAATGGCTTTTGAACCTCTCGTGTATACAATGGGTCGTCGCACAGCCCTGCGATATTTCCCAATTTGTCTCGTGACATGAATTCGATCGCGCACAGGAATACAATTGATAAAATGAGCACCTTATGATCATATATAACCCCCCCCCCAACGAAAAAGGTTATCAATACAGGATGTGTTTGTGTTGCTGAACGCGAAGTCTCTGTAAATGAATAAATGATAAGGCAAGATTTGAAGCTTTCGTGACTGCAAGGAATCATATTCTTAGGTTTTTTCGGTAAAGTCACGTAGGTAAAATATCAAAATTAATGAAAATAAAATAAAATAAAAACAAAAATCACGACGTTTCGGAGGCAACACAAGTCTCCGTCATCAGGTGGGACCGTCACAGCCGAATTAGCAAATAATAATGCCAATTATTTACGCAGCAAAGTCTCACCGAGTCTAAAGGAGGGTCCTTTCAGGCGGGTTCTGCTACATTGGGATGTTTGACCAATGCAGCGCCATTTCTTTATTTGTTGTGATAATTCTGTTGTTGTTTGTGCTTTTTTTTTGGTGCCTTTTCTCATTTTTTGGTTTCACTCTTTGATTTTGCTTGGCAAGTCGTAGGGTTTTCATTTGCTTGGTAGTGGCTGAATGTGGGATCTGGTCCTGACAAAACAATTCATGTACAGCGTTGTGGGATGCCATTCACATGAATGACGCAATATAACAGCAAGGTATTAATATTATATTATTACTGGTGAGTGTTCGGCCTTGCTGACGGCAAGAAACCCGGAGAAGCTGGACAAACCTCCGGCGAGCTCGGGGTGGCGACGCACAGCACCGCCGTCTCCTGGTGCCCGCGTGTCTTCACGACATCCGCCGGGTCACCGGTGACATGCCGTGCGAGAGTTGACCAGGGCTCAAGTCTACTCAGCTTCCCGAATCTGACCAGATCGGACGCATTTCGGGTGATTGCGGGTCCTCCGGAGGTAAGTTAGAGAGGAAGTAACTAATTCCAACAACATATACGGTGCTTGCATGGACATATATAGGCATAAACAAATGCTTCGTACATAAAAAAAATGATTACGTGAATTAATTAGTTTTTAATGACACGAAACATAACAATTTACGCTGTGTACGTCTCGACGAAATGCAGCTGTAAGTAGCGGAAGGTTTCAATTTAGCCGACGCGCATGAATGATTAAGCAAAACAAAGTTTCGAGTAGCATTCTCGTTGGTAATTGCCGCGCTAATTGTTATCCAGATTTTTTAGAACGGCTAATTTCAGAAGACAAACACTCGGCGGATGCCACGGGACACAAATCACGGCGCCCGACACCGTGAAGGACCTCGTCATCCCCACGCGTAGATTTTCTTTAGTTTACCCAGAATTGTAAAGTTTGTACCTTGCCAATCTCGACAAGGAGCATAAACCATCACCACATGAACTCCGGTCATCCTCGCAGTGGAAGCTTTTGGCTGGCCGTCGAACAAAGACGGTCGCCGCATCGCGCGCTTTCAGATGCGGCTCTACGGCCGTCTGGAACGCTCTTCCTTTCGACATTTGGAAGCCACTGGAGCTATGCACTTTGAAATCATCTAGATTGAAAACAAATTTCTTTAGAGCTGCTTTTCGTGTTTAGTTTGTTGTCCTTCCCCCCGCACCTCTGATTAGCGCGGTTGGCTACGTACGGTGTGAAACAAACATAGAGATTTAAATTTCGATGCAAAGCTTTCGGGACTGCAGGGATTCATATGATTGGTTCTTTCGGTAAAGTCACGTAGAAGGGAAATAATAAAATAAAACAACATAGAAATACATGTTTTTGTTGTTGTTCAATCGGGCCTTAGTCTGTGGATTTAATGTCATCATTCCCTCAATCTAGTCTACTAAAACGATCAACATTTTTGACAAATCTTACAGTTATGAAATGTTCGTTCGAGGGGCGTGCACATGTTTCCCCACCATGATTTCCGGGTCAGCCAACCGGGGAACTCGGTAACTGTTTTCGTTCACATAAGCAGCCACCTACCATGTTGGGGGTTTTCCTCGGTTTTCCTCATCGCCATGTCTGTAGGTACGTAGGTTCAAAGAAAATAACAAACAAAAAACTACGACGTTTCGATCGCAACACAAGCGGCCGTCATACTTTTCCCGGACGGCGGGTGAAGGGCATGGCCGCATCATCAGCAGCATCACGCTCGCTGTGGCTCTAAGGGGCATTTCCCACCTTCAGGAACCAAATGTGGGGGCGGCCGCCATTTTTTATGGGGTTCAAGTAATGGAGGGCAACAATACTCGATGATTGCAATTGACACTCTAACAATCGCCCCGGCTATAGCTTCAACACTCCGCGCTCAGTTCCGATGCTGCAGCGCCACGATTTTATGCGTACTGGACAGCTCCTTCACTCTCAAGATGTGACTAATGATTGGAATAATCGTGAAACGGCTCTTGTGTTTGAACTTGGCTATAGTGTGTCAACCAATTCGGATTGAAAAAAAATAATAACATACAACCCTTGCTTGGTCAGGGTAAAATGCACGCAAAATACCACGGTGTCAGACGCACTTGGATGAGCAGATTATATTTGACGGGCTCACAAGTGACGAAATCACATTTATCCTTCTATTTAAGAACGAAACAGGAAGATTTCTCAACAAATCTGGCTGTCGCCTGATGAAGCGAGTTGTAATTACTGGCGAAACGTCGTGCTCAGAATTGTAAATGCTGTGGATTTACTCTCCAACACACCGGTGTGCTGTACTCGTAACGAATTGGCACGTTCTGTTTACGTGACAAACCTTAATAATTAGCTGTGTCGGGTGGTGGCGGGTTTAATGACACAGTTATATTTACGCGATCTAACTATTTTGGAGATTTTCTTTATCCACGCAGGCATGGTGGCGGTGCGTCGAGCACTGTGTTTTTGTCAGAGGACGCCAAAAAAACAATTGGGTCAAGGCTCAAAAGAAAGCCGTCCCTTGGTGTGGACCAATCAGTTTCAAGGACAATGTATATATTATCGTAGTGTGTTTTTTGTTTGCATTTTGACTGCAAGTATTGTGGTTAATGCAGACATGAATCCTCGTAAAAAGGTTTCAGTTTTGTTGCCAGAAAAAAGGGGGAAACCCCTATTACTATATTTTGGTACTGGCAAAGGAGGTCTAATGATGGAGGTGTAACTTATTTCTTAAATTTTTTGCTCGTCCAACATAGCAACTAAGCGAAATCAACTCTCTAAGGAATGTAACAAATACATTAAGAAACATATCACACCGATAATTTTTATTTTATTTTTCTTACGCGAATAAACTCACGCTCACCCCGGCACCTTGCGATGAAAGCACGGCGCAGCTCAAATGGAGGGAATCTGTTCCCCGTGAACCCTCTGGGGCTGAGCTGTTATTTTTGGCCGCTCCTGTACAGAGAGTCCGACCGCTGAGGGGCTCCGCGGCAACGTGAATTATTTACACAATTCCACGTGAGACCAAACGGTCGTGTCCAACCGCATTGCACGACGCCGTCACAAGGCATCACTCCCGGCATCAGGACTTGCGCCCCGGTGTGCCGGACAGAGGTCTGTCGCAGCGTGTCAATCACACCCGAGGCCCTCCCCTAGGCGGGTTTCGCCAAAGCTGCCTCGGTTGACGCAGGGGCCAAGTGCGCGAGTTGGAAATGATGGGGGAAATGAGCGCCTTGCGTGGTTATTCTGATCTCGCAGAGACCCCCCCCCACCTCCTACGCATTCCACAAGTAGTGACTAATCCCATATCTGCATTATCCATAAACATGCTAAATTCCTCTGTTGATATGCAAATTACTTTGTCAAGGCGCCCTTCCTCCCCTAACCCAGCTTAAATATACGCTGCCAAGCTTGGTGGTGTTCATTCAGACGCTGTCTTTCCGACAGACCTGTTCTTCACCTGAGGACGGCTGCTTGCGTTGTGGCCGAAACGTCGTGAGAATTGTATTTTATTATGTTTCATTTTTATTATTTTTATTATTTCCCTTCTACGTGACTTTACCAAAAGAACCAAGAAGATGATCTCGCAGAGATTTCAGATTTCAGCGGGTTGTGCATGCTTGGTTTTTGTTATCTTCAGTGATTTAATGTTTTCTCTTTGCATAAACATTTTTCCGTTAAATAAAGGGGGTTCAGAGAATTGTTTCGATTTCTGGGTTTCAACCGTCGGTGATTAAAGTGGGTTCCTAATTGGAGTGAGTTTATGGCCTGGTCACCAAATTACCGCACAAAACGAACCCATTCACATTACGGTTTTAGTTTTTCACTAATCAAGGATTGTGGTTATCATACTCTTTGGTTCTTTCGGTAAAGTCACGTAGGTATAAACGCTTCGCAGACAATTGTATGCTACCATTGGTTGCTATTCCAATGAAGAATCGAGAGATTTCTTGTCACATTTTTCCCCTGGATGATTTTCAGAGCTTAGTTTGCTCCTTTAGCCCAAATCTAACCCCAGAATTACGAGTGCAGTAATGATTTACCCCCCCCCCCCACGACGTTGCTTTGCTAATCACGTCACCACGTGATGAACACCACCACGACCTGATTTGCGTCGCCTCGACCCCACACTCGCGTCGCTGACAGCATCATCGTCCTCATCCTTCCTTCCCCGTTATGCGTCGTCTCTCTAACCCAACACACCCCTATTATGTAATCCCGGGTATTGCCGTCTTACAATTGGGAGCGTTGGCACAGTGGCTCGTGAATTGCGCCCAGAACCTGCGAACCTAACTTTGGATTCCCAGCTACGGCTAACATCAGCGGCAGGTGACATTTAAACCCGCACGGACTGGCGTGGTGAAGTATGGTTCAGCACGGCAGGGGAAAATCTCGAGAAGTGCCGCCTAAGAGGCGCGGTATAAAAAAACATTGATGATGATGATGATGGATTCATCCAGCAGCGGATTGAATTATGGTTACGGGAAGTAATTACAAACGCGGCCGCGAGTGACGTGAAGCAGACGTGAAGCAGACGTGAAGCATTGTCTTAACTGCACGACTCTCAGGGCTCATAATGCATCCCGCATGAAAAATGTATTCTAGAAATACAGGAAAATACGTTAACGCACAGCAGACTGTTACACTTTGCATAGTTACTGCACAGCAAAACCTCGAAGCTGCTACACCCTGACAATAGCTGCTCAGAGCACACGGCTGCAGCGGCGGGGATGGTGGTGGTGGCCGTCACAAGCAGCATGGAGGGCTAAAATGAGATGCTAAATGGAAATCTGATTATTTCCAACCGCGTAGATGCATCCTGAAAGGGGCACAGCAGAAGCATGAGGCTGATGCCACAAAGTCATGAATGTGAATGAGATCCCTGATATCCCTGCCAATTCCAGCCCTAATCTGATCCCTTCTTCTCCACTGAGCACACAGGCTTAGACTTTACATATGTTTATACACTACCGGTTGTCATGCATAGCAATGTACCAGCGGTGTGTCCGCATATACATATATAAACAAATTTGGAGTTGTTTAAAACATATATTGTAAAAAAACATATTTGTAAAAATATATTAATATTTTTTGTTGTAAATGTAAAAGGTGCAGCCCTGCAATGTATTGCTAACACTACTGCTGCCGGAAGAAGAGCATTGGAGCCACCTCCGGGGCTATTTGGCTTAGTTGTCCACGCTGGCAAGAGATCTTGGTGAACCCATTTATAGTGCTGGGTGGACAGAGGCGGGAGGTTCTAGATTTGAAGTTTTCGTGACTGCAAGGATCCATACTCTTTGGTTCTTTCGGTAAAGTCACGTAGGTGAAAATAAAAAATGCAATTTTAAAAAGTATAAATACAAATTTAGTTATTTTTATTATTTTTTTCACCTACGTGACTTTACCGAAAGAACCAAAGAGTAGAGGCGGGAGAGTTAAAAAAAAAAAAACTTGCACCATATTTTTTTGTATCTTTTAGTTGATAAGGACGGGCCATGTCTATCTGATTTTGGAACATACAGATATGGGTCGCCGAAAACATAGTAAAAATAAACGAAGGAAAAATTGCTCGGATTATATTTTTATTTTATTTTATTCACGATATAAAATGTAACTTCATAATCAACGATTTTTGGGTTTAGATCGCGTTATTTATAAATGTGTCGTAACCCTCCACCACCCGACACGGCCAATCAGTAAAAAAAGTGTCACGTTGACAAAAGACAAATAGTTCACTGCTTTAGCCCACCGGTGTGTTGAAGCGTGAAACCACAACATTTACAATTTGAGTACGACGTTTCGCTGGTAATTGCATCCAGCATCATCGGGCAATTCGCCAGAATGGTGAGGCTCTGCTGTGTCTCCCGTTCTTATATAGAGCAGCAGCAGGGTGACGTCATCATTAACTCATTAACTCATCAGGTGCAAAGATTTGAGGGGGGGGGTTATTGTAATTATATACTTGATTAGTAATAAGGCTATTGTTACGATGCGAGTTGTAGATTAGTAATCATTTGGAATGTGTTCTATTGTGATTATGCTACATTAATAATCAGTTAGTGCTTGTTTCCCTTATAAGGAATTGTAATGCATCTTATTTAATAATACGCTTCCAGGCCGCACTAAGCCTGTAGCTGTCTGAGCGATTAAAGTTATTTCTGTTTCTCTCAATCTCAATGGATTCTCTAATTAGTCTTTGCCAGTAGTAACTAGTTTTACACAACACTTCAACGTTGTCAAAATCAATTGAGTGTCCCTGTTGACAAGCATGTTCTGCCACTGCCGACAGTTGTGTTTGCGATAGTTTAATATTTCTCTGGTGTTCTTTTAGTCTTACACTAACGTTACGCCCTGTCTGTCCAATATAGCATCTGCCACATACACAATTAATCCGATATACACCTTCTGTTGATAATTTAGGTAATTCGTCTTTAGTGCACGTTACTAATTGTTGAATTTTGTGTACTGTACCAAATCTTACTGTAATGTTTTGCTTTTGCAAAACACGGGCTAATTTGTCAGTTACTCCTGAGATAAATGGTATTTTTATTGTTTTAATAATCTGATCGCTTTCAGCAGTGTTGCTTTGCGATCGTGATTTGGCATTTAGTGCTCTGTTAATTTGAGCATTATTGTAGCCATTCTGTCTTAGTGCTTCTTTAACATGTTTAATCTCTCTCACTAGACTTTCATCATCTGACACTGTTTTAGCCCGATGTATGAGCGTCTTGATTAGAGAGGATTTCTGAGCTGGGTGATGATGCGATTTCGCATTCAGATAGGCATCAGTGTGCGTTTGCTTTCTGTAAACGCTGTGTGTTATTTTACCATTTAGGCCATGCCCAAGTAAAATATCCAGGAACGGGAGTGTGTTATTCACCTCCATTTCCATGGTGAACTGAATGGCCGGGTTTTGTGCATTGAGATGATTTAGAAAATCGTTAAGTGTATCTTTACCATGTGGCCAGACAACCAAAGTGTCATCCACATATCTAAACCAAAAGGATGGTTTTAATGTGCTCGAGGCAAGTGCTCTGGTTTCAAAGTTTTCCATGTACAAATTTGCTATAGCAGGAGATAAAGGAGAGCCCATTGCTGCTCCCTCCCTTTGTTTAAAGAATTCACCTCTCCATAAGAAGTAAGTGTTATTTAAACAATGGTCAGCGAGTTTCGGAATATCTTTTGGTAAATCTGTATTCTTTACCAGTGTATCAAGTAATTTAAGCGACTCGCTCACTGGAACCTTAGTGAATAGCGAAATCACATCAAAACTCACCAAAATATCATTAGGGTTAAGCTTAATATCTTTGATCATATTCACAAGATGTTCTGAATTTCTTATGAATGATGATGTCCTACCGATGTAGGGCTGTATTTGTTTAGTTACATATTTTGCTAATTTATATGTGGCAGAGCCAATTGTACTGACTATGGGTCGTAAAGGGATGCCGATTTTATGGATCTTTGGTAGCCCATACAGTCTAGGTGGTTTTGAAGCCCTTGGCTTAATTAGGAATTGCTCATTTTTTGGGATTAATGAATTTGCAATGATTGCAGTAGTCTTACGTTCCAGAGTATTAGTTGGATCTCGTTTAATTTTAATGTAGGTACTTTCCTCTAATAAATCTTTAATTTTATTATCATAATCGGCTCTTGACATCACTACAGTAGTGCGGCCCTTATCCGCTGCTAGGATTTGAATATCTTTATTTAGACGAAGCTCTCTTAAGGCTTTTGCCTCGTTCGAGCTAATATTTACTTTCGGTATTTTACTATTCTCAATTATTTTGGCAACCTCGTGTCTAGTCATCTCTGCCTCATTATGTGGAAGAAGTCTTACTGCTGATTCTACCTCAGCAATTATCTCATCCACTGGAATTGTGCGTGGGGTAACGGCAAAGTTAAGGCCTTTAGAAAGGACAGAAATCATGTCAGTGGTTAAATTAGTGTTAGTCAAGTTCATTAAGAGAGAGATTAAACATGTTAAAGAAGCACTAAGACAGAATGGCTACAATAATGCTCAAATTAACAGAGCACTAAATGCCAAATCACGATCGCAAAGCAACACTGCTGAAAGCGATCAGATTATTAAAACAATAAAAATACCATTTATCTCAGGAGTAACTGACAAATTAGCCCGTGTTTTGCAAAAGCAAAACATTACAGTAAGATTTGGTACAGTACACAAAATTCAACAATTAGTAACGTGCACTAAAGACGAATTACCTAAATTATCAACAGAAGGTGTATATCGGATTAATTGTGTATGTGGCAGATGCTATATTGGACAGACAGGGCGTAACGTTAGTGTAAGACTAAAAGAACACCAGAGAAATATTAAACTATCGCAAACACAACTGTCGGCAGTGGCAGAACATGCTTGTCAACAGGGACACTCAATTGATTTTGACAACGTTGAAGTGTTGTGTAAAACTAGTTACTACTGGCAAAGACTAATTAGAGAATCCATTGAGATTGAGAGAAACAGAAATAACTTTAATCGCTCAGACAGCTACAGGCTTAGTGCGGCCTGGAAGCGTATTATTAAATAAGATGCATTACAATTCCTTATAAGGGAAACAAGCACTAACTGATTATTAATGTAGCATAATCACAATAGAACACATTCCAAATGATTACTAATCTACAACTCGCATCGTAACAATAGCCTTATTACTAATCAAGTATATAATTACAATAACCCCCCCCCTCAAATCTTTGCACCTGATGAGTTAATGAGTTAATGATGACGTCACCCTGCTGCTGCTCTATATAAGAACGGGAGACACAGCAGAGCCTCACCATTCTGGCGAATTGCCCGATGATGCTGGATGCAATTACCAGCGAAACGTCGTACTCAAATTGTAAATGTTGTGGTTTCACGCTTCAACACACCGGTGGGCTAAAGCAGTGAACTATTTGTCTTTTGTCAACGTGACACTTTTTTTACTGATTGGCCGTGTCGGGTGGTGGAGGGTTACGACACATTTATAAATAACGCGATCTAAACCCAAAAATCGTTGATTATGAACAATATTGGTCGCGAAAGCCTACGTGTTAAAATGTAACTTGTACATGTCCAAGCGTGTTTACCAAAATTGTTCAGTTGGCGATTTCAAATATGAGCAACCAAACTTTAGCATCTGCACCAGGCATGCAATTAAACTGATTTCAATGACATTGTTTGCGAGACGACGCTTGTGAAATTTCACGACTCGGCACCCTGATATTTCTCGCGACGCCCATCGACTCTTGCCAACACCTCCACTCCTCGTCCCGCCGAAGCATTCCTAATCCCATAGCCCCCGTGACTTTGTGCTGCGATTCACAGGGAGACACCGCAATGTGAGAGCCGAGCTAATTCCTTGTGACGTAATAAGGCTCTAAATATTGAAACGCGAAGTCATTCTTGCCAGCGCCTTCGTCAAACGGATTCTCCCTTGAGGATTAAAATGAGATTAACCGCCCCAAAACACACAAAAAAAGCTTCGCGATTTGAGCGGGCGTCAAACGTTCGGACGTTTCGCCGGCTGGCAGGGCACCTGGGGTCAGGGTTGACGGGACACTTTGTGCGCCACTTTTCATATGCGGGAGAGAAATGAATCTCAGATTCGTAATGAGCCTAAGGAGGCCTGTGAGAATACACCGTGACGTTTAATTTATTTAGATTATTTGGCGACTGTAAATGTCCACGTGATAATCCACTTTGTGGGCTATGATTTGTGGCCAGGTTGTTTCTGAAAAATAGCTAATAGCTGAGTGGGCCTTAGCTAGTAAAATAAAAATTGTATTTTTTTTTATTGTTTTAGTGAATTGCTTTTCTCTCCTATACTTTGCATACCTATCGTGCTTTTGTGTTGTTTGTTGTTGTAACTGTCTTACGCGCCCATACTAGACGCGTGTGATTAAACCAGTGGGGCCGGCGGTCTCGGCCCTCCTCAGCACAAACAAACTCCCATCACATTAAATGTGGCTATGCAACATCATTGCAGGGAATAATTCCAGATTTGAGAATGTTAACATTGGTTTCACTGCCAGCTGGAGCAAGGTTGTGTGGGAAATCTCCCCTCCCCCCCCCCCCTGTTACGAATATAAAAAAAGGTCAGTTGAAGTGATTTTGGAATAAGTTATTTTTGCTTAACACACGAAGTTGCCGCAATGCTTTGCACGCTTTGTCTCATTGCATGCCACTGGTAGCAACCGTCATCATCATCCGCAGCCATTGTCTATCCACTGCTAGATAAAGGCCCTCCCATCCCTCATTGTCCTTCAACAGAACAGATCAACAACTCATTCTGGCACCCATAATAGAGGTGTTTTTGGGTTAGATCGCGTAAATCTATAAATGTGTCGTTAAACCCGCCACCACCCGACACAGCCAACTAGTAAGGGTTGTCACGTGAACAGAACGTGGCCAATTCGTCACTAGCACAGCACACCGGTGTGTTGGAGAGCCAAGCCACAACATTTACAATCTGAGCACGACGTTTCGCCAGTAATTACAACTAGCTTCCTCTAGTATGGACGATATTGGTCGCGAAAGCCGACGTGTTAATCATTCCTGCACGTGAGCCGATCGCCCCTCACTCCCTTCTCACACAGTGGTTGTCATCTCAGGTTACCTTCTCTCATTTAGTTTTCCGTTCCATCACGGGTCTCGTCCACCAGCCATCGTCCCTTTTAGCAACGAACGTTTCTTGCCAAAGCCCCCACTTATTTTTTTTATTATTCATTCATCCAGGCATACGGTGGAAAAGTAGGTAATCACTTTTGTGGACAATGAACCGATTGGTATGAATGAATCGTAAATCTTTTGGCACTCCACCACTGTCCCTCCTGTCAGGGTTTGTTGTGATAACATTTTTTGTTGCGGTGCCATTTCTTAATTTGTTATCTTTTGACTTGGTTGGTGTGTATGTGTGTTGGGATTATTTCGCACCGGACGTAGCCAACCACGTATATGGGATTTTGTCCTTGTATATAATTAATCTGCAGCGTTTATGGATGCTGTTGGCATAAATGATGCTATATAATATGAAAGTATTATAACTTTTCTTAGCAATGTCTCCGATTTACATTCATTCCCTGATGCACGTGTTTGTCTGTCTGTCTCTCGGCTTAAATCCTCTCAGCGTGCATCTCTCCGTGAATCATTTTCAGCCTTTGTTCCATTTTGACTGTCAGCATCCCCCTTTCTGATCCGTGTCGTAGCAGGCAGGCAACATGCACCGATTGAAAACTTTCTTCTTCGATATTTGCCTCATTATTTAAGATTTGCATAACCTGCTGTCGTTTCCAGCTGTATCGCCCCCCCCCGCCCCCCCCAACAACGATTTTATATTGTTGATAAAAAAAAACGTGTTGTTAATCACTTTTATTTTATTCATATTTATTTTGAGATCAACTGGGCAGCCTATTTTTAGATGAAGCTCCGCGGAAAGTTCCCCCTAATTTATTTTCAGCAAATAAGCGATGGCTAATACTCCATTTACCTGATTTTTGCCTTGATTTTCTCCAATCGAAATTTTGTGGGAAACATATCTTTATAACGTCACGAGTGGGCTTCGTAAGAGCATAACTCCTTGCTCGGCTCCTAATCTTGTTGGTATTTTAATCTTGATTTGAAGCTTTCGTGACTGCAGGAGTCCATACTCTTTGGTTCTATCGGTAAAGTCACGTAGGTATACATACAATAAAACAAATCACGACGTTTCGATCACAACACACGCAATCATCATGAGGTGGTTGTTTGTATTTTGTTGCTCCATCATTGCACGGTCATTCCTTCTTTGTAAATCGTAAATAAACAATTACATGCGAATTTATATTTTTAATCACGGCTTCGGTTTTGTGTGAGCTTGGACGACCCCATTAAGTTTCCGTCAAATCAAATGCCTTATCCTATTTTAGGTAGAACAATTTTATTACATTGTGGATAAGATAGATCAAATTTGAAAAGCGCTATAAATGACACAACTTGTGACAGATGTATATTAAAATAATTGTTGATTACAAAACAAATGGTTCTAAAAGTACACACGGACTAGAGTGTCCTTAATATTACACTCATTAACACGTCCGATGACTATTCACCACGAAAGACGCAAGTATATGCAATACAGTATTACGAAGGAGAAATTGTATGAATATAAATGCAGAGTGCGGTTTGGGCATTCGTTGGGTATCTTTATGGAATAGCAGCTGCATTTAAATGGGCAGTTTTACTGTTAAAATACCGTGAAATGGGCAGGCGAGAAATTTAAATGGTATGTAAATTACTCTTTTTCTCAAGCATTTCGGTTGTAATAAGACTCAAAATTATTATTTTATTTCCGGAGCAAATTTGTTCTTTGCATAGATATAAATGGATCTTTACTCAAATTTATATTAGTTACAAAGCCTCAAGTTTGATTAGTCTTCGTCGATGCCTTAAAACTAAAGCCCACAAAAGAGTGGATGTACAAAACCATACACTCGACCGTCAAAGTCAAAAGTGATTTCTGCTCCAATGAACGTTGGGCAGTGGCCCATCTCCAGTTTACAGCCCCTAGCCATCGGAGTTGAAAATTCCACATTTCAATGTTGGGGGGGGGGGGGGTATGACCAAATCTCCCAAGAATTCACCCAATCTCGGGAGATCTCAGCAGCTAATAACAGCTGAGAGCTTGGACGGTGCTTGGATGGGTGACCACCGCACATACTAAAGCAGGTAGTTCGAGGCTGCTGTGGAGCCGTGCCTTGAGCAGCATGTGACGGTGTGGTACAGCTCTGACGTGCTGCAACGATGTCCCCACGTCGTATGCTGCCCCCGTTGTCACCAACACCACGCTGGGCCCCCGCGCAGTGAAGTTACGGTCAACCAACTTCCGCGACCTTGCGCACCGTGGGGGGTCACTCATCCATCGACACGCGGTGGAGATGAGTTCATCCAGAGAACCTTGCAACTTCACCATCCCATAAAAGTGGTCCTCATTTTATCGAACCCCTCCCCCCCCCGAGGGAATGTATGTCATGTTGAACTTCTTTTGCACCGTCCGTAGCCAATTGTGATAATCAGATGGTGCGGGGAAGGACAACAAACTAAACACAAAAAGCGATTCGAAAGAAATGAGATTGAACAAAAATTAACGTGGGTCGGGATTTGAACTCGCAAACCTTCCGACTGGGAGTCACTCACCCCACCCTAAGCACTGCACCCACCTCCCCTGGCCAAATGTCACGTGCCGGCTCTCTGGTGATTTTAATCAGCGAGGGCACACAGCTGGAACAAACAATCTCCTTTACAGCAGCGCTCCCCCAACGCATTGAAAATTAGTCAAATGTAAGGATAATGTCAGAGAGACGAAATGTCAATGAGATGACGGGGGCTGTCCCGATTTGGAGGCTTGGAAGGCTTGAAGGCAGCAATCGGGAGGCTGAGAGCGCAATGTTGACATGATTAGTCATGTTGACATCGGGGCCAACGACGAGGGGGGTGTCAGGACACATCAGCGGCACCAGGGCCACGTGCCAGGGCAAAAGGGCATTGCGTCGGAGCGTGAAGACTCTGGCTCAAGCTCAACAGACCACCCGAGTCAATCTCACGCAAGAGCCGAATATTCAGAAGATATAGCAAAGGGAGCAGGAGGAAGGATAATAAGTAATGTTTTAAAAAAAAAAACTTGATTAAAAACACGCTTTAATTAAATGTGCCGTCCTAGTAATGGAAGAGCTCCACGACTCCAGGAAGTGGCCTCGAAGCTTGCTATAACGTAAGGGCCCGTGGTCAATTACAGCCAACGTCAGTTTACCGTGGACAATTAGACCCCAGCCGAAACATAACATAAAAAAGATTGTTTAAAAAAAATGTGTTATGATAGAATATAGTATTGTCGTCAGTATGACATAAGTATACCAAGTTTGCAGTCGATACCACATTGGGAAGTGGATTAAAATTGAGTTACAAGATTTGAGGATACAACGGCAACAACAAAAACAACAACAACAGACAGAGTAAGTTAATAGAAAGCGTGTCAAAAAAGAAACTAATTACCTCAAACCGTAACCCCCCTCTCACCACCACAGCCGCAAGTAAAGGAGCAGCCCTGCAATTTCTTGCTCGTGCCACTGCTGGCAGAAAGAGCTAAAACTAGAAGCACCATGAGAGCCCATCCGGATATATTGAACTTCTTTCGCGCCGTACGTAGCCAACCGTGCTAATCGGAGATGCGGAAGAGGGATATATTGGCCTTCTCTTCCAAGCTGGCCAGAAGTCTTGGTAAGAGGTGGGAGTATCCACCCTGCCGATCATCTTGAACCGATTTGCAGTGAGTTGTATTTTAAGAAACGTGCTCATTGTTTCAACTGCCAGGACCCGAGAGATTGAACCAGTGACCTCTAGATTTCAAGTCCGGTCTGTCATCAACCTTCACACCACAGCAACACCCCCCGCTCGCCCAGTAGCTACCGGTGGGAGTTCGCAGCATTCACCAAGAGGGGATTTGTCTAATTTAAGTGGGGGAGCCGTGGTACGTTGGTTTAGCCAACTGCCCTATGAATGTACCATGAAGCTGACCAACCCGAGTTTGATTCCCGCCTGATGTGAAACGAGCGGGGAATGATCTCTGTGCCAACTGTGGGCCTCTCCCTTCACAAAAACCCCTTCGCTCACCGGCTTCGGTTGAACGTGGTGAAACAGCATTCGCCATCGGAGGGCTTGTGTCCGTGGTTCGTACATACCGTGTATTTCCACAGTAAATTTTTTTGGACAGGCTTTCATCCAGCAGTGGATTGAGATAAGAGATAAGCATTTATTATTGTTGTAAAATTACCATGTAATCATTGGTCGTTAATTTTCACCTCTTTTTTTATTCCCAAAAATGTATCTTTCATAACGGCGAATGGGGAATCGTTTTTGCGTTAATTTCCAAATGAATGCAATTATGCAAAAAGGGCACCAGCTCATGATTATGTTTTTTTTTATAATGAAACAATGCATTAACAGCCTCCGTTTCTCACTTATTGCGCATCTACACATCACAAACACATACAGCTAGACTCCTGAAGGAAACTCATTTCCTTCACCAATAACGATAGCGAATAAGAAACATCACCGTCTATTTGCTTTGGGGATTTCGGTCACGTGTCAATCACGATGAAATCCCATCGGTGCATATTTGTTCAACATTAACGGAAACTCATTAGCATTTGCGGTGGGGGGGAGTGCAGGCAGGCACACTTTGCACAATGGTAGGTTTGGTCCTTCAGCACGGAGTCCACGCTCCTATGAATATAAGACAATATTTATGAATATAAGACAATATTTATGGGTCTCTTCTTGGCTTCTCCGAAAACAGCGGTGTTCACGATGAATTATACAGCGAAAAAAACACAAACCCAATGCCCCGTGGCCAAAAAGGCTAATCCGAGCAGAAGCTTTGCAATGCATTTCCTCTCTTCTCTTCTGCAACATCCAGCTCACTAATTACCCTTTTAAATTTCCCGTAGGCCCTGACAGATACGTATACAAAATCACATCAGTCCGCAAGCGTCAGCGCAGAGCCAGAGCTGCCCCCACTGGGCCAGCCTTGTACTCTTCCGATATTCCATATGTCACCCGCGGCTGCCCACGGGCAGAGGCCTTGCAAACACCAAGGAGATTCACGATTGTAGCGAGGTGCGTGATAGTAATTAAGCAGCCCATCAATTCTGCCCTATCGAACAATACGTGTGGACCGGTGGCGCATTGCTCAGCGTACTGCGCCATGAACCCAGCAATTCGAATCCGATTTCCGGACATGGCTAATGTTATTTGCGAGCGATATCAAACAATACGTGTGGACCGGTGGCACAGTGCTGAGCGTACTGCACCATGAACCCGGCAATCCGAGTCTAATAATTACCAGACATGGCTAATGTAATTGGCGAGTAATATCTGAACCGGCTCTGGGTCCACCCCCACCGCCTTCACCAACTCACGCTGACCAGCGCAAACAACGCTCACGCAACGGCTTTGACCGACACGAGGTGGCGAGGCACCCATTCAGCGGCGGATTGACAAAGAGGATGTAAACGTATTATTGAGCTACGCGAGTGTAGTGTATAGTGTAGTGTATAGTGCAGTGTATAGTGTAGTGTATAGTGTAGTGTATAGCAGAGGTGTGGACTCGAGTCATGTGACTTGGACTCGAGTCAGACTCGAGTCATGAATTTGATGACTTGCGACTCGACTTGGACTTGCATAACAATGACTTTGTCCCACCTATGAGATGTGGACTCGAGTCATGTGACTTGGACTCGAGTCAGACTCGAGTCATGAATTTGATGACTTGCGACTCGACTTGGACTTGCATAACAATGACTTTGTCCCACCTCTGGTGTATAGTGTAGTGTATAGTGTAGTGTATAGTGTAGTGTATAGTGTAGTGCATAGTGTAGTGTATAGTGTAGTGTAATAGCGCCGGCTGGTGGACAGCAGCGGCAGCTGTGGTGGACAGACAGCACACACGCCGGTGAGCGCGTGCACGGTGTGTTGGCAGAGCGGAGGAACTGGGGTAAGGGTTACGGAAGACCCCGTCTGGAGGCCCCTGGAACTTGCTGGCGGGTTCGCGAATAGAGGCGCGGTCAGGGCGGAGCCAGGCCGCGCTGGGAGCATAAAAGGAGCCGAGAGAGGGGGGCTCGGGGCTGCCGGTTCTGGGAGTTTCGTCGTCGCTGTCGTCTCGTCGCCGTCGTCGCTGCCGTCTCTGCTATCTCAGTCAGCGCCGTCAGTGTTAGACGGCCAGTGTTGTGTACAGGCTAGGCTGAGCTGCTGTGGAGAGTGTGTGGACGAGACCGTGGACGGTGTTGATTAAAGAAGGTACATCCTACGAACTCTGTCTCCAAATCATTGACACTGCACATGGACCAGTTTTGGCCTTCGAAATTCTATTTGTATTTTTATAAAGTGTACCACTGCTGTGTACGGCATGTGGCCTTTGACCTTGGTAAACGCAACCACAAATGTTCAGCGTTTTTAATCTTGTGGTTGTTTAGGCAAAAAAGAGATTTCCTGAAGGTCACTTATACAACAGTTTTGTTCAAGATTGTAGTTTACCAAAATATGGGCTCAAACTGGCCTGTAAATATAGTTGTTTATATAAACCCAGTAAATGTAGGGCATGCGTGGTCAAGTATAGACTTATTAGATTGTGAAAGTAACTATGTAAATAGATCTTTATTTTTTGTTGCATTGCAGAATCAAAAATGTGTCACGATACTTCACAGTAGCAATCGCGTGACAGTGAACAATTCCATTTGCATTAATTCCAACATTGAAATACCTCGAGAGTACTCCGGATTGATTGCCGAACGCGATAGATTAAAAAAATATAATTGCATTATCTGGAAGTGTTTGGACATCTGTGCAGAAATGGCTGAGATCTGAGCGCAAATTTGTTTAAAAAGTTTAGAATCTTCTTTCAATAATGAACAAAAAGCAGAGTTCCTCGGTGGTCGAAGAGATGTATTTTTTTTCTACTTTGTATTTACATCTGCAGCATCCGTGATTGATATCTCCGCCAATAAGATGCGACAGTTGTGATGCTACCTGGGATTAAATAGGAATGTAAGCAAAGTGTTTATTATTTTGACAGATTGAGCGATAATTTATCGCGACTATGTCCCAAGAGCCGAAACCAAATTAACCACCCACAATGAGAAATATTTGCCCTTTCTCATTTAAATAATGTTTTTTTATATATATATTGACTCGCATACTATTGCACTGCATACAGGATGCTGTAACGTAGAAATAAATTGTAAACAATTATTGATTTGCAATAATTTAATGAAATATTAATGTTAGATTTCGAGAATGACTGATTACCCGAATAAATGACCGTACTCTAAATGAATGAAAGAATAACTACAGACTGAACAACCCTGCACATGTATGTAGTGTTGAACTTCTTTCGCACTGTACTTACCCAACCGTGCTAATCGGAGGTGCGGGGGAAGGATGACAAACTCAACACAAATAGCAGTATTATAATAAATGCGCTTTCTAACTAAATTCACATACGTACATGAAGTACAAGCCCATATTGTCGGTTACATCAAACATTTCCTAAAACACCATAATAACCTCTTCTCTTTTGTAAGTTAAGCGGCACCCACCTTGTGTTCCCATTGTATATTAAATATTATGGTTAATTGACCAAGACTCACAAGAATATTATTAATTTAAAAGTGCCTTCAGACGCAGCTGCATTTCGACGCTTTTACAAGTTCCGAATTGTGTTTTTTTATCGCAAAAATAACAAGAAAGGTTTCGTAACATTTACACGAAAAAATTACCTTGAGAGGATTGTGGATTATAATGTTACCCAGGTCTCCCTTTAAACACATTCCTGTGGAGGGAGCTGGTAGGAACGTTGGGTTGCTCGGTCAATGGCCAGGGTCAACGGCGGCGTGGTGTATTCCGCTAATATGGCCGACTGTGAGGGCGGGCACAAACCGGCGTGAGTAGGTTAAACGTTGAGTTTTATAAGGGCACCACGGGGTGACCAGACCCTCCCCACCCAGCCCCACCCCTCCCCTCCCACCCCCCACCCAGCCCCACCCTCCCCACCCAGCCCCTCCCCACCCTCCCCACCCAGCCCCTCCCCACCCTCCCCACCCAGCCCCTCCCCACCCTCCCCTTCCCACCTAGCCCCTCCCTCCCCACCCAGCCCCTCCCCACCCTCCCCACACAGCCCCTCCCCACCCTCCCCTCTCCACCCAGCCCCACCCCTCCCAATTTTTGGATGCACGACGGACGGACGGAGACAATAATCCCCTGTGAGCTGGTGGAACCAGGTGGTTCCTACCAGTAACAGAGACTCTTGGGCCCGTGTTCTGAGTCACGGCTAGGCACAGGCGCGAGCCGTGAAGTGGCTTTCAATGACGCGTGAGTGACTCAGCCCTGGCTTGGCCCAAGCTCAGCTCGTGGAAATCCTAAAACATTGCTGGAACCAAAAGGGGGGCAGCTCACTTCCTGAGCCGAGCCTGAGCCGAGCTGTGGCTAAAGTATTACGGGCTTAGGAGTCTCAATTGCAATCCACTTAATTATAATAATAATGTCATGTATAACGCGCCAGATTTTACAGACAAGTCAACAAACTCGGAAGCGTGGAGCAAAGCCAAGGGCCGCTCGACCCAAACAGGCCTGGAGATCTTTCTTAAAAGTCAGAGTGCATTTGATGCTGCGGATGTGTAAAGGGATAGAGAGAGATCCACACCGAGGGGGCTGTCACAGTCCGCGACCTTGGTGTCCGAAGCAGATTTTGAGTGACGGTGCTGGGTAGGGTTCTAAATGACTTGGTGGTAAAAAAAAACAAGCACTCGCCACCACTACTACTTTAATGCAAATATGTATTGTATTTCTGATTGATCATCGTTAGCATAAGCCATGATCTATCCACTGCTGGATGAAGGCTTTCATTGCTTAATTGAGTGTGATCCTCAGACCTTCGGTGTGCTCTGTATTAAGGACACACCAACCTAAGTTGGAATCCTAGCCACAACTAACATCACCGGTGAATGCTCTCCGAATTGGTCCGAAGCCCCCCCTTTCACCAAAACGCACACACTGACCAGCGCGGAAAATTGGCGGTTAAACAATCCCCATGACAGCATCGCTGTAAGGAGGCCTTCATACAACAGTGGACTGAAAAGGGCAGTACGGGTCGTGACTCCTTAACCCAGACCACCATTACTAAAGAGACTTTGAATTCCAACGCGTTCTCGCCTGGTGACATAGACATATCAATCAAGGTATGTGATGCATCCAAGAGGATGTCAACCGAATAGATGCAGAGATGAAATCAGTCATCTGTGCAGGATATACGTGGATTATTGCGTCGTAGGAGATGACAGCAACTTGGGGAGACTTTCATCCAGCAGTGGATTTACCATTGATGATGATGATGATGATTACGAAAAAAAATCGATGTGTGTGGAGTGGTGTCCTAGTAGTGAGTGAATTGCACCGCAATCACGGAGACCTGACTTCAAGTCCTGGCCATACACACCACCAGTGGCATTGATGATGGGTACATCATCGATGATGATGGGAACATCATCATCAATGAGGAGACAAAGGTGGCTGAGTGTGGTGCTTGCTAAACTTCCGAATGTGTTAGCGAGCGTCTCATTAAAGGGGGGACGCTCGCTATAACAGCACTTGCACTGACAAAATGTGCAAGACTAAAAGGGGACTCTCTCTGATTGTGTCACGTACGAGCGCGTGTACGTTGAGTGTTTTGTGCAGGACGGGAGCGGCGGTGCGCGCGTCACGTATGCAGGCCTGGCGAATTAAGGTATTCGCACGGAGGTCAAAGCTGAAAAAAATATATTCATGGGAAAATATGCACCTCATTGTTTTTTGTGTGTGTGGGATTGCAGAACGATGTCCGTAAATCACGAACTGTGCAGTTACGATTATTGGAGGAGAACTTCTGTGACCAGCTGATTTATTATGACAGGCAGGTTTGGTGGGGTTGGGGTGGAGTTAAATTGACGTGGAAATGCAACGCAATCAGGCGGTCCCCAAATCTCTGAACCACGTCTTGCGAAGGTAAGCGTCTACAAGGTGACTCGCAAATTCGGGATAAATATTTCGCGGTGCCTGCGCCCAAAAGCGGCATGTGATCTAAGCAGGAAAGAGGCCACTGAGACTCCGTCCCACCCCACTAATTACAAGAGCAAAGCTTCAGTCGCAATGCCTAATTGTGATCAATTGTGTCTTTTGCGTGGTGGGTGAGGATTGCGCGAACTTTTCTCCTACATGGCGCAACAAAATGTATGTAAACTACAAATTGAACTGCCCTCAATGCGCTTTGGCTACGTTGGGGGACTGCTGTCACAAATAGAGAAATTGGAATCCAAGCAGACCGGTGCGGTCATTTCACAAACAAAGAATTCGTATTTTTTTATCTCCTCGGCCAATTTGCTTCCAGATCAATATTACCAAGGAACATTGGTTTGAACGAGCAGTTTTCGACAAGTGAGTTTGCGTATAACCTACACGACTGCTATTAAATTCTATATTTTTAAAAAAAACCATCACAATTATGGGGGGAAGGAGTGGGGAGTTTCTTTGACTCCTAAGATCATATTTAACAAGTTTTTTTTCACGAGGGTTAAAATAATTATCATTATTCCCTGGCAGCATTCTAACATTTCCCTTATTTATAAGCATCGTTTTAGTCTCAAACGTCACCTTTCGTCTCAAGTGCCGACGCTCCATAACCTGGGCGAAGGGAAAAATGTACGCGCAGGCAGGCAGGAGGCTTCACGAAACTTCTTCACCATTACGCTGCTTAGAATGTGGAGTTTGATCAGGGTCATTGCTTTGACCCGTCCTGGACAAAAAAAAGTTTAACTTTGGAATTTTCTTCAGGTGCCGCGTGCGGCGGTCCCTGGTGACCTCCAAAATTCATGAGCGCAGCGAGCCCAAAGCGCGGCTGTTAAGGCGGCGGCGAGAATCGTTCAGGCGTCGAACGATTTATTGATCGCAATCCTTCATTTAGCTTTAAACAATATATGCATAGTACTGTGTGCCAATCGGTTGCTATCGTGTATGCAAATTATATGCACATGTTTCATTTGGACTCATTGAACGAGAGGGAACAAATGGCACTGAACAAAAGAGGAAGTACAAACAAGATGATAAATATTGGGACTATTGCCCCTGCAAATACGGTCATAAAAAATGCATTCTTACGTACTTCTCACCCTGACCTCTGAACCTAAACCCAAAATCCTAAACTCAACCGCGAACCCTAATCCTTAATTTTAACCCCTAACATGAAGCTCTAACCCAGACCACAAAAACCCAAAAGCCCTCCCCACCCCCAACACAATTTCATCCCTAACCGATAAATCCTAGCCTCAACCAACACACACTCCTAGCCCGCCCCCCCCCCCCCAATCTTAACATTAAACACTCACCAACACCCCCTCGCCCTGACAATAAAACAGAATAACTGGCAGACCCTCATGCCATCAGCTCAAGAAGCATGCATTGGAAAGGACCAATTCACAGGCGGGTGGCAACCCAAGGAGGGTCTGTGATTGGACACGTGGTCTATCCTGGGATAAACTATCTACGTGTAAAGTGGGAACAGAGCCTCGGGTTTTCACCGGGGACTGGGGTATAGGGGCCGTCCATAAATGACGTCACGCGATTGTGGACGATTTTTGACCCCCCCCCCCCTCGTCACACGGCGTCACAAAAAGTCAAACCCCACTCAAATATGACGTCACAAAGCTCTGCCCCCCCCCCCCCCCAAAATATATAAAACATGCTTCAAATCGCTTTAAACTATTGTCATTATAGTGCGTATTTAATGTGGCGCTGTACTCTGATGATGTAGGAGAATACAATTATTAAAAAGTCTATTTAATGAAGTAGAACGTGTTGTCTATATTTATTTTAATTTGCGCATTTTGATGTGACGTCACATTTCTCAAACCCCCCTCCCCTCGTCACACATCGTCGCAAATGTCTGACCCCTCCCCCCCACCCAGGTGCGTGACGTCATTTATGGACGGCCCCTAAGGCGGAAAAGTGAAAAGGTCAGATGCGCGAACGTCGATATAAAATGAGAGTTACACCACCGTGCGCGGATACCGCAGTGGGGGATGGCGGTTAGACGTTTCGGGCGGATATGTGGCAGTCGGATATGCGATGCACGACACTGAATCGTGAGAATGTGCGAGTCTGAGTGCTCATAATGAACCCAATCATCATCAGTGCAGTGCGACAACCCCTTACGTAGCATTCACACGCAGTGCTCAGACGTGATTTAAAGATAAGGGAAGTAAAGAAAAAGCGTCATTGTTTGTGGGTTTTAATAGTAAAGACGCACACGTGGAGGCGCTTAGCACCGTATGATTAGACAGTCGGCCCGAGTGTTGCAACGGATCGGAAGGAAGCTGTAATTCAAGTAAATGGGTGTAGATTTAGACGGGCAATTAGGTAACGCTGAGTGGCAGAGGAGGAGGAGGTGGCGGAGAGAGAGTTTGCGTTGAGAGGCATGCTGTGTAACACGTCTGGCTGTTGACACTTTATCATATTTTTCCTCGGCCTGACAGCTCACAGCTCCAGCAAAGGCGCAGCTGCGCGGAGTGACCGGGGGGTGGGGGGAGATGTTGAGCGCAAATCTTGTTTAAATCTTGTTTAAATCTTGTTTGAATCTTGTTTAAATGTTGTTTGGATCTTGTTTAAATCTTGTTTAAATCTTGTTTAAATCTAGTTAAAATCTTGTTTAAATCTTGTTAAAATCTTGTTTGAATCTTGTTTAAATCTTGTCTAAATCTTGTTTGAATCTTGTTTAAATCTTGTTTGAATCTTGTTTTAATCTTGTTTAAATCTTGTTTAAATCTTGTTAAATCTTGTTTGAATCTTGTTTGATTATTGTTTAAATTTTGTTTAAATCTGGTTGAAATCTTGTTTAAATCTTGTTTAAACGCACTGAAGCAACCTGAGTCAAGTGCACGCGATGACCTAAACGTGACTGCTTGTTGGAGGATGTGGTGGTGGTGGGGGGGGAAAGTGAAGTTTAAAAGTTCCTACGCTGCTGCCCGGGTGGCTCAGAGGTCAGAGTTCAGAGCTGGCACTGCTGAGATCTTGGGTCTGAGTCTGGGAAGAACGCCCGTGGTGAAACGGGGTTTCGAGTCGTAGCGAGATGATCTGCTTCCGTGCAGTCACTGCACACGACAATAACAAAGCGATATTTTATTTGATTTGGCCAAATTCCAGCTCCGAGGTTTAAAAAAAACATTGTTTTGACTGTCATACGATGACAATTACTCCGTAGCCTCAGCGGTGGTAAAGTGCTGCTGCTCGGGGTGGATAGGTCACTTGGAGAGTTCTCAAAAGCAGTTCTGTGTAATCTCCTTCTGCATGCTGTTATATAACACAGGGTCATGCACTGCTCAGGGAGAGTTTCACATGGATTCTTCATCAGGACGCCAAAAGCACAATTGGAATAAAATCAGGTAAAAAAAAACACGAAACAAGGGGCAGTAATTTCGACATTACATTACTATTTAGATAACGTTAAAGCCATTTTAATGACGCCCTTATCCAATGGCCTGCTCATGAAAAATTACATGACGGTATCTCTTTACATTCGTGCAAATTAGTAGCTGGGGCACTTGTATGATAACGTCCCTTAAAGGACATCACCACGGGTCTCCGACTGGAATTGAACCCATAAACTCTGAGCCCTGAGACAACTGGACTAACGCCCCAACGTAATAGAATTTTTACCACCACCGTTACGTTAAAAATATTCAGCTCGTACGCTGCTATGTTTTCCATTAAGAGATTAGCAACGTACAAGGCAGACATCATTGAAATACAAAGCAGCCCGCTTTATTTACTTTCATCTCATTAGCTACTATATTTCACAACCGAAACAAAATCACGACTCGGTGTGGATGAAACACGACATTAATCGCAGAGGTCGCGCGACTATTGCTGTTGTTGTTAAATCAGGGGGAGAGGAGGAACTTTGCCCACACGGTATCCTCCACAATTGTGGAATTATCAACACCGAGAGCGGTGATCTGCTGAAGGTGCCGTGGGTTTAAGTTTTACAGTTGGGCCCGCGATCCCATTCGGGTCACGTGCAGGCTATAGCTGCCCGAAGGACACCTCCGGTATTTCCATCCGCTGCCGTGCGGCGATGGGCGAGTGCAATCATTTTTTTGGACAGGAGAAATCCTGGTGGTGGTGGTGTGTGTCATAGGGGACAAGGCGATTGGCGAGGCGTTCGGAGGCGAGGCGTGGACGTAAATCCGCGACGCCTCCAACGCATTTTCACACGCAGGCCGTGTAAGTGGCAGGGGAAAATTACCTGTCAGGTCTTATCGATGGGTCTCATTAGGGGCACGCCGACGCGCGCTTTTGCTCAAAGCGCATGAGACCAGGGGGGTGGATGCGCACGTCCACCCAACGACGGTGCCTTTGCCCATCGTCCTCGCCGCGTCGCCCTACATCGCACTTCCTTCGGCTAATGGCCTTAATCTAAGTTGTCTTGTGGTTGTTGTTGTTGTTGTTTGACTTGCATCCCACTGGGATTTTTGTACACAGCATTGGTGTACGGTGTTTTTTCTGCAATATTTTGCTGTCTTTTCTTGGATTTTCTGTTTGCACATAGTCACTTTAAGATGTTTTCTCGTTCATGTTTTTTGTTTTCTGTTTGTTGCGGTTGCACCCGATGCAAGAGCAGAATGGCTCACAGGGCTATAAAAAAAATTAAATTAACTTGTTGTTGTTGTTGCCCAGGACAGTGTTTTTCGTTTGCAAGGCCCCGTGGGACAATGGCGGCCCCTGGTGGCCTTTTCATGCGGCACCCTGACGTGCTGCCACCCACAATCGACGCGATGTGCAAAACGCCCCTCCCCCCACCACCATCACAGCTGTCAAACCGCAATGGTGTCAAATGTGTGGCGGGCCTCACACACTGATGTCTCATCGGCGAAAGTGGATTCCCCCCTCGTCCTCCCTCTGAAATTTAGCGAAGAACACTGGCCTCAGGGCTTGCTTGGCTGGGGAGCATAAGTGTGTGCAACTGCTGTGCCCTCTCCCTTCGTCTCTCAGTCTCTCTGTCTGCTGCTCTCTGTCCGACTCTTCCCCCCAACCCTTCCCCATTGGTGTTTACAAGTATGCCACCTCGCAAGAGCGTTCGGCCGCCGATGCAAATGGCATCTGGAGGATGGTTTTTCTTGGCTTAAGAAATATGTTAACCTTGATTGACCACTTTCACTAAAGTGCGATTAGATGCGTGTGTTTTTTTTATATCTATGTATTGTTTTGCCTCTTCCCCAGGGACATCATCGTACGGCGAGAAAATGCATTTGATCAATTGCTGGGAGGAACGGTAAAAAAAAACATGTCGAAGAGCCGGCTGGAATTGAGAAAGAGGGAGAGAGCCCAAGACAGGCAGGCAGCCCACGCTGCCCACTCTCATTCATTTGCAGTTGTCCCCATCGCTGGTGCCCATGGGGGTTTCTGAGCGATCCCATGAAGGCAGAGCACCGGCGGAGCGATCGTTAAATCCATCCGCGGGCCCACGGGCGATTCAATTTGGACTCCCGTGCGCGCAAAACCCTGCCTGCTAGCCCACGCAACAACCCCCCCCCCCCCCCCACAGAACACCACCACTCCTCTTCCTGTTTAGAGGTCTCGCTGCTGTGAGCTTGTAATGGGCTGGCCACGTTTCAAGACGCCGACCAATTTAGGCTTCCTGCTTAAGGGGCATTGCACATCCCTGGCAGTGCGGAGGAGGTGCTCATGGCGGTCAACACGTGACGCACTATCAAGAAAACAGAAAACGATCGATGGTTAAAAAAAAAAGATGTACGGGATTTGATGCGGGTGTTTTAACTGGATTTTGTTGACGTTGCAAAAGTCCCATATTGCTAAAGCTGATGCTGCAATATGTTTGTTTTTCACGGAGATGTAAAATAACGCATTATCATTGCTTAGTTTGAAGTCAGACAAGTAGTTCTGAACCCATGGGCTTAACCTTAAACGATGCGAATTGAACCCCGATTAAGCTTGGAGAACACAATGGCGTTTAAAAGAACTCACACATCTTGTTGTGAAAGATCTTCCACAAAGTACATGGTCCACCCTATACCGCATCCACTGCACAAACCATGGCAGATGTGGATACCTGATGCACAAATGGAACATTTTAAAACTCTCCAATATACAAATGTGGTCATCCAGAAGAGATCGTAGAACACATAACGATGCAATGCTCGATCCACAAATACGAAGGAGACATCACAGCAATACACTGTGCTTCACCTGACGCGGCCGTCTGGCTTGATCGACTGAGTGTGAAATTGTAGCCGTTGCACTGCATCTACATCAGCCACACGAAAGAATATTACTTTTGCAATCATGTTTAGAATTAATAACAACTTATAGACGGCCATGTGCCTCAGCCGTAGAGAAGCCAGCAATCTGAAGTTAGAATCTTGGTTGGGGGGTTAACTCGGACCATCATGCTCACTGGGTCGTTTAATTCTAGATTTGAAGCTTTCGTGACTGCAAGGAATCATATTCTTAGGTTTTTTCGGTAAAGTCACGTAGGTAAAACATCAAAATTTATGAAAATAAAATAAAATAAAAACAAAAATCACGACGTTTCGGAGGCAACACAAGTCATTAATTTTGATGTTTTACCTACGTGACTTTACCGAAAAACCTAAGAATATGGGTCGTTTAAAATTAGTACAACTTTGTGGGGAAATCTAACAGCGATTGTCCTCTTCAAGAGATGCCGCTCCCGCCGTCGGAATGGGGAATTTCCATCACTGGTTGTCAACAGGAGGTGAGCACTACCCCAATGCTCATTTGGGAAGGACATCTCTTCGCCGATACAATAGTCTGTGTGCTTCTGGTTGGCCGGTTATTTTTAATCAACGCAAAAAAACATTCATTACGTGAGCAAAAGTCCAGCACATTTGTACACATTCTCCATCCAGCGAGTTTGTCGGAGGTTAGGTGAGGTGAAATGCATTATATTGGCAATTGCTCGCCACAGAATTTTAAGCATTTAATCTATGAATGTATTTACTCTTGTCCGTACGGCCATTGTGCATGCACTGGTGCAGATTAATAACTCTTATCTGCCATCTTCCCCACCGCAGCTCACATTTCAATGTCCATTTCATTTCCCCCGTGTGCAGTTCACCTTATTGACCACCCTTGTCACTACTGCAAGGCCCCCTGTTTTTGTTTTTTTAAACAAGGAGTTGGCTGTGGGGTTGTGGGAGAAGACAGTGTGACGAGGAAGGTGGATGGGGGGGGGAAGAGGGCAGAGATGATGAAATGATTTCAATCTGTTTTACGAGCAGGCCAGTCTCTCCTTTCAATGAAGTAATATCGCCGCGTTTCCAATGCATTATAATGGTTGCAGGGTGAAGGTGAGGACAGTGGGCCGACATGAATACGCGACAGCTCATTATTGCAATAACCTCGGCGTTACCCCCCCTCCCACCCCGCTGCTCCCTCCTCGTGCGGGGAACCACCTCGCCTCCGCACACTCCCGGTAAAGGTCACCTTGAGCGTCGAATTGGAATGAGACACTTGCTTGAAAACGCTGCAAAATTAATTAGTTCAACTATTTACATTATACGGCGTTCAGTGCATGCCCCCAAAATGAGGCGGGTGAAATAAAAGGTCGTCTTTCTGTCCGGCTGTCTCTGTGTGTGGCCCCATCGCGTAGAGCGAGTAGCTCGCGTTGGGAAGGTCAAGAGTTCATTGTCGAATCACTCCGGAGTCAATCATTTGGTGAGAGTACTAATCAGTGGTCGGAAGGCGCAGGTGGTTGTCCTGTGGATAGACTCAGCCCTGCCCTGGGAAAGTGGAATTTCCGTTGCCGGCTCGGGGTTGGAAGCAGGAGATGAGCACTGACTGCTCATTTGAGCAGGAAATCGCGTCGACTGTTGACACCTGCGGCATCTGATGAGGTTGCGAAGATGTTAAAGAAAACAAACAAGAATATCGAATTTACCTAATTGTTTGTTTTGACTTTTTGATATTCTATAATGAATTCAAACGTAAATAATAATGTACAGCCCTTTGCAAATCCACTGCCGGATTAAGGCCTCCCCATTGTGTGGTCGTCAATGGAATTGTTTTACCATATTCTTTGGGTCTTTCGGTAAAGTCAAGTAGATAGGTTGAAAGAAAATAACAAAAATAACAAAAAACTGCGATGTTTCGATCGCAGCACAAGCGGTCGCTGCTTGCAAGCGGTCGTCATTGCTGATGATCGAAATATCGTAGTTTTTTTTATTATTTTGTCATTTTCTTTGAACCTATCTACGTGACTTTACCGAAAGACCCTAAGAATGTGAATTCCTGCAGTCACGAAAGCTTTAAGTCAAGATTCACCACACTGGTCAGTGCAGCTTGTTAAAGAGTGAGCCCAGGACCAGTTCATAAATCACTCGCCACTGATGTTATCTATGGCCAGGAATCGAACTTGAGGTCACTGGGTTCATAGTTAAGTGCATAACAAATATAACAATTCCATGAGTATATACCAACCGTACAATGAGGCGAATTCTTGGGAATACAAATGACTCTACTCAGTGTGAATTTGGGCACAATTTTAATATTCCATGCTGAGAACGTTTTAACAAGTGTGTCCTTCAAAAAACGGCACACGTGTCATAGTGACACTGTGTAATACTAATCTATATGACACCACTGAGTGGGTAAAAACGTGATATAATGGGGTGGAGTGGTGGCGCAGTGGTTAGTGCAATGACCGGTGAACTTTGTGACCACAGTTTGATGCCTCGCTGTGGCCGATATCGGTGGCGAGAGATATCTTAACTGGTACTGCCCCCCCCCCGTCTTTACTAACCCCACACCGGTAGGTGGGGTCAAATATGGTTAACCAGCATGGGGGGGCTTCATCCAGTCGTGGATTCAAACAAGGCAAAAAATTATCATTATTTTCACAAAGGTACATTTTATATTTTTAGCCATCCTTGCTTTGCTATAAACAGGGCCGGCCCGAGGCATAAGCGAACTAAGCGGCTGCTTGGGGCCCCCTGGCCACCTTCTAGCACAGATGAGTCTGCGTGGTGGGAGGGGGGCCCCCAAATCAAATTCTGCTTAGGGCCCCCAAGAGGCTCGGGCCGGCACTGGCTATAAACCCACTACTTGTAATAATATCTGCGGTGCAAGATTTTGGAATTCCCTCGCCTTTGTTCACGCAGCTGTATACATGTTCGGAGGGAATGTCACTTACATCGCATCAATAATAATAATAATTTCAGGATACATTCGTGATGAATACCAGAAGGCTGTCGTTGACACTGTACCAGAATGACCTTGTGCGTGAGATCGGTCGTGATACGATGGCACCGATCTGGACCCTGGAGGGCTGGGGGTGGCGACGTTGGGAATATTTCTCCACACCCATGGACGAGACAAACGATGATGAATCCACAGGAAGCATCTAGCCTCCTAGGACTGCGGGTCTCCCACTGTTGTTGTTATTGCTGTTGTTGTTGTTACCAGCCTGTACATTCCTAACTGCTGGGCAAAGGAACTCTCGTTCATTCTTTTTCGATTTAAAGCTTTCGTGACTGCAGGGATTCATCTTCTTGGTTTTATTTTATTATTTCCATTCTACGTGATTTTACCGAAAGAACCAAGAAGATGAATCTCGTTCATTCGTTTTTCCCGGTCGTGGTCTCCGAACTCTTTGATTTCATCTCTCGACATCTTCCTCTGTCCGCCTCTGCTTCGTTCGCATTCTCTCGGAATCCACTCCGTGGTCAATTTTGTCCGTTTCTCGTCCGGCGTTTGCGTGACGTGGCCCACTCATTTACCCTCTCCCGTTGAATTGTGGTGGGTTTTTTTCCTGACAATGTTGTTGTTGTTCATATAAATACAAAATCCAGGAAGTTATTTCAGGTTGAGAACAACATCAAGTTGGGTTACAAGCTCATATATATGGCCAGTAACATCATGACATTGTGGACATTATGTTAAAAGTACGCTTTAAAATGTTAGAATGGAGTTTCGCTGCATGTAATTATTTGGTCTGCAAGTCATCCTTAAGTGGAGAGGTCATTACTAATACAAGTCTCGGCAATATGCTAATTTCAATATCCATCTCATTTTTCAACGAAAAATTTAGTAGGATAATTGGCATAACAAAGAGACCAATGATAATATTTATATTTTTTTCCTTTTAAGGTAATTTTACGTAACGTCGCTCTTTTTACCCAAAGATCACAGCACGGAATCCATTTACCAAGATGTGCACTCTCGTTAGTGCACCTTGTTCTCACGAAGTAGAATCTTAAAATAAAAATATATGAATGATATTGACGGCAATGTTGATATCCCGTAGACACGCACCGCTTTTCATTGGTGGAATGACTCCGCTGTAAAAATGCGTGTGCCCAATCAAACAGCAGTAAATTTAAACCGCTTCTCAGTCGGGATGCTGCAACAGTGGTGTAGTGGCGAGCAGAACTGGACTTTATAATTCCGAACGCAACAGTTTAAGACAACGGTGGTCAAGTTTTTTTAAAATCCCATCGTCCCTGTCCACACGGCAGGAGAGATGGGGGCACCACAGTTAGTTGATCAGCAGGTTGTGTGTCTTCTTGGTTCTTTCGGTAAAGTCACGTAGAAGGGAAATAACAAAAATAAAAAAATAAAACATAATAAAATAATTCTCACGACGTTTCGGCCACAACGCAAGCAGCCGTCCTCAGGTGAAGAACAGGTCTGTCGGAAAGACAGGGTCTGAATGAAACACTACCATGCTTGGAGCGTATATTTAAGCTGGGTTGGAGGGGGAAGAGCGCCTTGACAAAAGCATTTGCATATCAACAGGAATTTAGCATATTTATGGGAAATGCAGATATGGGATTAGTCATTACTTGTGGAATGTGGTTACTCTTGACCTCTTCCAAGACGTCTGGCCAGCTTGTAAGACTAAGCCAAGATGCCCTCCGAGAGTGACTCTCTTAAACTTCTGGCAGCGAAGACTTTTGTTCCAGCTGCAGCATTACCAAGCAATTTCAGGGCTGCACCTTTACCTTCACCGCCTACACAATCTTGCCGCCGCAACATCAATAGCCGCTTTTAAATGTGGTGAAGCGTCTCGGATGCAACCAAAAAAAATTCCAAAGCAGCGCAACAATTAAACCGAATCGTGCCACGGGCGCCTCTCTCAGTCGGCCAGTTCGTGAGACGCGTCCTCTCCCCCCCCCCCCACCCCGAGTGAACCAGGCTGGCTGGCTGGCCGTCTGAACTCAGCGTGCGAAAATTACGGGAAACCTTTCAATCATCGAGGCTGCTTCGGTTGCTCTGGCGGGCTTGCGAGCCGACAGCGCACGCGTGGGATGGGGGGTGGGGGTGGTGGTACTGGCAGGTGCGGAACGCTTCCGCCCAATGTAGAGCGCGCTTTGCTGTGGCGTACGAACAGAAGATAAGTAATATTTAAAAATATATATTTTTTAAACACGCTTTAATGAAATGTACCCGACTAGTAATGGAAGAACTCCACGACTCCAGGAAGCGGCCCCGAAGCTTGCCATAACGTAAGGAGCCGTGGTGATTTACAGCCAACGTCAGTTGAGCGTGGACAATTAGACCCAAGCCGTAACATAACATATAAAAAAGAATTTTTAAAAATATATTTCTCATTTTTATGATAGAATATAGTATTGTCATCAGTATGACATACGTATATCAAGTTTGCAGTAGATACCACATTAGGAAGTGGGTTAAAATTGAGTTACAAGATTTGAGAATACGACAACAACAACAACAACAGATAGAGTGAGTTAAATAAAAGCGTGTAATAAAAACCGCGACTCCGGTACAAGATGAGAAACGTGCGCCAGATGGAGATGCAGATGTACAATTTATAAAAAAAAAAAATGTTGACGTTGTCAAAATGGGGAATTCATACGGGAGGTTCTACTCGTGGGCTTTCTTTGTTTTAGCTCGCCTAACTACGGTGCGTGTGTAGCGATATCAAAGGGTAAAGGTACAGCCCTGCAATTTCTGGCAAGGGACAAGGAGACACCTTTGTCGTAGTCTACTTACGGAGCATCTAAATATATATATATACCGAAATTCAAGTAGGGGAAACTACAGCAGCAATAGGAAGGCCAAAAATCGGCAAAATACTCACAACATTTTTCATTTCTGAGTGACAACATATGCCGTAACAGCTTTTAAAATGAGAACGTGTGTAAAATCGGTTGCCTAGAGCGGGTTTCACTTCAAGGAAGACTCAATCCACGTGCCAGATAGCTGTTATTATGTAGCTGCATGCTTATGGCTTGTGCGTGTTTCTCTCTCTCTGGGCTGTCCGATACAACTGCCACATGGGAATTGCTCTCCTCCAGTATTATTACCACCAAAACATATGGTGGAGGAAAAGCCTTCAGAATTATGAAAAACACTTCATCATACAGCTATTGTTTTTATATTGCGGGTGTCTGTTTAATAATTTGGGCATTGTGCTTGCATCCGAGTGACCTGGGTAAGATCGCCGGCCATGGATCACATCGCTGGCAGGTTGTGCCTGTGTGCAGGGCCCCCCCGTTAGGGAGACTCAGCTTAAGATGAGAAACTGGTGCTCTGTGTAAATATCAGCACCTATGCCACCCACTGCCTCTCCCTATTGGGCGTCACGGTGGCGAGATGGTAACTACCTCGCCTGGTTCGATCCCGACCCTGACGACGCCTCGATATTTCGAGTTTGCGCGTCTCTCTCCCCTGTGGTCGCGTGGATTTTTCTCCGGGTCCTCCGGGTTTTCCCCTACACATTTAGAATCAAAACGCATTTCGAGTATTTGGCTGCTATACATTTCCACAAGATAAGCCACATCGTTGAGCTATCATTTGTGGTCAGGTCGCTTTTGAAAAAGAGCTACATAGCTGAGTGGTCCTTACCTGGTAAAATACAATTTTAAGAAATGTTTTATAGATTATAGTAGTGTGGCTAACATAATACAATCATACGATTGCTCAAAGAAACTTGCGTTCATTAACCATTGCCAAATGATGTATGAACCTTGTCTGGTTCCACGCCCCCTCCCCCCCCTGACCTCCACGTCTCCCTGATGTCAACTTAGCCAACAAATAAGCACTTACGAATTAAAATAGATGTTTACGCTCGCGATACGGGCATCACATCGTGAACCTTCTGAAGCAAGCCAAAATGCAAAAGTGGCTGCGGCAAGCAAGCGCGATGCTGACCATCCCATATCACCACCGCGGTGTCCGTGCGTGTTGGCTTTTGAAAGCCCTTTTGACAGATGCAGCGCCAGTGATGCTGCTGGATTTACAAAGGGCAGGACAGAGCATTGCCTTTGATCTGGGGCTTCAAGGCAATGAGATACGATGCCTCTCTGAAATGACTTACTCGGGGACAATCAATAACGCGCGGGTATAATCGGCAAACGCGCAGTTCCCATTATACCTGCCAGTCAGTGGTCGCTACGTTATTACAGCACAATGACAATCATGGTGATCGCGATTGCTATTTGACTTCAAAACGGCGATCATTTGATAAGCGATCCGCGAGACAGCGACCTGCGGTTTTCATTTCAAAGTAGCGTCACAAAAGAACGGCAGGAAATTCGACGTGGACTGTCAAGGATTTGTGCGTAGTCCATGTTGAACTTTCTTGGCACCGTACATTGCCAACCGCGCTGATCGGAGGTGCCAGGGGAAGGACAACAATACTAAAACACAAAAAGCTATTCTAAATGAGTTTTTCAATCTAGAGCAGGGGTGGGGAACGTCCGGCCCGCGGGCCGTACGAGGCCCACGAAATCATTTGGTGTGGCCCTGCCAAGGCAACCGCAGGCGGGACTCGAAATTCAATAAATCTCGGAGCAAACCTGGAAGAGCAGTTGCGAGTAGCAACATCATCAATACCAGCTAACATCACACGCCTCGCCAAAGAGAAGCAGTTCCAGCCATCACATTAGGGGTGAGTTAATTAAATGTTTGACCAAATATAACAGAGTAATTTTTAAGATGATAATTTTGTATGGCCCGCGAATGATGGTATAAATATCCAAATGGCCCTTGGCAGAAAAAAGGTTCCCCACCTCTGATCTGGAGGATGATGTAAAAGCACACAGCTCCAGCGGCTTCCTAATATCGGCAGGAAGAGCGTTCCAGACGGCCGTCAGAAACGCGCATCTGAAGGTGCCACGCGATGCGGTGACCGCCTAAATTCGGACGTACCGATACCCGGTGAATTTAGCGATTAACTCGCAAGGATAATCAATTGATTATCGCAATTCATGGTCACTGATCAATTAAAAAAATCCTCGTGTTTTTTTCTATTTCTCTTTTTTAACCGTCTAGTTTTTGTATTTTTCTGCAATAAGCCTATTCAGTATAGAAAACGCAACATTATAACCCGGACTGTAACTATGAACTCATACCTCAATCCCACCCATCGTTGGGACATTCAATGTATTTTGTAACAATAAAGGGTCATGCAGATTCGAGTCAAGAACTGTTTATTTATTTTAACACGGCGGTGATTGCAAGCTGCCTCTCGTTGCTGCAAATGTTTCACATGAACCCATTGGCAATCCAACTTGTACAAATGGGAAAACAATTATCATTATGACGACTCACTTCGGATGCATGCGTACCGATGCTGGAAAAAATGTGCAAATCAACGAATCACCGTACGATTACGTATCATCATTAATATAAATCGTCAATTGTGCATTTTAACATTCCCAAATCAATACGCGCACTCGTACTGCGAGCTTTTACATCTATTTTAGTTGACGAATCAATGCATAGTTGCACGCCTTGCGAGAAATACTGGATTGAATTAGCTCCTATAACCTCGTCGTTGTTTCTCAACTTTCCGTATATTTACGCATTTATTTTACGTGATTAACAAATCTAATGTTTTCATTAGGGGCCGTCCATAAATTACGTCACGCGATTTTGGACGATTTTTAACCCCCCCTCCCCCTCGTCACACGGCGTCACAAAAAGTCAGACCCCCCCCTCAAATATGACGTCACAAAGCTCTGCCCCCCCCCCCCCCCAAAACCATTTTTCCATTTTGGAAATAAAACACGCTTCAAATCGCTTTAAACTAGCGTCATTGTAGTGCGTATTTAATGTGCCGCTGCACTCTGATGTTGTAGGAGAAAACATTAATTAAAAAGTCTATTTAATTAAGTAGAACGTGTTGTCTATATTTATTTAAAGTTGCACATTTTGATGTGACGTCACATTTCTCACCCCCCCCCCTCTCGTCACACATCGTCACAAATGTCTGACCACCCCCCCCCCCCTAGGTGCGTGACGTAATTTATGGACGGTCCCTTATTTTGTGTGTGTGTGTGGGCCTTAGCAAAGTATCGAGGCAAGTGCTGTTAGCGAGTGGTACCAATTAAGTCCGGAGGGGTTGGTGCCCAGCACCACGCCCGGCCGCCTTTGTCTCCCCAATGCAGGATAAATAAAGATTCGGATTTACCAAACAGTTGATCACCATGCAGCAATCACAGACTCGCAATGCAGTAATTGTGCCGGTGTCTCAATGATGGTTTTAAACGAGCAAAGTGGTGGTTGTTGTTGGCTTTACGGTACTGCCCGCAAATGTCCGCTAAAGTGCGGTTGTATGTCCTACGGAGCAGTGTCATGTGACACTCACACGAACCTCGCCACTCATCAACTCACGTGACCCTCACCGCTCGCTGGTTTTCACGATACAACAGCAAAACATTGCATGGTTTCCATTGCCCCCCCCCCCCCCAATGGTAAATTTTAAACTTGTTGTACAATTTATAAAAACATTGCTGTGTCACGTGCTGGGGAGATTGTACATGGTGGAATGGATAAAGCAGCACCGGAATGAGGATTTGCTAAAATTATTGGTTAAAAGGTTAACCAAAAAAAACTAATTGTATTTTTTGTTCAACCTGGTTCATATCAAGTGCACATCATAAGCATTCAAATTACTCCTCGTGAAGTTGAGAAAGTGGTGGAACGGTCGAGGAGGTGTTCTGCAGATTATCCACGTATTATACAGATGTGCGTAGAAGCAGGATTAGCTGAAACTCTCAATACACCGCAGCGCAAGCTAACATTTTAGTAATCTTAACACGTGTGCAATTGGGGTAGAAAATTTATGCCATTTGAATTGGAAAGTTTGGTAGATCACGCTTCTGTTGGGAGCAATATATTCCTTTTGGATGCCCCATCCGCCCGAAAATATTCCATTTGGCATGATTCAACAACCTCGTTGCGGGTACTAAAGATAGCGGAGGAAAACAACTGCCTTTCTACGTCCTGCCTAATCATTACAGCCCCCAAAACCTCACGTGAACCACGTTGCTACACTTAGAGGGTTGTCAATGCGTCAGTGTCTCTCCGACACACCCTGCCATTCGCATCACCGATGTGCAGCTTCACTTCCCTCACCACCACTGCCCCTTCCCAATCCAATAAAACTGTGAAATACATGCAGGCGGTAATCTATATGAAAACGCTGTAAGGCACACAAAAACGAAATGCTGGATAAGCCGAGCAATACTCGAGGGTGATAGGGCGCAATTCATAGCAACTTGTGGATAGACTCCCAAGTAAACGTTAAAAAAAGGGGCGAAGTTAAATGTAAAAATTTCGCACGTGCAGCCACAATTGCCTCAAATGAAGACATTTCTGCGAAAAGTTTAATGTCTGCTCTCTCCAGCGAGTACAGCGTGAAGCAATTGCACATCGTGACCACTCGTCACTGATGCCGAGCTAATTGTCTGCCATGAAACGCACCGTACACATTGAAACAGCAGCAGTGTTTACATATTCAGCTACTTAGTCTCAACAATGCAGTTTTACATTTCGCCTGAACCCTCCGTAATTAAGGGTGTCAAAATATTCAAGCAGTGCGAAACCTATTCCAATTAAGCCGCCATTTTGTTTTGTTCAGGGCCCGTGAAATGAAAATAGATAAAAAAGGGCCTTCGTGACCAATCGGAACAAAAAAGGCTCGGGATAAAGTAGAAAAAAACAATTGAACAGCCCCTTTTGAGGCTTGCAGTAAAACTCTGAGAGCAAGGCACGATGAGAAGCCAGTGACAACACCACACCGCTCGCGCGTTCGTTCGTTTGTGCGAGCGACAGGGCTGGAGATGATTGGCAGTGGTCGTGGCACTGTGCACGAGTAGAATAAGCAAATTTTAAGGGGCCCCAGACAGCTCAAGGGCCCTGTTTGTTATTCGTGGAAGTGGGGGCAGGGGGAGGAAACAGCGATGCACCACTTATCCATTGAGTGCATCTATTCGTTGACTACGTACGGTGCGAAAGAAGTTGTACGTGCATAATATCTCACTGTCTTTTCGCACTACATCCATCTGACTTCCAAATTTGCCGAATTCTACAATTACCCAACCAATTACTTAATTGCTATCATGCGTGTGTGTGTGTTGAACTTCTTCTCCGCGCAGTACTTAGCCCAAGCGTGCTCATCGGAGGTGCAGGCGTAGGACAACAAACTAACACAAAAAAAGCATTCCTAAATAAATAAGTTTTCAGTTAAAATTTAAAAGGGCATGGCTCCAATGGCTTCCTAACATCGGAAGGAAGAGCGTTCCAAGACGGCCGTCAGAAGCGCATCTGAAAGCGCGCGATGCAGTGACCGTCTTTGTTCGATGGTTAGCGACGAGCCGCCCCCTAATGGCAAGACTAATACTCCAATTAACGACACATTTATATATTTACGCGATACAACACAAAAAACAGAATTATGGATGATATTGGTCGCGAAAGCCTACTAGGTATTTAACCATACTCCAGTTCACTCGTGCAAATTAGACGATGCTATTTAAATTAAGGCGGAAGCTTTTCACGACCAATATTATGATTCATAATTGGTTTATTATTGATTAGGTCATGCACAAGTATGTATCGTATACCCATCTCCACCCGATAAAGCCCATTCATAAATGTTGTGAAATTACTCTTTTACAACAACAACACCGGTTTTGCTGATGAAGCAGTAATACATTTAGCACATTCGTTTTAGGTGACACTTTCATTAATTGGCTGCGTTGGGTGGAGGAGGGTTAATGACAAACAGTTTTACAGGACTTTTTATTTAAAGCTTTCGTGACTGCAGGGATTCATATTCTTGGTTCTTTCGGTAAAGTCACGTAGAAGGGAAACAATAAAATAATACAAATATAAAACAATAAAATTCTCACGACGTTTCGATTGACTTTACCGAAAGAACCAAGAATATAGTTTTACAGGACCTTACCCAAAAAAAAAACAATTATGAATCATGATACTATCCCCTGGTTAAATAAAAAAAAATGTGACATCTATGTCGTCTGCGATTCTGTTATCTATGCATGTCTGCCTCCTGTTGACATCTTTCGCATCTCAATGCATTTCTATATCTGACACGGGTCATCTCTGCCTGCCTATTTCTCTCGCCTACATCTCATCTCACGGCCTCTCCGTTGTCTACATCTCGTATGTCTTATCATTACATCTCTGGTTCTCCACAGACATTCTGTCATCTCACTGGGATTTTATAAATAGAACGATGCAAGAAATATCCACCATCGAACAATCTAGGCGGTTGGAATTGCTAATGGCATACAGGAGGATTTGTCCATTGTCATGAATATGTTCCTGATCTCGACTTTCACACATGAAGCAACTTCATCCCACCGTCCTTCCCCCCCCCCCCCCCCATTCGTCTCCCCTCGTTCTATTTCCCCTCGTCATCTCCCTCTTTCTCTTGCCTACTTTGTCCTGTTTCTGAGACTGCAACTGGAGACCACGACTGCACTGTTTATGCGCGTGTGCGTCAGTCATTCGAAAGAACTGTATTTCGCTTATTTTTGTTCATGCATTGTTGTTGAGTATATAAATAAAATAGCAATTGAAATGGTAGCTCAGCAAAAAATGTCTGCTTAGGTCTCCCAACGCGCCATTACCACCGCTGTACACAGCCATGCACATTGGAGGCCAATTTAGTGATGCATTCCTGCTTGTGCCAGTCAAGCCAAGCCAGCACAGGCTATACAGCTTCCATCGCTCCTGCAGCAACGTAACCTCTCTCTCTCTCTGTCCCCGGCCACCTGCCCGCGGAGACCAATCTCGTCTCTGGCGGAGAAAACAGCGTTTGTGTTTGTGTGTGTGTGTCCGTGCTCTTGCGTAGGCAACCATTGCGAGCGGACCTTTAATGGTCCCGAAATCCTGAGCCATGAAAATACATTTTCTTTCCAAATGTTGTTGACATTTAGATTTTTTTTGTTCTCACATAGCTGCGGAGTGGACATTTTCATAAATTAGCGAAGCCCACGAGTCACATTTTCAAAATCGTCCTCACAATGTATACGGGTGCCATTTTGAAGGCAGTCGTTATATCTTAAATTTGGAGCTTTCGTGACTGCAGGAATTATTCTTTGGTTCTTTCGGTAAAGTCACGTATAAAGATAAAATAATAAATTAAATAATAGCATACGACGTTTCGATTGCAACACAATTGCAACACAATCGAAACGTCGTATGCTATTATTTAATTTATTATTTTATCTTTATACGTGACTTTACCGAAATAACCAAAGAATAAGCAGTCGCTATAGTTTTTAGAAACCGAGGCTTGTTTATGAAATGTGTAAATTATGTGACACAACCACGAAACTGAATGCAACAACACCATCCCAGAAGGGACTTTAGAAAAAGTCAGCTTGTCTGAGTACGTATACGCCATGGTGTTTGAATGAGCAGCTCTCTCTTATCAGAGAAGGTAGCCACTTTATTTTCTATCTGAAGTACAGTCCTTGCTTGGTTTGACATAAATTGAAGGGGAAAAAAACCCTACAAAGCCACTTGATGATGACGTCATTGATTATATCCACAACACATCTGAGTGTGTCTGGAATGCACGCTTGAAATCGCAGAACTGACCCTGTGCTCATGACGGGCAGAAAGCGAACAGCTGTTCGGCACGACAATGAATTAGCAGGGGTGACACTTCGCTGTGCCAACTGAAACAAGTTATCTTAGTCAAGCTCGTCATTAATGCAACTGTGCGGCAAGCCACTGGGGAAATTAGCCCCAAATAATAAAGATATCCCCATAATGTGACATTGACAACCGTAATATCAATCGAGCTGCTTGGAAATTGCAGCCCGGTGATTCTCAAACTCCTCGGGACGTCATGACGCACAGCGGATGCAGGTTTACGCGTTCGCCGATAAATCCAGTGCGTCGCAACGTACAACAACGCCTTGATTTGTGACAGAATGAAGATTGATAAACATGGTAAAGTGCAACGTGGTAGGGTTGGGATTTTTTTTTTGATGCGGAGGCGAGGTGTAGTTAATGGGTCCTTTCGCCGGTGACCTGCCATAAAACAAATGAGAGCAATAGTTTGGTCATTGTTTGGGCCACTATGAAATCTGTGCAATGGCTTTCAAAGACGAGTTCATTTGGGGAGCGCATGGATTAACTTTTCGGCTATTGACCAATATTATCAGATCTCGAAGGCTAAGCAGGATTTTTAGCCTGGATAATGATTGAAAGGGTGATGGACCGCCATGCACAATTAGGTTTTCCATTCTTCTTCTTCTTTCGTATGGCATTGTGAAAAGCAACAGATTTATTTTTTTCTTAACGATCATCATAAATGAATGCAAAGGTTCATCATCCGGTCCAATGATGTGGTTGACGCAGTGTGGATTTCACCAATACTGCCAGGATGGGCATGGATGGAGCATTCATTGGTGATGTGTTTGATGGTTTGGACTTCTCCACAGTCGCAGTTGGGCGATTCTTTGATCTTCCGTTTATGGAACGTGTACACGCATCTGCCGCGTTGCTGCTAGAGCAGAGGCGCGTATCCAGAACGGTTTCCTGGATTTTAGCCTTGGGCAGAGTGGGGGTTCCTTTAGATCTTGATGGAGCGGCAGAATGAAGTTCTTCATTCTCTTGTTGTTGTACTCCCGTGTCGTCGCATCATCGCGTCGGATGTTGGCCGGAGCGATATTCGCCAGCACAGGAAGCCACGGGAGCGGAGTCGACTTTTGGGAACCGCTGATGATACGAAGCGCATTGTTCATTTCGGCGTCGACGAGGGTGGTGGCGGGTTTTAACGGCACATTTATATATTTATATATTTACGTGATCTAACCCCCAAACAACTCTATTATGGATGATATTGGTCGTGTTAAACTGACAATTAGGTTTGGTTGCATGGCGCTGTGGTGCTACGTGCTGGGCATGAGAGGGGCGTGCCGCAAAATGAATTGTTGTTCTCTACTTTGCTCTCTATGCTGCCACGTCTATGCTGCTCCACAACTTCAACAACCTGCGCTGGCCAGCATGGTGAAGTATGGTCAAATAACCCCCATGGCGAGTACGTGTGCATGTACATTTCTACATGTGCAGCCTACTTGCCAGTCCGTTGTTGAAGGAGGGCCTCCCCGTGCCGTGCAGGCTGATGATGATTTGGCTATACCGTTCTCATTCATGCTGTTCATTGTGAGCTGCTGACTGCGTGGCGAAGTGCAGAATAATGGACATTTTCGGCACTGCACTCTACTGCCTGCCTTGCCCGTTTTTGGCTTTAACCCATCCCAGCTGAGCCTCCGAGCTCTGGTGGAATCGGGTGCGTTCCTGGTGATTTGGTTAAGAGGCCCTCACTTGACCCAACTGTACAGGGGTGGTCCAGCTATCTTATGACCCCCATTTAATTATCTAAAACTTAATTCTTATCAATTTTTTTTATACCAATGGGTCTGAAAACAAAAATGAGTAAGCGAATGAAAAAAAAAATTAGGGGTAAATTAATTGGGGGGGGGGGGGGGCACGGTCACAAGACATCTGGACCACCATGTACGTGGATTTTCAGAAGACCCCATCACTGTTGAGGGGAGGGCACTTGGGCGACTCTCCGAGAGCGACGCTTTGTTTCTCTCGGAGGATCGTTGTGGCTTAGCGGTCACGCGCGAGGCTTTCACGCAGCGCACGTATTGACCCAGGGGTTGTTTGTATTGTTTATTTATTTTATTGCTTCATTCTGCCCCGAGTGAACGAGAAGCCTCGGTCCCAGATTAATGAACTAAGTCTTGCAATCGATGCCTCGGCAAACACCTACCTGCTGACAGTTATTATCATTCAAAGGATGGAGGGGGTCGATAAATTTAAATTTAGGTTTCAGATCAAAACCAATTTTTACTCTTTCATGTGTCAAAATGGAATACAACTACTTTCATGTACAGCTTTTGTTTAAAAGTGCATCCCAATAACAATACATTTATGAGATATTGTCAAAGAGGTAGAACAATATTTTACCGCAGTAAAATATAAAATGATGATTATTATTATAAATAAATATATAACAGTACATTCTCCATCCATCCATTGGATGAAAACCTCCCAGCAACGTGTCAGTCATAGGGGAACGTTGGGGGGCTTGACTATACTTCACCGCACTGGGCAGTGAGGGTTGGTGAAGGTGGGGAGGGCAGGACTGACTCTAGCGTCACTCATTTTATCAGTAACTGGAAATCGAACTCTGATTGCCGGGTTCATAACTCCACGCGCTAACCAATTATAACCACGCTCCACCCAAGATATCCCTCGTAGCAGTACCGATAGACAAGTTCCAAAGAGGCAGTCCTTTACACCTGTCATAACTTCGCTTTGGGACGAGGCTAGTTCTCCAGATACTGCTGTGAGTCGGCAAAAACGAGTCGAAATATGTCTGGAAACAAAATTACATTTTGTCTATTTATGACCAACTAAGGAAACTGTCTTAAATCGTATTACAAAGAAAAATATGAATCCCTGTCACAGTGCATTAAGCACCGTAGTGTGTTGACTATTATCCACGATCTTGAGTGTTTTAAACGTACTACTGATTTCATCACCAGCAACAATCTATCCACGGCTTGAATGAAGTCCTCCCCTAAGCAGTCAACATGTGTGTGTGTTGAACTTATTTCGCATGGTACATAGCCAACCGGAGGTAGCTCCAGAAAGACAACAAAACTAAAACACAAAAAGCAGTTCTATAGAAATTATTTTTAAATCCAGATTATTTAAAAGTGCATAACTCCAGGGGCTTCCGAATATCGGAAGAGCATTCCAGACGGCCAAAGAAAGCACATCAGAAAGCACGTATAGAAATTATTTTTAAATCCAGATTATTTAAAAGTGCATAACTCCAGGGGCTTCCGAATATCGGAAGAGCATTCCAGACGGCCACAGAAAGCACATCAGAAAGCGCGCGATACGGTGACCGCCTTTGTTGACTGGACAGCCATGGTCGCGTGAGATGCAACGCCTCAGCCTAGCTCCTGCACCCGAGCTGATTGCACGGCTCCATCTCCAAGGAGCAAGACCTATCGGGTGTGCCCCCCTCCACATTACTGACACGACACGCAACATCCTAAAGCCATTCGTGACCAAGCTGAAAGCCCTCGTAGTCTCCGAGTCCATCAAAAGTGAGCGGACACGAGACCTCTGGCTCTGGGTGTCGTAGCTGTGACCGCAGTTCAGGCACGCCTGTGAACCCTTCAGCGGAGCCAGACCTTGTCAGCTCAGTTTCTACGACATGGCCATTAACTCGTGAACTCCTCAGTCGCAACTTGTCATTGTCGCTGTGATGCATGCATGGTGTTGGTGGATCACACAGGGATGGAGCATCTGAAAGATGCCAAGTCACAGTCACTCCAGCTTAAGAGGTAGTGGTGATCCGTCTGGATCACCGTGATCTTTGCCATCACCAAATCTCATGCATGCACCTCATTCTGAGTGCCTTAATATTCGCGGATCTTTTAATAATCGCTGTTTGCGTATTCGCGGGTTTAATATCCGCGCCCTTCTCCAGGAACGCATCCCCCGTGGATAATAAAGGTTTACTGATCAATCGTCACCCCTAAGGTCCCCCGCATGTCCCTGTAACAGAGATTTATTCCCATCAATAGACTTTGTTTTTTAGTGCCAATATAAATTAAAATTTACTTTGTAATTTCAAAAAGGCAGCAAAACACCAAGGTAGATGTCGAACAAAAAGCATCGACTCAAAGCGATTCTTAAGCTCACAGAGTTCCACAATTTCAGATGTACAAATCAAACACGTAAAAATGTAGATCATATGTATAATTACGGAGGGCTTTGATTTTTTACCGGGGCAGAGTTTCTCAACCGATTAGAACTGCAATTTAGATATAAATAAAGTGTTCGCCTCTCTTGATGATGGAGAAATGCTCATGAATACCGCGTGGGTGTCAAAAGTACTCAGACCAACTGAGCCACGCTAGGATGGCGATCATGCATTCAGTTTCATGTATGCATCACACCATTGGCTGATTCCATAAATAAGCCACAATTTCTAAAAGCAAAGATACCTTCAAAATTACATCCCTCTGTATAGTAACAATGATTTTGATTGTAAAAGTTGGAATTTTTTGGAATTACGTAAGAATCAATGCTTTTTACACGATCCTACAACCACTATGGGCTTTTACATTCACCGTAATGTAAGACAAAACTATAGATTATTGAATCAAATCATGACTATTCATTCAATTCTAAGGAGCGTATAATCTATCATGTGATGACTTTCTACGCATGTTGGAACATGTGCGTGTGCCCACGTTTTACCCCACCACACCGAACCTATTAATCGACTAAATGCTGTGTACCCTTTTATATACTGCTGGGCGAAAAAACTAAAACTTGTGGTAGGGGGGACGAGGGATTTGAGAAACTTGCCAACATTGTTTAAATTGCTCTGCTGGAATATTAAAAAACAACTAAACTTTATTTTAAGGTAAACAATTTTTTCTTAATATACCAGGTAAGTCATAATCAACGATTTTTGGGTTTAGATCGCGTTATTTATAAATGTGTCGTAACCCTCCACCACCCGACACGGCCAATCAGTAAAAAAAAAAAAGTGTCACGTTGACAAAAGACAAATAGTTCACTGCTTTAGCCCACCGGTGTGTTGAAGCGTGAAACCACAACATTTACAATTTGAGTACGACGTTTCGCTGGTAATTGCATCCAGCATCATCGGGCAATTCGCCAGAATGGTGAGGCTCTGCTGTGTCTCCCGTTCTTATATAGAGCAGCAGCAGGGTGACGTCATCATTAACTCATTAACTCATCAGGTGCAAAGATTTGAGGGGGGGGGTTATTGTAATTATATACTTGATTAGTAATAAGGCTATTGTTACGATGCGAGTTGTAGATTAGTAATCATTTGGAATGTGTTCTATTGTGATTATGCTACATTAATAATCAGTTAGTGCTTGTTTCCCTTATAAGGAATTGTAATGCATCTTATTTAATAATACGCTTCCAGGCTGCACTAAGCCTGTAGCTGTCTGAGCGATTAAAGTTATTTCTGTTTCTCTCAATCTCAATGGATTCTCTAATTAGTCTTTGCCAGTAGTAACTAGTTTTACACAACACTTCAACGTTGTCAAAATCAATTGAGTGTCCCTGTTGGCAAGCATGTTCTGCCACTGCCGACAGTTGTGTTTGCGATAGTTTAATATTTCTCTGGTGTTCTTTTAGTCTTACACTAACGTTACGCCCTGTCTGTCCAATATAGCATCTGCCACATACACAATTAATCCGATATACACCTTCTGTTGATAATTTAGGTAATTCGTCTTTAGTGCACGTTACTAGTTGTTGAATTTTGTGTACTGTACCAAATCTTACTGTAATGTTTTGCTTTTGCAAAACACGGGCTAATTTGTCAGTTACTCCTGAGATAAATGGTATTTTTATTGTTTTAATAATCTGATCGCTTTCAGCAGTGTTGCTTTGCGATCGTGATTTGGCATTTAGTGCTCTGTTAACTTGAGCATTATTGTAGCCATTCTGTCTTAGTGCTTCTTTAACATGTTTAATCTCTCTCACTAGACTTTCATCATCTGACACTGTTTTAGCCCGATGTATGAGCGTCTTGATTAGAGAGGATTTCTGAGCTGGGTGATGATGCGATTTCGCATTCAGATAGGCATCAGTATGCGTTTGCTTTCTGTAAACGCTGTGTGTTATTTTACCATTTAGGCCATGCCCAAGTAAAATATCCAGGAACGGGAGTGTGTTATTCACCTCCATTTCCATATAATTACAATAACCCCCCCCCTCAAATCTTTGCACCTGATGAGTTAATGAGTTAATGATGACGTCACCCTGCTGCTGCTCTATATAAGAACGGGAGACACAGCAGAGCCTCACCATTCTGGCGAATTGCCCGATGATGCTGGATGCAATTACCAGCGAAACGTCGTACTCAAATTGTAAATGTTGTGGTTTCACGCTTCAACACACCGGTGGGCTAAAGCAGTGAACTATTTGTCTTTTGTCAACGTGACACTTTTTTTTTACTGATTGGCCGTGTCGGGTGGTGGAGGGTTACGACACATTTATAAATAACGCGATCTAAACCCAAAAATCGTTGATTATGAACAATATTGGTCGCGAAAGCCTACGTGTTATACCAGGTAAGTCCCACTGAGCTATACTGTCGGTATTTTTCAGAAGCGACCTGGCCACAAATGATTGCTCAATGAAATAGCTTATCGTGTTGAAATTCAGAGCAGACAAATACTCTAAACACACGTTCCTAAATATGGAGTGAAACACCGAAGGACCCGGAGAAAAATCCACGCGACGACATGCAAACTCCAAATATTACAGGCATCAGGGTCGGGATCGCAACCCACGACCTCTTGTATACAAGCCGAAGTAATTAACGTCTCGCCACCTCGGCGTTGCAAGTCCGGCGTGCCTGCTAACCATTAACACCACGGCCGCATCGCGCCGACCAAATGAGGTGGTGGTGGTGGGGCAAAACAACGAGCAGCTCGCACTCTCCTCTCTCTCTCGCTCTCTCGGCGCAAAATTTACCGAACGGGCGACTTTCTACGCGCCGGTTTCTCGTGGATATTTGAAGGTGCGAATTGAATGCCACCAATTTAATTTCTCCACCCCCACCGCACCGCACCTCGTCCCGCACAACCGCCACCGTCGCCGCGTCTGGCAGGGCCCAGGCTGCACGCGCCACGTGAACTTTGACCCGCCGGGGTCAACGTCGCCTCGAGCACACACGGGAAGGCGTGGGGGAGGTGTTGTTGTTGTTGTTGGCTCACAACCTCCCAGCAACAACAACAACAAATCACATTCCGAGCCCACGCACGCTACAGCGGCTGCTACATAAAAAGGAAATAAAAAAACATAGTTGTGGGTGGAATATGTGGACACAACAGACGTTTGTTTTGTTTGGATTTGTTGACGATGTATTGATGCAAGCGCACTAAAGCCATCCCTGAAAAACTATATATGTTTTTAATGGGCGTCTCTCTGTTTTGATTTCTTATAAGAAAGAAAAAAGAGTAGGTGCATTACCAGGCAGTCGAGTGAGCAGACAAGATGAAAGAGATGGGGATGTGTGCCATCCAGAAAGGAAGTCAGGCATGTGCGTGTTTGTGAGCATGCACGCTTTCAAAACAGACAAAATATTTACGGATTGTTTTAACCGAATTTTGATCTGTGTGTGTTCGTTAGCAAATTTGCCATTGGCTTTGACCACAGGCTCGGGTAAATGTGAATATTAGTATTCATATCGCTTGATTAGAAACAGGACAAGAGTAATTATCATGTTATTAATGGGGCTGTTTAACCATAACCACGCTGGTCTGTGTGGGTTGATGAAGGAGGGGGTCATAGAGGACTATTTCAGACATCACTTTCTACCGATGTCCGCCGTGGAGTGCTGAGTTCGTAGAGCGGTACGCTAACAACTGCACTGCACCATCGTTTTACACAAACATGATGATATTAAGATTTACAAACTAGAGGCAGAACAATGTTTAAGTTGGCGCGTTGTGACTACTTTGATGAATAAATACGCAGGTGAATAATATCAGTTGGAATTTGTACTCTTGACAAAACACTATTAGTTTTGGTCATTCAATTCCAAACAACCAGTTAGAGGAAATGTATTTTTAAAATATACAGTTAATTTTCAATGATGGAGCTCCCTTTGATAGGGAAAAGGATATTTCATTTTAGCTGGAGTGTCCATAACTAAAATGGCACTGAAGACTACCATAATTAGCGTCATGGTGGAGAATATAAATAACAGCATAGATAATCAGACGATATCTCTCTTTCATTTCATAGGGGTATATAAGTGAGTAAATAATACAGACAATACGTCTCCTTCACTGAGACAAACTCTCCCAGTGGTAAATTCAAAGCATGAATGTATCCCGACAATCTATCCGGCACTTCTTGTAAATATTTTTTTTTATCAATTTTATAAATAAATAAATGTTAGGCTAGGGTTTCGAATGGAGAGAAAAAAAATATTCCCATTTATGTCTCAAATTACGTATAAACAGTACAGCTGTATCTAGGGCATACTTTTTAGAGAGAGTATGTCCAATAAAAATGTAAAAGCCACATTAAGAAATTCCTATTTCTGGTGCATGACATCGACTTGCGAACCACGGCACTAATTTATTCATCTGCAGCCAGCCGATAAGACCGTATCTGTGCAGGGTGTATGAAATCACGAGTTATCCGCGTGCCCGTGGGAGGGCGTGTACCAGCGCAGATATCAACATTACAGGTAGAATGGGAAGGCCCTCTCGAAGAACCCATGGTGACACTTAAGATGCACGCTGTCCCTTGGCGAAAGTGCAAAACCGAGCGCTCGTCCGATGCGACCGCGCTTCAGACCGCGATGTCATCAGCGGCAACTCCTACGGGCACAGGCGTCGTGCCTCGCACGTGGAGCATCAATCTACATGTCGGATACGGAACAGTTGCGTATCGACAGTCAATTTGTCGACCCAAATAGCTCAGGGACGGTTAAATATTACCTAACTCGAGAAGACTGGCCCACGATGCAACGGACACTTCCGGAAGCTCTCAACGCAAAGGGCTCAGGTGAAATGACGGTGCATCACAGCGAAGGTTCAGCCCTACAATTACTTTATCGCGTCGCTGCTGGCAGAAAGACCTCCGCGAGAGGGGGGGGGGGTGTAGACACCCTCTCTCGATGATATTTGGCCTATTCTTCCACGTTGTCTAGTCGTCATGAAAGAGGTGGGAGTTACCCACACTTTACACCACCACGCAACCTGACACAGTTTGTGGTGTTCCCATTTCAACTGCTCGGTGGACATTCGCAAACATGTGCCGCATGCGAAATCGCTTTGTTTATATATGTCTTGAAATATATAAAGGCACCCATGGTATGATGGAATATGCGGATCAAATTAAGCATTCCTTTAAATACTATTAGACCTGCCAGGTACATCGACTCGGATATTGACTGGCTGACTGGCTGCCTATTGTGTTGCATGATGGCCTTGTCAGCCCATTGAGCGGAATACGAATGCGAGCGATTTGATGTATTTATTGCGCAGACATGGGTATTCTGATGTTCAAATGGTGACCTCTGTCAGAAGAGTAACAAACAAAAAAAAACACCTCACCCGAAAATGTCACGCCGAACGCTTGAAATTTGAATTTCTAACCGGGGGCCCTGCGATTTCAAAGATAATTCGATTTTCTCTCACATTACGAGAGAGAGAGAGCTCCCAAAAAGGTGCACTGATTACGCGCTGTGCAGCAGGGCTCACACGTTCACTGCTCAAAGCGTGGGGTAGTCTCACACGGGCAGAGATTGAAATATAATACAATGGCACTTTGATGTTCAATTATGTGGGTTAATGTCTGGAGTGGACTCACTCCGTTTTTTTATTTTATTGAATCGACAGCTGTACCATCAGACTCGACTTGAGGCAGGCAATAGATTTTTTTTTCAGGGCACATTCTTTGACATTGCTCGCATGTCAATGCCCCAATATTCTTAGACAGCCCTGCGATTACTTGCTCACGCTACTGCTGGCAGAAGGACCTCCACAATGGGGGAGCTCTACAGAGCCCCCATTTCTAGAACATTTGACCGATTTTCCCCACGCTGGCCAAACATCACAGACGAGCTGGGAGTACCCACACCTTCACCCGCACCACACTGCCACCCACACTTTACCCCACCACACCACCACCCGCACCTTGACCCCACCACACCGCCACCCACACTTTACCCCACCACACCGCCACCCACACTTTACCCCACCACACCACCACCCGCACCTTGACCCCACCACACCGCCACCCACACTTTACCCCACCACACCGCCACCCACCCTTTACCCCACCACACCGCCACTCACACTTTACCCCACCACACCGCCACCCTCACCTTTACCCCACCACACCGCCACTCACACTTTACCCCACCACACCGCCACTCACACTTTACCCCACCACACCGCCACCCACACTTTACCCCACCACACCACCACGCACACTTTACCCCACCACACCGCCACCCACACCTTTACCCCACCACACCGCCACCCACACTTTACCCCACCACACCGCCACCCACACCTTTACCCCACCACACCGCCACCCACCCTTTACCCCACCACACCGCCACTCACACTTTACCCCACCACACCGCCACCCTCACCTTTACCCCACCACACCGCCACTCACACTTTACCCCACCACACCGCCACTCACACTTTACCCCACCACACCGCCACTCACACTTTACCCCACCACACCGCCACCCACACTTTACCCCACCACACCGCCACCCACACCTTTACCCCACCACACCGCCACCCACCCTTTACCCCACCACACCGCCACTCACACTTTACCCCACCACACCGCCACCCTCACCTTTACCCCACCACACCGCCACTCACACTTTACCCCACCACACCGCCACTCACACTTTACCCCACCACACCGCCACTCACACTTTACCCCACCACACCGCCACTCACACTTTACCCCACCACACCGCCACCCTCACCTTTACCCCACCACACCGCCACTCACACTTTACCCCACCACACCGCCACTCACACTTTACCCCACCACACCGCCACTCACACTTTACCCCACCACACCGCCACTCACACTTTACCCCACCACACCGCCACTCACACTTTACCCCACCACACCGCCACTCACACTTTACCCCACCACACCGCCACCCACACTTTACCCCACCACACCGCCACCCACCCTTTACCCCACCACATGTAACCTGCCAATTGACTAAACTGTGATGTACCCATTTTAAACTGCTGGATGAACAGTGTGGGGGGGGGGGGTATTCAATAACTGCCACTGAACAGGCGACCTCTGGATTGCAATTGCAGTGTGCTGACCATCACATCGGGGCAACAGCATTCCGCATATGCTGAGTGAATATCTTTCGATGTCTACCGATTCACCTCCCCCACTGATCTGGTGAGTTGTCACAATTCGGGTCCATAATTCGACCCAATAATCAGTTCCTTCCGATCTCGTTTTCATTCCTCGCGTCTGCGCTGCTTACCATTTATTCCGCCTCAGCGATTCCATCTCATTCGCTTTCATTCGCCTCAGTGCAAACATTCACACGTCGTATGCATGTCATGCACATCAGTCATAATCATTTATTTCAGGCACCATTCTTGGCGTGCGTCACGAGCTTTGGAATCAATAACAATTGGCAAAATGGATTGATCGTCACATGCCTAGCGTGCAGTGACGTAGCGACATTAGCAGCTCAGGGGGTGTAGCAATTCGTCAGGTGGGGCCCCAAGATTTGATTTGTCTCGTACGATCGCACCTAGGATATTATATACATGGCGGCTTCTCTTGCATAATCACAATCGTTACGCTGACGGTCTCGAACATTTAACGCTGGAGGGGCACTCCGTTTTAAATAAGGTTTTTTGTTATTTTTACACTGTGGTGGTGGTTGTCAAGGGGGCCTCAACTCGTAGCTTTGACCACCGGTGGCCAAGGAAACCCACGCGCAAGTCACATTAACACTCGGTGTGGAAAACAGCCTCGCTTTCTCCAGCAGCAGCAGCAACAGCAACCCCACCAACAGAAACAACAACTTTGTGGCCAACAGCCAGTCAGCAAGCGACTCCCCCACCCTCGGGTTGTCTGGCCAGTCGTGAGCGCCAGGGGAGGGTCGGTCCTCTCGTTGCGGTGTTCACCGAGCATCATCGGGGATACGATGGGCAACGTCGGGGTTGAGGTGTCGGGTGAGATGAGTGGCGGTGAGTGACACCAGTCCCCAGGAGGTGAGGCTTGGAATGAGACTGTGCCCGACAGCATCAATTATGAGTAGCCGAGCTGTTGTGAGAAATATTCGTATCCTGGGAGGTAAGTAGCGCCGCTGCTGCTGCTGCAGCTGCATAAAGTATTCAGATTAAGCCTCCCTAGGCATGCGTATGACATGCTTAAACAGAACACTGTCTCTACACTGCGACAAAAAATAGAAACAAAAAATTGGCTACATTTTAAAACATATTGCAAATCTGAATGCTTGTAATAAGACATTCAAGAAAAAGACTATCCAAAACCACGCTTGCGTGCTTGTACTATACGTATAATTAAATGCGTTAAACGGTCAAAAACAAACCACAGCAAAGACTACTTTTACTTCTTCAGCAGGTACAAATTGACATTGTTTTAATTTCAACTGTGGAATTATTGCATTGAAGAAGAAAATCCCGCCTTATGAAACGTTAATTTGGTTATTTTAAGTGCAATAATTTAAGGATTTTGAAATGTCACGGACTAAGGAAGATGTTTTTTTCTGATATAAGAAGCTTAATGGTTTCGACTTCGATACGCTTAAATAAAAAATGAAAATGACTAACACTGATGGAGTATATGCGTCAGGTCATTAATCATTGACGAGAAAGAATTCAAATTCAGAGTTACGTATTACAGACAGCATGACAAAGGCATTCTAAATGTTTTATTGTTTTGCTCCATCACCCTGTGATGGTGTAAGGGGTTGCATGAAAGCACTGCATCCATGAAAATGAGCAGGGAATCCATGGAGTGCTATTGCCTGGTTATCTTTCACGTCTGAACATCGACTACAAGGCGCAATGTGAATATTCACGTGACGGATGTCAACCAATGGGAATAGTAGAAAGAAAAGAAAAAGCCAATCCGAGGCGAGGCAAAACGAACTGGAAATGTGAAATTCCATGTTAAGGTCTCGTTCGAACTTCAAGCAACGTTTTGCGAAAGGAAAGTCTGCAGTCACGAATGCGTTTTCGTACCGAACATTTCCCAGTCAATCATAGATTGCCCTTTATACTATTATTCTGGGTACAAGGTAAATGTGCAGCCCTGAAAGAACTCACTCACGTCCCTGCTGGCAAAGAGCGTCCACCTGCGGGAGCTCTGGTGTTTTGGCCTACTCTTCCACGCTACGAAGAGGCGAGTGTACCGACACTTTACTTCACCACAATGGACTGTCATATTACTTTTCGATTTAAAGCTTTCGTGACTGCAGGGATTCATCATCTTGGTTCTTTCGGTAAAGTCACGTAGAAGGGAAATAATAAAATAATACAAATAAAACATAATAAATAATTCTCACGACGTTTCGGCCACAACGCAAGCAGCCGTCCTCAGGTGAAGAACAAGTCTGACTTTACCGAAAGAACCAAGATGATGTCATATTACTGTTTGATATATGACAAATATATACCATTCATGTGCTTAATACATTATACACATACTTTATTTATGATCAGCTGAAGGTTCATGGGACACAATGGGCGATTTTCAATCGGTAAACTATAAATAACTATGTTACGATTATTGTATATTTAATATATGTCGATAGACTCTTTGAAGCAAAACATCCTCAACACTCACGACGTCCCAGCAGGCTCCTATCACATTCAGCTATTCAGACTGACAGCGCTAAATAATTTCAAATATTCAATGAGGGATTATCCTGGAACATTTTGCCTTCGTACTTTAAGGTTCATTAAAATGCATTACCCTTTTTGTATTTATATTTTTATTTTAAACCGGCACTGCATTCCGCATGTCCCGTACGTTACACGGCGCTTGGCACAACACGACGGAGAGATGTTCTTGATCCTTGCCACCTCAATCCCCCTTCCTCTCTGTTCACACACAGCGACGGACGAACGGAGATCCCATGGGCACTGCCACTCTGGATAGCGTTGCCACCTTTGAATCTGATGCTCAAAAAAACAGAAAGGGGTTATATAGCACTGTGAGGTATTTACAATGCCAAGAAAGAGGAGAACAAACGACTCTCTATTTAAATTAATGGCCTTGAGTGGTGTGTGATTACGCAATGGACCAAAGCCAGGACTTTGAACGTGCGGTGAAAACGTACACATTTCCCAGGATAGCTGCCGTCAAAAACAAAAACAAAAAAGAGGACAATCCTGGGAAAACCTGGACGGGTGGCAACCGCTAGCTCTGAAAAATATCCGCGCGACTCCCTGGTGACAAAGCAAAGAGGAACTGCGGCGATCACACGAACACATTGTGCACGGCCACCACTAAGTGCCTTCAGGCGTCAGAAGATACCCGTCAGGAGTGAGAGGCATGAAGGGGGCTGGGTGGCTCAGAGGTCAGAGCGCTGAATTCCTGGGTTTGAATCCAGGGTCTCAGCGGCTGCTCTTGATTAGCCTGGCTTCTCAAGTATAGGGCCTTGATTTATTCACTGCACATAAAAAAAAATATCCTATTGAATTCGATTTTTTTGTCTCGCTTTATTCGCCTAAACTGAAGCTCTGAGCATCAAAAATATAGATTTGGCTCCCAATAAACAAACATTTTTGCGAGTCAGTGTCTGCTTCCTAGCGTGTAAACAAAGGTCACTTGAAGAGATCTCAGATATGGTTCTGTGATATCCCATTCAACGGGCCGTTTGCTAACACGTGGGCTGATGCACTGCTCTGCAAGGTGATGCTTTGTCCCATGGCATAACTCTAGATTGCAAAATTGGAATAACGTTCAAAAAGGACAGCAGCAAAATTACATAAGCGCTCGAAATAACTGACTCCTGGAGATGGGACATTATGTCCATTATGACTCACAGTAATTAGGAACATACATTTTAGCAAGAGCCAACTAATTTTGTCCAGAACAATGCCAGTCCATCATACAGTGAGAGAACAGCAAGAGGAAGTATGTGTGTGTAATGACTCGAACATTTATTGCGATGTTGGTTCCTGCAAACAAAAATGTTTCGACCTTGATTGGAAGCTTTCGTGACTGCAGGAATGACTCTTTGGTTCTTTCGGTAAAGTCACGTAGAAAGAAAATAAATGTAAAAATATTATTTCTACGTGACTTTACCGAAAGAACCAAAGAGTAAAAAGGTTTTGGTTTAATTTATGATCGGTAAATAAAGTAAGAAACACTTGCAGCTCTTTCTCAATCCTCTGCTGGTTGAAGGGCCATCCCCACGCGATGTTGGCATTGGGATTTGTTTGTCTGCAGATGACAATGCAGGTCAGTGCGGGTAGATGGCGAAGGGCAAACAGGACCCGGTGCAGATACCACACTCATCACTCTTGGTAGCCGTGGCCTCACCTCGGTAAAGAAAAAAAATTAAAATATTTTGCCGTGGCTTTTGTTGTTGTTTAAAACGTTTCCACACAAAACAAGTAAAAACGTGGACGCAATGAAGCTTTGTCTAACGAATGACCAACAACGCTGCTATGCAATCTTGTACTAAGCAAACTTAAGTTCGAAACCAACGGAAACGCCACCGCAGTCTCGCGAGTGTTGTCGAGAAGCATGTCCTGCTGCACGTTTTTACCCATTAGTTTCCGAGTGCTCGAGTGGCCATGAGAAAATCATGCGACGCAATGGACAGGTCGATCGCCCGCGTGTTCGACCACTGCCTTGTGCAACATCTCTGACTCTCGGAGCAACGCAGCGCAGGCGAGGGAAGAGTGCGCCAAACTTTCTCGTGTGCAAGACATCACGGTCGACAATTACTTACATCTGCAGACGCGAGCAGCGCCGCGCATATCGAACAAAGAGTACGAGAGGTTACCGTTGGCGATCGATTTACGCCAACGGGCGATCGATACTAAGAGAATTCTTCTCCGGCACGGGATCGGAGGTTGAATTCAATCTGGTGACGCTGATATTAACGAGCCCGTGCTGGAACACTGGAGAGCATAATGAGCATATATATTTATATATATGTAGTTTTTTGTTTATATATTTAGTTATATATATTTAGTTTAACGCGCTGATAACGCACCCACTGCAATGGGGAACGTCACAACCCTGAGTCGACGGCAGAATATCAATTCTCCTTTACCAGGACACCGACCGTGATGTCCACGGCCGTGCATCGATGACACGAGGGAAAGGAAATCAAACTCTACGCCAAACAGCAAATGTGACCTGCGTTCGTAATTGTGCAGAGGGCCGTTTCGGCTGCGCGGGGGATGGGGGGGACACGAAAACAAAAAGGGAGGCCAGTTCATTTGGAATTGCGCTTTGAGTTGACTTACATATTCGTATACCAAAAGAATATGAATTCCTGCAGTCACGAAAGCTTTAAGTCAAGATTTTTTACGGATTCGGACCGCCGTGCGTTCAGAGCTCGGCTTGCGCGCACACTCGACCAACGCAAACATGAAGGGCGCCTTTGTGGCAACGTTAAGGGGGCACAATGTTTGCTAGGGAATAAATAAAAGGAGCGTTTGTGGGAGGAGGAAGGAAGAAAAAAAAATCCAACCCACAGTCGGAGGTGGCGGCGGCGATAGAACCAAGACGCGGCGGGGAAAGATGCAGCTGAGAGAGGATCAATATCAAACTCGTTAGGGCGCCTGAACTCACCGACACGATACGGACCCTGGGGAGGGCGTGAGGCCCTCATGTAACATGCACAAGCCTCCCGACGCCGATGATGCATCGATAGCGTGGTTCCGCGCACCTCCACGCTGATTGTGTGTGTGTGTGTGCGCGTGTATATACCGACAGCGGGGCGGACACGGGTGTGAGTCTGTCTGGAAATGATAGGGGGTTGAGGGGATGGGGAGTTCAGAGGCCACGTGGATGCAAATTCTACGGGTGGGGAAAAAAAAGAGAATCTTCCAAAAAATGTATTTCACGGTGAGTCGATCTGCAGGCCGCGCGTGATGGTGTCACGTGTGGTCAGACGTCTGCCCCCAGCGTGGAGAAGTGGGACAAATAGTGGTGGCGAGATGTTAACTACCTCGCCTGGTATCCAGGAGGTCGTGGGTTCCATTCCGACCCTGACGCCTGCTGGAAATTTGGAGTTTGCGTGTCTCTCTCCGTGGTCGTGTGGATTTTTCTCCTGGTCCTCCGGTGTTTGTCTCCATATTTAGAAACATTCGTTTAGAATATTTGGCCGCGAAAAATGTCCACACGATAAGCCACCTCGCCGCGAGCTATCATTTGTGGCCAAGCTCGCTTCTGAAACAAAGAGGAATATAGGTCAGTGGGCCTCACCTGGTGAAAAAAATAGTTGATAGTTTATAAGAGCTCCATCTAAGTTGATGCTCTTTCGTCATCATCAGTGGCGTGACGGCACAATTGCAGGGCTGCACCTTTATCTTTTACGTCTCCCCGTTGGTCCAGGTTGATTGGCTGACGGGTTTTTATTTTTGTTTTCTCGCCTTTAAATTTGACGAAGATGGCAATTAGGTTGGATCGTTCACGTTCGAGTGGGTGCACTATTTAGCAAGTGAAATGGGAAAGTCAACGTGCATTTCCAGATCAAAGCAAGAGGGGTTGGGGGGCGGACATTGAAACTGTTCATTCAACGCCTCTCCTTGCTAAATTGCTAATTGCCTAAGCGTGTCCTGATAAATACATATCAACTACGTCGCGTAGCCTCGGGAAAGCTGTTCAGGGAAACCTCTTCATTCAACGCCTCTGCTTGCTAAATTGCTAATTGCCTAAGCGTGAACTCTTACGTACATATTAACAATGCCGCGTGGTCTTGGAATAAATAAATGAATATACAGGGTGATCCGTTGACAGATACCCCCTTCAAATAATATGGATACATTCGAGAGAAAATAACATTTAAATGTCCAAGTCTCTCGACGTCCCACGCAAACATCAGTGTACATATTAAACGGTGTATCATTCTACTCCGTGCAAAAAATATATGGAGCCACAGCTTTCGCAATTTTCAGTCACCCGTTGAGAAGAAAAAAGATTATCTTTAGAAATCAATGGGGGTTATCTGCATTTAAACGATCATTAGCCTTCTTTTTTGCGGAGGATATAAGTGACTAAATATATACCGTAACAGAGAGGGTCAGTGCCGATAAAACACCCAGCAAGCTCACTTGTATCGATTCACACAAGCCCGACTGCTGATGAGACAATGAATATTGATAACGGTCCAGAATTTGCTTGTGTTGAACCGAAAATGCCACGTGGCTGCTTGGACGTGTAACAAACAAACAAAACACATTCATGTTTTGTAGACATGTGAAGGAGGCAATTTGTCTGCCGATTTCAATTTGTTGTAGATATGTAAACGGGTCACCCTCTGTGTGCGTGTGTGTGCGTCGATTCTAATCAATTGCCAAAAGTGTGTTGCTTTGCTTCGGGACCGTTACCGATGTATCCTCGCATGAAACCAGCAGGTGGCACTTGGATCCATTCCACCGAACAAAATCATCTCTTGAGGCTCCGAGTGTGAGGCCAATGCGCTGCTAGACGTTGCCATCTCGTGGAACAATGTGGACGTCTCATGCAACAACCCGGATTGCCGCGCTTGCGGTACGATTTTCTTTTTTTTTACACAGAGGATTAACAATGTTATTTTCCACGATTGGGCGATTATCGCGACATTTGCAGTTTATATTTCACACCGTTTATTGCTTTATTTTCTACTGATGCAGTCTACTTTGCAAGGTCTGCAGCTCGCCTAATATCATCTATAATAAAGGTGTTTTGGGTTTGATCGCGTAATATAAATGTGTCGTTAAACCCGCCACCACCCGACACAGCCAATTAGTAAGGTTTGTCACGTAAACAGAACATGCCAATTCGTCACTGATACAGTACACCGGTGTGTTGGAGAGCAAATCCACAACATTTACGTGACAACCCTTACTAATTGGCTGTGTCGGGTGGTGGCGGGTTTAACGACACATTTATATATTTACGCGATCTAACCCCCCAAAAAAACCTCTATTATCGCCTAACATAAGCCTGCCGCTGTAAATCCCCGAATGCCTGCTTACGCATGACGCAAGTATTCGTTCAAATATACTCAACACTTTCGTCAGCAGCACGGTTAGCCTTAAAAGGCAACACATATATTACGTAACGTGTCAGGCAATGGTCCGTCTTCATAGCACCCACCGTTGTTAATGCGCCTGCTGTGAAGTTGGATCATTGCCTCGTGTATTGTCCCCGTTTAAAGGCCACCGTGTTGACCAATGTGTTTGTTGTTGTCGTTACTTGTGCTTGTGATCCACTGATAAACGCAGCAGCAGCATCACCAATTCATTGTTCAAGGCATGAAACTACCACGTCGTCAAATCCTATGGAAAACATTTTTGCAAAGCACTCAATAAATGGATAATATGCGAAGATTTAATTAGGGAATTCGTTGTTCCAGACACATTTTGTCAGAATTGTTTTTATTCATAATTAGGGAAGCTAAAATTAGCAGCGATAATCGCGATATTTAGACGATAATCACGATATTGCATCGTACTTTAGATGCTATATTGGAGCATTGCCACACCGCGGCATGCCTAGCAACCACACGCCAGCTCAATAACAGAGCTACCTACCAAACAAAACACAACTTTCCTGTAATCGTATTCTTTAAAGTCACGTAGATAGGTTCAAATTAATAAAAAATGTAACAAAACAAAAACTACGACGTTTCGATCCCAACACAAGCAATCCTCCTGATGACGATCGCTTGTGTTGTGATCGAAACGTCGTAGTTTTTGTTCATGAAATATTATTTTATTAATTTGAACCTATCTACGTGACTTTACCGAAAGACCCAAAGAATATGAATTCCTGCAGTCACGAAAGCTTTAGGTCAAGATTTTGTTCCTGTAATCTATCAACTAATACCCTAATAGCCACCCTCACCCACACACGAGCACAACGCGAGCACATTCCACTTCTACCAATTGGCAGATGTAGGAATGCGGTGTAGTTTGTAATTAAACGTGAGAGCGAACGTCATTAATACGTATCGGAGGCGCGCGAGAGGGCGAAGGCGATGCAGGCAGCGATTAAAGAATAAAGGACCACCCCGTAAATAAAACATCATTATTTTTTAAGGCAAATGTGCAGCCCTGTAAAGCCTTGCTCCGCATCGCAGTAAGGCATCGAGAGCCCCTGTAGAAGATATTTGGCCTGCTCTACTCCGCTGGGCAGGCATCTTGAGAGAGGCGGGAGTGCCCACACTTTACCCCACCGCATGGCAAGCCACCGGCTGACTAACTGCTGTGTCCCCGTGCACGTAGCCGGATCGACGGAGACGATGTGGAACATGTCTCTCGCTGCCGCGCCAGGGAGATCGAACCGAACCTTCAACCTCTGCGTCGCAGGTTACCGTTGCGCTCACCATTACATTGTGATGATCTTTTGCAAAATGTTTCGTGTTTTATCCGACCCACATTAGCCTCTGCCAATACGTCTGGCCGGCGTTGGAAGAGTAGGCCAAATCACACACAATCGAGAAGGCTCTCTATGAGATCTCAAAATATGTTTCATTTTTCAGTTTCATTTATTTGGTATAGCCCTGTGAGCCATTCGGCTCTTGAATCGGGTGCAACCGCAACAAACAAAAAACAAAAACATGAACAAGAAAACATCTTAAAGTGACTAGGTAACTATGTGCAAACAGAAAATTCAGGAAAAAACAGCAAAATATTCCAGTTAAAAGCACCGTAATACTGGAGGAATCCGATTAGCTATAAAGCTCTGTTTCATCAAAGTCCAGTAGGGGCGGGTAAGAACGTTACAACAACAACAAGCAGTACAAACACATTATAGTAGTGCAAAGTACAATAAAGGTAAACAAATCGCCCAAACACATACAAATACAACACTAAAACATCCTCACCCTACCATGCAAAGCCAACTGAGGTATTAACTTATTATTCTGAAGCGACCTGGCCACACACGGCAGCTCAACAAAGTGGGCCATCATTGTGGACATTAATAGCAGCAAAATAATCTAAATAACCTCAACGCATGTTTAGAAATGTGGAGGGGGGGGGAATCCACGCGACCACAGAGAGAGAGAGACACGCAAACTAGAAATACCGTAAGCCCCCTCCACCACATTAAAATGTTTGCAAATGCCCTTCCCACATTTCACGTTCCAGAGGAATGGCAACACCCGTGAAATGGAGGCATTCAAATCTGGGAGGCCTGTGCTGGCCGCATGATCCATCAGGTTCACGTCGGAAAGTGGCAGGGTCACCTCTGAAGGTCGTGCAATAATTGAACGCGAGCATTGTTATAAATGAGAGGGAGGGCAAACGCAAAAAAAATGTGCAATCATAATTGCTGTTTTAAGGCAATTGCAGGTTCTGCATACCTGCCTAATCTAATAATGAACAAAGAAAACAATTTATAAACATTGTTGAGCGTTGAGAAAGGTCTTTGCAGAGACATCGCTGGGGTTTTTTCATCTCGTTTTTGTTCAAAGTAAAAAAGAATTGCTTTAACTTGTGGTTCAACATGTGCGTTACTATTCAAAGACACAGGTATGGCACGCAAATATGCATCTACGTGTGCAATGTGGGGTACACACACAGTACGTAGAGATACTAAACCAGGACCATTGTAACACGATACATTTTTATTATTACAATTAAGCAATCGGCATGTTTATACCCACTGCACGTTTACATATCACAATCATAATAATTGGAATAATGAAGAAAAAACAATGCAATAGATTAATTACTCTGTAGTCTCGGTGTGAAAATGAACGAACCACCTCTACCGGTATAGGATGCGTACATTTAATCGCTTTTGAATATAAGCACTCAGTTGGTGAGTGGTGGTGTCGGGGGCTAGCGCAGGGGTCGTCCGAGACAAAATTACAAGTTGGGCCATTTTTTGTCGAATTCGATAAACAATTGAATATTTCAGGAGCCGCAGTGCACCGTTTGGTAAATACGAGACGGTGGTGGTCCTCAATAAATAAACAACGAGTCACGAAGCGGTTCCTTAAAGAGCCACCGCACGCGGCTCCGAAGCCGCTAGTGCATTGTGCTCTTAAACCTGACAACCTAAGTTCGATTCCTTGCCATGGTTAACGTCATTGCGCTTGAGTGATATATCAACATCCCAATCCCCCCCCCCCGACCATTTCACCAACCTATATCAACCAGCATGTTGAAATATGTTCAAACAAGCCGCAGGGCTGACAACGGTGTAAGGAGGCCTTTGTCTGAATATCGATTAACACATTTCTGTACGTAACTGTTAATTGTTAATCGAGCGTAGCTGATTAAATTTCAATTACTGAATTAAGAGTTGTCGCATTTTAACGTGGCAGTTGCAGTGAACAATATTGGCGATGGATGCCTGGTCCTTGATGTGCATTGTGTCCACCTGTCTTTCATAATATATGCAACAGTTTCAGTATGAGAAACCTGGAATTGATTTAACACATCACTAAAATACCTCCTCTGTACAGTGTTACGACGCACTGTGACAATTTTCAGCCGATCTGATCAACAAAAAACACTTAAAAGTAATACCACGTTGCTGCGTTAAAAGTTTAACCGGTAATTAAAACCACGAACGGGATTTCAAAATCACACGGCCGTGCAGTGTTATGGTTCTACGCTGAGATTGTACGATATGTTTAGCAAGTGGTGTCGGCTCGTTGGGAGAACTTAATCGGAAGTGATGTTAGGGGGGGTCGCCCGCTTTCAACTTAGGAAAATTCTTAGCGGAGACAATGTAACAGACACAAGAGGCAGAGATGTACGCGTCGTATGTTGAACATTCTCTCGCACCGTACGTAGCAAACCGTGCTCATCGGAGGTGAGATAGTAAATATGCAAACAATATATGCAGTGAGAGATGAATTGGCCTATTGTGTTAATGAGCTTGTGATGCGAGTTCGAATTGAGAATTGTAGATGACATTTGGTGCACCGCTATTTTTTTTAATCCTTTATATTAAGTTCACTTGCTTGCTTGCGTGCTTACGACCGTGCAAATCTTTCGGTCGTTTTTTTACCCACTTCCCGTGATCCAATCGAGCTGACATTTTGCACACAGACTCGTTGTGCGTGACAATTTATTTTCGTGAAAAAAATTTTCCAAAATTTTACACTTTTAGGAATTTTTTTTTATATGTAATTACCAATTGTTTAATGGTGGCAGGCAATCATCTGACCCATAGGTGGCAGCCATCTGAAGCCAGAGGACGAGAGGACTCTAGCCGCCACGCATATAAAGGATTTATAGTGAAAAACTTTGTTTTTACGGGTTAATTTTTTTAACTCACGAATCCCGGGCCTCTTGCGCGAGTTGGGGCCCTAACACCTTTCGCTCGCTTTTACTTGCACCTCAACGCGCCGTCACCGCCAAGAATTCAACCCACTCAGGAATGAACCTAAATGAAGCTCAGTCTTGATTTGAAGCTTTCGTGACTGCTGGAATCCATGCCCTCTGGTTCTTTCGGTAAAGTCACGTAGACATGAAAAAAATAACAAAAGAAAAATACCCTTAGGTTTTTTCGGTAAAGTCACGTAGGTAAAACATAAAATTAATAGAAACAAAATAAAATAATATAAAATAATATGATAAATCACGAAAGCTTCAAATCTAGAACATAAGAAAGCACGACGTTTCGGTCGCAACACAAGCGTACGTCTTCAGGTGAAGTGAAGCTGCATAACACGCCACCCTCATCAGAACCCTTGGTCTTTCCCCCACTCCCGATAGGAGCAGCAACAGCAACAACAACAACAACAAAAAAACCCCAACCAAGGCCTGCGTGTTCTATTGCTGTAAAACGGCTTAGGAAAAAAAGGCGACGCCACTGACACAACTGGGACCAGTCTGGGGTCAGCCGGCAGACTGCAATGTGTTACAGGCTTAGGCATCGACCTCCAGTTTGCTTTTGATCTGCACGCATCACAGGGCACACATGTTCTGCCGGGAGAACATGAAAGCGGAGGCATGCAGCAGCAGCAGCAGCCGCCCCCCACCCGAAAACTGTAATACACTCTCTCTGAACCGGGTGCATGGGGAACCAACTCACACTCCTCTAAAGTGTTGGGAGTTGTGCGTGTGTTCGACCCCCCCCCTCTCCTCCCTCTCTCTCACTGCCAACCCGCCCGCCCGTCCGCCTTCCTCGCACCGTTCTGATGATCATCGCTCACGAAAGACGTGGCTGTCAACCGTCCAACAGCGCCTGTGGTTGGTGAATCGGGCGGTTGGGGAAAAAGCCGCTTTGCTATGCAAACGGGGGAGGGCTGGGGGCGGATTTCGGAAAATAATCAAAGCGTTAATTTGGGAGTCAAATAGAATCGTCGGCGTCTCGTTAAGGAATGGGCGCTAGCGGTGATTACGTTTCCGTGGCCCGAATGTGCTCTGCCTGGATGATGATGCTGCTGCTGCTGGGGGCTTACCTTTGTGTCGTGATGGATCAAAGTTAACTGTTTTCGGCTCCCTAAACAAAAAGTCAGAAAGTGAAAGGCTGCCCAGTGTTTAGTCTACTGACTGTGTAATGGCTGACCCCCAATTTCGCATGAGAAAAAACAGACGCAACGCAACATTCGTAGGAACTTTCAGGAAATGTGCTCCGCTGGGAAGGGAATACGACCAAACTGCTTTTCAAAGCGACTGCGAAACATGCACGTTCTATTTTTAAAGAAAATGATTTTTTTTGGCTTTAAAATGACAGCTTTCATCACGGAGGGCCCATCTGCACTTCAAGAAACCTCATTCGGCGTATCACTTTTTAACAACAGATTTAAAACATGTTCGGCGTAAGCAAGGGGGAAAAGGGGGCCGCCTTGGAGAGGGCCATGCGGTTTCCCTTAAATTGTTGTTTATGTCTGCGCAGTACCGGAGAATTCTGGGGAGGCGTCTGCATTTCGTGGCGCTGCCAACAAAGTTCAAGTAACAGACCCCTCAGACAAATAATCCGCACGAATAAGGGGGGGGGGGCGGACAACAGACCTCCAGCATTAACATATTTTTGAGTAATTTAATACTTAAAATGGCTTTCAGAAATGTCCACGTTATTGATGTATCGTAAAGTCTTTAACCACTGCTGTGGTCCGATGTGGAAATATCTACACAAAGTTTTTTTTCTTCTTTCAAGTCTCTCGCATTTTGCGTACACACATTCTAATTGATGGGACACCCAACGTTGAGACCTTGGTGGTAACGACGCATCACCGCCCTTTCAGTCATTGACCTCGTGTAACCATCCAATGTTGCACTTGGAAGCGCGTGTGGGTACTGGTGGGCAGTCTGGGCAAATTACACTGACCAAAAGCAGTCGAGATTTCCCAGGAAACAGGGCAGGGCTGGCCAGCGCATGAAAGTATCGGGCCACGTTTGAAGCCTTCTGTATTTATTGGGGCATCGTTCTCCGAGCTACGAGACCTTCCCAAACGCAGGCACGACGTCCTCTGTGCACCTTTCCCCCCTCCCCGCCACCGTTGGTGTGTCGGCTTCATGTGCATCTTTCGTTTATTTTCGCCACAAATCACGGCACTCCGTCGGGTGTATTTTATCCGGGCGGATGCACGAACTCCTCCTGACGCCGCTGGAGGCCGCGGGGAGTCTGTGCGCGGCTCGTGAGTGAAGTTCCGGAACGGAGCCGTGGGCACCGCGTTCTGATTCCCGGCCTGGGCTAACGTTAGTGGCGAGCGATATCTGAACCGGCCCTGAAGCCCACCCTTAACCAGCATGGTTCAGTGCGGTCAAACGACCCCCATGGTTGACAGGGTGTGCGGTGGCTGTCATCCGGCAGTGGGTTGGCAAAGGAAATGTTAATTTTTAATTGTGCAGTGTTTTTCCCCATAAATAGGACGGGGGAGAAAAAAACAGACGTACAAGTCCGAAAACTGTAGTTGCAATTTCAATAGCCATGCACTGTCATCAACCCTCATAATATCTTGTAAAAAAAACGGCACTAACAAAAAGATGCCATAAATTCCAACCCCTGACATCAAAGGTGGAAATGAATACTTCCCATGATCGTACGGAATAACCGATTCATTAAAAAACGCCTTAACGTTTTCGTTTGACCCAGGGGATAATGGCTATCATGACAGGTGTAGTTCATTCTTCATGCATTCTCTTTCGCCCTCCTTTGAACCAGAAATATTACGCCCCTGGCACGGGTAGTTTTGAAAGCGGCGTAACTTAACGCAGATTCGGCATCCGAGCATTGCCTGTATGCGTACAGATTTAAATAGTGTGTGTGTGGGGGGGGGGGTGATACACACGTACAGCCCTTGATCAATCCACTGCTGGGTGAAGGCCTTTGCTTGCGTGACCGTGTTTCGGTAAAGTCACGTAGAAGGGAAATAATAAAATAATAAAAATAAAACATAATAAAATAATTCTCACGACGTTTCGGCCACAACGCAAGCAGCCGTCCTCAGGTGAAGAACAGGTCTGTCGGAAATCGAAATTTGTCCAGGACTTGTTAAGATTGTACTATGTATTGTGTGTATGTATTGTAGGTATTGTATCTCTATGTATTGCATTGTGTGTATGTTGAACTTCTTTCGCACTTTCTACGTAGCCAAACGTGCTAATCGGAGGTGTTAGCCGTGACCGGAAAAATCCAAGTTAGGTAGAGTGAGTTCATGGCGAAATGCGCTCCACCCGCTCCGGGGAGCACACATCGCTTAATGTGATCATCTGTAGGAATGCACTGCAACGTTAACCCAAATTAGCACACGGGCGTTGTAGGAACGTACACAACGCACGGAACTTACTGGCACATTGGAGATGCAAGGCAGTTACAGTCGTAATCAAATTAGCGTGCAATCCCAGAACTATAAGACGTCGCGTCGCCAAATATTTTATATGAAGACGTGTCAGATTGCTTCACGAGCTTTCAACCCTCGTGTCGGCATGTGGCTGTTACCGGAGACTTGGCGAGCGATTATTTTCTGTTGCCGTCACTGAATTTAGATTTTTAGCCGTGAACTTACACACATGCGCGCACGATTAGAGCATCCCCCTGATGTTTAGGAAAACTATTTCTCAAACTCTTTCACCGGGGCACCCGCGATATACCGTTTGAGAGCAGTAAGACATCTTGCTTGTGTCAAAGAGCCTTGCCTTTTTTTCTGCACTATCGTTCAAAAGATAAAGATGCCCCGATGATTTATACAACACGAGCACTATAAAGCATCGAAATTGCTCAATTATAGCAGAATCAAACTCGCTACTCTTGAATAAACGCATAAATAATAATTGGAATGAAAAAAAGAGGACGCTGCCGTAAAAAAGGGGTCAGTAAAACAAAACTTCCACACGTGTTGCGGCAAATAAAATAACAAAATTTACCACTCTGCGCAGCTAATAAAAATTAAACTCTAACATGTGTGTGGGGTGGCAAGCCGTCGCTTTATGCCACTGCGCAACGGACACTTGCAATGATGACGATACAATGTTACAAAGACGACGGTCGCCGCATCGCGCGCTTTCAGATGCGCTTCTTCGGCTGTCTGCAACGCTCCTCCTTCCAATGTTAAGGAAGGCCGCTTGCAGCTACGCACTTTTAACTCGAGATTGAAAACTATTTTCTTTAGAACTTCTTTGTGTGTTAGTTTGTTGTCCTTCCCCCGCACCTCCGATTTGAACGGTTGGCTACGTACGGTGCGAAAGAAGTTCAGCATACGTGCAGTACATGCAATCGCTCAACATAAACGCTGCAGTACAAAAGCGTAGGGTGGAAAGCAATATTGCACAGTCACTAGGCAATTAGCGATTGCGCTTGAGATTGAACAGACGTGATGATTACAATTGTAGCAATTATCGGTTGTTGTTTCAAGACTGAAGGCGACTCGTGCATAAATCAGATATCTGCAGCGTGTTTCTTAGTTCCTGTGACGGCAGGTCCTGCCATTGCCCATCGTCTCGAGGCACAGTTGCCTAAAGACGCTGTATGATTCGAAATGACATTGTATTTTTTTTTTATCAGGCTGTCACAACATTTTAGCTACGGGTTAAATATTAAACCGTCGTTTTACGCTCTTACCTTTATATTCAGCTTAAAATGTAACCGTGCAAAAATATCTGGAGATACGTGGAAAACTGGATTGGCGTGGGTTGACGTGATACTTAATTTCGAACACGTAAACTCACTTTTAACCACCGCTTGCAAATACTCGAGAAGCCCAACACCAATGCGCACTAGCCAGCGGGGTGAAGTATGGTCAAATAACCACCACGACCCCCGTGGCATGCAGAAGTCCTAATCCAGCAGTGGATTGCCACGGGAGATGTACATGCGCATGCACTGCGTGATTTCCTTTTAGAATCAAGCCTTCTGTTGAAACTACAAGCTTGGCGATTTCCAAATACACCCTTTTCTTTCACTCGGGTTACATGGAAATTAAAGCCATCAACGCGTAAGGCGCAGAAGCTGACAGGACAACAATTAAAAAAATAAACCCCGAACGTGAGTCGGCAATGGGATTCACATCAATTCCACATCCGACGAGCCTGTGAAATAAAACAACGGGTTAATAGCGTGTCGATGTCGAGCAATATTGAATGACATCCGAGTGACATTGATGCATCTCTATTAAAGGGCAGCTGCCATTTCAAAGGAGGAGCACTACGAATCCGAGTGACGGATGACGCGCATTTTATCCGGCGGCGGCGGCGGTGGATGTGTCGATCAGAGGGAAAAAAAAGGTAACATTGATACCCGGGGGCACCCGGACGCCGAGCTACAAACGCCGCCCGTGCGTCGCTACGGTGCCGTGCCGCGCAAAATGATCGATGCCCGCTACATGCTCGCAGGGCCGAGCGGCGCATTAGGCACGGCCGGTCACAATCAGGGGAGAAATGTGTTGGGCTACTCGCTCCGTCGATCGGTTTCGTGCATGTGTTGAAGTGGAGAAGACCCGCTGAGTGGTGGTCTCAAGCACAGTTTGAAGATTTGTCGATGTTGTTTATTCTCGTTTGTTATATATATGCATGTGCGTGCGCGCGTGTGTGTTTGTGGCTAATACCACCGTGTAATCTTTTTGGAAGCCACATTTGGGCTGCAGTCACTTCGTCACAAAACGAGTTGTCTCAAACGATTGGGGAGTTTTTGTTTATCCTCTGGCGCCTCGAGACGTACTCCATGGGAGACGCTATATACATAATGAATGACAATCACGATGATGATGATGTGTTAATTAACTCAAGGCTGTGGAGGGCCTTCACTCATGACAACAAATGACGGAATTTTCAAAATCTGACATTTTGACTGCATGTGAAACAAATACTCTAAATGTATTATAACATTCCACAATTATAATATAGGTTTTTTTGGGTTAGATCACGAAAATGTCGTTAAACCCGCCACCAACAATTTGTAAGGTTTGTCACGTAAACAGAACATGCCAATTCGCTACTAGTACAGCACACCGGTGTGTTGGAGAGAAAATCCACAATCCGAGTACGACGTTTCGCCAGTAATTACAACTAGCTTCATCAGGCGACAGCCAGCCTTGTGGAGAAATCCCCGTTTCCTTAAATAGATGTGGCAACGTGATTTGTGACGTTCCACAATTCACTTGTGAATGTATATTTATGTTTATATATCTGTGCAATACATTTATAGGTATAAATTTGTGCAACGTGGGCCAGATTATTACGTCACTTCGCCTACGGTGATGTTGCCCCGGTGATGTTGGTAGTGAAGACTTAGGCACATTTTCTCCAACTATCAAAACAAATGCATGGCACTTTGCCACGCGTATCATGCCCTAAATGCTTTACCTGCACTCACAGATAGACTATTAGACTATATAGAAACACCGTGTGTTATTTCCACTCTTTTAAGTAAACGTGTGAACAATTTCACTGACGTTTTAATAAGCTATCTTAATTTAGAGCTGAAACATTACGTAATTAAATTCAAATATCAGAGCTATTGTATTTTGCTAAGCGTGGTTAGCTAAGTAAAATGATTTAATGTTATCAGTTGACTAATAACATTGGCCATGATTATCTCTACGGACAATATATGTGTAAGACTGTCAAATATTTTTGTAACAAAAAATGTACACATTTTATTAACATTATGAATCGAGTGAAATGATGGCACAATGGTTTCGTGTGCTGTGCTATGAAGCTGGTTTCGATTCCCAGCCATGGCGAAGGTCAGTGGAGTGATAAATTAAACCAGTCCCAGGCACCATCTTCACCATTCCCTAATCAACAAATTGGTGAAGTATGGTCAAACAACTGGAATTACTGAGTGAATGGTGAGGCCTTCATCCAGCAGTGCAGTTACCAAGGCCTGTAAATTATTACTCGTGTTTATTATTTTTATTTTCATAAACTTTTGGGATGATCCAAACCTGTGAACTGCTTTAGAATCTATCCATATTTCTACATTTAGTAACAACCACGGTATTAATTACCATACAGGAACATGTTTCATAATACTGCAACTTTATTCACATGTTATGTACATAGACAAGTACTTTACAAATCACACGTTAAGATTCTCAAAGTGTATGTGCCAGCTATATATATATTTTTTTACAAAATACTGCATCATAAATCCCTTCTCTACAAATTACGTGCTTTTTACTATTGGCATGACTCAAAAATAATCCGCACAACATTTATTTTTCAACATATAAATATATTTTATGTGACTTATATTTATTTCAGAATAAATTAACGTCAACATGAAACGTTAACATGAAATGTTTTAAGAGTTAAACGAAACTATTCTAAGAACTTTCTAAAATCCTGCAAATGGCATTCTCGCTGAAACAAACTGCATCGCGGACAATAAAACACTACAAATATGACATTATCCAAAGAGTATGGACCCTTGCAGTCACGACAACTTCAAATCTAGAATGACATTATCAAGCCTTATTTTCAGTCGGGTCTTTCCGGCTCAGCGACCCGGTAATTACTTCCACGCCCCAGCACACCGCATCCAGTATACCTCTGGCAATGACTGTGGCTACTGGTCAGGTGCCTAACTCCAGTGTCCTGGTGACCTGTGCAATACTGAGTAAGAAATTAAGTCCTGGACGTGATCATTTACGATGAGCACCCTCCACCATCGCAAGCTGTTGTTTCCTTCTCTCCAGCCTCTTCAGCAGCGCTTTTAACTCGCCGCTATCCCCCCTCGGTTGCGCCAAATTCAAACTTCCTTCCTGCGGCTCGACGGCCAAACACCGAACTCGCTCGCCACACTCCCCTGCCAAAGCTGGCTCGAGCGCAACTTCTTCTCCACTGCCTAACGGCGCCACCACCACCACCGCCGTGGTCCCCGCAGCAGCGATCGCGGACCCCTTGGGCAGCACGGGAGCGCCCTCCTTCTCTCTCGGCCGGTAGCCACCGAACCTGGCCGAGTCCTCGCCCGCGAGGAGCTGCAGCCTCAGCGCTTTCTCTCTGAACCGCTGAAGCGCCGGAGCGGGCAAAGCGGCGGCTCTGCGGCGCGTTGACGGCGCGCGCGCTCGCTCCGTCCCGCCCCACCCGCGAGAGGCCGACGTGGCTTTCGTTTTTGGCACACGTCCACCGGCACCGACGTCCGCTCCTCTGCCAGGGTTTTTATCGCCTTCGCTTGACTTTTTGCCAAGCGTGCTTTGACCGCCCGATGCACCCTCGCTAGTTGACGCGTGCTCCGAATCGCTCTGCGGAGGTTCGCTCGCACCTCTGTCGTCGTCGTCGTCGTCGGTAGTCGTCCACACAGCTGGCTTTAACGCCCGGTTCTCATTCCATTCGTCAGGCCTCGTTCCCACCTCCTCAGGGACGATTTGCGATTCGTTTGGTGCCCGTTGCAATATTTGATCAATGGGATTTATTGATGTGTCCAGTACCAAACTGGGATTTTGATAATCTTGAGTCTCTAAACTTAAGACATTGTGCGAAAATATGGCTTCACTATTCTGATCAAGATTCTCTGCAGATACACGTTCCTTAACAGTCGCGTGCTGTCCTTGCAGCATCTCCTGATTACCTTCTGCGGATGGGCGAGTGATGTCGCACGTATAGAACCCTTCAAGGTTTCTGTTGGGATCGTCCGCAGGCAAGTATTCTACGAGAGTCAGGAGGTATTCCTGTAAATGTTCATGGTGACCTTCTGTAGATGCTTGCGTCACATTGAAGGCATGCTGGTCCTCCAGATTTCCATCAGAACAATTTTCATAATCGTGTCCTGCAATAGCCGGGTGGTCTTCTGATAAAAATGTTTCGGCACCTCTACGAGGAACGTCTTCTCCTAAAATCTGGTGAGTTCCACCAAATGTTTCATCAAGATCCTGTGTAGAGGAATCCATCATATCTGATGCAGGACTTTCTTCCGAATTTTCCTTAAGCAGGTCAACAGAGGCATCATAAACGGGAGTCAGGTAATGTCCTTCAAGATCCTCATCAGAACCCTCAGTCGACACATTATTTATATTGCACGCGTGATGCCTGTCCACATTTCCATCACAGCCTTCCGCAGACACGTGTCCCATATAAAACCGGTGAGGACTCTCACATTTTTCGCTCGGCTCACTCGCAGGTGAATGTTCCACGTCGGACGGATGCCGTTCCTCTCTGGGCCGCGGTGGTTCCGTCAAGGCTCCCCTGCTGGCAAGACGTCCTTGGCGTTCCGTCTGAACGTTCTCAGGTCCCTCGCTCAACGCCTGCTCCTTGCGGACCGTGGAAGTCTGCTGGGGAGGTGAGGACTCGGGCCCCGTCCCTTCACAACGAGCTCCTCGACAGCCTCCGTCCTCCTCCAGCAGCAGGCCTGAGAGCGTGGCGTGTGCACGTTTTTTAGCACGCGGTACACAAAATCAACCACTGTCGTTGTTGGGGAAAAATATACATCCGTAAAATTATACCCGTCTAATGAAATGCTCAATATGCACACCACAATTAACATATCTTTGAATGTAAAATTACATTTCTGAATGAACAATACTTTATTTTTGAATTCAAAAGATATTTCACAAATATTAAACGTTTGAGGACAATGATTTGCATGTATTGAACGTTCACATGTCACATGTGACACGCTATAAGCTACTTCTATAAAGACAATATACCCTTGCAAGCTACGGCATCTCAGGGCGCTTAATGAACGCGACTGAACTGTGAAGGTGCTCAGAAGAGCGAGCGGTACAAACTGCGAGCGCCGCTTTACGTCGGGTGATGAATTTGTCCACCGAGGCGAGCCGCCTTCTCCGCCTGCCGAGCCTCTTGAGCAGCGAGTGCAGCTCCCAGCACGCCTCCCGCTCGTCCTCGCCTCGCCCCCCGCAGACGTCGCCCGCTGGCCTCCGCTCCGTCACTCCAACGCGCTCGCCGGGTGCTCCTCGCTCGCTCGGAATCTCTGGGCACGCGTCCGCGATCGGCGCCGGCGAGCGATCTCTTCTCAGCTGGCAGCCGTGAAACTTGCCGCAGTCCTCTGCCGCAAGAGAGCGCGGTGCCGGTGCGGCGACGATCGCCACGTTGGCAGCGTGCCGCCGTTGCGGTGACGTTTTGTCAGCGCACTTTCCTGCCGCTTCGTCGGTTGTATTTTTAACGGCGGGTTCGAGCGCACCGTCCACCGGACTTATGGCGACACTTTTTGCGGACACGTTGCCGGCATCGTTCGTCGCTTTCGCGTCGTCGTTGCATTCCGATTCGGCCGTCCCGCTTTCAACACTGACCGGAAATCTTTGCTTGTCAATCGAGGTACCGTGGGTACCTTTGTTGGAATTCATACCGACCGTCTGATCGATGTATATCTGTTCATTCGTGTCCCGTGGCACGCAGGACCCCCTTGCGCTGTGCACACCTTCACTTTCGTTATGCCCCTGCCAGTCTGGCCGCGTGCCGGGCACCTTGCAGAGGCCTGCTGCTCTCACTGCACACGACTCGGACATTGCCGCAGGGCAGTCAGCGAAGTGCACCCTCCGTTCGTCGCGACGCCCGTCACCCCGAAGGAAGTCGCAACGTTCGGACTCCCTGCGTCTATCGGGAATGTCCAGATCCTCCACATCACATGAACGGTCTGCTCTCGCATCCGCTGCCACTGCTTGGCTGCCAAGCTCTCCGTGGTCTTGCCGGAAGTCTCCAGGCTCCGCACCGGATGTCCGTCCTCCCTCCGCGTCCGCGGAAGCCACCGTCTCCCAGAAGACAACGTGAAGTTGCTCCGGAGGGACGCTCACCTCCTTTCTCTCCACGCAGAAAGGCCCGTTCAGATCGTCGCATTCCAGCCACGTACCTGCCAGCGAGCACAACCGACACGCTGCTCAATTCTGCGTTGCGTCCCATTGTCAGAAACACATTTGTTAACTTTTATTTCGCTTATGCAGCAACTGTTGCGCTCCCATATTCAACCCACACAATGTAAACACGCGCTAAGTGCATTTTTTTTTTTACAAACACACAAGCTCGCTTCAGAACAACTAGTGAAAGGCGAACATGATGACGAATGTCATATAAATCACCGTTGAAGCAAGTCGCTTTGTTAATTAATAAATGCCACTGACAATTGATTTAAACCCTTTCAAAGGCCCACCTATCAAAACAAAGTATTAAAGCTGCCATAGCTGCGGGTGCCGGGGTGTCTCCGGGGGCTAATGTGCCGTGGCCGGGTACCCCTGCCAGCATGCGGAGGGACCTCGAGATCAAGCCACGGGGCAGACAAGTGAAAAATTTACGTTGCCTTGTCAGTCTGAAAAGCGGCCGGTGTCGGGAGCCGGACACGGCGCACTCCACGAACACGGCCACAGATCTCCCCCTTCCCTCTCCCTGTTCTCTCTCTCACATCCTGTTCTTCCCTTTCTCTCCCTTGCCCTTGTCTGTTTGTCTCCTGGATCGTAGCGAGGGGTGATTATTGCTAGGCTTTGTTATGCGCCCGATGCCTGGACGTCGCGTGCCCTGGTTCTCCGCTTTCCTCACATTTGTTGTTGTAGCTGTAGACAATATAAAATCAAGTAAAAACACAACCGCATGTGGATAAGACGTATAGGACACCATCTAATTCTTTCTGCAATTTTTCAGACGCCAAACTCAGCGATGGCATGTGGCTGTAAATAAAAAAAATTACGCTTTTAAATATACCGGTAGGATTAGAAATTAAGAAAACATCAAGCGTTATTTTTAAAATGTTCATGCTTTGAGAGATAATAACCGACGCTCTTTGTGGATGTGTCATTTCCCATGATGAAAATATGAAGATTCACTGCTGGCCGTGTGGGTCATTGGGAGTTCTTACGGAATTTCAGTACCGGTTCAGATATCACTCGCCACTGATGCTAGCCGTGACCAAAAATCGAACTCCGATCACCGGGTTCAAAGCGCAGTGTGAGAACCACTGCGCCCATCGCTCTTAACAACTGATGCTAACTTAGCACTTGATTTAAAAAAAGATAACGTAAAAAGGGCCCCAAAAACACAGTAAAATTGAAATGTGAACTGAACCGCCATCTGTGTACTCTCAAAAGCTTCAGAGGACTGTGATTTTCATTAAAATGATTGCCCGTTACAGAGTGTGAGCAGGACGCGGGAGAGAAACCGACTATGCGTGTACATGATGGAAAGTTGCAGTCCTCGCATTGTGCCAATAATAAAGACATCATTTTATTTTGGTTGAGCAGCTGAGCTCATGTCTTTAGGTTTGAAACACAATCCCTGGCTGCGGTATTGTCTGGCAGCCAACATGATTAATGCCAATTTGACGTTTAAAACAGCCAATATAAGTGTGATATCTAAAAAACACAAATGTCTCAAGCAATTTGCACCTTATCAGTTGCAGACTTAAAAAAAAAGTTTTTAAAATTCCTGCTGTAACCATATGCTGTACTGTACAATCATCAGACACTTTAAATAGCATTAAGTGCTTATCTACATTTTTCTATGCAACGTATTTTATTTTAAAAACAAAACTTAAGCACTTGTAGTGTGTTAGTGTATGTACAGTTTATGGCCCTTTATCAATTCACTGCTGGATGAAGGCCTCCCCACGATGTCGGTCACAGGGGGTTGTTTGACCATACTTCACTACGCCGGTTAGTGCGGGTTGGTGAGGGGGTAGCATCAGATATCGCTCGCCACTTCACGTTACCCACGGTCAGGAACCGAACTCGGGCATCTGGGTTCATGGGGCAGCGTGTGCCTTCCACTGCAACACTGTCCCTGTCTCGCACTGTACAGATACCCCTAACAGGATGCATATCTCGCAAATACAATGCGCTTCGGCATAGAGCGGTGGAGAATAACGGCTCAGTAAAAGTACGAAACGTCGTTTTCACACCAAGAGAGGTATTTTCTTACAGCCCCGCAGATCTTGCAATAAACGCTGCACATAAACGCTCCGGAAATACGACTCGCATACCAGAGTTCAAAACATATTTCAAGTGGTGTTTGTCATCCCTGGCTCTGTTTTTGTTTTAATGACGTTGGTGAACATTACTGCAAAAAAACTACTGCACTGCACCCAACCACAAGGGAGAGCTGGGAGCTTAGATCCAGGCAGAGGCAGAGCGAGAGAAAAAACGTCCCCTTGGTTCGGGCGACCCTGAAATTTCAAGCTTGTTCAATAGGGGCCTGCATTAATAATAAAGGAACACACATTCAGTGAATTTTCTCTGGTAAATATCAATAAAATTAAATTTTTGGGGGAGTTTCAAGGGAATGATGGGTGGGGGGAGGGGCAAATGCCCCCACTGCTCCACCCCCCTGGCTCCACCACCAATGGGTTTAGGGAACATGGTCCCACGTGTGGCAGGTGGAGGTAAACACTGGGCACCGATTCCAGTAGAGCTAACCGGATCAATGCGCCGCGGTGGCTAGGAGATGTTAACTACCTTGCCTGGTATGCAGGAGGTCGTGGGTTCGATCCTGACCCTGGCACCTGTTGTATATTTGAGTTTGCATGTCTCTCTCTCTCTCCCCGTGGTCATGTTGACTTTGCTCGGGGTCCTGCCCGTTTTTTCCTCCACATTTAGGAACATGCGCTAAGAGTATAGGGCTGATCTTGCTTTGAAGCTTTCGTGACTGCACGAATCCATACTCTTTGGTTCTTTTGGTAAAGTCACGTAGGTATTGGGCTGCTATAAATTTCCACACGATAAGCCACTTCGTTGATCTATCAATTGTGGCCAGATCGCTTCTGAAAAAGAGCTATATAGCTCAGTGGACCTTACCTGGTAAAATAAGAAAAAATAGTTTAGTTTATAGTTTAGTTTCAATGCCACACAAGTCGGGTTTTTAAAGCATCAAGGTGGGATGAGCGAAAGGTTTTGTACGTTAGCAAATGAGGGGGTGTCCTCGAAAAACTTTCTAAACCACATTTTATTTTTTATTCAATAACCTATCATGGCTTCATTGAATCATTTGACAATCCACTCATATTGTCAAGATGAAAAACATCCTTGATCTCGAGGGCCCATCATGTGTTATCTGGTTCCATGCCATCCGCGCTTCCGTCTTGGCATTGCTGAAGAAAGTGCGTTACAATGAATGAGCTTAACGATTCACTTAATTCTCCTGCTCTCAACAAAACTTAACTTCCTCGACGATGGAGCTATTGTGGGTTGTCATGTTTTGTTTTCCAGGACGGCCCTTGAATCAGCTCTCATGCTGCTAATGAATGAGACCAAATGAACGTGACTCATTTATTATTCATAATGGTTGTGGTGTTTCCATTATATGTTTAATAATCTCATTGATCACTCCTATTTAAAAGAGCACAGGGTGACACTCATCTCCATGTTAAAGCCCTGAGCCAGGAGTGAACAATCCACATTCCTATGGTGCAGGAGAGTTTTTTCCATAGGACAACCACAGCGACCTTCCCACAGGGCGGTACTCATTTTATTGAGCCCAGAAGAATGAGCGGTTGAGTTGACTTCGGACTAGGATTTTAAATCGCAACCTTCTGACTGCAAACCATACTGAACATTCTTATCGCTGCAGCACCCGGCTGGATTTTAAACATGCATACCGTGAAAACTTACAGCCCTTTGTTAATCCACTGCTGGATGAATGCTTTGCAATGCCACTTGGCCTTGAGTTGTTTGAACATACTTCATTACGCTGGCCAGTGCGGGGATGGTGAAAGACATTGGCTCCAAGCCTGGTTCAGATGTCGCTCGCCACTGATGTTAGCCGTGGTCGGGTCGCCACATTCATAGTGCGGGGTGCTGACCGCCGCATTGCCGCTCCACCGCATACACAATTTATGGGGCGGTATATATTTGCAATATTATGGAATTAGTCATTTGTCCTGAATTTAAAACATTTCTCATCTCACTATTTGCTGTATTTTACACCGGTGCAAGAAAAGGAAGAAATTGCACATCAGTCGGCACCACCACTAGCGCCGTTTGATGTTCGCGGTGCACGCACGACCGCGCTGTGCAGCGCAGGCTGCCCAGCGTCACCGCCTCCCTCTCACTCTCGCTTCGGAAACTAAGGCCAGAAGATATTCAGCTGTGTTACAAAAACCACATGTATCTGTTACAGATTTTACCCACCGCCCCCCTGCCTCTCCCTCCCACCCCTCCACCCCTGAACATCCAATTAGAGTTATTAATTCTTTAATTTACCAAGCATTAATCAAGGGAAGCAAGCAGAAACAAATCTCGGATGATGTATCTCGCTTTCAAGAAAATAGCTCTATGCCAACACCCACACGAGGTCCATTTTATTAGCTAGGCCTATACAAACAGCCACTTAAATCCAGGCAGACACCAGGCAAACTTAAAATGGCTCTCAGCCTCTCTGCCAACAAAAACTCAAAGGGCAATTACAGAAGATTTCATGGAAATGCTATCCGATTCCCATCTCTTTTGAAGGTTTCTAACCCTAACCGAACGCACGGAGGCCGATTGGAGAATTGAAGGAATGGTGGGGAAACAAATTTGGCGAGCGCAATTTCAGCACAAAATGCAAATGAAACTACAGTCTGCGCTCCGCAAAAGACATTACCCAGGCTTAAGCCGGCTTCCCTTTTCCTATCATTACTCTTAGTTAGCCCAAAAAAACCAGACAAGGCCCTTGTTTGGTCGGCATTTGTGAGACGGAGCAGACCTGTTTTGATTGCTTCGAGCACACTGATCATGCGTGCTGCTATAATGCAGTGTCGTCCCCCCACTCCTGTCGCATCGAACTTTATTGATACGGTGCCTTCTCAGCCGGGCACTCGCAACGATCATCGCCCAACCCCGCAGACCCCCCATAAAGCAGGGATGATTCGCTTAAGCGCACACCTCTTCTGCAAGTTAATTTTCAATACCGATAAAATGCATCGCATTTACGACCGATTCGTTCCAGTGCTTCGACAAAAAAGCCGCGCATCCCCGCATCGTTGCAATTTAACCCTCGCGCGTTGGAAAATAAATGCACGTTGACATTCTTCGAGGTCGCATTGGTCAGACTGATATAAAACACATCCATGTTCGCGCAAATATATACGCTCCAATATGCGCCTGTGCCGTCCCTTACGATATTGGAAATGTCAGCCCCGGCACACGTGGAACATGATAAATATCATGATGATTAATAATAAGGGTAATTCTAATAATTACTATCGATTTGATGTCTACATATTTAGCACATAAACTAATCTCTTCTTTAATTTGTCTGTACAATTATTATTTTTTTACAGACAGCTTACATGTTAACATGCACACTCTTGTAGAGCAATACTAATAAATTGCAGCCGTCTGCAAAACGAATGCTGGATGAAGGTCTCATCAAACTGTGCCGGTCAAACGGTTTGTTTGACCATACGTCACAACACTGACCGGTACGGTTTGGTGAAAGGGGACCAGTTCATATATCACTTCGCCACAGATATTAACCATGGCCGGCATTCAAACTCAGGTCACCGGGTTCAGAGTTTCAATGCGTAAACCACTGCCCCAACACTTAAAAAAAAAAACTACTACGATGAATCGGCCGTAAATGAGACTGTGAGAGATTGCAACGGTGCAGGGATGCCTTTATCCAGCAGTGGATTGACCATAGCTGAAGATGACAATTATGACGATGATGATGATGATGAAACGAGACTGTGCAAACTTAAGAACTGGAGGAGCACCATGCCTGGACAGAGTCAATCCAAGAGCCACAAGCTTTAAAAAAAAAATCCCTCTCTCTCTCTCTCCATTCACTTGGTCCACTCTTTGGCTGGACGTTGATGCCCAAATGATGGCGTGCAAGCTCTTCATCTGTTAGTGCGCCGATTTATGGGTGGGTTTCTGGTTTCACTTATAACACAAGGGAAAATGCTTTCAGCGGAGGCACGCAACGGCGTGCCATCAGCGGCAAGTAAAATTTACGCGGTATGCAAAGATTTCGGCTGCGGGGACAACGGGACTGGGCTGATGGCGCGGAATGTTTTACTGCAGCTACGTTTGTCTGTTCGCTTTGTTGCGTACGTCATCGGAAAAACAATTTCGGGCCACCGCCCAACAAACAATGCATCGAACCTGCCCATCAGTCTAACAAGGCAGCGCATGTGGCCTTGCCACTTGGACGATTCTGTGTTCCTAAACGCTCCGAAGGATGCCATTGTCACAACTAAAATACATTTCTAGAGTTGAGGAAAATAGCAAGTGAATTATATTGTACCCGAATAATGCACGCACTTTGTAAAAACACTGCTTTCTTGCTGATTTCAGCTAAAGCGCACACGCTAGTACAGTGAAAAAAAATAACGGTTCAATAACATTCTGCTCTCAGAATATGTACAACCGAGGCATGAGCTACATTTATTTCAATTCCCTTTGACTGCTGTTTTCAAACCGAGGCCTTAAGAGGCTTGAAGGCTGCTGAAAGGCTACACTGACAATAAGCCCGCGGTCTATTGTAACTGTATTTTGGCCCATATATTTGTCATGTTGAATTTTACTGGAGAGCTCCCTATAATTTGTATTGCTAAAGTGATGCATGGATGTGCAAATGTGGCCACGCTCTCACTGTTAACAATCAGAGGCAATATTTCATCGTGTTGTTTTACTTCCTTACCCTCCACAGAAGGTATTCCCGTGCATATTTCCACAAGCCACACACACGTCCTGGCCTTACAGTGCAAATTAAACACCGCGAGGCATACACAGAGGCATTCATACACACATTGTGGTTTTGCCAGCACGAATGCATTAGATCACACACTACACTCCTGCCCCTGACTCAAGGTACTCGGGATGGGCATAATATATGACGATACTACAATCCGTCACATGATGCGAGATCTATCATCATCGCATCGCGCGATTTGGAAAATGCCGTAATATCATGGTTATCCTTTGATTATTTTATTTTATGTAAAATATTACATTCCCTGGCAGAATATGTACGGATTAATAAACACAATAATTACTTTTCTAAATATATATCAAGTAACGATGCAAATTTGTTTTAAAAACGAAACGTTTTCCATATATCATCATCAGTTTTACAGCTATCTTACTTAAGTATTGTGCAACTGACAGAATGTGTGTTAAAACATTACAGATTGTAAATTTGCTAAGCTTAAACGACTTAGGGCAGGGTTCTGTTGAGTGAACTGCAGTCACCGAACTCCACTCAAACTGGAAGTACAGCAAAGGACAAAACCAATATAACAACGATGCAATTATAAAGTTATCGGAAACTAATTTGCAATCGTGAAAAAAATGTATATCGTATCGAGTAAAACGATACCGCGGCGGTGACTGAACGAGCTTCCCCCCGAGTTCGCAGTGGTGGGTTGAGTGCCGTTCGAATTCGCTGCGAGGAAGCTGAGCGTTGGGGGGGGGGGGAGGTCACAGACGCAGACACTCGCACACGCAGGGGAGCGAGCGAGCGAGCGGGTGGGCGGGCGGGCGACACGCTCCCTAGCCCATGAACCAAGCGGGTTGGTTGGTAGGCACCACCTGGGACGGAAAATACTATCAGTACCCACCATTTGCCATGTACACCAATGGACGGTATCCACTATTTCGATTTAAAGCTTTCGTGACTGCAGGGATTCATCTTCTTGGTTCTTTCGGTACGCTTTCTTTTTATTTTTTTGGAACTCTGTGGATTTTTGTCATCGCGTACTTTTATTTTTGTTACAAAATTCTCCATCAAGCACGCTACGGCACCCTTCTCCAGCAACATTTCCCCCACAAAAACCACTATCAGAGGCATTTGTGCCCTAGAAATAATAATACTGCAGAAAAATCACTGGGGAAAATTTTTTGTTCCATTCCGTGCGGTACCAAATAAAGCCATTTTTGGGTCAATGGCTTAAGAGGACCCCTTGGATCGTTACCGTTTTGCGAGCGGATCCAAGCGATGAAGTGGTCCGGATGAGTGCGGTACTGGATGAACGCGGACACGGCGTAGGCGGCTCCCTGGTGAGTGAAGCTGTACTTGTCCATGTCCCCGTGCGCCATGCCCATCTCAAAGTGCATCACGGTCACCGGCGCAAGCCTGCGAGCGAGATTTCAACAGGGCACTTCAAGCGCCTCAATAATGGACGCGAGGTTGCCCAATTTAAATAGTACACTCGTTTAACTTGTTCCTCCTCTATCTCTATGGCAGATTATTGCGCGTGCTTTAGCCGTTATATCATGAACTGATGAGCCTAAAACATCACACAAACTCCGGTCATCCTTGCGCTTTCAGATGCGCTTCTGCGGCCGTCCGATTAGCATGGTTGGTTACGTATGGTGCGAAAAAAGTTCAACATCTATACAAACTCTTCACCGGTCATGATCTTTCGTGAAATACTTTTTTATCGTACACTGCAAATTGACTTGTGCAATGTAGAAGAAATTATGTGGGAGCTTTCATGTTCCCCTATCAGAATCAGAATATTTATTCATACTGGAGGAATCCGATGAGCTATAAATCTCTTGGCTTCCGATGGCCTCTACATTCACAAAATGAGAGTGGTCCACCAGCACAAACAAATAAAACTCAACACTTTCGGCCTCATAACAACAAAACAATAAGGTCCACATTGTTTCATATTTACGTAGGATTAAGCATTTTAGTTAAATTGAAGAGACGAGTTAATAAACAAAGAAACAGCAAACAGGAGGTCACCGACGACGCCGTTGTCAAAGCAACATAATTTTAAGTGCAAACAGCAAGGGCACGTCACAAGAACTGACAAGAGATGATGAATAAAATGTCCGATGAGACAAGGCGAGAGGAGGCAGAGGGAGCAGAGGAAGACAGCGGAAGAGACGGCAGCAGTCAGGGGACGTCAAAGAAATTGAAGTCCACTGCTGGGCAGGAACAACTCAGGAAGGGAAGGAATCGAAGAAAACTGAGGAAGCCTTTGACCAGCAGTAGGAAGTTCTAGGCTAACAACAAAATCAGAGAAAAACCCAAAAGGCTCACACGTCAGGCAATGACCATTTTTTAAGCGGATTCAGCGTAGGAAGACCTGACTTCTTTCTACCTGTGCCAATGCAGACGTCGCCGCTGCCCTTTGGCCTGGCAGTGGCTGCAGGTGCCCAGGTGAGTGGCGTTGAGCGGGTGCCAGTCTGACACCACACTGGGAAAGGTGACCAAGCAGCTGGAATCCCTGCATCGCAACCAAGGAAGAAAAATCATCCCACGTGCGTGGAATCTGTAACCACTTGCCAGCATGTTTTTGTCCCCAGATGTGTTAAGTGACGATGTTATGTTCCGAGACACACAACAAGATGACGTCACGTGCAATGATGTCATGGGGAGAGGGTGGTAGGAGATGTCCGTGCATGGAGCGTGACACTATCGCCTTGGCCAAAAAGGCGCTTTTTTTTACTGGGCAACCCATCAGTAAAAAATATCAATTTGTCCGATTTTCTCTAAGGCTAAGTCCCTAAGAGCAATTCAACTTTGTACGGATTTTTTTATTGGCACTGGGTCATATTTAAGACAGCTATTGTGATCACACGTTACGTACACATAGACTGGCAAGACAGAACTAATGTCTGAATGCTTTCAAGTTTCAACTTCAGTTAATGTGAATCATTAACGAAAATGCAGGGTCAGCATGCCGTGCATCACGGCCTGGCACTTGTCATTAGGCTAACACAGCCCTCGATGTACGAACCATGATTATATAAAACTGGGGGGGGGGCTGCAGGGAAACACTCGTCTCGATCACAGTGTATAAATACAGATCTTCTCCGAGCTGGCATATTGCTAAGCTATAAACCATTGTAGTGTAAATATTGAATTGGCACAAGCTTGCAATCACAATAATGTAAATATTTTCAAAGCTACAAAATATTTGCCATGGAAATTGGGTGCGGAGCTGCAAATCAGTGTCTTATATAATTTTAAGAGGCTTCTATAAAGCTCAGCAACTCACTTTGTATAAAAAGAGAAAAACTACGGTAATGTACTGCGCTTGATAAGAGCGAGAGCCCCAACTTAAGGGATTAAAAGCACTGAAGACTCGAAAACACGCCGTGCAATACAAGCTTACACATACACTTACAAAATACCTCCTTCTGGAACTGAATGTGCCATTGGTGGACCAATGGAATGACTACGGTGTTTTGTATTAGAATGAAGAGGACAATTCATTTACACAATTCGTAGGGTCTTTTAAAATGCAATCAACATCACCGCATCAACAAAACCGAGTGGTTTGCTATCTAATCTATTTCTACATATTCAAGAGCTGTATTGTTTTTTTTACCACAGACCGTCCACACGTTAACGTGCACACCACAGTAAAATAATACTCTACAGTCCTTTGGCGAATGATATCGGGGCGGAGAGAGGTTGACCAAACTTCACCACTTTGGTCAGTGCTGGTCAGTGCAAGGTAGCGTGGTGGCTAGAGCCAGTTCAGATATCACTCGTCACCGATGCAAACCACAGTCGGGAACTGAACTCGGAGCTGAGCTGTGGTGCGGTCGTCGCCTAAAATAAAATAACGTTTGAAAATAACAAAAATTGTACTGTAGAGCCATTACAATTAAGGGCATTACACAACCTTAGCAGCTATTATGCAATGACATGCCGTGTAAAGATGCTTTCCACCAATAGGTGGCATAGGCTGTATGGAAAATTGACGATGTTCAAGCTGCGATCGTCTTTCCTGCCTTCTCAAGTCTCCCCCCCCCAACCCCCCCCCCCAAACACTGTATTGGGTTTGTTACACACATCACATTGAATAAATCAGGAATTTAATAAAACAAAGCTGTGAAACTCAAGTGAGATCTCCCTTCCTGTGGCTCCATTCAATTTCCATGGAGGATATTGTAAAACACACAAAAAAATCCTTCAATTGGACCTTTTTTCCCATTTGTAAAAAATAAAATTGCAACAAAAAAAACAAGAATCCATTCTAGAGACGACAAGAAGGTGTATTGCAAGGGAGAAATGCATATATAAAAAATAAACTTTCGCACCTTGTATGCCTATTATAATCCGTATTAGCTTAGCTGCGGTTTGTGTGTCGTAATTTGAAAACATTCAGGCATTGCCAAAGCAATGGATGTACTTTCTGTCCATAATCACTAAGGTAACATGGTGTACTTTGTAAGACCCCACGTGAAATACAGACTGTTTTGAACGCGACAAAAGGGAAAAATTTACGTACATAAAACAACTCATAAACGAAGGTTTGAAATACATTGCATTGGTTAAAAGCAAATACAAGCAAAACTTAATTCTCCATCTCCAAATATAGATTCAAAAACATATATGTTTTAGTCCGTCAGCCTTTTCAGACAAATATGATCCAGCAGAATTGTTTAAGCAATCAAACTCTGGAGCAGTTTCGACTTTCGAGGTCTCATCAGCCACTCAGGCTTGTTAAAACCAATGCTGTACATGTTATTTACAAACACGCTCCACCGTTAAATACAAAAAAGAACGATTGTATACACACTGATTATGCGTTACTCTGGATGACTGTGCGTTTAAGCATAATAAGAGCATATATAAGCGAAAGTGAATCCACATATCAGCATCATTTAACATGTTAGTCTCAGATGCCGAGCGAGTGGGAGAGCGCTGTCGTCGACTGCATGGAACAGGTCACTTAAAGGGATCTCAGAGGTAGCTCTGTCATATCCGCTTCCGTGGGCACCCTTCCCCGACACCAAGGGTTGCACTGCTCTGTGCGAGTTCCGAACGGACACTGCCGTTCGTGACATGACGCCGATAGCGCGAAACGGGGTACAATTGGGGACGTATTTGAGAAAAAAATATTGGAATACTCCGATGTGCTTCTCACTGGAGAGAACACCGAAAATAAAGTAGCATTCCTTGACTTTCTAGACACCCGGCGGCAAGCGGTTCAAACGTGAGTTACCACCGTGGCTATACCACGAGGGCTTACTATCCTCCACATGTTTGCAGGGGTCTTTGATGAAATCTCATTTTGGTATCGAGCTACCCCTTGCAGGAACCACTGTTCCAGTACCGTTCACTTTTTGTAATATCACAAGCATTTATGAAAGTCATGAAAATGTGACCCAAAAAAAGGCACATCAAAGGCCAGTTCTTCAAGCTGGGTCTGGATATTTTGTTTTAAATCTACGAATAGATTTTAATCCAAACCATAGCTGTAAATCATAGGATATTTCTAAATGGAAGAATTCGTTCAAACGTAATCAGAATTTTGGAGAAGTTCAAATATGCATCACTGTATACCTGTTGTAATGATACATCCGTGTTATAATTCTACTTGTAACGTTACATTAAAAACCGAATGTTCTTCTGTTTGAACAAAAAATTGTAAAATGAACCCGAATGGAAATTGTTATTGTTTGATGAAATCGTCAACAATTTCAAGCATCTGCGTTATATTTGGAATTTTATAAATTAAACATGTGCTGAACACTTAAACCCGACCGTGGGCGAGTGTGAGCCAAACTTAGCTGGCCATCACTCGTCAACTCAGTTTACTGACAAAATGCAAATAAATTATAGGGCATGAAAATACAATAATAATTTAAGGCACATGTATACACGTGCTGCGGAGCGGTGGCACATCACTATGAACCTGGCAACTTGAGTTCGACTACCGGTCACGGCTAACAATGGTGACGAGCGATATCTGAACCGGTGCTGGTTACAAGGCCGTCCATGGTGGAGGGGGGGGGGGGCCGGGGCAACTCAACTCTGTGTGCGATGCCCCCCACCCACCCCGATACCTTCAAACTAAACCGGGATTATTGCATCTGACACCGTGACGTCGAGGCGTGGAGCCCCCCAAAGCGCGGGGCCCGGGACGCTCACCCACGATTCTCCGTTACCCTAAAGGACGGCTCTGGCCAGGTGCCACATCTCACTTCATCAGCATGCGCTGACAAGTGTGGTGAAATATGGTCCAACAACCCCCCCTATGAAACACACAACGTGGGGAAGCCTTCATCCAGCAGTGGATTGACAAAGCCCTGGCTGGTCTTTTTGCAAATATAGAAACACAATTTGCAATGTAACCTGGATTTTTACCACATGTAAATGCAATAATATATTTTTAAACAAGCCAATGATCCCGCATATAATCTTAAACTGTAGAGACAAGTGCTGTTAGCAAGCACCTATCAGACATACACACTCGCATACATATTGGAAATGCATATTGTAAATATTGAAAATGTGTGAAAAACATGTTGCAAAAAAGTGCAAAGTGTTTTATTATTATTCACAGAACTTGGCATAGTCAGCAAATATTCTTACTGGCGCCTTGATTCCTTTAAGCATGCGTGACAGTGCGTCTCCCAGGAAAAGCTCTGCAGGAACAACTCCTCCAGCTCTTGGGACTCCCGCAGCAGGAGTGGGAGGGCAAACACTGGGCTCTCGTTCTTGCCTGCACAGGTAACGATCACACGCGTTCACGAAAACACACACACACACGTGACAAACACTCAAGCACGCAAACACGCGACACATGTCCACGCACAGATGCGCACGCAACACGCGACATCCACGAAAACACACACACGTGACAAACACTCAAACACGCGACACATGTACACGCAAAGATGCACACGCAACACGCGATATCCACGCAAACACGCATGCACACGTCCACGCAAACACGCGCACGCGATACACATCAACTCTCGCAAACGGCGCACGTTCGTTCTGCACGCGTTTCGAGCGCGCGCATCTCTCCACGCGCTTTAACATTTTCACCGCGCTCTATCCACTGCTGCGTGAAAATCAAATGCAATGTTTAAAACTATACGGTTAACTCGTGATTATCCATAAGCGGTGCGTCTTGAATTGCGGATTAACTGTGCTTGTGAAAAAGTTTATAAATGACTTCCTTGCGGTTTATTTATTAGCTGCTCCTCATTCATCGAGCCTCAGTGACTCAGTGCCGCCCACGTGACCGCAAATGCGCCAGCAAACGAGCCGATTACTTCAAGAAGCAATAGCAGATCGCAAACTATATGTCTTCCAGGCCCTCCCCTTCACCGCCCCCTCCTAATTCTACATCAATAAACAATAAGTATTTGAAGCTTTCGTGACTGCAGGAATCCATACTCTTTGGTTCTTTTGGTAAAGTCACGTAGGTAGAAATTAAACAAAATAAATCACGACGTTTCGGACGCAACACAAGCGCCCGTCTTCAGGTCAAAACCGTGTTAGCCGCGATGTCTGCTACGAGCAGCACGATGTCTGCTGCCTTGTGGATAATCGGAGTCTGTGCCTTGTGAGGCAGCAGACATCGCGGCTCTCGCGATTTTCACCTGAAGACGAACGCTTGTGTTGCGCCCGAAACGTCGTGATTTCTTTTGTTTTATTTCTACCTACGTGACTTTACCGAAAGAACCAAAGAGTAGAAACAATAAGTACATTTGTACAGCCGAATTGCCATGTTTTGCATTCTCCGTGTTTCTGATTTATCCCGGTCACCATTGCCATTAACCAGAAGGCCTCTTATCCACATCGCTATTATCAGCGACTCCGATTATCCACAAAAAAAACTGCAGGGTCTTTAAAACAAAATTCCAATTTTCAGCGATCATCTGTGATTTTTTTGTCCACATCGATAAACGAAAAGAATAACACCGCGGTTTTAACAGGATCCGCGGTATTGATCTCCCACATCGCCTCGTAGGAGAGTGGGTATCGTTACATTGCGTATCATACGGTTGAGTGAAGACCTTGGAAACACAGGCTCGACGTGGGGGTCGCACTGCACTGCGCCACATGTGCAGGCACGCACGGAGTCAGCATGAAGTACTTACTACTCGGCATGTTCAGCCCGGTGCAGTTTGGCAAAGGTTTACGGTAGAAGCGAGCCAAAGTTATTTCACTCACACGCACAAGAGGTGTCCGTCCGGCATTCTACCGGCTTGTTTACACTGTACACTTTAACTTGTCCTGACCCTTTACAAGCATACGGCTTTCTTCACCACCACTACCCCCCCGCACCCCCGATGAATATTGTAAACGCAAACACTTCAACATATTTTGGAAACAGGCCGATTTCCAAAATATTCACAGTTAAACCGTTAACTTTAAAACATAAACATGTTTTGTTGCTTAATAACATTTCCCGATAACGTTCTGGCCAACGGTTTTGATGCACGACGCCAGGGTTTGTTTCGCCGAATGGATGCTCGACGATTGTGGTCTTAGTCAATAATTATACTCAATCCCTATAATTTATTGAAGAAAAAAAAAACTTGGTAGTTAACAAAAAAAATACTCCCCATTCCTGTAAATTTCAATGTGCGCATACTGCGCGACTTTAAAATAATTATCAACCGCGTTAATCGCCGAGGTTAAGGAAGGAAAAGTTTTCATGAAAAATAAACGACGTTTTTAGACAACTACCTATCCTTTTAGCATTAACAAAAACAGAAATATTGTATGGACAAAACCACAAAAGTGCTTTTGTATTCATTCAAACTATATTTATTTATTCAAGCAAGAACTACGGCAATTTCTAAACGATAAACGTAATAACTCCGAGCAGGTTTACCAAACAAATCTTCTCTCGCGTGTGTCACCGGGTTGCACCGCGCGTCATTTCGGCACGGCGTTCCGCGTGTGCCTCCGTGTGCTGGGAGTTCCTTCGGGAACTGAATTCAAATCAAATCAGAGCTGAATTCAAACACAGTTCCCGGAGAAGCCCCCAGCACGCGGGGCGAAACGTCGGTCGTCGTGCCCACCGACATGCGCTACAACCCCGAAAAACACATCAAGCAGAACAGATTTGACAAATCTATGTTATCGTGCTTTTCAATGGACTGTATGTATGTTGAACTTCTTTCGCGCTGTGCGTAGATAACCGTGCTAATCGGAGGTGCCAATGAGTGGCTGCTGTGGTTCTTGCTTAAGTGTAACACAAATTGAGTTTGAATTAGCACTAAAAATAAACGCACGACGAAAACCTCCACGGAAAATCTTTCCCTTGTACGCGCAAGGCCCAGCACGTTTGTGTTAAAACTTGACCTATAAATTGCCACTTCGTGACAACGGCATGGCAGAGCCAAGTTCACTTCGTTAAAAAGAAGGGTCAGTGCCCTTCGGCTCTTCAGGGCAGCGGGTCGGGGGCGCTATCCTCATAGCCTGGCTTCGCCTCGCCGCCGTGATAATGCAAACCACAGCCAGACGACAAGCCGATAGCGATTTAAACAAACGAGGTGTGCCGAATTCCGCGAGCCTCTCTTCAGGCGCCACCCTTATCAGTGCCACGCACACAACGCCCAGGGCTCGGGCATCCGCTCTCGCTCAGCCATTCCTGAGGCTGAGGTCATCTTTCCGGGCTCCCAGTGGCCACCGCCGCCATAAGGTGGCCTTATCTTGCAGCCAGCCCCGTGGGAGAGGGCAGCTCCCGACTGCCCGCCCTGCCTGCCCGCCAGCTCGCCTGCTGCCCGCCGTTATCCCGCTTAAAGAAAACACGGCGTCGCCATCGATTGCTCGAAGAGTTTTTCTGCATTGCGCCTAGAAAATATTTACCGAAAATGTTTCCAAAGCAACTGAGGTCATGCAGTCACGTGTTTTTTTTATTCCGTCATTATATCGTTCGTAATAGTACGGCTCATTAAATTTGTTTTGGAACTGACTATAATTGTTTTGGGGTTTTTTTTTTAACTAGGCTTTCTTGATAAAACTCTGAAATTTGCCTTCGTTTACAAGTCACAACCTCCCAAGCATATATGTGATACGTTGTGAAATTGGGGAGGTGTGTGTGCATGTGTATACGTGCGTAGGTTTTCGCTGTTGAGCTGTACAGCTTTCTCCGATGTGTTTTAAGGTTGTGCTGCGTCTTGTCCGACACGACGTCTGAAAGTTCCCTTTCCAGCACGTGGAGCCAAACGTCGGACACCATTCCCAACAACACGCGGTACAGCCCAAACACGCGCGGGAGAGCGATGCGTGTCCGTGAGTGGGAGCGGCAGTGCCGTGGTTAGCACACTGCGTTACCAACCCAGCGACCCAAGTTCGATTCACGCACACGACCAATAACAGTGGCGAACATCTGGACCGGCCCTGGGCATCCCGTAGGTTGACTCGGCCTTAAATGATTACCTCGAGCGGTGTGTAAACATCAGCAATGGGGGAGACAAATGAGGCCGTTTCATTGCGTTGGCCAGACACCCCCTTTCGTGTGCTGTGCCGGGCTTCACACGTGCTAACAGCCCTTGCCTCAACAGCCTGTGTGTAGGCTATACGGGGGATCTTTGTCTTTGTTAAAAAAAAAGTTGCACAGGTCGAACCGTAACGGCGTGGCACGGCACACACATCACCTAACCACAGCATGCGGAGCCGTGTCAGTTGGGAGGGAGCATTTATCTCCACACTCACCTCTCCCACGCAACAGCTTGGCCCCACTCACCAAGTCTCCCCCAACTCCAGCACAAGTTCTTGGCCAAGAAGATCACCACCCCTCTCCGCATGCGAATGACCCTGACTTTTACAACTAATTGACGTCCTATAAAAATTCCACCTGTTCAAAACTGACGCGACCAAAAAAAGGAATCTACGCTCGATCATATATATATTTTTACAATCATTATTTTTTACGTCAATAATTAACTATATTTCTTATATATCATTCGGGAAACTGTAGCAATTTATTATGCTAGATTATGTAGCTTAATGTTACAAAATGTGTTGTGGAGACTTATTAAATAAATGATGTATGTAGAAGATGTAGAGATAAACAGCACGCATAGTGTGCTGTACAGACAGGCAACTTTTGTCCAAACACTAAATACTTAAAACTCATCATCCTACATCTTTTCATTAAAGCATTGCCATATTCCCTGGCGATCAGTATCCACAATAAATAGAAAACGATGTGTCTGTCAGTTACACAAACATGTACATATACAATCTACAGTTACGTGAAACGGCCTAGAAACGCCTTCACTAAAGGGTGTATTTCTAGAGGATATTTCGCAAGGATTGATGACAGTTTATAGGAAGAGTTCATCCCCTTTTGTTGATTTGACTCCCATTCCCCATTGCGTTTTTTTATATCTTCCCACAACTCTTCCCCTCTCTCCTTTTTCCTGCTCCTTACGAATTCTTCCTACCAGTCTCCACCTTCACCTCCCTCCCTCCCCCTCGCTCTTGTCAATCTATAGCTCCTGAGATCAACAGCTGAGGATCACTACGATATAAGCTTGCTTGAGCCGGTCCCTTTCCGCGGACGTTTTGCGATCACCGCTATCTGCTTTCTGAACCCAGGATTAAAACTCGCGCAGAGATCAAAGTGACCGTAAAGAACCACAACGCAAATCTCGCAGACGCGACAGCTAGCATCTTCCTCTTCCAACCAAAGAAGTAAATAAAATATGGCATTCCTCACTCTCTTCCGCGAAGTGAATGCAAGTGGTTTTTTGTCCGTCCTCGCCTTTCAAAACGCCGCGTGTAAAAGTGACGGCGACTTGCGTTTTAAAAGCGAATAAGTAACGGCTGTTGCTTAGGCAGCACCATTGAAAGACGTATGCTTCGTCTCACAAACGCTCTGCTCAATGTCACACGTGGCAATATTAAACATTAACACAAATTATGACATTCAGCAACCCGGCGTGCAGTAGCCACGATGACAATGGCAGATAACGCTCACCGCTCGTCACGAAATAAACGGTTTCTGCAGACCTGCGCGGTAAACATAGTGAAGGGTTACGACACATTTATAAATAACGCGATCTAAACCCAAAAACGTTGATTATGAAAAACATTGGTCGCGAAAGCCTACGTGTTAAACTGATAGTGAATTACGTTAGCGGTTACACTCCAGCAACCCCAAGAGCCAAGGAATAAACCTACTTGTATTGCCAAGTTGTTTAATGTATGGTACGTGTACACGCGCAACCCTTTTGTCAATCCGCTATTGCATGAGAGCCTCTCCATGGTGTATCATAGCGGACAATTTGAACAAGCTTCAACAAGCTGGTCATGTGTAAAGGCAAGGAGCGTAGACGATGCAGCACGGTACAATAAATTTGTCTGCATCGCCCTCAACTGACAACGTTCCATGGTGGCATACGACGCCTGTTTAAAGTGCAATTTAAAACTCCGAATCTTTTTCCCTTTTTCCTTTATCTTTTCTATCTCTTCCTCTCTCCTTTCCGTTGTTCCGCCATTGCCTGCGACACCACAATTATGAGGCCTTACTATGACCATGTTTATGCTGATCGTTGCGCGCTTTCCTGCATTCGTCACGTTAAAAACGTAAAAAAACAGAATTGTAAAAATGTAACCCTCTGAATTTTACACAAAGCGCAGCAACATACAATTCCGGCAGAATGCGGCTGAGTGTGGAGTGCGGTGAATTAAGCTGGCACGCGTACACGAGCAACGCTAACGGATCGACGGGCGCATCCTCCGGGCCGCCACCTGGCCTGGTACGAGCTCACCCCGACTGCTTGAAACATCATAAATTTCTCCCCCCATTCCTACCCATCTCCTCCTTTCCTGCAGAGGCACGAGCCTCCCCCATTCCGCACAGCGATCCGCGCGGCGCTAATGATCTCTGACGCACGTTCGCAAAACCGCATTGCGCCGCGCGAAGCGGTTTTGCGAAATAAATTCCCCGCGTCGCAAACTTTGCACCAACCACATCCGGGCCCAAGGGGAGGATTTTGTTAAAATACTCTCACAATGTTTTGTTGGAGGGGAGTGCGGATATGGACAGGAGAGCTCCCTGCCCACATATCCCGGATTCCTCTGGGGTTTGGATCCATCACTTGACTGTGGCTTCACAACGTAAATCCTGATTTTCAATACCACGAGAATTTTTTTCCATCCCCCCCCCCCCAACAAAAGATCAGGGGTGAACTCTGGGCTAAAAGGGATTTGCGATGTAAGACATTAAAAATGGAAATATTTTTACACATGTACTCTACGATGCCAAATTCTAAAACATTTTCTGCTCTTATGCCTGTTTTTCCTTAAAAGGAGCCCCAGTAAGTGTGCAATAGAAGGGTTGGAATTATGCACTGTAAGCGTGATTTACACGCAAATATAAGCGAAGCATTTTTGCATTGCAAAAAGAAAAGAAAAAAACATTTTCAGATCCAGTCTGGAAAATAATAACTTTACATTTAATATTTAAACAATGCCGGTCTAGCAACAACAAGAAAAGCAGTTTGTACACACAAAACTGCTTTTTAACATGTGTACGAGTGTGTAAGTACAGATATGAAGGGTGGTTTATCGAGTGGCCAGCACACTTTGTCACAATCTCAGCAACCGGGTACACAAAGATTCACCTCCACCCTCTCTCTCTTCCCCTGCCAACCCCCCCCCCACCCTTAATTCTTTAAATTGTCACAAATTGGGATAGAATAAATTATTTTCCCCACATTTGTACCGTCTAATTTGTACTGCCTGTCTCGTTTGCATTGTCTGTATCGTTTGTTTTATAGTTGTTCCATCCGTATTAAGCTTAAAGCTTAATTTGCATGTCATTTGCATGACTCTTAACTACAGTAATTGAGTGTTCCGTGCAGGATCTGGAGGTAGTTGTGAGCGTAAGACTCCATTTTAAATCGCTCGGTCGACAAATCTTTGTTACGTGCCTACCAACAATGTGCACTCGATTCCATACCATGCACACTCTTGCAAATTATTATAATCATTCAGATAATTATCTGAATCTGGCTTGTGCCCCTGCCCCTAGATCGACTCAGCCTCAAATGAGGATCAAGACCAGTGTGATGAGATCTACATTGGATAGATAAGCGATTGGGCACGGTGCTGATCACATCACCCTCTTGTGCATTTCACCAACCCTAATAGATACTTGCTAACAACGTGTCCAGTCTACACAGAAGATGGGAGGAGCCTTGTACATTTGATCCAGCAACAAAACATTTTTTATAAACATTCAAATATTCTGCTGTGAACTTACTTTGGATCCCAGGTCTCCCTTTAGCTGAAAAAAATTGAGTTTGTTTCATTGAATTATCATGTGGTTATAAATTAAGTTCATGGTGATGATGATAAATTACACTGCTACGGTGAAAAAAACAAGCAAGCCTTCCCATAGACAACGATCCAAGCACACATGGCTTTTTAGTGGGTTTTTTTTATTCCCCCACAATACGACATGCAGTTCAGCATTCCAGCCCGTGGTGCAGCTATCGAGTGTGCAGCCGGTGCAACTGCACCGGGGCCCATGGGCTAAAGAGACCGTCTTCCAATCCGAAAGACGTACCGATAAAGTTAGAATAAAAACTGACATACACGAACGTCATCGGAATGGCAAATGGTGAAGGAAATATAAAGGTGCGGCCCTACGACTACCTGTTCATGCCACCGTTTGATGGAAGATTCTCTCTTAGAGGGAGATCTGGAGAGCCCTCTAGTAGGTATTTGGCCTACTTATCTACGCTAGACAGACATCTTGGTAGAGGTGCGAGCACCCACACTCTGCTTCACCGCACACGGCCTGCCGATGGGCTATCTGGGGTACCAAACTTGCACTGCTGGGTCCACAGAGGCGTGGGGAATGAGAGACTTGCCCGTCGTCTCAAGTGCCTCGACGGGAGATAAAAACCAGCGACCTCCAGATTCGCAAGTCCAGCGCAGCAGCCATCACACCACGGCAGGGGGGAGGGGAACGTAATCACGGCAACAACATTTGCCAGCGAATGACAAACGTAAACAACTCGTTGGCGTATCAGGTGAGTCAAAGTTAACGGAACGTAGCTTCCAAACATGTAACTGAAATGTGTTCTGCGGCTACGAATTTCCCAACGTGAAGCTCCCACAAAGCCACTGAGGACCTCCAACTTCCTCTCTCTCTCGCTCCCAAACTCCTGAGCGGGCAACAAAGCGCTGGCTAAGGAAGCCCGTGGGCTGTGCTGAGCAGGAACCCCCACGGGACACCATTACCAGACATTTAAAACCAAAAAGCAACAAGGTTTCAGAACACGCTAACTTTCGCAGAGGATTGCTCACGCACATGACGCTCTTACCGCATGCACCGCTTGAGGCCACGCCGTCGTTCTGTTACAGCTCTCCCACTGCCTGCAGCACTGTGTGCGAGCGCTCAGCTGAAGCCGAATGTAGTCGTCAATTTTCAACTATTGGTTTAAGGAGGAAGGTGATCGTGGGTCGGGGTCGGGGCGCAGAACTGGTACCGCCGAGATCCTGGTTTAAAGTCCATGCCTGCCGCCTGTGATTATACTGCGGTTGTTAATTGTAGTGGATTGACGGTCTCATTCGCACACAACAAAAAAGCCATCACATTTGTGACCAACCATGTGGCTGTGCGTTCGGGCGGGAGGCTCGCAATCAGCAGGGATGCGAGTTCATATCCTGGTTGGGAATTGATTCAGTCAATCATCCCTCTGGGGTTGATAAAATAGGAACCACTTTGTGGAAAAGTTTACAGTAGTTGTCCGACAGAGAAACTTTCCATAGCAATGGGGAATTTCCACCATTGGCTCAGGACTATGAACAGAAGAGCAACACCTCAATGCTAATTTGAGCAAGAAATCACTTTGACATTACTAATGATTCTGCACTTAATTTGGCTAAATTCAAGAACTGAATGTGAACCACATTGGTTTCACTTTTAATGCGAGGTTTATGCCGATTGCGCGGGCACTTGTGTGCCCTGGATTTTGCCCACTTTCCTGCAAAAACGTAAGTAAAAAACATATAAAAATATAACCCTCTGTATTTTACACAAAGCGCAGCAACATACAATTCCGGCAGAGTGCGGAGCGCGGTGAATTAAGCTGGCACGCGTACACAAGCAATGCTAACGAATCAGCGGACGCATCCTCCGGGCCGCCACCTGGCCTGGTACGAGTGGGTAGCAAAGTGCTGCCACCTACTGTGTAGACCAGAGGTCATTTAAAGGGACATCGGATGAGTTATATGACGGGCAATTCTCTAACACGAAGGGTTGCACTGCTCTGTGAGAGACTCTGAATGGATCCATTGTCTCAAGACTTGACAGGGAGAAAACAATCCGTGGAACATTGGGGGAAAAGATTAAAACAAACTATTGATTTAAGGCAGGCTTCTTTGACTCCAGCCTCACACAATCCTTCACAGTACCATGTTTCCATACTTGCCAATCATCGTGTATGTACTGTACAATGTGCAACAGCTTCTTTGCATCATTCAAATGGAGAAGAGTGGTGAACAAGGAAAGACGGACCAGTGGGGAATGTGAGGACTGGAGGTTGACAAATCTGACCTTAAACTAACGATTGAAACAGTGATGGCTCTATAATACTTTAATTTAATATTTGAACATTGCAATCCAATGGAAGAGTAATAGCACGGCAATTCAATGGCTATGAGCAAGCCACGTGGTAACACATGGTAAACCCATTGTGTATAGTTGGGCAATTCTCTGTGAAGAAATATTTTCTGGGATTTATCCAAGAAGAAAAAAAATACTCAACAACGAAAATGACCAGGCATACCAAGTAAAAATCTTGTGAAATAAAAAAAAATTAGTCTTGAGACTCAGCAAGACTTTATTCTGACAATTTAGATTTGTAAACAACTGCTGGGACAAACACAACAGAGATTTCGCAATACAGAAATACCTTTTCCAGCCAGAATTATTGGAGGGTGAGAATTATTGGAGGGTGAGAGGGTGAGTCTTTCCGATTGTGGGGAAGGGGGGATATCCAGCATCATCAGCAGCCATGGTCAATCCACTGCTGGTTGGCAAAACACAACTGCATTTCAAGACACTTTGTAGTTTCTTTTGGTTATTATTTAAAATGACCGCTTGAAAGGGAGCCCACAACTTTGCCCGTGTGACTGGAGTCGAGTTATTTTTGTTTACCTAGGAAAGACTTGCCAAGCCCCAGGACTGGTTTTCCACAGAGTCCAACATTGGCACGTTTTGGTCAAATCCAATACTGAGCGATGAGCACGATAACATCGATCAAATTGTTACTGGTTTGTACGCATAAGACTCTAGGGGAATGTGCCTTGAGCGAGCACCTATTATGGCTAACAAAATCCACAAGGAGTTGAGATGGTGGTCACCATCAGGCTTGGCCTTGTCTTCCCAGTAAAGATCTTTGCACAATTGGCTTGGTATTCATTTTAGGCTGAGTCGATCTAGAGGAAAAGGGCCACAGGCCAGATTCAGATACTCTTTTTCCAATAGTGTGCATGAGATGGAATCAAGTGCACATTGTTGGTAGGCACTTCACGACGATTCGTCGACCGTGCGATTTAAAATGGATTCTTACGCTCACAATACCTGCGTCGGATCCTGCATGGAACATTCAGTTACTGTTTTCAGTCATGCACGTGATATGTTAATGTTACATATGATTATAAGCTCTAACTCATTCAACACGAAGTGCTTGCAACAAATGAACCACAATACCTTGCTGATCTCGTCAAGGAACATAAACCATCACGTGAACTCCGGTCATCCTCAGAGCGGCTTTTAGCTATTCATCAAACAAAGATGGTCACTGCATCACGCGCTTTCAGATGCACTTCTGCGGTCGTCTGGAACACTCTTCCTTCCGATAATTAGGAAGCCACTGCGGCTATGCACTTTTAAATCTAAATTAAAAACGAATTTCTTTACAACTGCTATTGGTGTCTAGTTTTTTTCCTTCCCCTGCACCTCTAATTAGCACGGTTGGCTACTTATGGTGCGAAAGAAGTTCAACATACATACATTTAGAAACATGCATTTAGATTATTTCGATTATATGGCTGCTATAAATCTCCATATGATAAGCCACTTCGTTGAGCTATCATTTGTGGCCAGGTCACTCGTGAAAAGAAGATAACAGCTCAGTGGACTTTACGTGGTAGAATAAAAACTTTGTTTTATTTTTATTCTTTTTTAGTGATTTGGCTACATTTCCTATACTTTACACTGCAATCGTTTATTGGATTTTTTTTTTGTTCATGGAATGTTCTGACCCCATGCCCATCCTGGACATCTGTGAAAAATAGCTTTACAGCTCATCGGATTCCTCCAGCGTAAATAAATATTCAGATTCTGACATACCTATCATTAGGTCCACATTTTAGGCAGTGGGGGGGGGGGGGGTCCGGGGGGAGGCGGGGAAGGTGGGGGAGCAGGCACAGGCAAGGCTGCACCTTTACCTTAACCTCTTACCCAGCTGGCACTTGAGTCGCGGCTGCATTGCACTGAAGACCGTCATGCGCACGCCGTGCAGGGTGGCCGTAGCAGCGGCGGTGGCTGCGAGGGATTCGGCAACGGGAGCGGTGGTGGTGGCGGCGGTGGCGGCAGCGGCGCCGCGTGCCCGGTGCCCTTCCGGCAAGCCTGCGAGAGAGAGGCAAGGCGCGCCAAGTCGCTCGTAAGTTACAACAGTAGCCCCCAGCCTTTTCACACGGAAGGCCTGCTTTTGATCAACATGTATTTTACTCCACAGTAAAAAAACATATATATATAGGATTCAATGATAGGCCACGCTGAAATGTCAAGCGCCAATGTGTAACCGGCAGTGGCAAAAGGCTCAGTTATTCCAGACTCAAATGTACGTTTTATATTACTTTGGGCGCGTTGCTTTAATGGTATTGGCACTGTCGTCATCAATACTTATAGTACGCACTTATAGCGTTGTTGTCATTCGCCTGCTGGATGACAGCCTTCCCACTGTGTGGATCATGGGGATTATTTGACCATACTTCCCCATGTTCATAAGAAAGGGACCTTGGTGTTTACACATTTGACATAGAATTCCTGTTAAATGTATTTTAGAAATGCATTCTTTCCCAAAACTTACACTTTAAAAATGCAATCCTTCGAATAATTAGCAACTATCAATACAATACAGTCCGGCACTTATCATTACTAGAACTAATGTTGACATTACCAGCAAAGGCACCATAATTCTGACACACGTAACGATTATTATTAGTGCTGGTATTGTTGAAATGTTTTCAACAAACAACGTGTTTACACTAAACAAGTGGGGCTGTCACTTGCTTTAAGTGAGACACTGTCAGGCCACCCCTGTTTAGTCTGCTGATATGGTCCAATGACAGGAAGTCTGGCTCTAAGGAGACCTGCCCTGATCATCGTCTGCTTAATAGCTGGTGTGGCGTAACAACCCGCAACCCCACACACACACACTCACACCAGGTTCGCGACGGCCGTTAAAACACCAGGGGATGTAAACTAAACATACACGTGGCTCCACAAAAAAACTCCTCCTTAAAATAAGTGCCAAATTACGGCAGCTCGACAATGACCGATGTGCACGGTTGCAAAAACGAGCTGTGTCGTGTTTCTAACGATATCGACTGTCGCTTAGCCGAAGCTAAATTCACGTACACTGTAAATATACCGCCGAGGTCAGTGAGTCAGAAATGTTCTCGTCTTCAAAAGATGTCAGACGATGTACAGCCTCCTTGACATGCTGTCAAACTGCCGCCCTCCAGAGGGGATGCTACCAAGTGAGATTGTTGTCCAAATAGAGCCGACGACTTTGAGAAAGCAAACAATTGTGCGCAAAATCCGCTTCGCCATAAGCGAGCGTCAACTTCAAAGTAACTTGAAAGACATTTGATCCACTGCATTATTTGTTCATCGGATGCACTCCGACTCCACTCACTAGTGGGCGGATATATCGCACAATGAGCCATACTCCAGAGCTACGCGCTGACTAAACATGATCATAATAATAATAGACCATGATACATTAATAAAGTTCGTGCTCCACATTTCACAAGAACATTCAGGGCAATATGTTCCATTACCTCCGCTTTGTAGGGTGGTGGCAAGCATGGCCTGTGCTTGGTTATACTGGGTTAACAGAGTCTGCACAAAGCATTCCTGAGATATTCCGACACTGCCTTTGGGTGCGCAGATTCTACTCTGCTGGAGAAACCTTTGCTGGACACTCCTGCTATGCACCAGGACCATCAAAATGCAGTCGAGCCAGCACAGGGCATATTTGTTCTGCCACTGTAGCATACGACCCGCGAGATACATCCAAGGAGGCTGAGCAGCGTCCTCTTCACTCCGCTGGTCGTTTTCTGTCCTCAGTCTCGAATAAGAATGCTCGGAAAGCTGCGCTGGAATTTCCAAATCTAATCTGCCTCCGTGCGAGCCTTCTGAATGTTCGTCGATGCCTCTCGTTCTGGACGGGCAGCCATCGCTTTCCTCGCTTGAACCCCCAAGCCCGCCGCGAACCTCTCTCGTTTTTGAAATGTCAACACTCTGCGCGCAGTTAATGCGTTTCTTCAACGGGGGAATATCTTTTGGGAGGTTTTGCTCTGAGAAATCGCCGCAGGCCCTCGTTTGCTTTATAGGTGAGCCCAAAGTCTGGATGTCTTCAACAGAAGTACGCATTCTCCTGCGGGCGTTAGCACGATGTTTCTGCGCACTGGCTTTGGTCAGAATCCTCCCGATCGGGAAGTACCCGAGTGGATAAATGCACTGCAAATCAAAGTGGGGAAAACGATTATTATAATTGTCGTTACAATTCATGTTATCGTTACAATTCAATTACACAGTAGAACATCTATAACACTGGAAGCAATTGGCAGCAGGTTGTCTTTTCATTGGCACTAATGACACGCTGTAGTTTACACAGTAACATTTTTTGGCAGATTTGTTGAATTTAATTTGGTTGCTGTAAAACAATATTGGCAAGGTATCCATCAATTTGAATTGTAATTCAATATTGAAAGGTTAAGTCTAATATTTGATGTACATCAACAAAAATAATTAAACATTGTATTAACTTATTTTAGGACGCTTTTTTTTCTTCTTCAAAATCTGTTTAAAAAGACGTAACATGCAGGCAGAAAAGAGCCTTAGTGAACTTATGCAGCAAAAAATGCAAAGCTGCCAGTGATGTAAGAGCATGATGTAAGAGATACAAAAAAACGTTACCACAATCGACTGGGTTCCCGTGAATAAGAATTAGGAAAAATAACGCCTTCTCATCAAAATCGCCGTTTTTTACCTGAAGAGGTGAAATAATTCACCACCTTCTCAAACACGTTGGCATACCTGTCAACCCCTTATCAGTCCTTATCTTATTACAGACCAATTCAGACCTTATTGGTCACCTCGTGCTCCTTGTAAATCTCAACGTTCATCCTACAAAGTCCCATCACAAGGGAGAAACACAAAATACGGGTAAACCGTATGGGTTTGACAGGTATGTCAAGTGTACATTTCAATACTGTGCGAGGATGTGTTTTTTTATATATATTCTTGATGGGTCCTATCGATTTTACAAACTTTTACACAAATTCTTCTTCATCTCTTGGCATACACACACTTGGCTGAGTCAAGCCACATCATCTGCAGCGTAGAGTGATCTCAGTTCTCCATCCAGTTTGGTCAGAGGGCAACCCTCCTCCGCAATAAATGGCACTCATTTGAATAAGAACAATATTTAAAAACAGGTACTTGTTCAAGAAAACAAAGGACTTATATGTTTATCCTGTTTATCCTATTTGGAAAGATGTGTACGATTGTATCCATCCTATACGATTCCTAAACGTTTAAATAAATTGTACTAATGCAAATAAAAAACGGAACTGAAACTCAACGATTGTCAGTGTCTGTTATTGATATCAGCTGTAATTCAGCCTGCGATTGTGATCTGCCTGCTGTATGATGGCGAGATGGATGGGAAACAGGTCGAAGGTTCAATCCTGACCCTTGACGCCTGTATATTTGGTGTTTGCGAGTTCTCTTCCCGTGGTCGTATGGATTTTTCTCCGGGTCCTCTGGTTTTTCCCTCCACATTTAGAATCGACATGCGTTTTAGAGAATTTGGCTACTATAAATTTCCACATAAGCTACTTTGTTAAGGTATCAACTGTGGCGAGGTCGCCTCTGAAAAAAGAGCTATATAGCTCAGTGGGCCTTATATAGTAAAATAAATTAGTTTAGTTCAGGATAGAGATGGTGGTGGTGATCCAGGACATGAAGAAATGTGGAGTGCGCAGGGAGATGGCCCACGACCAGGGAGGAGTGAAGAAACAGGCACAGGAAAGCAGACACCACACGAGTGAGAATATTGCCAGGAAAAAGGGAAAGCAGCAGCGAGTGTGCCAGGACGCTCATGGGAACACTTACCAGGGCGTCCTCACACAGGCTGATTGACTCACTGAAGTTGATGAAAAAGCGCCTGAGGAAGCTCGTTTTGCCATTCTTCGTGCACATTGGACATGGACTCAGCATCTGAAATCGTTTAGCCGCCTGGTGCAGAAGACACAATAGAGGCGACATGAGCAGGTGTTCAGTTTTTTTGCATTAGCGTGTTTGTATATTAACCAAAACGCAAGGCGTCCCACGTGGAACTATCAGATATGGAATCAGCAGCTGAAGAGTTTGCAAAGCGGCGTGGAGAAATACATGCTTGAAATTAATGATGAGAGACGGGAGGAGGAACACAGATGAGAGTACACAAATAAGAAACCAGTGGGCCTGGGCAAGGAACACATCACGAGCAAGAATGATACCCAATAGACAACACTGGTGACAGAATAGCAGCAAAAGGAAAGCTAAAAAGTATACAACAGCACACGGGAGATGCATGCTGGGAATTAAGAGATTGAAAGATGAACACGGGAATTGGAAAATAAACGTCCTCCAGTTAGTCTCCACATGGGCCATCATCCCTGCTAGACATCTCTGAATGTCCACTAACCCAGCTTAATTCTTTCTTAGTTCCTGAGAAAGAATGTATGTTGAACTTCTTTCACACAATACGTAGCTAACCGTGCTAAAGTAAATTTCGATTTAAAGCTTTCGTGACTGCAGGGATTCATATTCTTGGTTCTTTCGGTAAAGTCACGTAGAATGGAAATAATAAAATAATAAAATAAAACATAAGATACATTTCTCACGACGTTTCGGCCACAACGCAAGCAGCCGTCCTCAGGTGAAGAAACAGAGCTGTCAGAAAGACAGCCGTTGTGGCCGAAACGTCGTGAGAATTTTGTTTTATTTTTATTATTTTATTATTTCCCTTCTACGTGACTTTACCGAAAGAACCAAGCATACGTGCTAAAGTAGTATGTTAGCTTTATGGAGGCTCCTCTACACCAGTTATTGCCTGGGGGATTGGGCGGGGGGGTGGTTTGCTGGTTGCTAATCACTGGCCTAATTTATATAATTTACCTGTCACATTTTATCGATGCAACTCAAAATCCAGCAGTGACATCTCGTGATGGAACGGTGATTTAGTTCAGTATGATTTTTTATCCCTTGATGTACTTTATGATTGAATATGACGTTGAGGGTGTATACGATACCATGTTTGTCCGTATGCACGAGCCTCTTCATGCAAACATTAAGAGGTGTTTTTTTCTTTATTGCTAAAAGGAAACACAAAGACACAAAAACTTCAAGTAAGCCTTTGATGTTCCTTTATTTGTAACAATTAAATTTTAATTCACATAATTTCTGCAATATACTCGCGAGCAATGCATACCGTGGACAAAACTGACAGCACAAACTAAACACAATTCCTTACTGACGCGTTAGCCACTGCCGTATTTTATCTTGTATCCATCATCTGCCACGATCAATCAATCTACTGCTGGATGACGACCTCCCCAACCCGTTTTCGCGTCTCACAACCCTGCGCTGGGATCTCTCTCGCGTATGTGCAACATCGCACGTGTAAATTTAAGCCTGCGAGCCATGCGATAATCCACCGAACACTTTGCGCCACTGATTTCATCACTCCATCTCCACTCGGCGGTTCCGTCCACCTTGGGACGCGTTGTTCGATTTTCCCTTCGGCTGGCTGCCAGTCCGCCAATATTCTTGAGCATAATTTCATTTTATTTGCCATAGTCTCCGGATCGTACGACGCACTATTTGTTGTTCGGTATGTTTTAAAGTAAGATTTAGGGGATGCGTCTTATAATCCGGCAGAAGTGTGCGTGTTAAGACAAATCGTTTGATCTGTTATTTAAATAGACAAACCAGGCACAAGTTACTCCTCCGGAGCGTCTTATAATCCGGACAATACATTCGCGATTATTATTACAGACTAAATGTATATTTTATAAATAGAGTAAATACTTGTGTATGCACGCAAACATATTTGATAAAGCACATTACAACACGCGAGAGGACGTAACGGGGGGGGGGGGAGCACATTTAGCTAAATCCTGAACTGCTAAAGATCGCTTGGTGTTTGATGACATTGAGCATCATCGACATCACTTTGTAAACAATATCGATCCAGTAGTTATTGCGTATTTAAACGATTTGACCTCACAATTACTCGCGATGGGTCAATGAGAGGGGGGTTGGGGTCGTGGGCAAATTATGTCATTAAAAAAAAACTCACACGAAGCCACCGACGACTTAGAATGTAAAGCACAATACTTATACACATTTATTTGTTTAACGATGCCCCCCCCCGCCCGCAACACCACAAAGATCAGCGGCAATATTAAAACGCCAGTTGCGTTTTACGATTCTTTAGTAACTCGTCGACGTTATCGTGCAATGTAAACGTTGACAACCCCCCCTCCCTCCCTTAAAAAGAAAAGGAAATAAAGTTCCTTACGCGGCGTAACATTAACATTTATCTTCTTAGCGATGTGGCAAGCCGAGGCCCAAACTAGCACCAGGGCGGGCTGCCATCGATAGGCCTCACCCCGCCGTGAACTCGCCCGTCTGCGATTCGCGAGACAAAACTGCCGTGTGGCATCCCTCGACGGTGTTTAATGAAGGCGTCTCTCAACGAGGAGACGCCGTGTCAATGATAAGCAGTGAGCGTGAGTGTGTGACGGCGCTTCGCTTTTGGCGTTATGCGAGCGATCGAACGCCGTAAACACAAGTCGAGTGGGGCGGTGACGTCGTCGCGCGCGGCGACTGCGCATGCGCGAACTGGGGGGGGGGGGCACAGCAGGAGGGGGGGGTACAGCTGGTGGTGGCATCTACCGGTGATCTCATGTCAGTCGAAACCATGGCACCTGCTGGATCTGTCCCTAGACCTCATGCACCTAGCCTGGCACAGGAGGGGGTACAGCTGGTGGTGCATCTACCGGTGATCTTAGTCAGTCGAAACCATGGCACCTGCTGGGTCTGTCCCGAGACCTCATGCACCTAGCCTGGCACAGAAGGGGGTACAGCTGGTGGTGCATCTACCGGTCATCTCAGTCAGTCGAAACCATGGCACCTGCTGGGTCTGTCCCGAGACTTCCTCCTGCACCTAGCCTGGCACAGTAGGTGTTACAGCTGGTGGTGCATCTATCGGTCATATCAGTCAGCCAACCCATGGCACTTGCTGGGTCCGTCCCGAGACCTCCTCCTGTCAACGATCCTTCGACACTTCACGTGGCAGCCTCCAAGTGCACCTGGCCTGGCACAGGAATGTCGTGGCGACGTCACCGTCACTTCGTGGCGAATGGCGGGTGTCAGAGCCCCAACACTGATGATGGCTTTGGAGGCCACATTCTCCCTCCATGGTGTCAGAATCATCATCTTACTCGTGTTTTCACTGGGATGAGGAGGAAGGAAGGATCCTCAAATGTGCTGTAAAGCTGTTTTCTTTCCAGGAGGTGGGTCGCACGGGGTCAGAACGTAACAACAGCAAACAATGCAAAAATACAATAGGGTGCAAAAGTACATATAAGAAAGGTCAACAAATCCTTTAAAAATATATGCTGTACAAATAAAACTAAACTCTTTTTTTACATTACCCGGTAAAGTCCACTGAGCTATTAGCTTATTTTTTAGAAGCGACCTGGCCACAAATGATAGCTCAATGAAGTGGCTTATCAGGTGGAAATTTATACCAGGAAAATAATCTAAACGCATGTTTCTAAATGGCCTACTCCTCATCATCATCATCATCGTCGTCACCAGCTATGGTCAGTCCACCGCTGAAAGAAGCCGCCGCAATCATCCACACAGCACCTACATTGTTATCTCGCCGATCTGCTCAAGTTTTATTGACCACTGCGAAAACGTAGATCTGCTGAATCTGGTCTGCTCATCATTCCAAAGACAAGACGGTGGTGTGTTCCCATAGGAAACGGAGCCTTCTGCAGCCAGACTCTGTGATTGTGGAATCCTCTTCCTCGGTCCGTTCGGGACTCAGAGTCTGTTTCACCTTTTAAATCACCGTCTAATAACGAACCTATTTGTTCTACAGGCTTTCCCCGTTAGTTAAGATTTTTTTTTAAGTTGACTGATGACATTACTCTGTAATTATTATTATCAGTCGCTGTAATCATGGTTCTTCATTTTATTTGAACTTCGAGTGTGGTTATTGATATGGTTATCAGCTTTCTATTTCGCTTAGATGTTATCTATACCTGTGAGTGTAGTTTTATTTTTTACATACCCGCTTTGAGATACTTCAAAATGAAAGGTGTTTTATAAAACAGAGATTATTATTATCTCCCAGGTGGTCAACCTTTCTCTCAAATGGGTCCCATGCTTTGGCTGCCACTCCATGGTTATTATGGACCAGGAATCAAAATCTGGATATTTAGTGATACTGGAGGAATCCGATGAGCTATCAAGCTCTTTTTCACAGATGTCACCCACGTGCCATCATCGTCACTTCTAGACATGGACGTCTCCTGCCCAAGCCCACTTTCTGTTCATAATAGTTTGAATGGTGTCATTAACATGCGTGCGTTCTCTCATCCACGTGTCCACCATTGTTTTCAATACATTGCAAATAATGAACTGAAATTATTTTGTATTAATTTTAAAAACTAATAATAATGCAATGCATAGCGGATTAATAATATATCCCATTTTTTTTTCACTGAAAACATTAGCCATACCTCATGTGTCGAGGGTGCATTCAACACGTTAACTCTCCGAGGTCGATAAAATAGCTATCCACTTTGATAGAAAATAGATCAACGGATAAGATTTCTCATTCTAATAGCTGTCTCTCCACATAAAAAAATATATATCTATTTGCACACAACCCAACAGCTCCATGTCTTCTCTAGGCTTCCATAATCTCAGCAACATTAACTCAGAAAAATACGAATTCTACAGCGGTTTCGACATGCAGCGTCTAATCACCACGGCCAGTTTTCCTTTAATCAATGCTGACAGATGTTACACTTTGTTACAAGTCAATTGCATGCTGTTATTGATACCCCTGCCATACGAATGTGGAATTACCACCACTGGCTCAGGGGTGTAAGCAGGAGACGAGGCATGCTCCGCACTCGTTTCAGCGGGAAAACAACTTTGACCGTTGGCTCTATATCAATATTTGTGTTTAAGACATCCTGGGAAAAACCTGATAACCCACAACAGTTCATTGTTGTCGTTAGGAGGAGGGGAATTTCGTGGATGGATACAGTTCATTGTGCGACCATCCGCTCGGAGATGATTACAATAAACCACGTCACGCGTGGATGCGGACGGGATTGTCACATGAATAATAATAAAGATGCTCAGCCCTTTATCAATCCATTGCTGGATTAAGAACACGATAGGTTTATTCTAGAGTTGTACACAGGAAATACAGTTATGTGGGTTGTGCTTTTTTTGTTCCAGCACACGTTTCGGGTATCACCAATGAGACCACGCGTCTCTTTTGAGAGGAAGACTCGAGTCGTACAGAGGTAGCTGTCATTGTAACGGAGGTAACTTTACTCAAAAATTACTCTGGGGCAATTGCGACCCTCTACCAGTAATGCCAGTTAATTCCACGTTCCTGTGACAAGGCCCAGTTGACCCTCATCACAGCCATTGGCGGGTTCTAGACAGGAATGATGGGCTGAATCATTCGTTTTACAGCTCCTTTATCAATCCACTTTTGGATGACAGCCTCAAACTACGCTGTTTTGGTCATAGGGGTGGGGGGGTTGGTTCAATGACCATACTTCACCACGCTGATTGGTGCGTTTTTGTTAAGGAGAGAGAGTGCACAGGACTGGTTCAGATATCGTTCACCACCGATGTCATCCGTGGCTGGCAACTGAACGATGTGTATTGCCTGCAATAGCCCGATGCTGCATTAATTAACAATAGCTTGTACAATACAGTAGTACACTGGACATTTGTACGTCAATTGTTTAGTAGTATTTGAATACGTCTAATGGTATAGTATACATACATGCAATATGCGGGTCAAAGAATTGTTGTTTAACCGCATCTTTATTTTTAAAAATAAGTCTTACACGCAATAACTTTGCGCACGCTATGTCCTTGGCTATTGAGACAGCGCTTCGTGTCAGAAAAACTGAGGCTCACTTGATGGACTGATGCGGTCGGCTTGGTTTGGTTGAGTATTCGTTTGGCTCACAACGAGCGAGTGGCGTTGTGTGCAGGCCAGAGGTCGCAACCGGGTACCCGATACCCGTACCCTACCCAATACCCGGCTACCCGTACCCGGGCCGGGTACGGGTACCCGTTTGCGACCCTGGTGCGGCCGGGTACGGGTACGGGTAGGCCCTGAGTCAGTGGTGAGTAACCGTTTGTCACTCATTTCGGGTAGGGTACGGGTAGGGAACGAGTACCCGTACCCGGCCGGGTACCCATTTGCGACTCTGGTGAGGCCGGGTACGGGTTCGGGTAAGGAATCAAAACCCGTTTGCGACCTCTGGTGCAGGCGACTTGCGTGCGATTCCTGCTGTTGCTCATCGTTGTGGTGCCCGTTCTTTGCGTGGAATTAAAAACAACACTTTTGAAGACATCCTTATCGTATTTTGTTAACCAAGCAACCAGATAGCCACTCAGGCCGTCAGAAGTTCATTATCTATCGTGAAAAAAACAATAGATTGTGGTTGCATGTTTACCCCATTCGCAGCGCCTCTTAGCAAACTATTTATTTAAAAAAAACAAAAGTCAGCATTGTGTCACCACGTATTTATAACCGACATTCTAATGGTGACCTCATTTTGCAACATAAATGTTGTGTGGTAATTTAATGGGGGGAGGGAGGAGCGGGCTTTTACTCATTCACAAATCACATCACGGTTTATGTAACATTGCATATACATAAGGTATGTATATATTTTATTTCACTTTTTATTTTTTTACGAACCTTTTTTTTGTCAATCCACTGCTGGATGAAGGTATCCCCACGCCATGTCAGTCATGGGGGGGGGGTGAGATTGGGGGGGGGGTGTTGACCATACTTCACCACGCCGGTTAGTATTCATAGCCGGGAGTGGAGCTCAGGTCGCTGGGTTCATTGCGCGATGTGCTAACTGCTGTACCACCGCTCCACCCACTTAAACGTATATGCATCTCTGACATCGTTTTGTTCCAGTTGATTGTTTTGTATTCCATTGGCTACTTGTAAACATTCTATCACTTCATGAAATACATGGGAGGGGAGCGGTGGCACAGTGGTTCGAACACTGCACGATGAACCCGGCGACACGGCTACCATCAGTGGAGAATGATGTGAGAGGCAGTCTTGGAGGCATTCCCTCCACCAACTTTCCACTGACCGAACGTCGTGATGAAGTATCATCCTTCAACAACCTCAAATGATCGACACGGCAGAGGGATGCCTTCACACAGCAGTGGGTTGAAATTTTAATTGAAATACAGAATATATCACTAGACCCAGCCACTCCTTTATGACCCTTGGGCTACACCCATTTCAAACCTTTAAAACAGTCTGCATCAGCAGCAGGCCATGCTTCCCCATTTGATGACGGACGCTTGTGTTGTGCGCCCGAAACGTCGTGATTTATTTTATTTTATGTTTATACCTACGTGACTTTAGCGAAAGAACCAAAGAATATATCAAGGAGGGACAAATCATGCTCATACCCATTGCTTGATTTAACTCGACGGTGAATGTTGACTCGTCTCACAAAGATAGCTATGTTCGACGGAAGCACACGATAATCAATTGAGCATGCATAAAGGGGTATGCTAACCACACATTGCTTGATTGGTTAATGCACGTCTTTGGTTTTATTTAATAAGCTGGTATCTAATTCAAACAAATATCTAATTTGCATAAACGTGGAAGTTACAAAGCTACGTTAGAATATATTATTACTATTTGAGAGAGAGGAAAAAAATCATTTTGAAAGTTCGGGATGTGAGGATTTCCACCGGAATGCAATTACCCACCCACCCTTCCTCGCGAGGAACATTACAGGGTCATTAACGTCACTTAGAAGACAGCTGGCAGGCTTTAACGACAGTCTATCTTCCAAGGAGGCTTCTGTCCAACAGTGGATTGACAAAGGGTTATTTATCATTAGTAGTATTAGTGGTATATGTAGCAACACGTACTTCCTTTGGACGCGCCAGTCAGCCAGCCAGCAAAACTTTTACAAAAGTAATTTAGCATGCGCTAAAAGTTAGACACATTTAGTAATAGACATTTAGCTGCCGCACGAGCAGATAGTTCACAGTCAATCACCATTCATACTCTTTGGTTCTTTCGGTAAAGTCACGTAGGTAAAAAATTAAATTAAAATAAATTAAATCACGACATTTCAGCAAAATTACTGTATCACTTGATACAGTAATTTTGCTGTGCCACCTGAAGACGGAAGCTTGCGTTGCCTCCGAAACGTCGTGATTTAATTTATTTTATTTTATTTTTTACCTACGTGACTTTACCGAAAAAAATAAAGAGTATGGACCCTTGCAGTCACGAAAACTTCAAATCTAGAATTAATCACCATTCATTTGAGAACCTATTCTTGATTGGGGTGCCAGAAACCTGGCCATGGTAAACTGAAATCGTCCTATAAATGAAAATACCAGGTAAGGCTGGCAATTCCACAGTTCCTGTAATTGCATTTAGCAATGTCTGTATTTGCTTTCGTGAAAGGATTCATCTGCTTGGCACAACGTTCTCATGCGCCCTTCATAGCATTGCTGGTTCAAATCTGGCTAAGGAGACATTGAAGATGTGTGGGGGTTCTTTTATTTTAGTTCAGTGCCAAAGCCCTCTTCGAACTCTCAACAATGAATACGACGACTATACGAGGCGCACATTCAGGCCCAAGTTGGAACATTGTTGCGGGTGACGAAACCCAGTTCCTTACGTCCCTGCATCGTAAAGCAGTCTCGTTGATCGATGCTCCAGACAGAACTCACCGATTCACGCCGGCCACTCGCACGACCGCCTCCTTATCGCTCGTCTATCGCAACGTTTACTGATGCCACTGACATCACTCCTCCTCCTCCCGTGATGAGGACTCGATTTACCAGACTCACGGTTCCGTGTATTCACAATAATTTGCGGATTTAATAAAAAAAAGTGCCGTGCTGATTCTTCTTCATTCGAACTGCTCATTCACGTTTTGGGAATTCACTCCCGTTTTTTTTTTTAAAGGAATTCCGTAACTATATTAAAGCACGTTAGTCGTCAGTGATGTTGGTTGTCTGTAGCTTGGCGCTCGGGGGTCTGTGGCTTAGCAAACTATGATGTTAAAAAACATCGGATGATGTTGTTGATTTGGTTAAAACCCTCTTGCAAACAAATCTAATGAACGCCTTCGTCTGTGTAGGCCCTCTGTGAAATCAGAGGGATACTTTGTGTAACATTCTAACCACAGTGATGTGAATTGTTTTTTTAGACATATTCAATGGCTCTTCTTGGTTCTTTCGGTAAAGTCACGTAGAAGGGAAATAATAACATAATAAAAATAAAACATAATAAAATAATTCTATTTTATTATGTTTTTCTATTTTATTATGTTTAATTTTTTTATTTCCCTTCTACGTGACTTTACCGAAAGAACCAAGAAGATGAATCCCCGCAGTCACGAAAGCTTTAAATCGAAATATGCAATGGCTATTTGTTAGTTTATTTCCTATATTGTATTTAATTTTTTTAAATGTGCATACCGCTTTTGTTGGGTTGAACGTAGCTGTCATTCTGTCCGTGTTCGATTCCAATCAAGGGCCACGGCTCACATCAAAGGCGAGTGATATCTCACGCGGCCATGGTGCGGTCCCCTTCATCAACCGGCACTGACCACTGTGGTGAAGTATGGTCAAACAGTCCCCGTGACCGACGCTGCGTAGAGTGACCTTGTGTCCAGTAGTGGGTTGACAAAGGTTTTATACGCCAGTACAAAGTGTTACGTGCACAGAACAGCTACTTTGTAAGGTGTTCCCCCCCTTTTCAAAAAGGATGAAATAAAGTTTGTTTGGGGGCAGTGTTCTATTGTGTTACCTTGTGTGCTAGATCCGTGATTTGACGTGAAATAATTACGCATGTTAAGATATTTCTTATTTGAAAATACTCCCCTAACGTGTATACGTAGAGAATACGATCGCAAACGTTACAAGCGAAATCAGTTTCATTTAAACACGACATGTGGAAGATTATATTTTTAATGCAAGGGAATATTCTACATTAAAGCATTAATACGCGAAAATAAATCATCTAGGCTGGACTGTTGTTTTTGTTGTTGTTGCTTTATTGAGGAACGGACTCTGCAGTGGTGCTCAAGCATGAAGAAAATAAAAGTCCACCGACACTCGCAATCAGCACGGCCTTTTAACAGCAAAACTTCGTTAACTCCTGATCATCCGTGCGTGCATTATCCAGGTTACAATTAAATCCGGGTTACGGATGACGCACGCGTTGATAGATAATCGATTATAAGTGTGCCCCTGTTTAATTAATAAGCTGGGTTATCTCTCAGTTTGTGCCAGTTTAATTGCTAAATTGAATAATCTATACGTGTGCCAGTTTAATTGCTAAACTGGATAATCTATAAGTGTGTACCAGTTAAATTGCTAAACTGGATAATCTATAAGCGTGTATCAATTTAATTGCTAAACTGGATATGTCAGTGTGCGCCAGTTTAATTGCTAAACTGAATAATCAATTGCTAAACTGGATAATCTATTGCTAAACAGGATAATCGATAAGTGTGCGCGAGTTTTAATTGCTCGCTGCTCCTCACTCGTCGAGGGTCAGTAACTCGGTGTCCACGTGACCACGAGTCTGTGGGCGAGTGAAGTGATCGCTTGAAGAAACGACGAAAAGAAACGGCGCGTTCATTTGTACGTGTTCACCCCTCCCATGTTAGATGGGTAATCAAGGAGCACGTTTCCTGTACTTCCACTTAAATGCCTTGTGTTTTTTGTGTTATCCTAGCCAATACCCACCCTTCCCCTCAACCCATTATCCCGGATTATCGAGGTTGGACTGTTTATAATTTTATACGGTAGTGGGCTGACGGTTTAGGCAATGGCGTTTGAATTGGGTTTTATGCAAAGTTAGCATGGAATGCAACCAGTTTAAAATATACACAATTTAGCCTATTTAAAAAGTGGATTGCGTTGTAGGAATACATCGTTTATCTATGTATATATATAAAATTAATTGTGTTCGACAAGCGGTTATGTGAATCATCAGATAGTTGGTTCAAACAATTGGCCACGAAAAGTGTGCATGATACACGATTCCTAATAACTTTTCATATCGAAGTTGCTGCTGAGCGCAGGTCTGAATTAATATGAAGCAAATCGGTCAGCAACTGATAGCACTATTAGCAATATAAAAAAGGGCAAAAAACAAATGAAGCAAAGTGAGAGGATTGTTCTGGAAAAAAACGTGAATGAGTTCCGAAGCCGGCAACCCATCAGGCTAACAATACACGGGTGGTAAGGATCAAAGTTACAAATCGCATTTGCAAATGTGGCTTCTGTATCCAGCACTAATTTTCTGCATCGAGATATACTTTTTTTTCATGAATATTTACGATGTTGAGGGAGGAAGGGAGGTCGTGTTTTTCTCATATTTGTTGTTATAACCTTCTAACCCCGTGCCCCGACTGGACGTATTAAAAAAGAGCTTCATAGCTCATCAGATTCTGTTGCTGATGATCCGTGAGCAGTGCCGGATTGAGCGTGGGGGCGTCCTCGTTTCAGAGCCCACGTGCGGTCCGCTTTTGTTCCGGTTCTATTTTTCCCCCCACACTCAACCGCTGGGCAAGGTAGGTAAGCCGGAACGTCTGACTGAAGACGAGCTGCATGCGCAGCGAATAGGCCCCAGAATGGCGTTGTCGGATTGCGTTCTCTCTGTACCTGGGAAATTTACAGAAGAACCTGCTAAAAGAAAGAACCGATGTGATAATTATTGGAAGATAAAAAAGGACGTATGTTTCCTTTACTACCCGAATACAAAGGTATGCAACACAATATCACTTAGTGCGTGGTGTTTTGTCACCTCTATAGCCAGTTGCTGCTTTGTATACGGGTGGCTCGGAGATGCTAACAACCTCGCCTGGTATACAGGAGGTCGTGGGTTCGATCACGACCCTGACGCCTGCTGCTGTATATTTGGAGTTTGTGTGTCTCTCTCCCCTTGGTCGCGTGGATCTTTCTCCGGTTTTTCCCTCCACATTTAAAAACGTGCGTTTAGAGTATCTCTGGCTGCTATACATTTCCACACGATTGGCAACTTCGTTGAGCTCGTATTTGTGTTCACGTCACTTCTGAAGGAGGCTTACCTGGTGAAATAGAAAAAAATAGTTTATAGTTTTATATATATGTACGTGTGAACGATGTGTCTTATATTATTGGTTCTTTCGGTAAAGTCACGTAGAAGGGAATATAAATATTTATATTATTTTATTATTTCCCTTCTACGTGACTTTACCGAAAGAACCAAGAATATGAATCCCTGCAGTCACGAAAGCTTTAAATCAAAAGATGTGTCTTATGTTAGACAGTTAACTGCTGGAATCCGTGCTTGCATTCAGTCCACTCTCTCGTGTTATAATCAGAGCCAGTGCATATAAATATACACAGAGATGCACAATTAACAGAAAATAGCTAAACACGCTCCAAAGCACTGCCTTAAAGTGTCGACCAAATAAATGGTCGATCCTTATTCATAGCATATAGACCACGTATGAACATGAACCATTTATGTCCCATGAAGGGTCATTGTCCGAAACGTCGCCGAATATATAATTATTGTCATAGCGGTTGTTTTTATGATTTAAGCTAGTGTTGTTAAAAAACGTGTACTATACACACACTGTGATCGTATATAGATATCCCAGTGATTTATAATAACGGCTGATTCAATATTGGAAAGTCGATGGGCTCCGTATCTTACAGAGGTGAGAGAGTGTTCAACAATCTAATTGCGTATATTGAGATACATTTATAGGGGTATAATGTATCACTTTAGTAGGGACGTATAAATATAGGCGTGGAAGGTATAGATAAAGACCCCCGTATATCCTTAACAAACTGTTGGGACAAGTGCTGTTTGCGAGTAGCACCTATGAAGGCCGGCACGGCACACGAGGGTGTGGGTGGTCAACACCAGGCCCGACCGCCTTTGTCTCCCTGGTGGCGATGTTTACACACCGCACCAGGTACTCATCTGAGTCTGAGTCGACCTAGGGGAGACCCAGGACCGGTTCAGACAATCGTCACTAATGTTGGCCGTGAGCGGGAATCGAACTCTGGTCGCTGAGGTTCATGGCGCAGGGCGCTAACCGCTACACCACCGCTCCCGTATACACACGCACGCACAGGTACGTACATATATACATGCATAACCCAGCTTAAATATACGCTGCCAAGCCTGGTGGTGTTCATTCAGACGCTGTCTTCCCGACAGAACCTGTTCTTCACATGAGGACGGCTGCTTGCGTTGTGGCCGAAACGTCGTGAGAATTGTATTTTATTATTATTGTATTATTTCCCTTCTACGTAAACTTTACCGAAAGAACCAAGAAGATATACATGCATACTTACGGCTTTGGGGCGTGAAGGCGTTCCATCAGCCTGCAGACAAATATAAGTCAATCTCAAGACTGCATCACCACCACCACCACCGCCACCGAATGTGGACGCGCATCCGTCTCCGGCTGCGGTTGCTGCGTTAAAAAAAAAACCGCATGCGGCGAAGTTTCCCCGATCGTCACGAATGGACCCCAGGGGACACTTTGCACGCCGCCGCTTTTACTTGAGCACCCGTGCCGCCTCGTCCAGAGACGTGCCACACGATCGCCGTAACTTCACTCGCCCGCGGCCCTGCCTCCACCTCTTGTGATGACAACCCTGGCTGGCACCGCCGAAACCTACGCGTGACGTCGCGGATAGGGTTAGTGCGGAAAGTAGTCAGGGAAAGCACGCGCCGTGGTCAATAACCTGTAGGATGCGTTTGTGTGCGTGTCTATGTTGTGTGTCTCTGTCTCTGTGTGTCTGTTGTGTGTCTATGTTGTGTGTCTCTCTCTCTCTGTGTGTCTCTGTGTGTCTCTCTCTCTGTGTGTCTGTTGTGTGTCTCTCTCTCTCTCTGTGTCTGTGTGTCTATGTTGTGTGTCTCTCTCTGTGTGTCTATGTGTGTCTATATGTTGTGCGTCTCTCTCTGTGTGGGTCTATGTTGTGGGTCTCTCTCTCTCTGTGTCTCTGTGTGTGTCTCTCTCTCTGTGTGTCTCTGTGTGTCTATGTTGTGTCTCTCTGTGTGTCTCTGTGTGTCTATGTGTGTCTATGTTGTGCGTCTCTCTCTGTGTGTCTCTGCTGTGTCTCTCGCTGTGTCTATGCAATGTGTCTGTGTGTCTCTGTGTGTCTATGTTGTGTATCTCTCTGTGTGTCTCTGTTGTCTCTCTGCTTGTGTGTCTCCGTGTCTGTGTTTTGTCTCTCTCTCTCTCGAATTTAGTTCTACCTGATAACGACTGCGTGTGTTGCAATCGAAACGTCGTATTCTATTATTACATTTATTTTATTTTCTACGTGACTTTACCGAAAGTACCAACGAGTAATTCCTGCAGTCGCGAAAGCTTCAAATCGAGTTTGATGCGTCTATCGTTTGACCAATCGGTTTACCAGACGCGCGCTGCAAGCAGGCGATGCTATTGTTCGTAGGCTTTGAAATTGGACGCTCGATACGAAGCTGGCATTGTACACAAAGCGTGACCGCGTCCATCGACCTCGGCGTCACAATGCATGGCAGGCGAATTACTCGGTCCACCGATGATGGGTGCTCGTATATTAGTCGGTGTGTTTTTCGCGAAGCGTAAAGCGATGTAGAAGTTGAAGGACGGACACCGTCCTTGTCCCTCTGTTCGTGTGACAGCGATCAAACTCTCCGGGCTGAATATTTCGAGTGTCTCGTTCACATTGTGAAAATGCGGAATTCGTAATAGGAGTATGGAGTCGACTGAACGTGTAAAGAAATGTCACCCTCGTAGTCGTCCTTCTGGAGCAGTGGTTCTTAACCTGGGGTGCGAGATATGGCCAGATTTTTTTTAGAAGGTAAATAATCGAAAAGACAAATTAAGCACGGGGCAGGTAAGTTACAACTACTTTGTTGTTGTGTTTTTATCAAACCCCTATGTATTGATTAACTTTGTAGTGAAGGTTACGAGCGTGCGTGTCTGAGATAAGATTTGCCTTCGAAATGGTTTCAAGACGGGTTATGCGTTAAGTGTGCTCTCTTACAGACTCTACACATCAACATAGACTAGGACAGTTGTATTTAGGAGACATGGCTTTTACTAGCCCGCACTCACCGGCGTGGTGAAGTATGGTCAAACAACCGTCACGACCAACACGGCGTGGGAAGAAGACCCTTTTCATCCAGCAGTGGATTGACAACGTGCGGACTATACTAATACAACGCGTGCAGTGGGAACGGCCGTCTGACCCTGGTCCTGGTATCGTATTCGTCGGTGTAAATTAGCAGATGCTTAGGACAAAGCGATACACGTTTATGATTTCTATTCGTTACGAAACGGTCGTTGATTTTCTAAAACAAAATAACAACAAAAAACAAACGCAACGGTTTAACTTTGTAATTCACAACTATTGCTGGATGCTTCACAGAGAGAAAAAAGAAACCTTCCCGATCCAATTTTTTTTCAAAATGGATTAACAGAAACTACTAAAACCCACTATTTTCCGTAAAAGTTACGCATTTCTTGGCAAGCAAAGATCGCGATGATAACGATCGTGAGCAACGTGATGAGTATGATGATGATGATGTTAATGATGATGTATACCATGCTCATAACTATGACGATAGTAGCGATGACACACGTTATAACACAGCGCAAACTTCACACGCGCCTGCGGAACCACACGATAACGCACTGTCAAAACAAACGTGTGTACGGACATCGCACGGACGTAAATAACGATTCGCTTGAACTTTGGCTGGCGGGATATACTCCCAAGTTGAACTGCCGCTTCCGATTGGCCGGATGATTGCGTGAAATGAGCGTACGCACAATCGCGTGCCTCTGCATTCCCCTCCTCCTCTCTCCTCCCATCCCGACCACCCTCCGCCTACAACATAGCAGCACGGTCATTTGTATAAATTCCCAAACGTCATGGACATTGTTGGCTTCCATCGGAGAGAACGCAGCGCTCCGTGGCCGTCGATGCGACCGAGGCGGCGATTTTTATGATTTCTATCCGAGCGTCTATTCCCGCGGCAGAAAGTCAACCGAGCATGTGTCCGCGAACACGTGCCACCCAGTCCGCCCTGCGCAATCGGCGCTCTCGTTTATGATCTACGCGACCGACTCTCTCCGCCTCGCTCGTGCTTCTTGCTCGTTCGTCGCATCCCGAGCGAAGAGAGAGAGCGAGAGAGAGAGAGGTGGGGGGTTGGGGGCGTGGGTGGTGGGAGAAGCGGAGCGGTAGGAACGCGAAGGAATCGGCGGCGTAGCTAAGCTCGGCGCGTGTCGTCCGCGTGGTTTGTGACCGCCGCAGCATGAGTCTGGTGGGTGGCTACCCTCACCACCACCCGGTCATGTACGACCTCTACCCTTGCGTGGCGGCCGCCGGTCGCCGCCACCACCACCACCACCATCATCACGACGAGAGCCTCTACCTCCGCGGCTGGGTGCTCGGGGGCGCGGCGGATATGGCAGCGGACTACGCCAGCGTGCCGTGCCACTACAACGGGCTCACCGCCGCCAGCTACCCCGGCGGAGTACTCCGGGGTCCGGGGTCGATGCAGGTCTCCGAGGCGTCCGCCGTGCACGGAGGCGGCGGCGGTGGCGGCGGGGGCGGTGGAGGAGTCGGAGTCGCCGCTGGAGTCGGAGGAGGAGGAGGGGTCGGGGGCGGAGGAGCCATCAACGGCGGTGCGGTCGCCACCACGGCCGCCGCCGCCGCTGCCGCCGCGGCCGCCGCGTATTGCGGGGCCCTGCGGGGGCTCGGGGAGAGGGCGTGCGGCCGGAGGCTACGGCCCCACTCGGCCGGGGTTGGACCACCGGGGCAGCCGCAGCCTCCGCGCAAGGAGCGGCGCCGCACCCAGAGCATCAACAGCGCGTTTGCGGAGCTGCGCGGACACATTCCCAACGTGCCCGTGGACACGAAGCTGTCCAAGATCAAGACGCTGCGCCTCGCCACCAGCTACATCTCCTACCTGATGGACGTCCTGGATAAGGGCGACAGTGGTGGAGAGACGACGTCCGGATTCAGGGCCGATCTGGCGGACAGCGATGGCCGGTCGGAGCGCGCCGTCGACGGAACGGTACGGGCGCACGCACGGGCGGGAGTAGCGCTGGGCACGCGGCACGGGAAACGGGACTCGGTAGAAGTGGAAGATTTGAACTCGCTGCATGGCACTGAGCGCATACATCTGTGTGTAACAAGCAACTATCGGCGCAGGCATGCGAGCGTACAGCTGGCTGGGTTTACGTAATAGAACTGGGTTGCATGAATAGCACTGCAGCGATAATAGAACCGGGTACATCATGTGACTGGGAGGAGAGAACTGGGTACGTAATAGAACTGGATCGACGATCGAACTGGGTTACATAGTCGAAGAGGGGGTACGTAGAACTCGATTCACATCAGCACTGGGGACAGAGAGCTGGTTACATCATATAACGCCGCAAGCGGTCAGTGTCTCTGTACACCTACGACTGTGGTTAGTTTGTTGGGCGTATTCAGCGGTGGGTAATCAGCCGTCCCCCAAAAAAATATATATCTAGAAGTTTGATGCTTTTAAACAATAATGAGAGGCTGCGTTTAGAAGTGGTGCGTGTAAGCACACGTTAGACCACTCGGATATACGGTTCGCCGTCAACACCGTCTCCATAGTAATATACACAAGTTCGACGTTTCGAGCAATGGCCCTTCTGCAGGGCAGACACAGAAAGCGATCACGTCACGTTTGTATTTCCAACATAGTTCCAAACAGCGAAACAACAAAAATCACGTAATTACTAAAAGTACATTGTTGTCCAGCCGCACAACCGAACGCACGAACTTGAACTATGGGACTTTGTTTAAAAAGCTTGTAGCGTATACACACTCGCACGGACCTCACTGTATACTTAGAACTTGATATCAATCTGTGCTTCAGCTGCGGGAAGAGTGAAAATGTTTCACTGAAAGGAAGCAATCCAGCGGCTTTTTGGGCAAACGCCAGGCCAATTATTATCCAGGATGTGTGCCAACATTTTATCTTTATTGTAATCAAACAACACATTCTCGATTGCGCTTGTGTGTACGTGTGTATCCTATCGGTTGGCGCCGAGTATGAACGGGGATAGGAATGCATACGCACGCAGGGAGACACGTGGACAGAGCGCGCACTCATGAACCCTGAGGATATTTCTCCAGATGAATTATTTTGCCTCAAACGTGAAATGTTGCTCCGTAGTACAGTGCATCCCCTTATTTGGGGAGTGGGGGGGTGGTGGTGGGGAAAAATGAGATAAATCAGTGCAATTTGTACAGAATTTTTTAGGGGGAGGGGGGTGTGTAAAGGGTGGTTAGTGGGCATATTTTTACCATTGAGTCAGCAGCGGTGCGGACCTTGCACAAGGCTCACGTGACAACCACCAGAGGAATGCGACTTGATAAGACTCATCGGTGTCATGCACGTGGTGATAGAGAGCGAGAGAGCGAGCGAGACAACCAGAGCGAACCACTACTCGGAGGGGTTCTTTCAAAACCCGATAGAGCCTCCATTCCGTGAATATGTCCCACGATGGGAGTTAGGGAGTGCGGATTGCGTCGCAGGGTTTAGGGCCATGAGTCAATTCGGCTGTCACTGTCGCCGCGTGCGAAGGCGACGGATGCATTGGACATGCCCCCGGAATTTAAATGCCCCCGGAATTTAAATGCCCTCCTGCCCCACGAGTCGTAGTCACAAATAAAAAGGGAACATTCTGCAGGCTTTCATCTTCTTGGTTCTTTCGGTAAAGTCACGTAGAAGGGAAATAAAAAAATAATAAAAGTTAAACATAATACAATTGTGCATGCTCTTCACCGCGTCGGCTCGCGGAGCTTTTAGAGGCACGCGCATTGACTATACCTTGAAAAGTTTCGGTGGTGCGAAAATATGAAGATGTATAGTGTATACATATGTGCCAACGGTGTTTACATTTCAGTTTAAAGTTAGACTTTTGATGTGTTGCACTCACAAGCGCGAGTTCACACACGTCATGCACATTCATCATCATCACCGTAATAATCGTCTTCAAAATCATCACCAGCCATGGTCTGTCCGCTGCTGGATGAAGGACTCGCCAATCCGCCGCCACCACCTCCCCTCGCGATTCTGCGATATAAGAATCCGTCTTGCACCCCACAAACGAGCTGATTTCATCATCATCTTCATCATCATCATCAAACATACAACAGAAATTACGTGGTGATGATGATGCTGCGTTAGCGGTGGTGCAGAAGCATAATTTGTTACAAACTCGTCAACAAATGTGTTCAATCTTAAGGCAGTGTTGTCGAGGAGCGTGTCGAGTTTATGTTTACATATTACAGAGATGAACGTGCAATTGTATGACACGTAGATGAATGCAACGCTAATTGTGCAGAAACAGACGTAAGTAAACTGTCACCGTTGATCTTGGAACATCCTATGCTGCCGCGAAATTCATAAAATGCATTATGATTGTATAACGCGCTTTAACAGCGATGGAACGACGTGCAGTTCATCATCTTTTACATTTTCACTTAGTCCCCTACACGCGTGTCGATGCTAAGCGTGACTAAGTGTACTTTGTGTCGTTGTTTGACTTTGCATTTCTGTTTGTTTCCCCTCTCGTCCTCCTCCTCCCCCCCCCCGACCTCTTCGTAGAAGAGGCCATCTGTCCAAGTAGTCCCGATAACGCATGAACAACTGAAGGCATGTCCACGCACTGCTTCTCGACATCGTTGCACGTAACAATAGTCCTGTGCACGAGTGTTTTTGCGCATGGCACGAGGCTGTTGAGACATGCAGCGAGTCCATGGATATGTTGTATGAGCGTCAAATTAACTCCCTTCCCCCCTCCCCATCTGTATATCTTATCACTTAATCATTTGCCGTAATTTTGTGGATTATAAGACGCTCCGGAAAATATGACGCACCCCAAGACGCCTTTGCGCGGTGTCAATAAATGTATTCGAATCTGTTTTCACACAGAGACAAAGATCCCCCGTATAGGCTTAGCAGACTGTTGGGTCAAGTGCTGTTAGCGAGCACCTATGCGGGCCGGCACGGCACACAAAAGGGTGGGTGGCCAGCCCCACGCCCGGCCGCCTTTGTCTCCCCAGTGGCGATGTTTACACACCGCACGAGGTATTCATTTTATGCTGAGTCGACCTAAGGGAGGCCCAGGACCGGTTCTGAAAATAGCCACTGGTGTTGGCCGTGAGCGGGAATCGAACTCGGGTGGCGGGGATCGTAGCGCAGTGCATGCTAACTGCTACACTACCGCTCCGCACACAAACACACCCCAGGACCTTCCAGATTATAAGACGAACCTCCGACGTTTTTTGTACGTAGGGATACAAAATATTTGCTTATTTTGAACTCTGAGAATACGGTTTAGCTCATTACAATGCAATTGGCCAAACGTTGTAAATGCAGAACCCTCCTGAAATCGGAGTCTTGAGACTCGGGGAGGATTTTTGTTTATCGACACGTAAATAAATGTTCCGTAATTTTAGTTTTAATGATATATTTACGAATGGACTCTTTCTGCTCACAATGTACAAAAAGTATAAATACTGTTCAAGTGTTTAGCATGTATACATTCTATACAAACTATATTTGCACGCGTCGGCAACTCCTCGTGTACGTTACCTATACGCACCAAGGAAAAAGGCAAACGGTATCGAGAATTAGCTACTAAAAGTGTAAAGATCTATTAACTGTATTTTTAAGGTAATCGATCAAAGAGTTCTGTCGTGAAATGCATTGACGTATTTTCGGAAAATTATGATTTTGAAACAGGCCTCAAATCATATAACGGTCAGACATACATAACTTACCTTGAGTAATAATTTTTATTTTTCCAAACCATCACAATTTAAAGTATAAATGGCGTACAGCGAAATAAATCTGTGCATGTATTGCAAACCACACACACGCTACGAGGATTATTTAGCTGCCACTCAAATCATCTACTGCTGGATAGAATGAAGGCTCCACACACTGCGTTAGTCAGGGGAGAGAGGGGATAGGGGTTGTTTTTCGGCCATACTTCACCACGCTGGTCAGTGCAGCTTGATGAAGGAGAGACCCCAAGGACCGGTTCTAATATCACTCACCGCTGATGTCAGCCGTGTCCGGGAATAAAACTCGGCTACCGATTGTGCTAACCACTGCACCACCGCTCCACCCCGTCGTTCGAATTCATGTCTTGTTAAATAGACAACAACAACCGATCGCCGAGTGATTTGAATATGTATGCCCGATTAACTTGGCAGAGTTCACCAAAACGCACAACAAACCCTTGCTGCTGACATTTCCCCGCACCTCCGATCAGCACGGTTGACTGCGTACGGTGCGAAAGAAGTTTAAACGCACATACGCTACAGTGTGTCACCATTAATGTGGAGCGGTGGCGCAGTGGTTAGCGCGCTTGCGCTATTGTTGAGTCGTCTCGTACCACTGGTCCCGAGTGTTGCTCCCCCACCCACTGCACCAACTCCGCACGGACCAGCGTGGTGAAGTATGGTCAAAACAACCCCCTCCTCCTCCCCGCCATGAGCGACAAGGCGTGGAGAGGGTTTCCATCGAGCTGTAGATTGACAAAGCGTTGTGCATTTGTCCGAGATAATCTGCGCGTTCACGACGCGTAACGCGTGGTTCGGGGGGGGGGATGGAGCTCCCACGTTAAAGCGCACGCATCGCATTATATCACAACACACTATTTACGCTAATTCTGACGTCGATGAGTTCCACATTAACGACACTCATTCGTGCCAACGTTGCTCTACTCCGTAAACAAACGCCGACTTCGTACGGCCGCGCGCGTGCGCTCGTGCCGACATTGCAAGATGAGACACGAGTTCATCGTGGTGCACCGTTTGACAACACAGCGATTGATAATGACGACGATGATGACGATAATGATGCTGTTACATAAACAGTGACAAACACGACACTAACAAACACGTGAGAGACGAACGCCGCTCGTGAAAAGAAACGGACCGCGGCACAAGCTGCAGCTGCGTGTTGCGTGCGTGCGCGTTCGCAAGACTAGCGCAGCGTAAGGGTTAAACGCCTCCTCTCTCATTTGCCGCTCCATTTTGTTTTGCTAGCATCGCTGCCCATTCACTCGAAGGTCGTCCCCATCCCTCCCCCGAAACCCAACACCACCACCACCTATCCACCCACCCCGATAGAGACCTCTCAGTGCGTCAGGGTCAAGGGCACAGCGCTTACGCAGTGACCACAATGACAGAGATCCCCCCCATCCATCCATCCACCCTCCTTCTAAAGCATTCGCTGCTTATTCGAGTCCCCCGTGTGACGGGGGAGCGAAGTCGGCCTCCGCCGCCGCCGGCAGCCGATCGAGCCCCGGGAAGAGCCGCTACGTGCCACGAAGCAGCCGATGGAGAATCGGCCGCGTAAAATGCGCCCCAAGGCTGCACGCTGTTTCAGCCGATACATTAACTGATCGAAATACAATCTGGTTGTTGTTGTAGTAGCTTGTAAATGTTGTGGATTGTAAATGTTGTGGCTTGGCTCTCCAACACACCGGTGTGCTGTACTAGTAATTAAGTGGCTTGTTCTGTTCACGTGACAAACCTTACTAGTTGGCTGTGTCGGGTGGTGGCGGATTTAACGACACATTTATATATTTACGCGATCTAACCCCAAAAATCTGTATTATGTTGTTGTTTGGTATTGTTGGCATATCTGTCAACCCATACCGTTTACTCGCATTCTTGTACAGACAATCTAAGTTTTCGAGTCCATACGGCGTAAGCCGTTTCAATGCGGACTTTGTAAGGATGAACTTTGTTGAGGTGTGTAAGGGGCACGGGGTGACCAACGCGGTCTCACTTGGTCTCTAATAAGCTAGAGGGCACTGGTAAGGGGTTGACAGGTTTGTGTTGGCTTGCGCGTATGCGTGTGCTGTCTTTATGCGTATGTCTACGTGGGTTCACCTTTGTGTGTGTTGTGTGCACACTGTATAATGTGTCCGCGTGTCGTGCCGTGCCGGCCTTCGTAGGTGCTACTCGCTAACTGCACTTGCCCCAACATTGTGTTGAAGGCTATACGGGGGGGGATCTTTGTCTTTGTGTTGTGTATGAATTTATGCGTGGTGTGTATATATGTTTGTTTGCAAATGCCTGTGTGTGTGCATGTGTGAACCGAGCCTGGGCCTCCTCGAGGTCGACTCAGCCTCAAATGAGTACCTGGTGCGGTGTGTAGTAAACATCGCCATTAGGGAGACAAAGGCGACCGGGCGTGGTGCTGGCCACCCACCCCGTCGTGTGCACTTCTGGCCTTCATAGGTGCTCGCTAACAGCACTTTACCCAACAGTTTGTTACAGGCTATATGGGGGATCTTTGCCTTTGTAAGTTATTACCTGTGTTAGTGCTACGCTGCGCGAACGAACCTGGCGAAACGATTTCGGTTTCTGCTCACGGCTAACATCAGTGACGAGTGTCTGGACCGGTCCTGGACCTTCTTTAGGTCGACTCAGCCATTAACGGAGTACCCGGTGCAGGCAGTGGACATCAGCACTCGCTAACAGAACTTGCTCCAATGGTCCATTAAAGGCTATATGGGGGGGATCCCATATATATGTATATGTTCGTACATATACACACATGTATACACTAAGCTACCTAAATAATGAACTTATTTTATTATATGTTAACGATTGTATGCAGTTGCGCGCATGTACATGAGTGTGTGGAGACCTTCTCACTTCTGTGTACACGAGAACATCCTTAAATACGTGCATGCATGACGTACTACACATTTCCTGTTGATGTCGAGTGCCATCCTCGAGCCAGCGGCTGAAACTCGACATTCCTATGGCCAGTTCTATTTATAAGACAACCGCAGCTGACTGCCAAAAATTGGTACTAAATTTATCGACCACCCCCCCCCGATGGAGAATTGGCTGAGTCGACCACTTGGAACATTTCAGCCGATCGCTCGAACCACCCGATTACCCCAAACCAGAACAATAATTTAGTCATTCATCCAGCAGGGATTGGCAAAGGCGATGTAACACATTCACGTGTGGACTCTATACCCCCACGCCACCCACAATGCACGTCCACGCAGTACTAGCACCCGTGGCATCGGTATAATCATTGCCAGCTTTCTATCGCTAATTGCGCTCTCTGCTCGCGTGTTTAAGAGTGGCGGCGGCACGACGATTGACGCACACGCGTCAGGAATCAGCGCCGAGTTACATTCTAGATTTTAAGCTTTCGTGACTGCAATGATTCATACTCTTAGTTCTTTCGGTAAAGTCACGTAGGTAAAAAAAAATTAAAATTAATAAAAAAAATCAAAACAATAAAATAATGGCGTTTCGGAGGCAACACAAGCTTCCGTCTTCAGGTGAAACTGTCACAGCAAAACTTGATACAGATTTTTTGCTGTGACAGTTTCACCTGAAGACGGAAGCTTGTGTTGCCTCCGAAACGTCGTGATTTTATTGTTTTTATTTTTTATTAATTTTAATTTCATTTTTTACCTACGTGACTTTACCGAAAGAACTAAGAGTCCGAGTTACATTCTTAAAGCACGAAACGAGTACCTGGCGCGGTGTGTTAAAAACGTGAGCATCTTGGGGAGACAAAGGCGGCCGGGCGTACGGGGTTACAGTACCACCACCTCGTGATGGGCCGTAACTGCTCCAATAGTTGTTCGCTTACAGCTGGGATTGAACAATTCTAATTATACGTGATAAGTTAAAGCACGATCTTGATTTGAAGCTTTCGTGACTGCAGGAATCCAAACTTTTTGGTTATTTCGGTAAAGTCACATAGGTAGAAATAAATTAAAATAAAACAAATCACGACGTTTCGATCGCAACACAAGGGGCCTTCATCAGGTGAGACAACCACAGCACTTCAGTAGTTTTCTTGCTGTGGTTGTGTTGCGATCGAAACGTCGTGATTTGTTTAATTTTATGTCGACCTACGTGACTTTACCGAAAGACCCAAAGAGTAAGTTAAAGCCCATTTGTCAACCCACTGCTGGATCAATGTCTCCCCACTCAATGTGAGTGTGCGCGGTTTGTAGAAGCGTGTTCTCAGATACACCCCCGTTCAGATATCGCGCTCGCCACAACTGACCATAGCCGATGCCACCACTGCGCAACAAGTTCACGTACAGTGTGTTGAACTTCTTTCGCACCGTACGTAGCCAACCGTGCTAATCGGAGATGCTCGGGGGGAGGGGGGCAACAAGCTAAACGCAACATCCAGTTATGAATAAATTAGTTTTCAATCGAGATGATTTAGAAGTGCATAGGGCTCCAGTGGCTTCCTACTATCGGAAGGAAGAGCTTTCCAGACGACCGGCAGAAGCGCATCTGAAGGCGCGCGATGTGGTGGCCGTCCTTGTCCGATGGCTAATCCTACAGCCACTGCTGCGAGGTTGCACGTTGAGGTTCTTTCGCGCCGTACGTAGCCTAACAGTGCTCATCAAGAGGTGCGATGATCGGAAGCCGCTTGCTTCGATGAAGTCGATGGAGCGAAACGGATTATGGGGGGCGTGGGAAGGGGAGGGGAGTGTGTGCGTGCGTGCGTGTGTGTGCGTGCGTGCGTGTGTGCGTGTGTGTGCGTCTGGTGGGGAGCGGTGGTGTAACGGTTAGCGCGCTGCGCTATGAACCCGGCCACACGAGTTCGATTCCCGCTCACGGCCAACACCAGTGACGATTATCTGAACCGGTCCTGGGCCTCCCCTAGGTCGACTCAGCCTCTAACGAATACCTAGTGCGGTGTGTAAACATCGCCACTGGGGAGACAAAGGCGGTCGGGCGTGGTGCTGGCCCCCCACCCCCTCGTGTACCGTTGCGGCCTTAATAGGTGCTCGCTAATAGCACTTGCCCCGACAGTCTGTTAAGGCTATATGGGGGGGATCTTTGTCTGGTGGGGAACACTTTCCGTGAAGTGTGACACGTGTTGTTGTTGTTGTCTTGTTGTTGTTGTTGTCCTCGCCTCCGATCAGCGACCCAGTGGCAAGAACAGCTCGAAGGAGAAGAAGCGTGGACGGACTGGCTGGCCGCAGCACGTGTGGGCTCAGGAGTTGAAACGATGACGACGATGACCGTGGGACAAGCTCGTCTCTTGGATGAACGCTGAGAAAACGCTCCGTTCAACAACAACAACAACAACCCATAAAAAAAACCCTAAGAAACCCCAAAAACAAAACTGAAAGCTTTGCACTGAACATCGCTTGAGTCGTCGTCGTCGGCACGGGCACGGGGAATCACCGCCGGTACGTCTTTGTCGGTCCTCTCGTAACTGCACGGCATTCTTGCTCGTGATATTATCATCATCATCATAATCATCAGAATATTCGAGCGGTGATTCAATAGACCTGTGGTGCTGCGTCGTAGAAATGTTACGTTATGTGCCCGAACGTGGTATAGACGAGTGTTATTTGGCCTCCTGTGTAATGTTGTATATAATGACGTGATGATGATGATGGTGGTGGTGATGGTGATGGTGGTGATTATTTAGAATGATCGTCAACATTGGAAGGGTGTTTTGTTGTTCTTCTGGTTGTTGTTTTCAGTGGACTTATAAAAAGACAGAGTTGAGACATTGCAATCGACTGCCCCTTGCAAACTTGACTTTTTCCGAAGGATAAAAAAAGAGATCTAGTTATTCTTTAAACGTGTTTCTATTTTGCATAACGTTCGTATCGATGCTACAGCTACAAACGATTCATATACTGAACAGAGTATTATGTTTTATGTTGACCATGATGATGAGAGTTGATGTTACACGGATGTCGCTATATGAAAATTCACATGTCAGAAGTGTTTTAATTTGCGTCAATGCAGTACACGAACCAATGCAGTTTGTCGTTATTACATTGTAGTGCGATTCAATTGCAGACTTTTTTTTACCATACACTCACATGATGATGATGGTGATTATGCAATTGGCTGGAGAGAACGAAATTAATGTAAGAACGCAAGGCAAACTAACAAACATCTCATTTGTAGATAACTCCATTTGCAGCGTGTGATTATGTTATATTTTAATAACGTAAAACTGGCGCTTGTGCGTTAGCAGTGGTTTTCGAGCAAACGTACTAACATACACAACCCAACGCATGAGTCAATAATACTGTGGCCTTAAAAATATATCTATATTTAATTTAAGCGGCGACGCTTCGGGCAATGATCCTTCTTCACAACACATAGCGAGGTTAATTCCCACCTCTCCGGCCTCTGACTAGGCCACAGTTGTTATTATTTTGTTATTGTAACACGGCGTCTCCACAATGACATCACGACGCAGCGCGTGTCTCGATGCACTTTAGCACACGAAGTGGTAGCAGTCGTAGTAGGATGCACCGACACGACTTCCGTCCTTATCGACGAAAGATCCAGACTCGTGCCGAACGCGTAGCCCTGCAAGTTACATCGGCCACAACAATGAGAGCAGTTCGATGGGGTTGTTTTTTTTTATCGGAGGCGTCAATGTTGAATCAACGCAGTCGCCACTGCGCAACCAACAAACAAACAAAGGGGCGCGTGGAGGTAGCAGCCACACTCGGTGGGCCTCTCGATCAGTCCGCAAGTGGAAACCTGCGGCCCCACGTCTCACGCGCGAGGCGTCGCGGGCAAGTGTGTACGCGCAATGCGCTCCTGATTCTCTCTCTCGCTCTCGTATCGAGCGTGAACTCAGAGCTCATAGAGACTCGCGACGGTGGCTGTGTGTTGGTCACCGATGTCTAATCGAACGGTTCTCGAGACCCACTACTCGTTTAACCAATCAACTCTCCCCGATTCGAGCACAAGTTACAAGTCGGGTCCACGCTTGCACGCACCCGATGATTGTTAAACGCGTCCCACGTGACGCTGTTTGCGTCGCGTCGAACACACACACGGAGAGGTCTCGATCTCAATTTTAAATCGGCCATGGGTCTCAATTTTAAATAGTCTCTCTCGCGGCCAGCACAAGTGACGTTTATCTGAACTAATCATGGCCCCCTCTTAGGTCGACTCGGCATCAAATGAGTACCGTACTCTACTTGGTGCGATGTCTAAACATTGTCGATGGGGAGACAAAGGCGGCCGGGCGTGGTGCTAGCCACCCATCCCCTGGTGCACCGTGCCGACCTTCATAGGTGCTACTCGCTAACAGCACTTGCCCCAACAGTCTGTTATAGGCTATACGGGGGATCTTTGTCTGTTTGTGTAGATGTGTTCCACGCAGAAAGCGTGAATTGCTTCAGCAGGTCGCGCGGGGCGTGTTTAGCAATCATCGGGCGCGTACAGCGTGGGACGACGGATTTTAATTTGAAAAGGGAGTCAATTGGTGCGCACGAAGAGACGTAGGGGCGTGGTGGTGGGCTGGAGTTTGAGAAACCCTTCTCTGAAGCTACACATTTATCCATCATTAAAGGGCTAAACGAGCTGAAATCGTGTGCACAGATCGTCGAGGTCACGCTGATAACTAGCAACATCTGGAAGTAGATTCGTGTTTATTGTTAACCGTTCATTTAAGTTAGGATCGCGTTCAATTGCACGTCAAAAGTCGCACGTTGTTTTCAGTCTCGCGATAAGCAACATACACACCAGCAGCGGACCAAGGCCGTGGAGGGTGACGCTAGAACCGACGGTAAAGCCTTTGACGGGTTTTGCGTTTTTCCCCCATTGACTGTCACGCGACTCACTAATTTGACGTTTCCTGCATACAATTAACCGAGGCTGTAATTAATGGCAACTGTAAATCAGTCGCTGCGGCTCGCACCGAAGCGACACGGGGAGCCGGCGGTGTGGAGACGAGTCGATGGGGACGACTTCCTCGAGACGATGTTTCGTGTTCATCTTCTTGGTTCTTTCGTTAAAGTCACGTAGAATGGAAATAATAAAGTAATACAAATAAAACATAATAAAATAATTTTCACGACCTTTCGTCCACAACGCAAGCAGCCGTCATCAGGTGGAGAACAGGTCTGTCGAGAAGACAATCATTCAGACTCTGTCTTCTCGACAGACCTGTTCTCCACCTGAGGACGGCTGCTTGCGTTGTGGCAGAAACGTCGTGACAATTATTTTATTATGTTTTATTTTTATTATTTTATTACTTCCCTTCTACGTGACTTTACCGAAAGAACCAAGAAGATGAATCCCTGCAGTCACGAAAGCTTTAAATCGAAATTTGATGTTTCGTGTTCTTTGTCGTTCTTCCGCCGTCGATTATATGATGCATGTTATACACGACGACGATAATGATAACACTTGTTATTATTTACATATTTTATCGCAGATGTGACGTGGGGAGGCCTTCATCCAGGAGTGAACTGACGATGGCCGATGATGATAATTACGAATAATTAATCATAATAAACAATAGTCTATAAGGAGGGGTGGGGGAGCGGTGGTGCAGTGATTAGCGCACTGCGTTATGAACCCGACCAACCAGAGTTCGATTCCCTTCCACGGCTGACATCAGCTGAGGAGTGACATCTAAACCCGTCCTGCACGTATGTTGAACTTTTTTCACACCGTACGTAGCCAACTGTGCTAATCGGAGGTGCGTTGGCTTCGTCTAAACCTTCAACAACCCCCAAGACCGACAAAGTGTGGGGAGCGATTCACAAGGCAATGGATTGGTAACGAATTGTAAATTCATCTTCTTGGTTCTTTCGGTAAAGTCACGTAGAATAGAAATAATAAAATAATAAAAATAAAACATAATAAAATAATTCTCACGACGTTTTGGCCACAACGCAAGCAGCCGTCCTCGAGTGGAGAACAGAGCTGTCGAGAAGACAGAGTCTGACGGCTGCTTGCGTTGTGGCCGAAACGTCGTGAGAATTATTTTATTATATTTTATTTTTATTATTTTATTATTTTCATTCTACGTGACTTTACCGAAAGAACCAAGAAGATGAATCCCTGCAGTCACGAAAGCTTAAAATCGGAGTTGTAAATTATTTAAAAATATATATTAATGATTATGACCTCGTGCCACGACAGATCTCTCTCGCCCACTTCAGCAGTTGTTTCTTGCTGTGGTTGTCCCACCTGATGACGATTGCTTGTGTTGCGATCGAAACGTCGTGATCTATTATTTTTCTACCTACGTGACTTTACCGAAAGAACCAAAGAGTATTAATGATTATGATTATAATCAATGCCGTTTATTGATCAGTAAAGCTTCACTAAGCCTCTATCGACTGTTTCAGGAAGGTATTATTAGTTGGCATGCTTGGCAAATTCCACGAATAATGGAACAAATTTCACATTGTCGATGAATAGAAGAGGCGAAAATTTCTTTTTTAAAGAAAACAGCATGTATAAATAACAACGTTAGAAAATGTAATACCATAGAGCTATTCATTGTTACACTATACAGCATTTGTTTTTCATTACGTAACTAGTCAAGCCGACATTTTCAGAAGCTGATCGTGTGGACGGATATATTTTTTTTAAATAATTACCCTACTTTAGCGAGCCCATGTAATCGATACCGAGTATAATGTATATAGCCTATGGAGGTCGCGACTGATCGATGCAAATTGCAATACTTTGACTATAGAATTGGACGAGCAAGCCGACATTTATACTTACGACTCTACAAAACCACGAAAAGTTAAAATCGGTTGTCTCCTGGCTCACAGAAACGTGCAGTCGGTTTCACTCTTTGACGCAAACCTCGGCCCGAAGTTCCACCTCTACGCGCGCGTGCTCGATACGACCAATGCTATTTTAGTGGACCGAGTAATTCGCCCGCCCCCGGCGGAGTGCGACGCTGGAGCCCGTGGAAAGCGGGCGTCCGATCGCGAAGCAAAAACAAAGTTGAACGCGCAGACACTGCAGTGCCACACAGCGTGATGCAGACTTCACGTGCACAGAGAGACTCCGTGCGTGCCTTTGTCATACAGATAAATCAGATCCCCCCGTATAGCCTGTAACGGACTGTTGGGGCAAGTGCTGTTAGCGTGCACCTATGAAGGCCGGAACGGCACACGAGGGGGTGGGTGGCCAGCACAACACCCGGTCGCCTTTGTCTCCCCAGTGGCGATTTTTACACACCGCACCAGGTACTTATTTGAGGCTGAGTCTACCTAGGGGAGGCCCAGGACAGGTTCAGATGATCGTCACCGATTTCGGCCGTGCGCGGTAATCGAACTCGGGTTGACAGTTTCGTAGCGCATCGCGTTGACCACTACGCAACCGCTCCCCATACATACACGTGCCTTTATCATGCACGCACGCACGCACGCACACGTGCATCTCTTTTGGTGATCCGCTGCTTGATCGAGGGCCTCCACAATGCCGTGTTGGTCGTGTCGCGGTGGGGAGGAGGGGGGGTTGTTTGACCATACCCCACCACGCTGGGCGGTGCTGGTTTTTGGTGAAAGTCGGGGAGCGAATGGAACGTGCGTGGATGGGAATGTTGAGTCACAAAAAGCTTCATTGCCACTATTATTGTTATTAGACAGCGGGTATATATATAGACACGTCAACGATCTGTAGTGAATACAAGAAGACGGCGAGTCTAGGTTGTGTGTGACGAGCGCCAGAAGCGCTGCTTTATTTACTGCCACAGAGCGTCGTGCATTATTTACCAACAATACCTTCAAAATAAACGGAGTGCGTCGCGTCTCGGTTGAACTGGAGGCAATCGAGGATGTACGAACGTGGTTTTAGCCACCCCCCCCCCCCCGTGTGACATTGTGGAGATGTATTGCCGACAGAGGCCGCACATTCTCCGTACACATCCTGTAAACAAAGCGCCTGCCTGCAGAATGTACAGCGTGTTTGCGCGCGTGTGATGTGTTTTATTGCAATCGCCGTCCGCTGTACACGGTTATTCAGAGTGGTTGTCGTAAGAGCTTCGTATCTTGACATTTTTCAATTGCCAATAGTTTTGTACACGCTTTACGCGCGCGTGTGTGTGTGTGTGGGGAGCGGTGGCGCAGCGGTTAGCGCACCGCACTACGCACCCAGCGATCCGAGATCGATTCTCGCTCGCGGCCAACGACTACCTGAACGGGTCCTGGGCCTCTCCTAGGTCCACTAAGCCTCTAATGAGTACCTGGTTGAGTGTGTATACATCAGCACTGAGGAGACAAAGGCGGCCGGGCGTGGTGCTGACAACCCACCCCCCCCCCCCTCATTTGCCGCACCGGCCTTCGTAGGTGCTCGCTAACAGCACTTGCCCTACAGTCTGTTAAAGGCTACATGGGGGGGGGGGGGTCTTTGTATACGTGTTCTGTGTCATTGACAAATAATCCGACGATATTCGCAAATGTTAATGCAAAACTATTTACGCATGCCGAGTCGTTACGTTCAAGACAACCGGCGGTCGACCACGTCTCGCCACTCGTAGAGACGTGGTTACGTTGTAAGCTGCGGCACGTGTCAAGCGAGGCTTTCGCGGCCACCATTAGACGATTGATAAATATCATTTACCTTTTGGGCCAGAGCGCGTACGCGTAACGCGCGCGCGTGTGTCACGCAGACACCCTTCGTCCGCTCGACACGGCCAATCGATGAAGTCGAGACATCGTGCCACGATGTCTAAGGTTGCGGGCTCGCGACAACACCGGCTGGGCTGATTCGGCGGTAACATAATGGCACGTTTGCGCATCGCGGGACGACTTTGTTCATCGGAAAATAACTAATAGGCGTTGTTTTACCCTTTGTGGCGATACAACGGGTGTTAAGATATTCAAACGACAAATGAAAACCCTTGGCAAGGAATCGTACTTTGATACTGGCAAAAAAAAAGTCGCCCCATGATATTTGTTCATTGGCTGTCGGGTGGAGAAGGGTGCACGACACAGATTTTACTTACGCGATCTGACCCTTACGGCAATTATGAATCCTGTAGGTTTGTGTTTTTGTGTCAATAGGCCTATTTATTGGTTTTAGAGACCAACATTCACAGGCAGCATGTATTTTTATTACGCATAGACTTTCTGGGGCTGGTTTCGAACGTTTCGGGTCTCATCAGCGTGTACATGTGTACAGCTGCTTGCGGCTCTGTGCTCCAAGTTAAAATAAGGCCAGATCGTTAATCGGAGGTAAATCTGATTTATATGATGATAAAAAGAAACCATTTCATTTTACAACACAGTCTCCAACTTTACGGGCTTATACTTTGGTTTTATAGAGTTACGCTTCGCCATATAAGAGCACAATCTATCGTGTGTCCATTGCAACACAAGCCTGTTAAGATGGTTTTACTATTTCACGGCTTTGTTCGAACTCGGCTGATGACGTCGGGCCATGCTAGTCACCACGCGTTACATCATCATCATCGCCATCAACATCATCATTACCACCATCAATTAATCGTCGTCATCATCATCATCGCCATCAACATCATCATTACCACCATCAATTAATCGTCGTCGTCATGATCATCGCCGCCATCAACATCATCATCGCCATCAACATCATCATTACCACCATCAATAAATCGTCGTCATCATCATCATCGCCATCAACATCATCATTACCACCATCAATTAATCGTCGTCATAATGATCATCATCATCATGAATCGTCGTCATCATCCGAATATATAAACCTCGAGCACGTATGTCCGCTCGCCTCTTTTTTTTCCTCCATCGTTACGTGAACATTGATCGCACTTGAAGGCATTCGTTTTAGGCCGAGTCGATCTAGAGGAGGAGCAGGGGCAGGTTTCGATTGCGATCGAAAGCCATTGCCGCTGGTCTAGTGGCATCGTAACCATTCGCTCGCACACCCCGAGATGCACACCTGCACACACAACACACACAGACCCCGCGCACAGCACAAAGGCAAAGGTCCCCCGTGTAGCCTGTAACAGACTGTTGGGGCAAGTGCTGTTAGCGAGCACCTATGAAGGCCGGCGCGACACACGAGGGGGTGGGTGACCAGGAACCACGCCCGGCCACCTTTGTCTCCCTTTTGGCGATGTTTACACACTGCACTCATTAGAGGCCGAGTCGACCTAGGGGAGGCCCACGACCGGATCAGATAATCGTCACCGGTGTTGACCGTGAGCGGGAATCTAACTCGGGTGGCCGGGTTCGTAGCGCAGCGCGTGCTAACCCCCCCCCCCCCATATCACACACCAATAATACAAATACATCGATCGTGGCCTAATGGTGCTAACTCACGGCAGACGATCACTGCGCATTGGATGGAGTTTCACGAAAGCCTTGCTCGCTCGAAGCACGTTCATCATGCGCACGCGCCTACCCGGAGACACCCACGCATACACACGCACACACCGAGACGCGTCGACTTTCTTATCCAGCGTTTAGAGACGCACGGATCAAAGGTTGTCGATAGTTCACAAAATGCACCAAAGATAAAAGATCCCACCCCCCCCCGGATAGTCTTTAACAGACTGTTAGGGCAAGTGCTGGTGTTTACACACTGCACCGGGTACTTAGTTTAATACCGAGTCGGCATAGAGGAGGCCCAGGACCGGTTAAAACATTCGCCACTGTTGTTCTGCAATTGGTTGTGAGCGGGAATCAAAGTGGGGTGACACTGCTACTTCCACATGTAACATTCATATTACTAATCGTGTATATATACACACACAGACATTACACGTTCAAATGAGCATGTGTTTAAGGGTATGGCTCATTTTTACCCAGCAGAACGTGTTGGACCGCCTTTCGGATTAAGTACGTGAAGTATTTTCTATAAAGGAGCGGTGGCACAGTGGTTAGCACACTGCGCTCGTCATCCGGTTCACCTGCGTTCGATTCCCCGCCCACGGCTAACATCCGTGGGCGGACTGACATCTGAACCAGTTCATAGCACCCCCCCTTCCCCAAACCCCTTCACCAGCGCGCATTGACCGGCGTGGTGAAGTATGGTCAAACAACATCCCACGACTCACACGGCGGGGATGATAAAAGGGTTGTAAATTATTATATGCTTTAAACATATTCTGTATCTATAAGACACACAAACAATCAGACCAAACATGCTATATGCTGTTTCTGTGATGAAATATAGTTTTTTTTTTTACATATATCCGATATAGCTGGTGCAATGTTATCCTGTTTATATATAGTGTACAATAAGATGTACATATAGTACTCGTTACATTGTATTGTTTTTATGACTACAGTGATATCTATATATGCACCTGGACCCACTGAGACTGTGTACACTTATAGGTGCAACAAGGGCAGCCATGCACGTGTTCACTATTTAAGTCTGGTAATTGCGTTGTCGAACGAATAGCGACTGTAAATGATTTCCGTACCTTTGAATAAATGCCTGCAGCATCACTCAAACTGTGTATCTTTGTTAATTTTTAAAGTTGTATCACCGTCCCGCATACAATGTTGTTGTCCTCATCGCTTTTGTTGTTGTTGTTTTTATTCTCTTCTACGTGAGGGTCATGGTGGCGAGATGTTAATTACCTCGCCTGGTATACAGGAGGTCGTGGGTTCGATCCCGACCCTGACGCCTGCTGCTGCTGTATATTTGGAGTTTGCGTGTCTTTCTTTATCTGGGCCCTCCGGTTTTTTTCCTCCACAGTTACAATCAACGTGCGTTTAGAGTATGTGGCTGCTATACGTTACCACATGATGATGAGCCACTTCGTTGAGATATAAATTGTGGCCAGGACGCTTCTGAAAAACAGCTGTAAAGCTCAGTGTTACCTTACTGTGTAAAATAATAATTTAAAAAAATAATAAAAAAACGTTAAATCGGTTAGCACACCGGAATTGCAATCCAGATGTAGCCCAGTTTAATCGATCTCCCGTCCCGGTAGCTGACAACAATGGGACACTTGTTATTAACTCCCACTGCATCTGTCCACCCATGAGCAATATCAATAGGCACAACCACTGTCAGTCAGTTGATCGACAGGTCGCGTGCGGTGCGGTAAAGCGTGGGTAGCTCCCATATCTTACATAATGTCCAGCCAGTGTGGAAGAGTAGGCCAACTACCCACTGGAGTAGATATTCTAGTGGAGACTCTTCCTACGAACAGTGACGTGAGAACACAGTTGCAGGGCTGCACCTTTACCCTATACCGAATACGCGACTCCTAGGAGGCAGTGGTCCTTGCTGTCAATGTCCAAAGTTCATATAGTGTCCCTGGCTGTCTAAACACCGTTAGTGTTTGATTTCTACTGAAGTCACGTTTCGTCTGCTAGTTGATTGGAGAGGTAACTGAATGCTTGGCACACGGCACGATGTTACACCCAGGGACTCGATTTCAATTCCGAACGGAGTGCCACGGTGACGAGATGTTAGCTGCCTCGCCTGCTACGCAGGAGGTCGTGGGTTCGATGTTCTCCCCGTGGTCGCCAGGATTATTTTACAAGTCCTGCGTTTTTTCCACCTCTACATTTGGAATCGACATGCGTTCATGAGTCTTTAGCCGCTGTACATGTCCACGTGATGAGCCGCTTCATCGAGCTATGATTCGCGATCACCAGGTCGCTTTTGCAAAAAAAATATTAAAGTGTAGTAGTTTAGTAACCACGGCTAACGTCCGTGGCGAGCGATATGCGAACCTGCCTTGGGGTAGATTTGAAGCTTTCGTGACTGCAAGGATTCATACTCTTTGTTCGTTCGGTAAAGTCACGTAGGTAAAACATGAAATAAAAATTAATGGAAAAAAATAAAAAACTATAAAATCACTGTCACAGCAAAATATCTGAAGACGGAAGCTTGTGTTGCCTCCGAAACGTCGTGATTTTATTGTTTTTGTTTTTTATTTTTTATTAATTTTTATTTCATTTTTTACCTACGTGACTTTACCGAAAGAACTAAGAGTATACTGCCTTGGGGTCTTCCCTTCACCAACCCGCACTGCCCAGCGTGGTGAAGTATGCTCACACGACCCTCACCCCTCCTCCACATGACGAAGCACGGCGCGGGGATGAGGAGTCCTTCATCTCGCATTGTGAGTCGTTCACGCGCTTTCAGATGCACGACTACGGCCGTCTGGAACGCTCTTCCGTCCGCTATTCGGACGCCCCTGGAGATACGCACTTTTAAATAATTAATCATCTTGATTGAAAACTCAGTTCTTTAGAATTGCTCTTTGTGTTGAGGTTGTTATCCGTTCCCTCGCACCTCCGATTAGCAACGTACTGTGCGAAAGAAGTTTAACATACATGTAGTTACATGTGTATATTTTGTACACGGGTTACTAGATTAATCGTACAAAACACGATTCTGAGCAGTAGTCGCAGTAGAAGCATTGAGATGGCGGTGTGGTCTGACGGCTGTGTGAAATGTCTCTCGTTGAAATGCATTCCCTGCCGCAGCTGAGCGAAAGGAAAAATAAATCCCCTTCAAGAATACGCCGTTAAATCTGTGTGCAGGCTATTTCCTACATGTGTACACTATACATATCTAAAATGTATATGCAGATACAGGTCAAACCTTTTTTGAGAACAATACACCGGGCCCATCACGTTGTGTTTAGTAATAAACAGATTTTGTAATGAGTCGTGTGCATACATTTTTTTTTTAAGAAATAGGATCAAAGGAAACAAAAAAAAGATACACAGCGACGTTTCGGTTGACCAGCCTTTGTACAGGAAATTTCCTCTCAGTTGCAACGTCCAGAACTTTCTTTATGCCGATTGATGGGAGCAAGAAGGAACACCGCTCCTTGTCGCTTTTAATGAACCCGTCACGTGTCGCGTAACCTGAACGATGCAAATTGCACTCAATTGAACCATCAATTGAGTGCACAGACATTGATACAAAAAAAATGATTTACACTACGTAACAATCAAGCGACGCATCGGTACCAAGTAATAACCAAATCCTCGAAGTGCAAATCTAACTAGCATTACCCTTGCACAGTCGTGAGGGAGCGGTGGCGCAGCGGTTAGCGCACTGCACTCAGCTCGCTCACGTGATTTCGATTCCAGGCCACGACTCTCATCAGAGGAGGGATAACCGAATTAGCCTTTGGACCGGCACCTAATCCACCAAACTGCAGCGACCAGAGTGGTGAAGTATGGTCAAACAACCTCCATGGGTCCGCCACGTCGCGGGGAGGAGGCATTCATACGGCAGATGATCGATAAACGGCCGATAAGTATAAACTCGTTGTCTTTACTCATTAAGGGGCCATCCATTGAGTACGTACGCAAAAATCTGTCAAAAATGTATCCATCCCCCCCACCTGCGCACGTACGCCTGACGTACCCCCCCCCGAATCCTATAGAACGGCCGATATTTAATCCACGCAGAAACGATCAAGGATTAATAATATTAACGTGTTTAAGCAAACAGATAGTCCACCGCCGGCTGCATTAAAGAAATTAAGTTGTTGTACCTTGGCCACTTATTTTGCTGAGCTGCGTGATAGCTGCAGTCAGGGGCACGGTGACACACGAGTGACACCTCTCCCACAGTCCCACTTCTCCCGGCAGTCCTTGTTGTCTGACAGCTGGAGACACTGAACTGTGGTTCATTTGAAGGCCAATGTCGACAAATTATTATCGAGGCTTCACCCCCCACCCCCGTTTCCTATGCGTACGGACAATCAGTAGACCCCCCCCTATACCCGAGCATACGCATTTGGGTGAACCCCCCCTCCCCCCTCCATACGTACGGACTAAATGGATGGCCCCTAAGTACCCACCAGCATATTCATCTTCTTGGTTATTTCGGTAAAGTCACGTAGAAGGGAAATAGCGTCAGACGCTGTCTTCCCGACAGACCTGTTCTTCGCCTGAGGACGGCTGCTTGCGTTGTGGCCGAAACGTCGTGAGAATTATTTTATTATGTTTTATTTTTATTATTTTATTATTTCCCTTCTACGTGACTTTACCGAAAGAACCAAGAAAATGAATCCCTGCAGTCACGAAAGCTTTAAATTGAAATTTCACCAGCATATTGTTTGTTCGCGGAAGTGATGCCGTGTGTGTGTGCGCGCGCGCATATATATAGCATAGGGATTTCTCTTTACAGATACTCCACTGATTTATAATTACCCTCTTGCATCTCAATATGATGATTGGATATTCAGTGTAGGGGAGGTGGTGTCATGTGCGTGTTGATATTTGTTGGTGGCATGTTACAGACTTTGAAACGAATGTAAGTTTTCTCGATGCAACGCTGTAAACTTACACGTTGTTATTATCATTGTGGGGGTATCTGGATCGACCTCGTGTTATAGTTAAATGGTGATGCTGCGGTTATTGATGGTAGTGGTGCACGAAAGCAAAATAACTTTTGGAAAAAAATCTGAACACATTCGTCAATAACAACCGTCCTAAAAGTTGTTTATTTATATATATACGATTGGCAGCATTTGTAGAAAATGACCCTTCATAATAACACATCGATAGAGAGACCAGACCGGTTCAGTGAATCGTGGAGTGAAAGGTTGGCGCTATAGATCACGTGGCCCTGGTCGTGGACGATTTGAATTTCGAGAAAACTCTGAAGTGCAATCGAACATTCGCATTCGACTGACACAGAGTTACACAGTCGCCCATGCGTGCAGTCGCGGACACTGCTTCAGAGTCACACAGTCCAAAGGAGAGACAAAAAAAGACAAAAATCCCCCGTATAGCCTGTAACAGACTGTCGGGACAAGTGCTGTTATAGCCCACCACCTACGAAGGCCAGAACGGCACACGACGGGGGGTGGGTGGCCAGCACCACGCCCGGCCGCCTTTGTTTCCCCAGCGGCGATGTTTACACACCGCACCAGCTACTCACTGGAGGCCGAGTTGACCTAGGGGAGGCCCAGGACCGGTTCAGATAATCGCCACGGATTTTCGCCGTGAGCAGGAAATCGAACTCGGGTCACCAAGTTCGTAGCGCAGCGCGCTAACCGCTACACCACCGCTCCCCCCAAAGGAGAGAGACACACACACACGCGCGCGCGTATTTACGCGTTACAAACTCGACGTGCCCTGCAGCTTGACGCCACGGGCGTGTGGCGGACAGATGTTGAAGCGGCCACCACCCCCGCCCCAGATGCAGCGTGCGGCAGAATTAGCCGCAGCAGCCCAAGCGTCTCTTGGAGCGGGCGGGCTGGCTGGCGGGCGGGCAATCGTCTACAAAAACCGCGGCCTTACGTTGACCCCCCCCCAAACCACCCCCCCTCCCCCCGGCTGAGATACGCCTCGACGGGACGTTTCTGGCACAACAGCAGCAGCAGCAGTAGTCGCTGCCACATCATCACACGCCGCGTTCAAGTCTCGACACGCGACCCGGTGGCCCCGTTCAATGTTTGTCTTCTCTCCCGATGTCCGGGGTGGTTCAAGATGTCTTGTGATGCCCCCCCCCGCTCCCCCCACTCAATTCTCTAAAACTTAATATTTTGTGTATAGCAATGAGTGTGCAAACAGAAATGAAAAAGTAAAAAAAAAATTGGGGGGGGGGGTCTCAGCACATCTGGACCACGCGGTACAGCAATACCCCGATTTACGTCTCGATTTGCGTCGCCTCAACCCACGCTTACGTCGCTGACAGCATCGCCATCATCATCTGCCCTTTCTCCTTATCCGTCGCCTCTCAGCCTACGCCTCCACCACCACCGCCACCATCCCACCCTGGATATCGGCTTTGATGATTGACGTTGTTTCGAGATTTGTCGTCGCACCTTTCAGGAACGCATCCCCGACTGTTGATTGGAGCAAACGCGGACACTCGCACATTTAAATAAGGTTAAATAGATTACATTTAAATTCAAGTCCGGTAAAGTAGCTATACGGAGCGCCCGTATCGGTATCAGCCATTCAGGAAATAATGATAATTAGTACTCTTAGGTATTTTTTTCGGTAAAGTCACGTAGGTAAAACTAAATAATAAAATTATATAAATAAAATAATTATGATTATAATAATAGAAATAAAATTATAAATCATAATAATTTCATTTATATTATTTTTATTATTTATTTTTACCTACGTGACTTTACCGAAAAAAACCTTAGAGTATGAATCCTTGCAGTCACGAAAGCTTCAAATCTAAATGATAATTAGCTTGAGGTTATTCGTTTTGTTGTCTGTATGTTGAACTTCCTTCGCACCGTACGTAGGCAACCAATGCGAATCGTAAGTGCGGGGGAAGGACAACAAAACTCAACACAAACCAAAGCACGGATGATCCAGTTGACCCAGTTCTCTCCCTCCTCCCCCCAAAATATTTCACAAGGGGAGATCCGTGATGCTGCGCGACAACAACAACAACAACAACAAAACCCCAACGACAAACAATGTCAACGTCGCAGAGAGATCGCGTTTAGCCAATTGCCTGAAAACTAGTTAGGAGGTGGGTCGGTAACAACTATCCACGCCGTGTTATCGGAGCCGACTCCGATCAGTGCCGGATTAAGCTAGTGCGAGGCCTGTAGCATATGTTATAAAGGGGCCCTACATTTTATATGAAAAAAAAATATTAAAACATACATTTTCACTTGCATAGTAAAGTTATTGTATTTTTTGCATTTACTATACAGCCAGATAATACGACAAATCGCTAACCTTAAACACCCAGTCGTTCATAAAAGTTGAAGGCAGTATAGTACTATAGTAATAGTGCAAGTGCAGAACCACTGTACCGGAATTGATAGCTTGAAAGCATTTAGCGCGGGGGCCCTTGAAAGTGCGGGGCACGTAGCTACCACATATATAGTAGCTACACTATACATGTAGCTACTACATATGTAGTAGCTACTGCATATGTTGTAGATACTTTTGCTCCGAGGATAATCCGGCACCGACTCTGATAACGCCGCGTGTCAAAGCGTATGAAGTCGAGTGAAGATTTTGATCACGAGTCGCATGCAGGGGTGGGGAGAAGCCTTCGTTTCATCCGGGTCTGTAACGGTCGGGCGCGTCCAGGGAAATGTGTCCGCACACCCGGTACACCACATCCAGTATCACCCCTCGCTTTGGCTGTGGCTCCTATAGTCAACCACCACCGACGCCAATCTGAAGCAGCGACCCGGAAAACATATATAGTTAGAAATTAAGCCTTTGTTAGGCCCACTCTAAACCCATTCATGTCCGATAGAACTACAAACGATGGCAAAGATTTTACTTCAGGAGCCTCGTTCACCTGAAGGTCCAGGTGTCCGCTGTGGTGTTGGTGGTGCACGTCGTGTAGAGAGATCAGAGAGAGTAACCGAGTGTTCGCCAACATCTCGCCTGTGGTCAAAGTGCTTCTGCCACGCGCTGTTGAAGATCGTTCCAGAGCCACCATTGAACGAGAGCTTCTAAACTCGAGGGGCTTTACTCGGGAAGTTAACTTCGAAACTTCAGAATTTTCGGTACGGTTTTGTTTGTTAAACGATTAATCTTTCACAACATCTCAACATTCAACCATCGTGCCGAAACTGTTGTTAAATTATACATCAGAGGAGATGTTGCGATTACATATCAGTCGTTTGTGCATGGTGCTCAGTGGACTATCAGGATACATCGCAGGATCGCGAGTGAAGACGTTCACTCGACGAGGCCTTCATCCAGCAGTGGAATGCTGCCGACGAGTCTATTTAATTCTTGCAGGCAGCAAGATGTTCAGAAGCAAAATTCCATACGTCGTGGTCTGTTAGTCACGACGAGAAAACTTGCAGGAGAGACAGAGCTCATGTCAATGTTGCTATTCCTCCGTTGAAGGAGCGTAAGACTGCAGTGGTTTCAACATGGCCCATAGTTGCATCGCCACAGCCGCTCACGACGAAGCCGATATAGGACTCATTGTGGACTCTGTGGATATTCACACACTCGCTGTAGATTATGAACGCGTTAACAAACTCCAATCCTCGCCAACCCACCACCACCACCAATCTCCGTCTTTCCGCGTTTACAAATGTACTCCCCATTCAAATACGAATGATTGTTAAACACGCCCCACTTCGCACGCCGAGCAATTAACGCTGTGCTAATCGAGCTGACTCGAATGAAGATCGATATATCGGCGTGCGTGCGCGCGCGCCTGTTCCACCTGACGCTGCATTTATTGATTCGCTCGTCACGTGGAGCGTGATGAACAAGCATCGGGCGCGTGCGGCGTGTGACGAGTTGATTTACATTTGAATGGGAAGGAAATTGATGGACGCGGGAACGTCTTAACGCGGCGGGCGTTGCGAGGACGTGGAGTTTATAATTCCCAGGCGCTGGGTGGATTATTACATGGCATCTGTCAGTCATGTAAGTCTGTTGAACGCGTAACACCCGAGTCTGTCGCGTGAACTCCTTGCCAGCAGCGAGCCTCGTCCACACTTCGCGCGGCCCCAATGTGCACACCGAGGCGTGGCGAACGGCGATTGTTGTTGACTGCATCAGAGCTCGTCACCATCTCTCACGAGCCTCCCGTTATTGCATCGCACGATCCGTGAGAGACGTGGCGACGAAACGAAACGGGGGCGGGGGAGGTTTTTTCAGTGGCTGATAATGGCGATGACGATGATGATGTTCGCGTATAACGTTAGACTTGGTCTTGGGGATGTTTCGTTGCGCGTTTGGAGTTTTTAAGAACGTACAGAGCCCGCGGATACGTAGTTTGGTGGAAATCGGTCCAATGATTACGGAGTTCTATATCTGCTTTGGAGAAACAGAGGTCGGGTATGAGACTCGACTGAGTCTGCACGGTGTGGGTTGAACCATTTAAAAACACTCCGTACGGTTTTTGTTTGTTTCAAACAAAGCACACTGGATATTACGGTGCATATATTGGATTTAGCTGATGCGCTCAACATTGTGTATTCTTTGTGTGAAATGCAATATAGATAGGTATACAATGCAACGTTTATGTCGGTGTACATACGGGCCAACTACATACGCAGTGCTACATACGTGAGCGTGATTTAAAATGAGTGTGAAAAATATCAATTAACAGTGTAATTGCCTTGCATAACTTACTCGTAGCGTTTCGCATGCTGGGCTGTTAAAAAACATACACTTTGATTCTTTCGGTAAAGTCACGTAGGTATGAAATATCCCTGTAGTCACGAAAACTTCAAATCTAGATTTAAAAAATATACATTTTTCGTTATACATACAACAAATAAATCCGCAAAAAATGCATGATGCGGTTATATTTTTCGCACGTAAATAAACGAAAACATCAACACCGCTTTGGCACGCGAATCATAACAGCGTGCCGTCGATTTTAACTGGACACTTTAAAATTGTACACTGTATAATTATAATGTAAATGTTTTCGTATGTTTTAAATGCAGGACACATGACGATATCTTGTTCTTTCTCGGCACTTTACCCAGAAGCTACTATTCTATTGGTGCATATAGGCGAGTGGTTACAGATTTCAACTGTACGAATGTTGAACTTCTTTTGCGCCGTACGAAGCCAACCGTGCTAATCGGAGGTGCGGCGGGGGGGGCATCGACCTAAACACAAATATCAGTTCTGAAGAAATGAGTTTTCAATCTCGACATAAGCAGGAGTCGAACACAGTTCGTGCAAGCTGTAGTGCATTATTATTATTCTTGTGTTACATGCGAGCCGCCCCTCCGTCTCTCTCTCCCCTCCCTCCGGACGTAACCATGGCAGGAGATAGGACAGTAAAGAGAGAAGCAATACATTTCGATTTAAAGCTTTCGTGACTGCAGGGATTCATATTCATGGTTCTTTCGGTAAAGTCACGTAGAAGGGAAATAATAAAATAATATAAAATAAAACATAAGGTAAACTTCTCACGACGTTTCGGCCACAACGCAAGCAGCCGTCCTCAGGTGTCTTTCCGACAGCCCTGTTCTTCACCTGAGGACGGCTGCTTGCGTTGTGGCCGAAACGTCGTGAGAATTTATCTTATGTTTTATTTGTATTATTTTAGTATTTCCCTTCTACGTGACTTTACCGAAAGAACCAAGAATAGAGAAGCAATAGACAACACACAGCCAGCCGGTACAACTTTCTTTTTTAAAATATAATAATATAGTATGATTGTTTGAACGTGGTGGAGCGGTGGCGCAACGGTTGGCGCAATATCCCTGCCAAACCCCTCAGAGCTAAAGTTTGATTCCAGGCTACGCTGAACGTTGTAGATGGCTCACTGATACCGGGACAGGGTTTCGAGTCACCAGCCCCACACTTCCGACTCTCTCCTTTCGCCAATCCGCACTGGTGACCAGCGGGGTGAAGTATGGTCGAACAATCCCCGATGGCCCTTCGCGGCGTGGGGAGCCCTTCATCCCGCGGTGGATTGAAAGGGGCCTCTAAAAGCTGCGCTTTTAAACACCCAGCACTACACTCTGCACGATGTGTTTTACCGCGAAGGTTTTGAACGAACATTTTATGTTTTTTACAGTGAACACGATAGCGCATAAAGCGTTGTGATTTGTAATGATGAAGCTACGCGCAACGCATTTCCCACGTGCGAAGCCTCGCTGTTAAAGCCCCCAAATATCTTATCCCTACATCGGCACTCGCCAAACCAACACGACCCATCTTTACTCGCGCAAAACACATTGGTACATTTGTGCGAGTCCATTGGCGTTACCCGCGTGTTGTGCAGACATTATTTGAATCATATTCGTGATTCGAATGACTTAAACATGACGAGGATTGGTTTGGCAGGCAGGCTGAACAAGATCTGGAGAACGTGTATCGATAAAAAATCAAGGTCCAGGTGTACGAATCTTTTTGGTAGTTTCACTATTGCTAGAATGCTGGACAAACAAAGCAACTCGACGAGAGAGCGATCTTAGTTGAACTTCTTTCGCACCGTACGTAGCCAACCGTACTATAGTTACCGAGTGGTGCTTGCTGGCGGAGAACGATTCGATATGCGTTATGAACGCTGCGGAGAATCTACGTCGACCAATATAAGTTTATGGGTGAACACAACTTCACCAGACAGAGTCCAGAGGACGACACCGGGTGGAACGCGTCACGTGAGCGAGTCGGGGACAAAAGGTGCTGCAAAAAAAGACAAAGATCTCCCGTGTAGTCTTAACAGGCTGTCGGGGCAAGTGCTGTTAGCGAGCACCTATGAAGGCCGACACGGCACACGAGGCAGTGGGTGGCCAACACCACGCACGCCCGACCGCCTCTTGTCTCCCCCCGTGGCGATGTTTACACACCGCACCAGGTACTCATTTGAGGCTGAGTCGACCTAGGACAGGCCCAGAACCGACTCAGATCATCTTCACTGGTGTTGGCCTTGAGCGAACTCGGGTCCACGGGTTCGTCGCGCAGCGCGCTAACCGCTACACCACCGCTCCCCGTACCTATCGCCGCTGCACACACACAGACACACACGGAAGGGAACAAGAGCAGGAGGAGATGAAGTCGACATGTGGACGACAGGAGATCGAGAGTGAAGGTTGAGCGAAGCGGTGGCTAAAGAAGAAGAAGCGTGGTGGGCATCCATCGCTGACGTACAGGACAGGACGTTGATGACGATGATACCCAATGAACGGAACGACACTTTGTGGATTACATAAGATGCCCTATGACAAACACTGTTGTCACTCTGGATCATAATCTTGGCCGCCGATAGAATGAGAGTTCTTGCTGAGTGCGCATGGTTGAGGCGCCTCGGGAAATGTGGGATAGGTTACCACCATGTACAGCCGAGGAAACCTTCTTTGGGGGAGGGCATCGGATGCAGTGCCGGATTAAGCTGGTGCGGGGCCTGTAGCATATTGTATAAAGGGGCCCTAAATAAAATAAAAACAACGTAAATATTAAAACACAAATTTTTAGCTTGCGAAGTAAAGTAATTGTATTTTTTCATTTGCTATGCAGCCAGATAATACGACAAATCGCTAACCTTAAACACCCAGTCGTTCATAAAAGTCGAAGGCGGTATAGTGCTATAGTAATAGAGCAAGTGCAGAATAACTTAACCGGAATTGATAGCTTGAAAGCATTTAGCGCGGGGCCCTTGAAAGTAGCTACATATGTAGCTACTTTTGCTACTAGCAGCGTGGCGAGGAATGGTCAAAATAACCTCCAGCGAACCCACGCGCCAACGGTGGATTTGCCAACGAGGGCTGCGGTGGTAACGCGGCGACGAATTTGCACCGCACGGGGGGGGGGGGTGCAGGCGGGAGGAGGCGGAGGACGCGAAAACCCTCGACGAGTCGTTTCCACGTCTCGCCACTTGCACGGAGGTGGATGAGGAAATTGCCCGACCCGCGGCCCCACCACGCCTCGCTCACCAAACTCCGCGTCTGAGGTCGGCGCGTGCGACCACCAAGACGAAGGATGCCCCAACTGCTCGTGGAGGCTGAACAGACTTGTCGGGGCAAGTAGTGCTCGCGAGGAGCACCTACGAAGGCTCACACGGCACACGGAGGGTGTTGTTGTGCGCACTACTGCCGGCAGATTTTTTCTGTGAATTTGTGTGTGTGTATCTGTGTGTGTGTATGTATCTGTGTGTGTGTCTGTGTATGTGTGTGTATCTGTGTGTGTGTCTGTGTATGTGTGTGTATCTGTGTGTGTGTCTGTATGTGTGTCTGTGTGTGTGTATGTGTGTGTATCTGTGTGTGTGTCTGTGTGTGTATCTGTGTGTATCTGTGTGTGTGTGTATGTGTGTGTATCTGTGTGTGTGTCTGTGTGTGTGTCTGTGTGTCTGTGTATGTGTGTGTATCTGTGTGTGTGTCTGTGTGTGTGTGTATGTGTGTGTATCTGTCTGTGTGTATCTGTGTGTGTGTGTATCTGTGTGTGTGTATGTGTGTGTGTGTATCTGTGTGTGTGTGTCTGTAAATGTGTATGTGTCTGTGTGTGTGTATCTGTGTGTGTGTCTCTATGTGTGTGTCTGTGTCTGTGTGTCTGTAAATGTGTATGTATCTGTGTGTGTGTGTAAATGTGTATGTATCTGTGTGTGTGTGTGTCTGTAAATGTGTGTGTATCTGTGTGTGTGTCTGTGTGTGTCTGTAAATGTGTCTGTGTGTGGGGGGGGGGTAGCGGCTAGCGCTCTGCGCTATGAACCCAGCGACGCGAGTTCGATTCCCGCTTCAAGTCAACACCCAGTGACGATTATCTGAGCCGGTCTTGAGCCTCCCCTACGTCGACTCAGCCTCAAATCAGTGCACGGTGCAGTGTGTACACATGGTCACTGGGAAGACAAAGGCGGTCGGGCGTGGCGTTGGCCATCCACCCCCTCGTGTGCCTTCAAAGGTGCTACTCGTAACAGCACTTGCCCCAACATTTTGTTAAGACTTCAAGGGGGACCTTCGTCTTTTTTGTAACCATCTTTGTCTTCGTAGTTACACAAAAGACAAAGATACCCCGTGTAGCCTTAACATACTTTTGGAGCAAGTGCTGTTAGGGAGTAGCACCTATGATTGGCTGCCACACGCACACACACACGCACACACACACACGTACACACACACGCACACACACACGCGCACACGCGCACACACACGCACGCACGCACACACGCACACACACGCGCACACACATGCACACACACACGCACGCACACACACACACGCAGGCACACACACACGCGCGCGCACACACGCACACACACACGCACACACACACACGCGCGCTGCTGTGTCGGGAGTGGTCGCGTAGCGGCCGGCGAACTTTGCGTTAGAGACGAAGGCTGCTGCGGCCGTTCCCATTTCGATTGCCGGGTCACGGTCAACATCAGTGCGGCAAAATCCGTCAGGGCATGGATTAGCCCCCCCTCCCCTTCCCCCCCCCCGCCTAAGTCGACTCAGCCTTAAACCATTAGCGTGCGTAAACGCAGCATCGGAAGTGTGCGGTGGTTTGGCCGCACCACGGCGTTGCGGGCTATGCCGGCTCTCGGTCGGTGTTCGCAGACAGCACTTGCTCCAGCAGCCTGGATGCCTGTACGGGGGTTCTTTGTCTTGTGTGTCTGTGTGGAGCGGTGGTGTAGCGGTTAGGGCGCTGCGCTACGAACCCGGCGAGCTTGGTTCAATTCCCACTCACAGCCAACACCAGTGGCGATTATATGAACCGGTCCTGGGCCTCTCCTAGGTCGACTCAGCCTCAAATGTGTACTTGGAGCGGAGTGTAAAATATCAGCACTGGGGAGACAAAGGCGGCCAACCACCCCCTCGTGCGCTTTGCGCCTGCTAACAGCACTTGCCCCAACAGTCTGTTCAGGCTATGCGTGGGATCTCTGTACGTGTTGTGTGTGGAATGAAGTGGTCACTTCTTGCCCGCAACCGATGCACGGATTCATCGAGTGGGTATCGCCTCTTCAGCTCACCATGCGCGTACATTCGCGTACATCAAATCGCGTGCGCAAGAAAGGATGATTAGTACGTATGGCTACGTACGCTGCGATCTTAAGAAGTTCAACGTACACACACACACAGAGATGGAGGCCTCTAGACGCCGCGTCGATTACTTGACCACACTTCATCACGATGGCTCGTGATGTTTGGCGAAGCGGGAGGAGTACGCAAGGCCAGTTCAGATATCGCTCGTCGCAGCTCGGAATTGAACTGGATCCGCGAGGTCCATTGCGCAGTACCCGAACCACTGGCACCACCGTTGCTGCTTCACGTGATACCTGCAGCTGCCAAAGGACCGCTACATTTATCAACACGTGTAGAAAAATACAATTTCGTGTACCCAATGTCGATCCTTGATTGTGACGATTGAATAGCCCACCAAGTTAGATGCGTGTTTGTATACAGGGTGGGCCACAAGTCAAGGCACGGGGGGTTATTATATTTCTTATAACAAATCGCACCGGGTTATTTAATTTATTTTAACACGTGTGGAAAGGAACTTCCATTCACGTGAATGCATGATGCATGATATGGAGATTTTGAAAAAAAAATTGGACCTATTTTAAGATTACAAAGTGCAATCTTTGAACATTCATCAATTATGTTTCGTCTCAAATCGATCAGGGTCCTTGGTTGAGTTTTGTTCACGACGGGTTTGAGGTGACCGCAGAGGATGAAGAGGAAGAAAATAAAAATGAAAATGGGAACATATAAAATATTAACTTGCCGAATAAACAATTAAAATGTTTTAATTGCGAGTGTTACAATACATTAAACATCCCGATGCGTCCTGAATGAATTTTGGGCCACCCTGAATAATGTATTTATCGAATATCATATATCTTTAGAGCACATTGCATGTTTCGTTATAACATTGTGGGTGAAGTGTCATTGTTTGAAACTCTTGTCATAATACGCGCGTTATATAAATAGGATTATATACTGGGTTATATACTGGGTTATTCACAGGGTGGTCCAGATGACCCCCAATTATTTGAACCCGATTTTTTAAATTCTCCTTTTGCATATTAACTTCTGTTTTAAATAAACCTTACTTTTAAAAACAAAATGTAAGTTTTAGAGAATTAAATGGGGGGGGGGGAGGGAGATTGGGGGGGGTCACAAGACATCTGGACCGCCCTGTACAGTAGGTCACATCTAACACATTTCCTTCTGTACATTTGCGCCGTGATTTTCGCACGATGCGTGAAGTGTGATCAAGAGGTGGGCGATTGTGCAGCGACATTGCGAGATGATTTACGACGACTTGAAAGACACGGTGAAGAGGTTCTCTCTCCCTCTCTCTCTCTGCAGTTGCGGTGTGGTGGAGCTCACACGCCTGAGGCGTGCTCTGTGGGTCTTTCGGTAAAGTCACGTCGATAGCTTCAAAGAAAATCTACGACGTTTCGATCGCAACACAAGCGGGCGTCATCACAAGCGCTCGTCCCGACGACGACCGCTTGTGTTGCCATCGAAACGTCGTAGATTTCCTTCGAACCTATCCACGTGACTTTACCGAAGGACTCAAAGAGCACGAATTCCTGCAGTCACGAAAGCTTAAATTCGTCTGAGCCTTGTTCTAGGAACCTGCGAGTAGCCCCGTGGGTGCGGCGAAACTCGCACGCGGAGCGCGCACCAAAGCCCTCGTTTTTTTGAGCACGAAAACAAACGAACGCGAACGTCGCCGGGTCCTTGTGCGAACTGCGCGGTGTTTAAGACGTCATAGATTTATGATTTAAACATGTATTAGTATTGTTCATAATGGGAGACTCAGGATTATTACTCACTCACGCGGCGGGCTAATTTATCTTGAGGCTATCCATGCGTGGTCGTTTTGTGCAAGTCAGCGTTGTTGCACTTGCCGGAGAGTTTCAAATAAAAATAAAAACCACCAAGCCGTTGCGAAGTGATAGATTGGGAATTTTACAATATATGAGTTATAACTGAGGTTTATATATATATGCATAGTATATATATATAAAACGTGTAATGTGTTCAATCAGATTATGGAGTGTTTGGGGTAATTACGATGAAAGTCAAATGTTTTATTCCAGATCCCCCCAAAAATGTATTGAATGCAGACTTTTTTTTAACTATTTTCGTCCTTTTCTCCATTCGATGAAATGTGACAATTCGATTTACCAAACGATTTTTTTTCAGTTAAATTAATTGTTGATATTTTTAAATCACGTTTGCTAAGCGCATGGCCCAAAGGTGTAAAATGCCAAGGCCAACAACGAGCAGCGATATTGAAAGTGTAACTCCACAAGAGTTCGGGAGATTCCTGAATTAAACAAAGTTGTGATGAATGTAGCGGAATATCGTGGCTGGTGTCTACCACGTGAGCGGTTACATACGACATGTGTGTATGTTGAATGTATGCATGTGTGTTGTTATTCTGTCGCACCATACGTAGACTAACCGTGCTAACCGAATGTGCGGGATATACAATTCTAAAACATCTAATATTGCGCACGCGATTGTGTGCATGCATCACGAGTTTTAATAATCTGTTTTAAATTATCGGATAATTCCAGCACTCTTTCCAAAGACTGGCTTCTAAAAATGAGAATATAATTTGCATATACGGTAGCGCCTATGGTGTCTGCGAGGGTAACGTGACAACATTACCATAATGCATAAATCTGGAGGCATTGATGATGTGCACATGTGATCTGATGCAATGCACGTGTATTAAGTGCAGAGAATGCTTCAGTAGATGAATCGATTAATTGTTCCGCTCATGTTTATCCGCTGCGTGATGACTCGCCTACCACCTATTCACGTCGGGTGTGCGTTGTCTTGTTGTGTTTTGCTTGTTGTCCATCCCCCCCTCCCCTCCCGCACCTCCGATTATATATTATCACGGTCGGCTACGTCTTGTGCGAAAGAAGTTCAACATACTGACTGTACATACATTGCACAGTCTCGCTTCAGTGGCGTCACTCCATCGACTTTAGGTTGGAGCGCACAAGAGTAAAGTCAACATTACCGAAGCCGAATATTTAATTTATAGTGGAGGAATCCGATGAGTTCTAAAGCTCTTTTTTCATAGATGTCCAGTAGTTTCACAGACGTCGCTAGATTCCTATGATGAGTAACTTTAACGTACTTTTTTTTTTATTCTTCGTGAATGAAGATGTAACCACTTGTCAAAGATCCCGGGACCAAGAGATATTTGTTTTCGGGGTTACGATTACAATTTTAATCAGAACATCTTAACTACAAATGCATTGGGTGTCTGTCCATCGCCGTTCAACATTTTGCTGTGCCCCCGTTCGAATGAAATCATTGCCTCACTTGATGCAGCAAATCTGGCTGTGACGGTCCCACCTGATGACGGAGACTTGTCTTGCCTCCGAAACGTCGTGATTTTTATTTTATTTTACTTTCATTAATTTTTATGTTTTACCTACGTGACTTTACCGAAAAAACCTAAGAATATGAATATCAATCCGATGTTCTCACCGTAGAAAATTTACCGAATGGTGATACATCTACATACACCTACATCATCAACAGCCTTAATCCATCCTACTGCTAGATTGCGGCCTCTTCAAGCCGTCACCATCTCTCGCTGCCATGCGAAGGCAAAGGAACAGCGAGCTGAAGAGTGCGCACGGATGCATGGAGCGCGCGCATTGAATTTAATTGCGAGACAGACACAGAATACACGCCAATACACGTTCCTTGCAATGTCAAAAGATGATGTATGTTGGGTGTAATCATGGCGTAGTAGGGTCAATCCACTGCTGTATGAAGGAATCCCCCGCCCTGTATACGGGTCGTGGGCAGTTACTTTGACCATACTTCACCACGCCGGTCAGCACGTGCTGGTGAAGGCGCAGAGTGTATGTATATCCAGTGCAACAGTCGCATTTGCCGCACTCAGCCTTTTAACATAATACTGCCGCAGCAGTAGGAGTAGCAACAGGAATGTCTCTGTTCTCTATCGCAAGCCTCTCGTTTTTTTTTGTTCAGAAGATTCCGAACGCATTTATATGTTTCTAGGAGGCACCGCGTACGCGATTGCCATCGACGATGAGGGCTCCCACCGCAGAGGGACATCTTGGGCCCACTCTATGGTTATTACACACTCCCTTCCCAACCACACCACTCCCTCTCCCACCACACCACTCCCTCCCCCACCACACCACCCTCTACCCCACCACACCACCCTCTACCCCACCACACCACTCCCATCCCCACCACACCACTCCCTCCCCACCACACCACTCCCTCCCCACTACCCCACTCCCTACCCCACCACACCACTCTCTACTCCACCAAACCACACCACTCCCTTCCCCACCACACCACTCCCCACCCCACCACACCACTCCCATCCCCACCACACCACTCCCTCCCCACTACCCCACTCCCTACCCCACCACACCACTCTCTACTCCACCAAACCACACCACTCCCTTCCCCACCACTCCCTCCCCCAACACACCACTCCCTCCCCCACCACACCACTCCCTACCCACATCACTCCCTACCCCACCACACCACTCCCTCCCCCAACACACTACTCCCTCCCCCACCACACCACTCCCTACCCACATCACTCCCTACCCCACCACACCACTCTCTCCCCCACCACACCACCCACTACCCCACCACACCACTCCCATCCCCACCACACCACTCCCTCCCCACCACACCACTCCCTTCCCCACCACACCACTCCCATCCCCACCACACCACTCCCATCCCCACCACACCACTCCCTCCCCCAACACACCACTCCCTACCCACATCACTCCCTACCCCACCACACCACTCTCTCCCCCACCACACCACCCACTACCCCACCACACCACTCCCATCCCCACCACACCACTCCCTCCCCACCACACCACTCTCTCCCCCACCACACCACCCACTACCCCACCACACCACTCCCATCCCCACCACACCACTCCCATCCCCACCACACCACTCCCTCCCCACCACACCACTCCCTTCCCCACCACACCACTCCCTCCCCACCACACCACTCCCTTCCCCACCACACCACTCCCCACCCCACCACTCCCTCCCCCAACACACCACTCCCTCCCCCACCACACCACTCCCTACCCACATCACTCCCTACCCCACCACACCACTCCCTCCCCCAACACACTACTCCCTCCTCCACCACACCACTCCCTACCCACATCACTCCCTACCCCACCACACCACTCTCTCCCCCACCACACCACCCACTACCCCACCACTCCACTCTCTCCCCCACCACACCACCCTCTACCCCACCACACCACTCTCTCCCCCACCACAACACTCCCTACCCAACCACACCACTCCCTTCCCCACCACACCACTCCCTACCCCACCACCCCACTAACTCAGGGTGAACACATTTGGACAGAGAGTCGGTGGGATGGAGGCGGTAAGGGCTGACGAGGAACAACAACAACAACAACATACGGGCGTCTTAGAAAGGGGAGAAGGGGGTGGTTGAGAAACCTCTCCGATTACTTCAAACTGCCATCCCCGGAGATCGACCCGATCTAGTGGTATCGCAATTCCAGCGACGCTCAAATCCATTGCGTCACGGCGGCATTCCACCACACCAACGCCGCCGCCGCCTCCTCCCCGTCTTCACTGCCCCTGCATTTGAGTGGATGAAGTGTAAATGGAGAGACGCACAGACGTGACACTGCACAGACGCGCCCTGTCCTAATGAGGGCCATTCATTCTGCGTGTCAGAGCGGCGTCAGAGGAGAACCGCGGGGGCCCCGGTCGAGGACTTCCGATGGCGCTCTCCGATAACCCGAGCGACCCCCGTGCGAACCCGGCAAACCCTTTCTCCCCGGCATCCTTTGACCGAGCACAGTAGCAGCGCCTCTCTCCCTCCCTCTCTCTCTTATAATACAGCGCGCGCACGCACGCGCCTGCTGGCTGTCTTGCCTGCCCGTCTTGCCCTGTCCACATAACGCGCGCGTGCTCGCTCATAGACTCGCGCGCGTGCGTGCGCGTGCGTGCGTGCGGCCACACGCAAAGGCAAAGGTCCCCCGTGTAGCCCGCACACAGACGGGTTAGGTGGGCGGGGGGGGCGAGAGCTGTTATATTGTGAATGCCGGCACGGCCACGCGCGTTTACAAACATACACGTGTGTAAACGTGAACATGAACATGTACACATGAACATGATGGCGTACTCACATGCGCGTGCACACGCATCCACACACAAGCAGACACACGTGCACACAAGACAAAGATCATCCGTGTAGCCTTAACAGAGTGTTGGGGGCAAGTGCTGTTAGCGAGCAGCACCTATGAAGGCTGGCACCGGCACACGAGAGGGTGGGTGGCCAGCACCACACCCGGCCGCCTTTGTCTCCCGACAGTTACTCATTTGAGGCTGAGTCGACCCAGGGGAGGCCCATAACTAGTTCAGATAATCGTCACTGGTGCGTAGGGCAGCGCGCCTCCCGCTACCCTATCGCTCCCCACACGCTAACGCACACACAAAAAGACAAAGATCCCCCGTATAGCCTTAACAGTCTGTAGGGACAAGTGCTGTTAGCGAGCAGCACCTATAAAGGCCGGCACGGCACACGAGGGGGTGGGTACTCATTTGAGGCTGAGTCAACCTAGGGGAGGCCCAGGACCGGTTAAAATAATCGCCACTGGTGTTGGCGTGAGCGGAAATCAAACCCGGGTCGCCAGGTTCGTAGCGCAGCGCGCTAACCGCTGCACCACCGCTCCCCAACGCACACACACGCGCACACACAATCATTAACACACACACACACAGACTCACACAGGAGCCCACACATGCTCTGTCAGCAGCCGCACCGCCACATGCCCGCTATTATCGGCGAGCCTCATTGCCCCGTGCCCGGCGTGAGACTTGCCTGGGGCTAAACAGGGCATGGCAATTTGTTCTTACAAAAACCTCCCAGGCGTAATTTCGCGTTTAATACCTCGCCGCCTCGGCGCTACATAAACACGGGTCAACGCCGTTTATTAAAACGGAAACAAGCAACGCAATCTCATTGACGCGAAGACAAATTCTTGGGCGCATAAACGGGCGGGCGGATTAAGGGACCGTACACTGAACGCAAGGCCGTAGCCATGGAGTCAACATTGGAGGGGATCAAATCTTCCTGGGGGTCCCAATTCAGAAAAAAAATCTAAATTTGAAAAATAATTTCGTGCGTAAAATATTTAAAAAAATTCACTAACACATTGGATGGACTTTTATTTATTTGTAATAATGTCTAAGAGTGTATTGTATTAGATTGCTCTGTTTTTACCTTTTTACCATTTCTTGTTTCATTGTATATAATAGCAGAGATTAGGGATTAATAAAGTACAACCATAACCACAATCATATAAACATAAATCTATGCATTGGTTTATATGAAGACAAGTCCAGATATTGTGGCCAAGGTTTAGCTAATTGTTGTTTTAATTTACATAGCATAGCAATTATTATTTTTTTAGACCAAAATATTGGGGGGGATATTTTGAGCATATTTGAATATTGGGGGGTGATGTGCCCCCCCCCCCCAATATATTTATTATATTTACGGCCTTGACTGAACGTACCCGTGGCACACGATACCAGGGCCCACAGCCGTCGAGGAGGAGAAGACATCGTCTTTGAGTTCCAGCAAATTGTCCCTTGCAATGAGAAATCGTTTCGTAGTAAAGGTTTGTTGGGCTAGATCGCGTAAGTATAAATGTTGCGTCGTAACCCTCCACCACCCGACACAGCCAGTAGGGTTTGTCACGTAAACAACGCGCCAATTAGGTTACTACTTCAGCCCACCGGTGTGTTGGAGAGTAAATCCACGACGTTTACAATTTATATTAAGTTCGCAGTGGTGCATAAGCACAAATAATAATTTTAAAAAACCACAACCGCAATATATATTAAACAAATAATAGGCGATGTTTCGGTCACTGTTCCTTCTTCACAGCACATAGAGAAGAGGTCAGAGAGGTAAGAATAGACTTCTCTATGTGCTGTGGAAAAGGGCAAATGCCTGAAACGTCACCTATTTTATTTAAATGTTTTAAGGCCGCAGTGTTTATTGTTGTCTGTGCTTGCTCACCACTGCTAACGCAGCAGCATCACCAAATAATGAGTTCACTGTATAAAAAAAATAACATAGTCACACTACATGGAGTTGTCTGCAAATGAGATGTGTGTTGTTTTTTTGCTTGCGTCTTACTGATGTGTTTTTGTTTGTTCCAGTCAATGACATAATCAGTGCAATGATCATCATCAGCGTGTGGTCAAAAAAATAATATGCGAGGGGAGTGGAGTCCTGATACATAGTTTGATAATCATCAGTCCATCGTCGACAGTGTGAGAACATTAGAGGCCATGGGACCGAAATAATTCTCCGCAAACCAATTCTCCTCGAACTCTCGCTTAATACCGCTGCTGTGTTCAGTTTACGTGATTGTGATTTGTGATGTACCTGTTTGAGTGGGGAGCGGTAGCGGCTAGCGAACCTGGCGACGCAAGTTCGATTCCCGCTCACGGCCAATATAAGTGAGGATTGTCTGAACCGGTCCTGGGCCTCTCCTGGGTCGACTCAGTCTCGAATGAGTACCCGGTACGGTGTGTAAACAAGAGGCGATCGGGCGTGGTGCTGGCCACCCACCCCCTCGTGTGCCGTGCCGGCCTTCATTGGTGCGACTCGCTAACAGCACTTGCCCCAACATTCTGTTCAGGCTACACGGGGGATCTTTGGCCGGGTTCGTAACGCAGCGCGCTACCCGCTACACTACCACTACCCACACACATGCAAGTACACACGAAACAAGACAAAGATCCCCCGTATAGCCTTAACAGACGGTTTGGGGCAAGTGATGTTAGCGAGCACCCAGTACGCACACACACACGCGCACATATATATGCACGTACACCGACAAACGCACCCCACGCGTATATCCATTTATAAGTCTGTGGTCAAGCTGGTGCCGTGGCCCACATTTGCGGAATTACCCGCAATTACTAAATTACCACAGTGCCCTTTCCTGAGCCCCAGCCTAAACCAGATGAACCCGCGTCCAGACGATGTTCAGCCGCAATGGGATCGCCCCCTACCCCCCAACCCCTTTAAACCAAAACTACCGCGAAAGAATCATTGGCGCGGTACTGGCGGCGATGGTGATGGGGAGCGGTGGTGCAGCGGTTGGCGCTACGCTGCGCTGTGAACCCGGCGACCCGGGTTCGATTCCCGCTCACGGCCAAGACTGGTGACGATTATATGAACCGGTCCTAGGCCTGAATTTCAGTTTCATTGATTAGGTATAGCCCTGTGAACTATTCGGCGCTTGAATCGGGTGCAACCGCAACAAACAAAACACAAAAACATGAACAAGAAAACATCTTAAAGTGACTATGCACAAACAGATACATCCATAGAAAAACTGCAAAGTCTGGTGCGGTGTGTAAACATCGCCACTAAGGAGACAAAGGCGGTCGGGCGTGGTGCTGGCCACCCACCCCCTCGTGTACCGTTCCGGCCTTCATAGGTGCTCGCTAACAGCACTTGCCCCAACAATCTGCTCAGGCTACACGGGGGATCTTTGTCTTTGTGTGTGTTGAACTTTGTTTCGCACCGTGCGTACCCGCCCGTGCTAATCGGAGGCGCGGGTGTTGGGAGCGATAGAGAAGTGGCTGAGCGCACGACTTACACTCACCACACGAGTTCGATTATCCTGAACCTCTCCTATTCCTAGGCCGACTCGCTCTCAATTGATGCATGAATGTCTGTTTACCCGCTAAGAATAAATGCAATAGAGAGACAAAACACACCCTATTCATCATTGTCCGCAACACACAAGGATGACGCGTAATAACGCCAGCCTTAAATGAGTACCTGGTGTGGCGATTAACCACCAACACTTGGCAGACAAAGGCAGCTAAGCGGGGTGCTGCTATCTTCTCGTTTGTCTTAGTAGGTTGCTATCCACCAGGAGGCCTACTTGCTATATGGTTGGGTGCTTTTGCGACAATTCGGTGGTGGTGGTGGTGGTGATAGTGGTGATAACGCATAGTGGTGTATTCTCGTGGTGATCGGTGGTGGCACTGTGATGGTGATGGATGGTGATTTCAATCGTGAGGATAGTGATCGTGCCTGTGGTGGCACTGAGTGCAATGGTGACGATGATTATAACGATGGTGATTATCATCATCATCATCATCCGCGATGATACAAAATGTTGTAAATCGAGGCTTCGTGCGACACGCATCTTGGTGAAACTCACAAACTCGTAATAATGCGACGTGGCTGCCGAGTAAAGGATGTAACGTGGGGTGAACGTTGAGCCGACGTTCGTCCAACGGTTTCAACTACAGGCCAACGTTGCCCCAACGTTGCATGTTTACTGGGAAGATGATTCGTGCACGGGTCTGTGCGGCGATGTACAGGTTTCATACCCTCGTGTGAATTTTGCGTCGTGTGTGCGAACTGATCGCACAAACAAAACATTGATAACAAAACAATGTATCGAGCGTAACATCCCAGCGCAGGAACCTCTTTAAAAAAGATAGATATTGGAAATCAGTGCGGGTTTTTCGTATAAGCAAAAGAATAAACTCTTTTTGTTTTACCAGGTAAGGCTCATTGAGCTACTGAGCTTTTTTTTCTGAAGCGATCCGGTCACAGATGATAGCTCAACGAAGTGGCTTATCACGTGGTTATTTATAGCAGCCAAATACTTTAAACGCATTTTTCTAAATGTGGAGGGAAAACCAGAGGACCCGGAGCACGCGGAGAGAGACACGCAAAGCTCCAAATATCCAGTCGTCAGGGTCGAGATCGAACCCACCACCTCCTGTACACCAGGCGAGGTAGTTAACATCTCGCCATGTAACTAAAACAAGCCACATCTTTCTTCTCCGCGACATGTTTTGCCTTTGCGCCGAGTTGACGTTCGTGGCATCATCCTTACGAACGGGTCTCGGGAACGAATTAGGCTTCGTAACCCGAGGACTGCCCGAATACCCCGTACACGTACTTTAGAAGAGATGGATGTAATCGTCGCCTCTCCTTACGATTGGCTGTGTGACTACGGCAGCCGCCAACGGAGCGTGGCGTGGCCACGTAGCGAGTCTGTGCGTGGGCCAGGGCCGCCTTCACTAAGTGACTCCTTTGTTTTTGTTGTTGGGAAACTCGGACGAAAATAATCAGACGTCGCGCTAAATGGCAGCTTGTGAATTATTATCACGTATGACGCTACCGAGGCCCGCGCGTGTGTGTGCGCTTTTACGAACCAGGCGAACACGGGTTCGATTCCCGCTCACGGCGAACAACCAGTGACGATTATCTAAACCGGTCGTGGGCCACCCCTAGGTCGACTCAGCCTCAAACGAGTACCTGGTGCGGTGTGTAAACATTGCCGCTCGGGCGACAAAGACGGGCGGGCGTGGCGTTGGCCACCCCATCCCCTTCGTGTAGCCGTGCCGGCCTTCATAGGTGCTGCTCGCTAACAGCACTTGCCCCAACAGTCTGTTCAAGGCTATACGGGGGATCTTTGTCTTTGTGCGTGTATACAGTATACACTTTTGCACGCCAGTAATTAATTGTTCACGGCCTACTACAAAATATTCGTAAACGTCGTCATCATCAGCTATAATCAATCCACTGCTGGATGAAAACAGGTCACGTGTGTGTGTTGTTGTTGTTGCTGCTCTGGAGACCGGGAGATCGATGAACGATGTTGGCTCGCCTCGCCGTGATCGTCTCACTCGACAGAGTGGGCACCGTGAAGGCTGCCATCCTCCACCCACTCCGGCAGGTCCCGTGACGAATGTTCACAGCGGTGGAAGATTATTTTACACCAGAAGAGGCTCATCGGGGCTGCTGCTGCTGCCTGGAGATGTGTTGCCTGTCAACTGCTAATGAGAGTTCTAGCCACGCGAACGAGGAGGGGGGTTACACTCAACCCTGCCATCTCCTGGTCACACCTAAGATAAAGGCAAAGAGCCCACGCATAGCCTTAACGGACTGTTGGAGCAAGTGCTGTTAGAGAGTAGCACCGATTGAGGCCGGCACGGCTACACGAAGGGGATGGGGTTGCCAACACCACGCCCGGCCGCCTTTGTCTCCCCAGTGTCGATGTTTACGCATCGCACCAGCACCCCATTTCAGGCTGAGTCGAACCGGTTCAGATATCCGTCACCGATTGTTGGCCGTGAGCGGGAATCGAACTCGGGTAGCCTTGGTTGGTAGTGCAGTGCGCTAACCACTGGGCCACCACTGGCACCACATCAACAACAACCCGCAAACCCACTAAGTTCCACACAGGTAAAACTCCTGTTCGCTTATTTAGGTCGAGTTAGACGTGGGCTATATACTGCGCATATATATAGAGCGAGAGCGATGTTGACATTTGTAAGCCAGTGAGCAGGTTAGTATCGCTGTCGTGTTTTGTTTAAAAAAAAAAGATAATAAAATGACAGTTTAAAAAAAAGAATCCGAGTCTTTGCCAACTTTTGATAAAACACAATCATCATCGGACAACTTTGGTTGGCTATATATATAACACGTTAAATCGCATATACGTACATACACAGTACCGTCATCAAATATAATACGCGTGTGAATTGTTAACAAGGGCATGGAGGCTGGATTAGAAACTAACAAATGTTGTACAGCGTTGTTTGACATGTACACTTAACACGATCGTACACTACACGCACCAATGTATGGATTACATATTCACATTTACTGTATCATAATTCTGTATAGTCAGTTTAACTCGTAATAGGCTTTCGCGACAAATTTTATCCATAATATAGGGGGGTTTTTTTGTTGGGTTACATCGCGTAAATATATTAAATCGATTGGCTCTCCAACACACAGGTGTGCTGTGCTAGTAACGAATTTGCAACGTTCTTATTCTCTGGGTCTTTCGGTAAAGCCACGTAGATAGAACAAATAAAAAAAACAATATCACGACGTTTCGATCGCAACACAAGCAATCGTCATCAAGTGAAACATATAGCGCACGTTCTGTTCACGTGACAACCATTACTAGTTGGCTGTGTCGGGTGGTGGCGGGTTTAACGACACATTTATATATTTACGCGATCTAACCCCCCAATAAAACCTGTAATATGGATTCTGTATACTATATGCTTGTATATATATACACATGTACGCACGTGAAAAGTGGTTTTAGACATAGTGCTATTGTTATAGATAAAGTTCTCTTGTTGTAGACATAGTGTTAAATCTTGACTTAAAGCTTTCGTGACTGCAGGAATTCGTAGATTTCGTGTTGTTGAAATCGCGGTTGGCCGGAGTTTTCAGATAGCCGGAGCCGGGCAACCAACCTATGAGTCCGGCTAACCGGGCGGGGTTTTACTCTGCAGAACGTCGCATACAACAGGACACGTGTTTTTTGCTCCCTCTTGTGTGTATGTATGTGTGGTGTAGGGACGGCTTCTCCAGGAAGGGAACCCACAGCACACCACGCGCTACGAACAATTCAGTCCCCCCAGGAGAGTGTTGGCAACATGTCAGCCACGCAGTTCAAACGTATTTCCTGCATTGTAGTTGTTGTTGTTTTTAAATCAGGAACGATATGTCCACGAAACACACTGCATTGTCACGACGTTTAATGTGCTCAACCAAAATGTAGCCCGCTAATAACACAAAGATCCCCCGTATAGCCTGCAACAAACTGTAGGGGCAAGTGCTGTTAGCGAGCGCCTATGAAGACCGGCACGGCACACGAGGGGGTGGGTGGCCAAAACCACACTCGGCTGCCTTTGTCTCTCCCTAGTGGCGATGTTTACACATCGCAACCAGGTACTCGATTGAGGCTGAGTCGACCTAGGGGAGGCCCACGACCGGTTCAGATAATCGTCACCGGTGTCGGAATTGAACTCGGCTCGCCAATCTTAATTTGGAGCTTTCGTGACTGCAGGGATTACTCGCCAAGTTCGTCGTTACCATTAGACATGCACGCAGACGCGAGTCCCTGCCGAAAGTTATCATTGCTAAAGGCTAAGAGCCAAGGCGTCATATGGGCCTCGTTACATGGAGGGTTGCGCTTGTGGTGAACACGCGCAGGCTTGCAGCGCCAATCCACCTCCTGGGTTTACATTCATTTTGTTCTCAAACTGCGACCCCATTTCACAGACGCTGCTGTTCATGACGAGCGTGTGCATTGTGTAGAGAGAGAGAGAGGAGACAGTCAGTCAATCGGTCGGTCAGTTTATAGGGCGAGGTGAAAGGCAATGGCTTGGACTTGAACGGGCGCAGGGAGTTGACAGCACGGACGGCTGGAGGGAGATTTGCAGCCAAGGGCGCAACAGAGGAGAGGGAGCGACTGCCGCTTTGTGAATAATTAGAAGGAAAAAAACATTGAACTCGCAGTAGGCTTTCGCGACCAATATTATTCATAATAGAGGTTTTTTTTTGGTTAGATCGCGTAAATAAAAATGTGTCGTTAAACCCGCCAACACCCGACACAGCCAATTAGTAAGGGTTGTCACGCGAAAAAAGCATGACTATAGTATGGCCCTCCTCCTTGATACGAGTCTGAATCTCAAGACTCTCTGTCACGCAAATGTCTGTCGCCTGATGATGCGAGTTGTAATTACTGGCGAAACGTCGTACTCGAATTATAGATGTTGTGGGGTTACTCTCCAACACAACCGGTGTGCTGTACTAGTAACGAATTGACATTGTTTTGTCTACGTGACAAACCTTACTAATTGGCTGTGTCGGGTGGTGGCGGGTTTGACGACACATTCATATTTATGCGATATAACCCAAACATTATACTACAAACATTGTTAGAGTAAAATAGATTTTTCGAAATAGGGACTACTCAAAAAGAGTTATTTAAAAGTGATACATTCGTTTAGAATGTATCCATTTAAGACTCGGTTAATTCCAATGAGAAATCATTTATATTCATCTGTTGGTTAAAACATTACACACGTTCATTTGGCATGCAGGGTATGCGTGATTGTGTACAATAGGTGTTTGTATTTAACACAATGCAGCATGACTATTGTGTAGTATTTCAGAAAGGGCGCACTGAGTCTCAAGACTCTCTTTCCAGAGAGTGCCGAATTGTCATGTTTTGGCCGTAACATTTTTTTTCATCAGTTCGTGATTTGCCCGGAGAAGACCCCGCTCAAAATTGGAGGTGGTGACGCTAAAAGGACCATACAGACGAGTTCGCTACTCCTTTGCACTCCTTTCATCTCGCAGCCCAGCGGATTTAGGAATATTCACCAATCTCTACGTGATCCACCAACTCTTACTTACAAAGTGCTGGATCACGGCTCGTAGGTTCATTCCTTTCACTCGTAAATGAGAACATGGCCATATTCTTGGTTCTTTCGGTAAAGTCACGTAGAAGGGAAATAATACAATTAAAAACATTTAAAACAATAAAATTCTCACGACGTTTCGACTGCAACACAAGCAATCATCATCAGGTGTGTGGATTTCACACCGGTGACGGTTATTTGATCCGGTCCTGAGCCTCCCCTAGGTCGGCTCAGCCTCAAATGGGTACCTGGTGCGGTGTGTAGTAAACATCGCTACTGGGGAGACAAAGGCGGCCGGGCGTGGTGCTGACCGCCCATCTCCTCGTGTGCCTTTCTGGCCTTCATAGGTGCTCGCTATCAGCACTTACCCCAACAGTCTGTTAATGTTATACGGGGGATCTTTGTCTTTTGGCATATAAGTGGATAGATGCATTCTTGAATGTATACCACCGTGCTTAATGGGTACTGGATAACGGCACTTGCTCCAACAAAATATATATGGCCATATGGTGAATCTTTATGTCTCAATGTGTGTATTGGTGGGCGGACTTAGTGCGCGTCATACGCCAGGAGAGGCGAATTACTCGGTGCACTGATGGCACGGACCGCATGGTGTTCGGTGGTTCAGCGCGATACTTTAATCAAATGCAGAACTTTAGTTTGTCCCTGCCGATACGGCCCGTGATTTTTGGCTTTGGTCATTTTTTGTACGACAATAAGCATCGTGATCGATATGCAGACCGACTGTCAAACTCTCACTGACTGACAAGGTACGGGGAAGGATTTCCTCCGGCAGGTTGAACCTCTTTCGCACCGTACGTAGCCGACCGTGCCAATCGGAGGATCGACGAAGGGTTTTGAACAATTATATTATTCACCTTTTTATGCAAGGGGAGGGGGCATCATCTTCGTGGCAGGGAGTTGATTGCAGGCAGAAACCAGTGTGACCATGCGGCTGTGTCGACTACCAATGCGACTTACGCACATGCGCAACTGTTGCGACCAAATCACCCTGCCTGCGCCTGACCCCGCGACATCTCAGACACTAATCGCATATTTCTAGATTTGAAGCTTTCGTGACTGCAAGGATTCATATTCTTAGGTTTTTTCGGTAAAGTCACGTAGGTAAAAAAATGTTTATTAATAAAAGTAAAAAAAAAAATCACGAAGTTTCGGTGGCAACACAAGCTTCCGTCTTCACTTGATACAGCTATCGTGCTGTGACGGTTCCATCTGAAGACGGAAGCTTGTGTTGCCTCCGAAACGTCGTGATTTTTATTTTATTTTGATTTTACTTTTATTAATTTTCATTTTTTACCTACGTGACTTTACCGAAAAAACCTAAGAATTCCAATCGCATATCTCCAAGATGAGCATATCACAAAAACGAGGCAGAGTTGAGAACCTGGATAGCGATTTGGAGGGGGCGAACGACATCACGCTCGGCAGCTTCTCAAAGTGCAGCTGCCGAGCCGTGTGCTACGTGGCGGTCAATAGAACTCAGAGGGCATCAGAATCCATCGCTGTGATTCACAGCGCTTCTACGGCTCCCTTGATTGTACACCAAGCCGCGCTGACCGGCGTTGGTGAAGAATGTCCAAATAACCCCTCCGACGACCGGTGCGTCTTTAGGGAGACCCTCATCCAGCAGTGGATTGACAACGATAACAACAGCAGCAGCAGCAACACTCGCCCGCTGCCGCATCTCACCACCGTGATTGCTGCCCGCCTTCAATGGCTGTGCTGTGCACACATCATCTGCCGTGACACCCAGTTGCGTCCCTCCGACGGATATCTACAAACTTTATCGAACTCGATGTTGGTGACTTCTGCTTTGTTCACTTCTACCCAGGACTCACCACCCCTCACCCCAACACGCGTGAACGCTGTCCGCACTGAGCGGCGTGGTTAAGTGCGGTCAAACGAACCAATAGCCCGCCACCACCATCACCACCACCACCACCACCATCATCATCACCATCACTACCACAATCACCACCATCACCACCATCACCACCACCATTACCACCATCACCATCACCACCACCACCACCATCATCATCACCACCACCACCACTATCATCACCACCACCATCACCACCACCATCATCACCACCACCATCACCACCATCACCATCACCACCACCATCATCACCACCACCACCATCACCATCACCACCACCATCAACACCACCATCATCACCACCACCATCACCACCATCACCATCACCACCACCATCATCACCACCACCATCACCATCACCACCACCATCACCACCACCATCACCACCATCACCATCACCACCACCATCACCACCATCACCAACATCACCACCACCACCACCATCACCACCATCATCATCACCACCACCACCACCACCATCACCACCACCACCACCACCATCACCACCACCATCATCACCACTATCATCACCATCATCACCACCACCATCACCACCATCATCATCACCACCACCACCACCATCATCACCATTACCACTTCCACCATCACCACCACCATCACCATCACCACCATCACCACTACCATCACCACCATCACCAACATCACCACCACCATCACCACCACCACCACCACCACCATCACCACCACCATCACCACCACCACCACCACCATCACCACCACCATCATCACCACTATCACCACCATCATCACCACCACCACCATCACCACCATCACCATCATCACCACCACCACCAACCGCGACCTCCTCATCGTGGGGAGGCCCTCATCCAGCAGTGGATTGACAAAAGGGGACGGACGGCTGTGCAATGTGCAGCAACAACAACAACAGCAGCAGCAGCAGCAACAACAACAGCAACAACAACAACAGCAGCAACAACAACAACAACAGCAGCAACAGCAACAGGACAATGGGCCCAAAGCTCAAGTCAGCGAAGGACCGTTGCACCATACCCACGCGCACTGCATCATATAACAGCCTAACAGCCAGAGATCTCAGAAAACAGACCTCGGCTCAGAGTATAAACACAACGCGAAGCCCTACAGACGTCTTGGCGCCCAGCAGCACATAATGATAAACACCCCCCGACATACTCCAAACACACACGCACACGCAGATAGCCTGCAAGTCCGCCCCGATGTATATGCCTGCCCGCTGCGTGATTGATGGCGCAAAAACAATTGGGCATTTTGGATTACCTGAGGTCTCTTCTCAATGAACGGCGCCTCTATTATTGTGAATCTCATCGTTGGCGGTCTGGGAAAAAAAAATTTGGGCAGAGTTTCTGAAATGGTTATCCCGGTAAGCGTGCGTTAGTCGGTCGGCAAAGTGCCGGTACTCTCACCGTCTGGCAAGCGTGGAAGAGTAGGCCAAACACCCTTTCGAGATGGCACTCTATGGCGCCCTCTGGGTTGGAGGCTCTCCCACCAGCAGTGGCGTGAGCGAGCAGTTGCAGGGCCGCGCCTTTATCTCGTTGCATTTCCTCTTGACATTGAACGATCGAAGTCGAACATTTGTGAACACTCGAATGTAAACAAAACGTATAACGAGAAGTATTATATTTTAAAGCGTACTGTTATTTCACGAGGCTAACTAAAGTCAACTGTAGACGTGGAGCTCTGTAATTGTTCGGAAAGTATGTTTTCTGTTTACAATTGTGGCGTGTATATCTTTAAAATACCGCAGACGATATTGCGATTTAAATGCAAAAATGAATTGGGCACACGCGCACACACACACATGCGACTGCTCAATAAATTTTCACTGCACATGCAAGCAAGCCATGGGTATAATTCAACCAACTATATAGAGTCACTATTGAGACGCATACGCAGGACTGAGACTACCACTCCCCCTGCAAATCCTGGACACTGTTGGAGCGAGTGGTGTTAGCGAGCACCTATTAAACCCGCACGGTGCACGAGACGTCTATTTCTTCCTGTACCACGCCCGGCCGCCTTTGTCTACCCGGTACAATGTTTTTTTGTTTTAACTAATGCGTGCACCCATTCTTCACCCGCACAGACCAGCGTGGTGAAGTATGGTGAAACAAGCCCCATGACCGCCACGGTTCATCCAGCGGCGGATTGACAAAGGGCTGTACATTCTTATTAGTGGGCTCAATGAGACGTCGTCGGCCGACAGGCAACATATAATACAGGGCTATATGACAGGCATATCATATAAGCCTTTTAACTAACACCATCAATCACTGTGCGCTGAATGTGTAATGTATCTACGGGGTCTATATAAACGAGATAACGAATTGTAAACCATCCCGCTCAGTCAATGCAGGTCGCGTCCTACACGGGATACGATATGGCGTGTAGCATGTTGAGAAACCACGCATCCGTGTGCGTCGAACGCGCATTTCAACCCTTGCCGACCTGCCATTTCATTCCCATTTCATTCCCATTTCATTCCCAGCCACGGCTAACATCAGTGGCGAGCGATGTCTCAGCCGGCCCCGAGGGGGGCGCTTGAACCCCCTTGACTAACCCCCCGTGGTGAAGTATGGTGAAACGACCCCCTGTAATGCAAAGACAAAGATACCCCCGTGTAGCCTGAACTGACTGTTGGGGCAAGTGCTGTTAGCGAGCACCTACGAAGGCCAGAACAGCACACGAGGGGGTGGTTGGCCAGCACCACGCCCGGCCACCTTTGTCTCCCCAGTGGCGATGTTTATACGCACTGCACCAGGTGCTCATTTGAGGCTGAGTCGACCTAGCGGAGGCCCAGACCAATTCAGATAATCGTCACTGGCCTTGCCCGTGAGCGATAATCGAACTCGGGTCGCCAGGTTCGTAGCGCAGCGCGCTAACCGCTACACTACCGCTCCCCCAAGGGATGTAATGCACGCACAGACACACAATGAACGCGTATGCTATCAACATTTATCACGGGAAATGTATTATATGCACTCGCACTATACCATTGACTCTGGCGTTATTCCACGCAGCATGAACGTGAACTGACGCAGCTACATATATACACACACACACGTCGTTGGTACATATTCGTTGTGATGCAACGATATGCCGAATGATACTTCGAATGAAAATGTCAAATTAAAATCGCTGCTGTTGTTCATTCGCGACGTTTGCCGTGTGTGTGCACGTTTGTTTTGTTGTGCATGTACGTGCCAACACACGAGGAATAAAGCCACAGAGTAGAACGCCGTGACGTTCCATTGGTCTCGTTTACTTGAGCCTCAGATTCGTGCGTGTGATGTACATGTTTGTGTAATCGTTACAGCACCTTTGCCCCAACAGTTATACGTGACGATACGCAAGTCGTTATGTGCATTTATCCATAGTCCATAACAAGTATTTTTTATTAATATCTAATCGACAGGTTTTTCTATAATTGTCAACGAGAAAACAGAAAAAAAATCGACGTTTTGGGCACCTAACCTTTTTCGGGAGTTATACTCGAAAACGTGAAAATCGCTTTGATTGTGGGAACACATTCTCTGTGAATTAACCTACAATTATGTTTAAGTCTAAGCTAACGGAAGCATGCCTTCAACGTCATGTCCAGTGTGCTTACACCTCTACACACGTGCCTGTTCTAATCTCCATTTGAAATGTAACGCGTCGAACGCTGCCATGCGAAACTGCCGCATCATGAAAGAAGATTCAAAGCGATGCAGCCAAGGGGACGACGATGACTCCACACCCCCCTCCACCTACTCCCCCTACCTCCGTACCACATGAGGATGATGAGTTACACAACTATGAACTATTTTTTATTTGACCAGGTAAGGCCAACTGAGCTGTAGAGTTCTATATTCAGAAGCGATCTGGCTACAAATGAGAGCTCAACGAAGTGGCTCATCGTGGGGAAATCGATTGCCTCCAAATACTCTAAACGCGTGATGTTGATTCTAAATATGGAGGGGATGAAAATTCACGTGACCACGGGGAGAAAGACGTAGCAAGCTACAAATATCCAGCAGGCGTCAGGGTCGGGGTGGAACCCACGACCTCCTGCATACCAGGCGAGGTAATTAACATCTCGCCACCGATGATGCCAAGACGATCCCAAGCACACACCTTAGGAACGATGGCGTTAAAATATTGTATGATATGAAAACTTAGATTAAACGTGATGTAACAAGACATTGTTTTATGATTATTATTGTCAGTCAGAGTGTACATCCACTCTATCGCTGTGGCCTCTCTATTTATAAGCTATGAAGAAGGGCCATTACCCGAAACATCGCCTATTCTATATTTTCTTTTGAAGGCCACGGTGTCATTGACCAATGTGTTGTGTTTTTTTGCAGGATCAGTTTAACAGCGATGTTCTTCCAACCCAGGATCAGTTTAACAACGATTATCTTCTTCGCAGGATCAGTGTAACAACGATGCTCTTCCATTGCAGGATCAGTTCAACAGCGATGATCTTCCATCGTAGGATTGCGAGAACAGCAAGCGGCTGGTATGTGCCTTCACTCAGCAGTGGGTAGACCATGGCTCTGCTGCTGATGATGATGATGGTAACGACGACGACACAACGAGCATGTTGCAGTGTACGGTCGCGATGTGGTTGTGCGGTCGTGGTTTACGAGTCGTAAACAGATTTATTTTTCAATTCGATTCAACGGTTGTGTGTGGGCGATTTTTTTTCTTTCTTTCTTTTTAACAGCGAGAAAAAAACGCATTAACGTTCATGAAATTCGTTTGTTTTACAAAAGCCCCGCGGTGTTTATAAATTTCGCTGCAAAAATGGCCCAACGACTTCACCCGATGGCAATTAAACGCATTGCATTGGGCAGTAAAAGTTACGAATGATGTCCCCTTACCCCAGTGGCTGAAGTTTGACGCAACATTCGCCGTGCCTGGCATTTACACACGCACACATCACTGGAAATGCATTGTATCATTGACCATATACTATGCATACTAGAGTGTACACGGTCACAAATACCAGATATGGGTAAAGACGCTTTTCCCCCATTATACTATATCATTGAAATTTGGGAATATATATCCATATGGATATTGAGTGTTTAGCTTGTGAATGTGAGTAGTGTACACTCTATACAATACAGCGCGGTCCATATGTCTTGTGACCCCCATTTCATTCTCTAAAACTTTATATATTTAAACGTTTATTTTAAAACAGAAATTAACATGCAAATGAAAACATGTTGAGGGTCAATTAATTGGAGGGAGTTAGGTGACATTTGGACCACCCCGGAGATGTAGCTTGGAGTGGCGGTGATGGGGGAGCGGTGGCGCAGTGATTAGCGCACTGCGTGACGATGCACGGTCACTCTCCATCAGCACCAGTCCTATCTCTCTCTCTCGCCTTTATCAACTCTCGCTGGCTTTACGGCGTGAAGTATGGCTACATGGTTAAACAGCCAACACTCCCATCCCTCCTTGATCGACACTGCCTGCGGAGGCTTTCATCCGGCAGTGGATGAATAATGTATTACGCTACGCGGGACAATTTAACCAGTTTCAAAGAAGGCTGTCTCTGATGTCGGCCAATCCGTTTCAAAGACCATGCATACATCATAATTATCGCACAGGTAGGAACAACAGGTTCCACACTGCCCACCAGGGATTATTTGTCTGTCTGTCGTGCACAAATGCGCTGTCCAACCAAGTTCCTACCTGCCCACTCCGAAGGAACGTGCTTATCAGAGCGTGTTTTGTTTGCGTGTTCACCACAAGAACCTGTGGTTAATGCGAACTTGACTCTTCGCAAAAGGTGTCAATTCGGTGTTTGAACATCTTAACACCTGCTGTTTTATTGACAGAAAGGGTAAACAAAAACCCTTTTAAATTTCGATTTAAAGCTTTCGTGACTGCAGGGATTCATCTTCTTGGTTCTTTCGGTAAAGTCAAGAAGAAAAAAACCCTATTCTTATTTTTCAATGTATTGCGTATGTATACAGTCGTGAGATACATGCGTTCGTCCAGAATATAACACCCCCGGATTAAGCTAGTGTAGGGCCTGTAGCATATGGTATAAAGGGGCCCTAACTAAATAAATAAACATCCATAAATGTTAAAACATTATATTTTTACTTGCATCGTAAAGTAATTGTATTTTTCATTTTCTATACAGCCAGATAATACGACAAATCGATAACTTTCAACACTCAGTCGTTAATAAAAGTTGAAGGCAGTATAGTACTATAGTAATAGAGCAAGTGCAGAACCACTGAACCGGAATTGATAGCTTGAAAGCGCGGCAAATTGCCCGATGATGCTGGATGTAATTACCAGCAAAACGTCGTACTAAAAAAAAAATGTTGTGGATTCACTCACTCTTCAACACACCGGTGGGATAAAGTAATAAACTATTTGTATTTTGTCAACGTGACACATTTTTTACTGATTGGCCGTGTCGGGTGGTGGAGGGTTGCGACGCATTTATAAATAACGCGATCTAACCCAAAACCCTTCATTATGAATACGTAGTAGCCACTCCAATGCCGTACGCGTGAGCGGACACATCGACTCTGCGTAGTCGCAGCAGCAGCAGCAGCTGCCGGAGCCGCGACGCGACTGCCGAACGCGGCGCCGTGAGCACTGCAAGGGAGCGCAGGTCGCGACTCGACACGTGCCGAGATTGCCTTCAAAGCGACAATCTGAGACCCCCCCCCCACACCCCCCAGCGCGTTTGTCGTCGCTCGCAAAGCGCGCGCGCGAGAGAGATTTTTTACTTTTAAACAACTTTTATTGCCGCCAACAGGCGAATCTGATACCAAATACGCAGTCACCAGCAGCAAAAAACACGTAAACACAATAAACAACACGGGCGCTGTGGCGCTAAATGCGCAGCGCACAACACAAAATAAACGCCACGTGGTGGTGGATGTGGTGGTCATCGCGCACGGCACGCCGACGAGCGAGCGCTTCAGAAGGTGAACACGAGGGTGCCGTCCACGTTGGTACAGAGAGCGGCTTGTCCGGCTCCCCAGCGTTCGAAGAAGACGCGCACATCACCGGCACGTGTGTGGTACGCGTGCTCCAGCCGTAGAGGGAGAGATTCAGAGATAGAGAGAGATGGAGAGACAGACAGGGAGAGATAGATAGAGAGGGAGCTGCGAGTGGCTCTCAGTCTCGTGGCCGTCTGTTAGAATTCACGATTGCGTGGGAGAAAACACAACAACAGCACGTGGGAAGAAGAGAATGGTGGAGGAGGGGGGAGGGGAGATACAAGGCACCACGAGTGCCCTGCTCTCGGTGGGAATTCACGAGCGCCCCTGTGGCCATCCAACACGCGCCAGCCTCGAACGCAGCGCACACGTTTAACGCGATTCGTCTAAGACGCAGCGTCTCAAAAAAAGAAAAAAATAACCCGTAAAAACAACGTTTTTCACTATAAATCCTTTATATGCGTGGCGGCTAGAGTCTTCTCGTCCTCTGGCTTGAGATGGCTGCCACCTATGGGTCAGATGATTGCCTGCCACCATTAAGCAATTGCTAATTAAATATTAAAAAAAAAATCCTAAAAAGTGTAACATTTTGGAAAAAAAATTTCACGAAAATAAATTGTCACGCACAACGAGTCTGTGTGCAAAATGTCAGCTCGATTGGATCACAGGAAGTGGGTTAAAAAACGACCGAAAGATTTGCACGGTCGCAAGCGCGCAAGCAAGTGAACTTAATATAAAGGATTTAAAAAGAGGCGACGTTGCACGAACGTCCAGGGAGGACGAGACGGGAGAGAGATACATGCGCGTCGAGACAATTCGAGTTGTGTTTAAAACAGAGAAAAAACATATTTCAGAATCTATAGGGCTGGAGGAATCCCATGAGCTGTCAAGCTCTTTTTCGCAGATGTCCAGCAAAAAAGTATATAAGGCTGCCGGAGTAGGTAGGAAAGTAAGGCAGCGTGGTGACTCTTATGAATGAAGATTCTTTGCCGACGGGACAGGCATAGGGAATAAAAGATGTGGATTGTGAGCTTGTCACTTGCACAGGTAAAGAAAGTTTAAGTTTACGTTTCGTCGGACTCCCGGCTAATTTCCAAGGGAGGTCCGCAGTGAGTGGTCACAGCAGCATCAACACAAAGACGATAAACGCTGACATTGCAGTGAACGAGTGCAGGGTCTTTAAGGAACGTAGCAGTATACAGACGAGCGGAGGAAGTTAATTCCAGAGGATAACTTACATTATAAAGCGTGTGGCGGTGATCCTTATCCAATTCAAGTGCTGTTTGATGCTGGAAGGCTTGACGTTTTCGGTTTCTGATTGAATAAAAAAATGCGATTAAGCCAGCCACCAACCCCCTTCGTGTTTGCCATGAATGTGCGTCCATGCCGGATTTACGTAAGTGCATGGAGAGCTCTATAATATATATTTAAAATAGGCTGCTTTGCACGTGCATCGAATTTCCACTTCGGCATGAATATTAACTAGTTTGTATTTACATAAAAGTTCCACTTTAGCAGGAATAGCAAATAGTGTGTACGTGCGTGAAAGTTTCACGATGGCAGGGATAGGAAATAGTTGACGTGCAGTGGCGCGTGGCCGTGATGATGAGAATCTGAAAAGCAGAAATTCCCAACAATTTAACGGCTGCTTTGCTCTGCACATCTTACCAACCTCGAGTTACGGTGCAGGATCTGAATTCTAAAGCATCGCACACTGCAGTATTGTCCAGAGGTTTGTGCGATCGGTTATCACTCCCCGTCTTGAATGGTATTGGTTGACTTGAATTGCATTAACATGAAATGCTGAAGAAACTACTGGAGTATTTTATTCGGTCGGAAACTGTAAATGTCACGTAAGGATGCAATGATGTAAATTTTGTCTAACGGAGCTTCCGATTAGTTGTCATTTGCCAACTCTGTCGGTATCGGATAACTTTACGAATGCGATAACACAATAGATGTAATTTTATTCAGACGGAAATTACGAGTGTGTCTTTGATTTATAAACATACTTGTTTCATTGTACACTGGAGGTATGTTAAACAATGTTACTCTAAACAAGAAAACTAGTGTCACAGGCTCACATAGAATGTAAATTATATATATCAATTGTAAATAATAACATAATTCTGCCAGTGAAAATATCCGTGGTTAGTAATTTAATCACGTACCTAGATTTTGTATAGCCCTTTAAGAATAAAATATCAAAACCTGCAACAATCTAAATATTTAAGCACTATTGAAATTGGGCATTAATATAACCCCATAATGTATACAGAAACAGCTTGGCAGGAAGTCGTGTTTTGCACATTTTAATCGTATTTTTGGTTTTTCCAAAGAGAAATAAGCCACTCGTTAAGAAGAAAAAACCAGTTGGCAAGGCTCTTAATCTAACATTCATTTCATTACACAATGGGCATGAAGGACAAGGGTTGGAGAAATGTAATCTACGTGAAAAAAAAAATTATTGCTGTGGATTTCACACCTGATGATGATTGATTGTGTTGCAGTCGAATCGTCGTGAAATTTTTTTTTCTATTTGTATTATTTCCCTTCTACGTGACTTTACCGAAAGAACCAATAATATGAATCCCTGCAGTCACGAAAGCTCTAAATCAAAATGTAATCTATCACAAAAGTTGTAATACATCTTGGAATTTTAGCAGTTCAGTGGTTCTCTTATTCTTGGTTCTTTCGGTAAAGTCACGTAGAAGGGAAACAATAACAATATAAAACAATCACTCCAAACAATGTGTAGTTGAATGATGTAGACTTTTGTATTTATACTAGCATTGCATCTCTCCATATTATAACAGATTTTATAAACACAATGTGCATTAGCATTCCATCCCCATTTGTACTTGTTGAACTTCTTTCGCACCGTACGCAGCCAACCGTGCTAATCGGAAGGTGCGATAAGGCACGGTTTCTAGTTGACAATAGCAAAGAGGACTCACATTTTGGTAGCTAAGAATTCAAATCTATTAAGTCTCTATATGCATCAAACTGTACTAAGAAGCACACGTGTTGAGCACTGAATGTGCGGCAAGTACTCATAACCAAACACCGGAGCACTCTTGTGGCTTAGACAAAAAAACAAAGTTGCAGCATTCTGCTTTTGGACAAGGAAACATGTTTTTAATCTTTTAATAACAATTGCACAAGTGAAATACAATGTGTGCAGCAATTGGGTAATAACATGCAATTCGACTATATTCAAACTTATTTCACATGGATATTGTTTTTGTGTAAGACATGACAAGGCTGCTTAGAATGGTAAGTCATTTCACACATTTTTGACAAACACTTTATTGAAAAAGCGCATTGTGTAGCGGTATACAGTATTATTCGATATGTAAAAGATGAATTGGATGAATCTCATATTACACGTAGCACCCTGGCTTAAACCAAGACTGTTAGCCCCTCGTATCAGTGGTACCTTTGCAGAAAATGTACAAGCGATCGTCAAATATACTCGGCAAAACAGAGATCATAACATTGTGCAATTACTGACAATGCGGTGGAATGAATGCACGTGGCGAGGTGTTGCCTCAAGTTTCAGATGAGTCGTGAAGGAAGTCCTTGAAATGGCATTGCAATCGCTCGCTTAAACATTTATATATATAATGTACACCTCGTCCTCGCGTCATCGCCGTCGCCTCCTCAGCTTGTGAGATGCTTGCGACCCAGGAACTGGACTTTCCGCTCAAAGGCCGTGGAACGGATCGGAGTGTTGGGCTCGTAAAATGGGTTCATTGCAAACTGTGGGGAAATGGCGGAGAAAGGTTGTTGGGGGGTGGGGTAGGAGGGAGAGGATAAGGTCAGAAAAAGAAAACTGCAATGCAATTACACAACTTGTTGCAGATATAGGCCTATGCCCTCTGGTGGAAAGTAAATGTTGTGCATGTGGTACTCAAAAAAAAAAAGATTCATTTTCTGGTCAATTACTTCACAGTAAAACGCTGCATATCCGACTTGCTTGGGACTGGGCAGATATGTGAACATTTATAGAAAATGACATTTACGCTATTGTCCACACATAGGTTACCGAACCAGAATAAAGCACAACGTGATTTAAGAAACGAGAGTGATTGAACATGACTGGAAGTAAAAAGGTCAGATTTGTGAACATTTGTAAAGAGTGAAAGCTACACGATTGCACAAATACTACACTGGGTGTGCGTGTTATTGATCAGAAAGATATGGCACGATGCACTGTACTTTAGTTTCAAGAGTCGTGGGCAAGTTAGAACGCCAACATCAAAGCTTCAATAAGTGGAAGGTGTTTGATAAAAAAAATAATGTTTTACCTTAATGTACAACTCATAGACATCGTTGAAGAAGTTTTTTATCCCGTCTTCATGCCTGGCGTCATGCAGCATGAGGAACCTCATTTGTATAGAGGGGGTTAAGGAAGCGTTTGTGACAAAAAAAGGCTCTACAAGGCATTTCCTATAACAATAATCAGGTACAAGACATTTGATATTTTCCAGTAATGGCACTCTGAATGACGCTTGAAAAAAACAATACACAGTTCTGCAATACACTGTACACGAGTTACATTCCATTTTAAAAACCAAAAGGAAGAAAAATTCACAATACTGTAATATACAATAATTGTTTACATCTATAAATGGAATTCCCATTTATTTTCGGGCATCAATTATGTAATTTACATTGCAATTGTATTTCAGCTCGCAAAGCTGCTGCAATTGTCATTATAATTGACCACATGTGTGGTGTAACAGATAGATTACATTATTTTGTATTCCTATATTCTGCATGCAATTGGTTTGTACAAACCCTGCATCCACTACAGGCGCTACATGCACTCCAGTGACAAAGACATACGATTATTGTGTCAAATCAGCTGCTGCAATCGTGAACAATTCATCCAATCACGAGCAGGGGTGAAGGGGGAGGGGCAAAACCGACACGTGGACAGTTTTTTTTTCTTCCCCGAAAGGATATGGCTGGCAGTGACAAAGGCTGACACAAACCACTCGTTGAACTTGTCCACAGTCTTGAGGTACATGTTGGTAGTCGTCCACATCTGCTCATCCACGAGGTCCAGGGCTGCATGTGCAATGAACTGGTTCAGATGTCGGTAATCCTCCTGCAAAATGGAACATTTTGAATTGAAATCAGCACTGCCATTTGAATTGGTTGGTGTGAAATGCACATCAGATTACTATAATTATCAATGGCAGTTAATATTATCAGTACCAGTTAAAGAGGCCAAAAAAGATAGTAGTCTCAAGTGCATTTAAGCTTTTTATGTGTATTGTCAACACCTTGTTTTCAAATATCGATTTTGGTCTGCAATGACATCTTGGCCTCAAATGCCCCTTTGTTCTGGAACCTCAAGAAGAACTGCATGTATACAAAATAAATAGTAGTAATTCAGAGATTTTAATGAATTCAACTTGTAACACGCACAGAAGAGTGCACAGGTGTTGTCATCACATCTAGGCCTCTATATAAGGAACGAAACAGGTAAACTTCTCCACAAATATGACTGTCGCCTGATGAAGCTAGTTGTAATTACTGCTAAAACGTCGTACTCCGATTGCAAATGTTGTGGCTTGGCTCTCCCAACACACCGGTGTGCTGTACTAGTGACGAATTGGCCACGTTCTGTTTAGGTGATAACCCTTACTAGTTGGCTGTGTCGGGTGGTGGCAGGTTTAATGACACAATCATATATTCATGCGATCTAACCCAAAAAGCCTGTATTATGGAACATGCACAGTAGTTACTCACTCTTGAAGACAGCTGGCTCCAAATTACTCCTGAAAATCAAAAGTACTCCATATATGAAGGAATTATTGGACAGTTAATTAATGTTTACAGGTATGAGGAAACCTGATGACCCAGAGAAAGCTCACGCGCGTGTGAGGGGGCAACACATACAGATGGAACAGGTGGAATCCACATTGGCTGTATCGCCTTCTCTTGACAAGCCAGGGTGTGGTACCCATGGGGGTTTCATAACATGTGTGTGATCTGCCAATGGTCGCTTCCACACTGCCAGATTACAGGTGTGTTTTCTTGTTCATGTTTTTGTTTTCTGTTTGTTGCGGTTGCACCCGATTCAAGAGCCGAATGGCTCACAGGGCTACACCAAATAAATGAACTTGAACTTGAACCGCCAATATCCAGATATGATGTATAGTGTGCAGCGATTGTACGCAATGTAAATGCATAATCACCTTTGCTTCATTCTTGTTCTGAGGGCTGAACTCCATCTCAAAGACAGGGTTATCCTGGTGGCCCACAATCGCGAAATAAAAGTTCCCAGACATTGCGAACGAGCTGGATGCTGCTTAACAGAGGGGGGGGGGGGGAAACCTCATGAGCATTTCAGCAAAGAAAACCAATTCACACATAATGTCCCACAAATTAGTTTTGAGAAGCAATGGCACTTACAAACTTGTTCAAACAGCTCTTCTTTGCTATATATATCTTAAATGGAATCGGAGAGCTATTAAAAGCACTTAAACTGTAAACTTTTTCTCTCGAATCTATGAAAATGTTAATACTGCGAATTTTATGGCAACATCCTGACAGACTGGTCTCTGAAGACGTTTCTAAAACAATAATATGCTGACAGCACTTTCTGATGAGGTCTCTAGTCAATAACAGACTGACAGACAAGTCTCTGATGGGTCTCCAGAGAATAACATACTGACAAGCCAGTCTCGCATGGGGTCTCTACAACATAACAAACTGAAAGAAAGCTTTCTGATGGGGTCTCTAGACAATAACCAGCAAACTGATCAGTCCCTGCTGGGGTCTCTAGACAATAATAGAACAAGAGACCGGGCATCTCGACAACAGACTGTGGGACCAATGGACAATATTTGACCGATAAGCTCGTCTCTGATGTGGTGTTCTCTCGACAATAAACCGACAGATTCGTCTCTGGGGTCTTCATACAAGTGAGGCGGGGAACCTCTTTCTTTCCCAGGACCAAAAAGGGCTTTCAAAATCCTTTGGCGGGCCCCACATGACCGCGCACCTCAGTAACTTCTGTTACTTTTGAAGGTAAAATGGTATCGTGTGGTAATGGCCCTTTAAACATTAAGCCATTGGCCCACACGGCTCGGAGATAACACGACCCAGACCAGTCTCGGAGGGAGCCACCGAACAATAATACTGACACACAATGACCACTAAGACTACTCAGACCGGTCTCTCAACAATATCGATACATAGCAGATGTCTCCATACAACATACAATCAATCCACTCGCGGCATCTCGCATTAACGTCAGCCACGGGCCATCTACTGCTGGATGATGGGCCTCCCCAAAGTGTCGCCCGCGACCCTGCCACGTAACAACCCCATCACAGGCGGCGATTAACGGCACCGTAACTTTACACAAACACTAAACTCAACAAGCAGTCACATGCTAGGAAGTGTTAAATCAACGCGCAGTCAAACATCAACGAGTGGTCTATCAAGCTAAGTGTTCACATACACGTATGAAGACGGAAGCTTGTGTTGCCTCCGAAACGTCGTGATTTAATTTATTTGTTTTCTTTTTTAACCTACGTGACTTTACCGAAAAAAACAAAGAGTATGGATCCTTGCAGTCACGAAAACTTCAAATCTAGAATGAGTAAACACGTATGTGTTACCGAGCACCACCCGGGAACGGTGATGGACGGAGTCTGCGGAGTACCCGGGTAAGGCGTGCCTCCCCCGGTAGGAAAACTAGGCAAGAGACGGGGTCCGATTGAGGCCGCGGCTTCGTCTTCCTTCTCGTTACACGCCGCACACACGCACGCAGCAACATCAGTGATAACGTTAACACGTTTAGCGAGCCGATATACTTACCAGGGGAGTCTGACACACAAGAGGAAGGGGGGTGGGAGATGACTTTGACGAGGTGGAGAGCGGCCTGAGCAAACTGAGACGAATTGAAACGATTCGATTCTCGCGATTCCACAAAGCGAAATTAACCCGGGCGAAGAATCGATTCCGCGTCTATGATTTGTACAAACAGCAGTGCCGTGCGTGTTGTCCCGCGCCTGGCGATGCTTCACGTCGCTATGTTACTGGTAGGAACCTCCTGGTTACACCAGCCCACATGGGATTATTGTGTCCGTCCGTCGTGCAGGGAGGGGCTGGGTGGGGAGGGAGGGGCTGGGTGGGGAGGGGCTGGGTGGGGAGGGAGGGGCTGGGTGGGGAGGGCTGGGTGGGGTGGGGAGGGGAGGGTGGAGCTGGGAGGGGCTGGGTGGGGAGGGAGGGTGGGGAGGGGCTGGGTAGGGGTGGGGCTGGGTGGGGAGGGGCTGGTCACCCCGTGGTGCCCTTATAAAACTCAACGTTTAACCTACTCACGCCGGCTTGTGCCCGCTCTCACAGTCGGCCATATTTGCGGAATACACCACGCCGCCGTTGACCCTGGCCATTGGCCGAGCAACCCGACGTTCCTACCAGCTCCCTCCGCAGGAATGTGTTTGTATTTGCCCGTGAAGTTAATTGCGATAAATTTCGATTTTAAGCTTTCGTGATTGCAGGGTTTCATCTTCTTGGTTCTTTCGGTAAAGTCACGTAGAAGGGAAATAATAAAATAATAAAACATAATAAAATAAAATTCTTTATTGTATTGTTACATTTTTATTATTTCCCTTCTACGTGACTTTACCGAAAGAACCAAGAAGATTAATTGCGATATTCGGGGGGGGGGTCAATATATTTACTGTATTTAGCAGTCAATTTGGTGTCTTTAGGATACATTAAGTAGCTAAGCTTTGCTACAAAACGCATCGTGCGTGCTCTCGGTGTCTCAGAGACGAATGTTTATGTTTTAAAGCCCTGCGTGAGCCGTGGCCAATAGGAATCATTGTACTTGGAATGAATGCGGATTCTCGAATAACCTTGCCAGAGCAGAGGTTTTTTTAAATCTCCAGACGTAAAGTTATTTTTTTAGTTTGTATTCACATTGACGTACACGTTTAAATAAGCATGCGAATTTCTTCTGCATGTAAGGAAACGAGACGTGTACGATATTTTTGCACGAATTTGATCTCAATAAAATATAATTCCTTCACACAAAGCTGTACTCATTCACGATTAAGGTCTCATTCCACAAACAACAATGTGTTTATTTGTTACATTATATACACACACACCCTACGTACGATTTCACACGATTAATTATACGAATTATTTATTAAAAGAGAGGTTTTTCCCTCCAGGTCTGACACCAACAACGACACGACAGGGCCCAATGTCGTGGTGCCCATCGGCTGTAGTCAATCCGCACAATCTCAAAACAACACAAAAACCACGAATATTTAGGTCTATTTCACGGATCTAAGTTATAAAAGCTTTCGAGAACCATCGCTACCGAGGGATTGTGAGCAACACACGGACCGAGCCTCGTTATCGAAGCGTTGTTCACGACAGGTGATCGCATTTGTCGCGATCGATAATTATTACAGCAAGAAGTATCGTTTTTATTCATTTGTTTAGCAACATACACACAGCACACACAACACGAGTTTGTAGCGAGGCCGCGATCAATGTGCGTCACGTTCATCATCTGCGAGCGAGTGTCGTGAGTTTCTCGACACGACGTGGTGGTGGTGGGGGGGTCATTTGACCATACTTCACCACGCTGGTCCGTGCAGGTCGACGACGAACCAACGATTTGCAACACGCACTCGACGAACGCATCTTTAACATGACGAGACGAGGATAAAGCAGCCCCTACCCCCCCCCCGTTTAAAAAATATAATTAGCAAGCCGAGAAGCAAAATAATTATTTATTATCATGTTCCAGAGATCACTCACGACGCGTCAAGAACTCCACCACGCCTAAGGCTCAAGCAAGCGACATGCTGCTGTGCGCCATCAGACGTTCAAGGGCCCTCTCAAGGGCCCTTTCAAGGGCCACGTTTCCCTCCACGTTCGATCAACATCACCACCAACACCACCACCAACATCACCAACACCACCACCAACATCACCATCATCACCACCGCGTGGGGCCGTGGGCGAGGTGGCCGCCGATGGCCGCAGGGCCCACGAGATGTCTCAGCGCGGCGTCGCTGGTGGCCTCGGCCCCCGAGTTCACGCGGCCCTATCTCCGTCTCATGCGGCTGGACAAGCCCATAGGTGGGCCCACCCCCGGGGTGTACTTGTGTGAGAGTGTGACCTCGAAATTAGCGGTGGAAACATCTCTCTTTTTATTTTACACGCTTTTATTTAACTCACTGGTTGTTGTTGTATCCTCAAATCTTGTAACTCAATTTTAACCTACTTCCCAATGTGGTATCGACTTGCAAACTTAGTATACTTATGTCATACTGATGACAATACCATATTCTATCATAAAAAAATATAAAAAAACTTTTAAACTATATTTTTACACACTTTCTATGAACTCACTCTGTTGTCATATCCTCAAATCTTGTAACTCAATTTTAACCCACTTTCCAATGTGCTATCGACTGCGAACTTGGTATGCTTATGTCTTACTGATGACAATACCATATTCTATAAAAAAAAAACTTTTAAACTATCTTTTTACACGATTTCTATGAACTCACTCTGTTGTTGTCGTATCCTCAAATCTTGTAACTTAATTTTAACCCACTTCCCAATGTGAAAACTTGGTATACTTATGTCATACTGATGACAATACTATATTCTATCAATAAAAATAAGTATTTTTAAATCCTTTATATTAAGTTCGCTTGCTTGCTTGCTTGCGTGCTTGCTTGCTTGCGTGCTTGCTTGCTTGCTTATGACCGTGCAAATCTTTCGGTCGTTTTTTAACCCACTTCCCGTGATCCAATCGAGCTGACATTTTCCACACAGACTCGTTGCGCGAGACAATTAATGTTCGTGAAAAAAAATTCCCAAAATTTTACACTGTTTCGGGAAAACAAATTAAATATTTAATTACCAATTGCTTAATACTGGCAGACAATCATCTGACCCATAGGTGGCAGCCATCTCAAGCCAGAGGACTAGAAGACTCTAGCCGCCACGCATATAAAGGATTTATAGTGAAAAACTTTGTTTTTACGGGTTTACTTGTTAAATAATCTTTTTGATATGTTATGTTTCGGCTTGGGTCTAATTGTCCACGCTCAACTAACGTTGGCTGCAAATCACCACGGCACCTTACGTTATGGCAAGCTTTGGGGCCACCTCCTGGAGTCGTGGAGTTCTGCCATTACGAGTAGGGTACATTTCATTAAAGCGTGTTTTTAACAAAGTATTTTTTAAATATTGCTTATTAACAACAAACACCAACAACAAAACCCAATTATCCATCACATGTTTTTTTTTTACTTGAAGCTTTCGTGACTGCAGGAATTCATACTCTCTTGTTCTTTCGGTAAATTCTAGATTTGAAGTTTTAGTTGACTACAAGGGTCCATACTTTTTGTTTTTTTCGGTAAAGTCACGTAGATAAATCACGACGTTTCAGAGGCAATGCAAGCTTTCATCTTCAGGTGGCACCGAAAAAACCAAAGAGTATCTTTCGGTAAATTCACGTAGATAGAAAAATAATATCTACGTGACTTTACCGAAAGAACCAGAGAGTATAGGGTTTTTTGGCTTGTTTGTTGAGTTAGATCGGGTAAATATAAATGTGTCGTGAAACCCGCCACCACACGACACAGCCAATGGGTAAGGTTTGTCACGTGCACAGAACATGCCAATTCGTTACAACATTTACGATTTTAATCTCCAACACACCGGTGTGAACTAATAACTGACATGTTTTGTTTACGTGACAAACCTCACTAATTAGCTGTGTTGGGTGGTGACGGGTTTCACGACACATTTATATTTGCGAGATATAACCCAAAAAACCTCTTATGGATAATATTGGTCGCAAAAGCGTGCATGTTAAAACCCTGTTACTGTGCAGTATTGCCATTTAAGAATGTACTGTATTCCATTTTAGAGCTTGTAATTCACATTTTTAGTGGTCAACCATAATGGTAAAAAGACAATTCGTATATCATTTGAAAGTCTTCTTGGTTCTTTCGGTAAAGTCACGTAGAAGGGAAGTAATAAAATAATAAAAATAAAACATAATAAAACAATTCTCACGACGTTTCGGCCACAACGCAAGCAGCCGTCCTCAGGCGAAGAATGAGAACATTATCAAGCTAGGAGCTTATATAGGTGTTGCGAGGAGGAGCGCCTTAACAAAAGAATGTGCATATGAAGAGGAATTTAGCATACCAATGGACAATGCGTAGGAGGTGGGCGGAGGGGTTTCAAAGTCCCATTATGCCCATGCATTATGCAGGATCAACAGCACCACGGGGGGGGGCGCAAGGAACAGCGTTAATAAAGGAATGGAATGTTAGTGATATGTAGCTGCATTTACCAAACAACCACGTAGAAAACCTAAGTAAAAACTACATAAAAAAAACTAAAATATAAACTGAAACTTACTATACTCTACAATAAGCTGAGTTACTAACAACAAATAATAAATTACAATTCTACGTCGTAAGAAGTATATAATATACTTCCATCTAAACTTTATTCTCTTAGCATATACAGTACTATATACTGCCATAGATAAACCCAACATTAAATTATATACTGTATTGCTGTAAACCACCCTATACTTTATACATTTTAATATAACACTATGTATTATTCAACTCACCCTAATGTGTATCGAAATGGTTTATTACGTCCTTCCAATGATTGCTAAGCCTGAATCCATCTTCTCGGTTAAAATTGTCTCTGTGTTTGTATATGTGAATCGCCTCATGAACGAATCTCTCATGATAGCCAGATGGCTTGCAGAGAACCTCCGTCTTGGAAAAGTCAATGTCATGTGAGCCCACTGAGTTGTAACAGTGGTCTGCCACGGCTGAGGTGTTTGTCCTACCACTGTTACAACTCAGTGGGCTCACATGACATTGACTTTTCCAAGACGGAGGTTCTCTGCAAGCCATCTGGCTATCATGAGAGATTCGTTCATGAGGCCATTCACATATACAAACACAGAGACAATTTTAACCGAGAAGATGGATTCAGGCTTAGCAATCATTGGAAGGACGTAATAAACCATTTCGATACACATTAGGGTGAGTTGAATAATACATAGTGTTATATTAAAATGTATAAAGTATAGGGTGGTTTACAGCAATACAGTATATAATTTAATGTTGGGTTTATCTATGGCAGTATATAGTACTGTATATGCTAAGAGAATAAAGTTTAGATGGAAGTATATTATATACTTCTTACGACGTAGAATTGTAATTTATTATTTGTTGTTAGTAACTCAGCTTATTGTAGAGTATAGTAAGTTTCAGTTTATATTTTAGTTTTTTTTTATGTAGTTTTTACTTTGGTTTGCTACGTGGTTGTTTGGTAAATGCAGCTACATATCACTAACATTCCTTTCCTTTATTAACGCTGTTCCTTGCGCCCCCCCGTGGTGCTGTTGATCCTGCATAATGCATGGGCATAATGGGACTTTGAAACCCCTCCGCCCACCTCCTACGCATTGTCCATTGGTATGCTAAATTCCTCTTCATATGCACATTCTTTTGTTAAGGCGCTCCTCCTCGCAACACCTATATAAGCTCCTAGCTTTAAAATGTTCTCATTCTTTGCCTGAGGACGGCTGCTTGCGTTGTGGCCGAAACGTCGTGAGAATTGTTTTATTATGTTTTATTTTTATTATTTTATTACTTCCCTTCTACGTGACTTTACCGAAAGAACCAAGAAGATGAATCCCTGCAGTCACGAAAGCTTTAAATCGAAAAATCATTTGAAAGTGTAAAGTGACTTAATGAGTATACATGCACACGAACTTGGTCTGGCGTCAGCATCACTTGTTAGAAGTGTACTGACACAACTCAACGTATTACACAAACTATTAACCCTGCCCCTGGCCCTGCTTGGCTCACCAATGTCAAAATTCAAATGGCTTGTGAGGCCAAAGTTTCACTGCTTGGGTCTGGTTCAACTCGGCAAGTGGCCAGTGGATAACCAACTCTAAGGGTCTCGTGCTGGATGTGCCAGTGGAAAAGTAGATATTTTATTGCAGGACTACTGTTTGTGTTATCTTGGTGTGATCTGGGACTGGGTTTTTTCTGCCTTGCCCAATCTTGATCAATCGGACTTACATAATTAATTAGTTATATTTAGTAACTTCCTTACCATTTCCTCAATTTTTCACTCCTATCGGGTTTTTTTTGTATTGGTTGCTGTTGTAACTTGTTGACCTGCCCATACCAGACATGTACGAAAAAAATAGCTTCATAACAAGGTGCTAACAGTTTGCTTTCCAAGGCACCTGGCTGCTCTACCTGCCGTGCACGTGGAGCATCGCGCTGGCGAGTGCTCCAGGCTGCCTGCCCGACCTCGAAATGCTCGCACTGTTTGGCCTGGGCGCGGTGTTGATGCGTGGCGCCGGATGCACCATCAACGACATGTGGGACCGCGACTTCGACCGAAAGGTGAGCTACATCTCGATGGCTGGCTTTCACTTTTTTAGTTTTAATCATTCAGCATCGTCAACAGCCATTATCTCCAATCTGCTGGTTGAAAGTTTTTCCAAGCCATTCCTGTTTCTCTTAGGCAAAGAATAATCGTAAGAATTGCATTGCAGAGTAAACATTTGCACGTTTATGAGCGAATAAATCTGCAGTGTAACACTACAACGTTCATAGGCCCTATTTGTGAGTGTGGAGCACTTGGACATCGGTCTAATATTCATCTCGAGATGGTCACTCACCAACTCGCTCTGCGCAGGTGGCTCGTACGGCCACGCGTCCCATCGCCTCTGGGGAGGTGAGCCGCTTCGGAGCCCTGGTGGTGCTGGGTGCGCAGCTCAGTCTCAGCCTGGGCATCCTCCTCTGCCTCAACAACTACAGGTTGGGTCCATGGCTCCAGAGCCTCAACCGTTGCTGACAAAATAATGCTGTACCACCATTCCTCCTGCCTGCAAAATAGCGATGTAGGATTTGGAGCTTTGGGCCTGTGCTCAGCAACCGTGGTAAAGGATAACCTGCAAGGGATGTTTCGATTTAAAGCTTTCGTGACTGAAGGGATTCATCTTCTTGGTTCTTTCGGTAAAGTCACGTAGAAGGAAAATAATAAAATAATAAAAATAAAACAATAAAATTATTCTCACGACGTTTCGGCCACAACGCAAGCAGCCGTCCTTCAGGTGGAGAACAGGTCTGTCGAGAAGGCAGACTCTGTCGTGAGAATTATTTTATTATGTTTTATTTTATATTATTTTATTATTTTCCTTCTACGTGTCTTTACCGAAAGAACCAAGAAGATGCAAGGGATGTGTATAAAGTTGCATTGGGGAACCTTTCCTTTTCTGAGGGCCAAAAAATAATTTCAAATACCTTTGGCAGACCACACGTTAAAAACACACCACAGTCACTTCTATCACTGTGATGTGCCTATGCAGTGAGAGTAGTGACTGATGCAATTCGAAACAGAGTTCACAGGTGGAATATATTCCCTCCTAGTAGCTAATTAGTGGAGATAAAATGCTTGCAATGTACAATTTTTTAAACATTGTTTTTCGTATGAAATTAAGTTGCGGGTCAGATATGGCTCACCTCTTGTGTAAAAGTATTACTCCAGCTGTCATCTGGCGAGAGATTTGCAATGAACCTCAGTGGCTTTGCACAACGGTGATTTACATTTTCAGGTGTCATTTTCTGAAATGCAATTATAAGCACAGACGTATAAATGGCTCGTTGAGAAATCTTGCTGTGCCTGTCATTCGTGCAGCATAGTGCTGGGTGCGTCTTCTCTACTTGTGGTTGTCAGCTACCCCCTGATGAAGCGAATAACCTACTGGCCACAATTCGTTCTAGGTAATGTATGTCTTTTGTATGAAAAATAATATCACCTTGACTTTACCCCCCACTGTACGATTTCCCTGACTTTTGTAAGCAACAATTTAAGTTAGATGATTGTTTAAATGTGCAGTGATAACACTTTTACGATGATAAAACCAGCCATAATGTGCCCGACCCTGTTAAATCTCAGAAGCAAGGTAGGGTTGAGCCTGGATTTTGTTTGGATGTGGGACTGCCATGCAAAAAAAACCCTGTTATGTAGGCTGGGGATACATTATCAGCAGGGGGCAGTGTAGGAAAGTGTATGTGGTTAATCACGGTCAAAATAACCCGTGCAATTTGCAGTGTGTGGAGGCCATTCCCCACCAGCGCATTGACAAAAGGGCTGTACATGTACACATAATACTTGACTTTATTGACCATGCTCGTTTACTTTGTGAAAGAGAATTGATTCAAGAGGGTAGTGAAATCGCACCGTATCAAGAACATTAACGTTGGCTTTCAACTACAGTTCTAATTTACTTGATGAATCGTGATGCAGTATGCACCAGATTAAATATTGCGCATGTCTGACAATGCCACTGCTACTTTATTAGAAAACAAATACATTTACTGGACACCACGTAACGTGAAACAAAAGCAAAAAATGTCACCTATATGTACCGCATGTGTGATTTATTCCGACATTTCCATTCCCTCCGCTGTAGGGTTGGCATTTAACTGGGGTGCTCTGCTGGGCTGGGCAGCAGTGCGTGGCGCTTGCGACTGGAGCGTTTGCCTTCCACTTTATTTCTCCGGAATCATGTGGACGCTGATCTACGACACAATATACGCTCACCAGGTGTGCATGGTGGTCACTAGCCATGATGACCTCTCAAACGCCAGTCATCTGACACCGCCTCTTCTCTGTGAAATGAGTACAATAATATCTAGTGGGCTCTATAAATCCAGCTGCTCCCCAAACCAATTCCCTTGGAAGTAGGAATTCCAAATGTGATCGTATTACTATCATTGATGTACCCAGATTAGCACAGTTGGCTATGTACTGTGCGAAAGAAGTTCAACATACATACATATATAGCATGGCTTCCCATAGTTTATAAGATAGAGGCAGTGATTTTTTGACACACATTAACATGCCCCTTAATGTTATCCAATAATATTGCAAAACAATTTATTAGGGCTCATAATTATTTGTGCTAAACTTTAAAACACTTTGCCAGGTGCAGTGATGGATAAAAATCGTCTGTAGGCCGTTCAAAAGTGCTAGGCCTCATGTGGCCACGGGCCATATTAAATGAAGTCACATGCTTTATTCGGCCTAAAATTATTACGTTTGCAACTCGTACCCTTTTCCACTGGCACATCTAAGCTGTGCCAGCGTGGGTCCCTCATGCTACAGGTGCTTTTTCACTTGCTTTTTGGGAACCAAATCGTGACGTGCTGGCCTCACAAAACATTTGAATCTGGCTCAGGGCCAAATAGGGCCAGTCCAAATTATGCATTAATTGCTCGTAACTTCAGTCAGTACATTGTGGAAATAATAATAAAATTAATATAGCGCTTTTCATCAAGGATCTCAAAGCACAGGACACAACAGCAGCATAAAAATAATAAAATCATTTTCCAAATGAACAAAACATTTAATACGCGGAAACGTATAAATGGGTTTTAAGGCGGATTTTAAAAATATCCACAAACTCAGAGATCCTGATATCTTGTGGAAGAGCGTTCCATAGCTGTGGGGCCTCCACGGTAAAAATCTCGGTCACCCATAGACCGAAACCTCGACCTGGGAATAGAGAGAAGGCCTGCATCTCCGGATCTTAGGAACCTTGAGGGGTCATATGGATAAAGCATGTCAATGATGTAGGCTGGGGCGAGATGGTTCACTGCTTTGTAAGTTAACAATAGATTTTAAACTGTTTTCCTATGTGAAACTGTAAGCCAGTGCAGCGAGGCCAAAACAGGTGTAATATGATGTGAAAATGTGTTCTGGTTAACACCTTAGATACAGTGCCCCTGCATCGTACACATGTGTCGTCTTTGACTTGGACGTTGCATGTGGAGTCTTAACAGTAAGGTTCTGCAGCGGTTTGGCGTGGCTGGGTTGTGTACGGTGCAAAACGAGATACACCAAATGAGAATTCGTGGAACAAAGTCAAAATATCACACGTGGCCCTGAGTGTTTTCCGATGCCTCCCCTCCTCCCTCCCCCCTCCCCACCGTCATAGGACAAGGTGGACGATGCGGTGGTGGGCATCAAATCCACTGCCCTCCTCTTCGGTGAGAGCACCAAGCCTTGGCTGGCAGGGTTTGCTGTGGCTATGGCGAGCGGTTTGGTGGCAGCTGGGGTCGCCAGTGAGCAGACCTTGCCTTACTATGCCTCCGTAGCACTCGTGTGCCTCCACGTGTCTAATCAGGTACGCACACCCTTACACGTCAAGGCTCTGTATGTTAAACTGCGTGCTGTTTTTACCACTACAAATATACCAATGCACTGTCATACTCATTTTCATCCCACGGTTGATCGAGTGCACAGGGCCGGGTTAGGTACCACATGCCACTGATGTTAACCGTCAGGCCGCGCAGTGGTTAACATACTGATACTGTAGGTAAACTTGAAATGCTTTTCCTTGCTAGTGTTAAATACATGTTGTATATATTTATGCGACTGCATATTTTACATTTCTTAACTGTGCTCAACTAGTTTTTTTTTTGTTTACGAATATTTGTACATGTGGACTGTGCGTGCCCATGCGTACGTTGTGTTTATGTATATATATAGGAATGCAGCTATCTACGAGTCATTCTTCGCGTGGTAATTTAGTTGTTAGATTAAGCCTGTTGGGTTCATCTCAATGAATGATCTTCTACAATTACAAAATGAGCTTATGTTTGCAAGCACATCATTATCGACTTTAAGTAGCATCGATTTGTCTGTGCATTTGCAATGCATGAGAATTTTCCGCTCGACTAGCTTGTTAGGAATGGCACGTGTCAGGAATCCAAAGTTAGCACTTGGCCACGATTCCACGAGAGCGCGCTGTCCACACGGCCGTGCTGCCGAAGCTCCTCATCCCACAGTGCACAAGCGTCCATTCATATCAAACATAGTAACATGATTGTTCGTTTTAAGGCACTTAAATTAAAAACACGTGTTACTTTATTGAGCTAAAGACTCGTAACAGAATAAGCGACAGCAAGTCAAAAAAAAGGGCATCTGTGCGAGCCTAACAAGGCATAATGTTACCGTTAATCAACCCGGGTTACATTTGTTCGCATAAGCTGAAACAGAGCATTTCCTGAACATGTATCTGAATTTGGATAATGCAGTCAAATACAGACCATGGCAGAGCCAGGTTTTTCAGGTAGCGGAGGGCAACCCCTCCAGCAATGAAAAATGATAGAGGAGTTGTTCGTAAGTAAGGACTTGTCCCTTGCTTTTTATTCGACGCATGTGCAGCGATGGCGCAGCCATCGATCGAGGGTCGAATTCGGACCGCGTGTTATTGGCATCGCGCTCGCTGAAGGTGTCGATGCCTTCAGGGAAGTCGTGTCCTGTATACGCAACTGCGCACAATTCTGTGAGTCGCTTATAACCGCTTTGCCGTTACTTATTGCCAAGAGTCCCTGGCACATAATAATATGCTACACAGTGGCAGTGGGGGTCGCAAAATGCCAATTTATTACTAACAAACCCCAATGATCCGATCGAAATTAGGGATTTCGATCGGATCATTGGGGTGGGCACCTGCCACTCTACCCCCCCCCCCCCCCCCACTGGTTCCGCCGGTGAATACAGAATATGTTGATTGTCAGTCTTAAAATATAAAATAATCTATACCATAAAATAGGCATGACTCAGGTTTTAAAAATGTTAAAGTTTTGTTTATAATGAACATGACTTCTTATTGAATACATGTTTGGGTTTTAGGTAATTAAAAGAGAAAAGATGCCAACTTGTATGCTTAACATATCGAGGAATCAACTGCCATTAATAATAGTCCGTGATGTTGATGATTACATTGCAAGACCGTGGGAGATGGTGGCAGATTGGGGGGTACTCTCATAGGTTGAGCGTGGCTTCTCATGCTGATATGTAAATATATTCAATTATGTGCAAATGTACACTATCATGTTGCTCTCAGAGGTTCAAGGCAACCTCCGGCGTGGTTTTCCAGACGTCCATCATAATGTTTTATACGTCTCGTTTGTAAAACTGTCCTCCCCTCCCCCCGAGCAGCTGACATCAAGTCATTTTTAAATCCTTTATATTAAGTTCACTTGCTTGCTTGCTTGCGCGCTTACGACCGTGCAAATCTTTCGGTCGTTTTTTAACCCACTTCCCGTTGTGCGTGACAATTTATTTTCGTGAAAATTTTTTCCATAACTTTACACTTTTTAGGAAATTTTTTTTATATTTAATTACCAATTGCTAAATGGTGGCAGGCAATCATCTGACCCATAGGTGGCAGCCATCTCAAGCCAGAGGACGAGAGGTTAATTTTTTAGCGACCTCAATAATCAGTCCTGAACTTTTTTGACCGCCCCCCGTTCCATGGCTCACAACTTTAAATCGTCACAGCTGCCGGCCGGCGATGTTGATCGCTCGGCTTGATCGCAGCCCCTTTAACTCTAGCCTTGCACTGCAGATCCGCACACTGGATGTGGACAACAGCGATGACTGCTGGAAGAAATTCTGCTCCAACCGCACACTCGGCCTTCTTCTCTTCGCCGGGATTGTGGCCGGCACCCTGGCTAAGGGGAAGCAAGGGCCTCAAGATGGACGAGGACATGAAGGCGTCGTGTCGGCTGAAACCCACAATCAAGCTGAATAAACAAAAGCGATGGGCTTAAGAGTCCACGGCAGTTGTTTGCATGTGTATACGTTGAACTTCTTTCGCGCCGTATGTAGCCAACCGTGCTAATCAGAGGTGCGGGAGAAGGACAGCAAACTAAACACAACATTTTTTTAATGTATATTTTTGTTACAGTATTGCCAAGTTAGTGCTCGGAGAACTGATCGCCTGTCTGCAGCACGGAACCACTGGTGGAAACAACACATTTCTACAGTGATGTTGAATCGAGACAATCCCAAGGACAACCACTGTTGACTTTCCAACAAAGTGGTGCTAATTTTATCGAGCCCAGTCACCATGTAAACTTTGATATCAAATATTAAAGTCATGCCATGAAGAGAAATAACATCTAGAACACAGAAGAACACGTGTTGAACTTGTCACGACATGTCACGGATCAGTGTTGATCCTCTTTGTGTCTAGGAATGGCATTGGAAGATGATGCCACAAAACTAATTTTAAATTCACTTCATGTGTCTCTTATCCAACACTAGACGGCGTTTAATCATGTTGTTCATTACACATCAGTATATGTATTAACGCTAGCTCTCATTCAGGCTGAGCTAATTTCAGTGAAAAACTGATTTTTGTGTGTGTGTGTTGTCATTGGTGATTAGATTGAGACCACAATGTCTGCTCGTTGAGAAGTTGCGAGCGATCAATCCGGGGTGCTTTCTATATCTTAACGTTTCTGCAGTGCAGCCTCAGTGCTCTGACACCAACATTAACCCCTGATCCACTCGGCCCAATCCTCAATGCCGTTATGTGTACGTACGTTGAACCTTCTTCTTGGTTCTTTCGGTAAAGTCACGTAGAATGGAAATAATAAAATAATAACAATACAACATAATTAAATAATTCTCACGACGTGTCGAGAAGACAGAGACTCTGTCTTCTCGACGGACCTGTTCTCCACCTGAGGACGGCTGCTTGCGTTGCGGCCGAAACGTCGTGAGAATTATTTTATTATGTTTTATTTTTATTATTTTATTATTTCCCTTCTACGTGACTTTACCGAAAGAACCAAGAAGATGAATCCCTGCAGTCACGAAAGCTTTAAATCGAAATTTACGTTGAACCTCTTTCGCACAGTACCTCGCCGACCGTGATCATCGGAAAGTGCAGAGGAAACAAAATCCTGGTTGTCCCTACGATCAGTGATGATCCTCACGGTGCACCATACAGACTACTTATCTCGGAGACTGTGAAATTACCGTAGCCCTCACACCTTCATACAGTCCTCGACATACACCATGAAACATTGCACTGTAGAGATTATAGCAAGGATAGCGATTTACATCGTTTGGGCACGGCGCGGGTGGCTATTGTATACGTTCATCGTGCCATGATCTTTTAATTCTCGTCAATAATTGGCAAAAGGTGACGGACACAAAGTGATTGGACGCTGTTTCCGTCGAAGAGTCGTCTCTGGTGCTCAGACGTGCACTTAAAGCCCCGACGTCGTGCGTGAGAATTGTCCTTACGCCTTTGCGTTAATTTACGGAGTGAACTCCAAAGGCTGTCCTTCACGTGAGTGTGTACTCTTTAACAAGTCCAAATGTTCTTTCACTGACGTATTTGTACAGTTTGTTTAAAATAGTTTAAAACAATTTATAAACCGCGCCTGTTAGCGGTGGGCCCAGGCGCAATGCTTACAATCGTTTACTTGGAAAATAAAACATTTTCATTACCTCTTCCGTTTTTTTTAAGTGCGGTCATTGTCACGCAAACCATCAATGGGATTCAGAGTCCTCGTTAAACCTACGGCCGGCAGTGAGTTAATTCACACGGGGTTACTTTAAATAAAATGATAAAAGAGTGATGTCTTGCGTAAAAACAATCGCTCATCGGGGTATCGCCTGCTTCTAAATAAAGCAGTCGATTCATTCGTTGTTGATCACACGGACGAACGTGGTAAAATTACAAATGCTGTTTATTATGAAGGTTTTTGGGTTAGATCGCGTTATTTGTAAATGTGTCGCAACGCTCCACCACCCGACAACGGCCAATCAGTAAAAAATGTGTCACGTTGACAAAAGGCAAATATCTTCTTGGTTCTTTCGGTAAAGTCACGTAGAAGGGAAATAATAAAATAATAATAATAAAACACCTGAGGACGGCTGCTTGCGTTGTGGCCGAAACGTGAGAATTATTTAATTATGTTTTATTTTTATTATTTCCCTTCTACGTGACTTTACCGAAAGAACAAAGAAGATGAATCCCTGCAGTCACGAAAGCTTTAAATCAAAAGGCAAATAGTTCACTACTTTAGCCCACCGGTGTGTTGAAGACTAAGACTGAATGGCTACAATAATGCTCAATTTAACAGAACATTGAATGCCAAATCAAGATCGAACAACAATACTACTAAAAGTGGTCAGGTTATCAAAACAATTAAAATACCATATATCTCGGGAGTTACTGACAAATTAGCCCGTGTTTTGCAAAACCAAAACATTAAAGTGAGATTTGGTACGGTACTCAAAATTCAAAAACGAGTGTCTTGTACTAAAGATGAATTACCGAAGTTTTCAACAGAAGGTGTATATCGGAGTAATTGCTTATGCGGTGTTATATTGGACATACGGGACGTAACATTAACGTAAGACTAAAAGAACACCAACGGAACATTAAATTATCCCAAACACAGCTGTCAGCAGTGGCAGAGCATGCTTGCCAACAAGGACATTAAATTGATTTTGATCACGTTGAAGTGTTCTGCAGAACTAATGATTACTGGCCAAGATTAGTTCGAGAATCAATTGAAATTGAGAATAATTAAAATAATTGTAATAGCTGTGAAAGCTATAGACTCAGCGCAGCCTGGAAGCATATTAGCAAGCAATACACAACACATTGTAATTCCTTACAGGTGAGTCACATGCTAAGTGGCTGATTACTGATCGATTGCATAATTGCATACACCCCCAACTCCGCCTTTGATCTCGAATCCTGAAGGGGTTCAACGACGATGACGTCGTCCTGCACTATTTAAGACCGGAAACACGTGGATGGCTTCATCAGTCTGGCAAGTCGCCCGAAGATGCTGGATGTAATTTCCAGCAAAACGTCGTACTACTCAAATTGTAAATGTTGTGGATCCACTCTTCAACACACAGGTGGGCTAAAGTAGTCAACTATTTGTCTGTTGTCAACGCGACACATTTTTTTGTTTTACTGATTGGCCGTGTCGGGTGGTGGAGGGTTGCGACGCATTTATAAATAACGCGATCTAACCCCAAAAAAAGCTTTATTATGAATAATACTGGTCGCGAAAGTCTACGTGTTAAACTACAAAGGATGTCCCAAACGGTAATCGGGTGCGATTGCGAGCTGCCCACCCACGTCTAACAATTCACATTTGTACTAATCATACCCTCTGTAGATCCCAATGTGCCTGCTATATAATGCATAGAATCACGTATGCTTATCTTGCAAACGTTATTTGCACATCTGAATATAATAATGTTTAATATTTGTCATTGACAATAATGTGTCAATTCTCTGCTGGCACGCCATGTAGGCGGTTATGGGGGTTTGACCATACTTCAACACGTGGGTCAGCGTGGTCAAGAAGGTGGGCAGGACATGTTGAGATCATATTCTTGGTTCTTTCGGTAAAGTCACGTAGAAGGGTAATAATAAAATAATAAAAATTAAACAATAAAATTCTCACGACGTTTCGATTGCAACACGTCAGATGATGATTGCTTGTGTTGCAAGCGAAACGTCGTGAGAATTATTTTATTATGTTTTATTTTTATTATTTTATTATTTCCCTTCTACGCGACTTTACCGAAAGAACCAAGAATATTAATCCCTGCAGTCACGAAAGCTTTAAATCGAAATGTTGAGATGTCGTTTATATCTTGCACACACACACACATCTTGGAGGTGGGGTTGTGGATCGTGTGAAGCAGTGGTTCTTTACCTGGGGTGCATGCACTCTCTGGGGTTGTGAGTTAAGCCATATTTGTTTCGAAGGTAAATAATCGAAAACATTGAGCACGGGCACGCAAGTACAACTACTTTGTTTCATCGAACCTGTGTTCATTCATAGACAGTTGTGTTAATGACAGAGAAGCAAAGACGTGCAAGGCTGCAGTCAAGGTTAACACATTCCTGCGGAGGGAGCTGGTAGGAACGTTGGGTTGCTCGGTCAATGGCCAGGGTCAACGGCGGCGTGGTGTATTCCGCAAATATGCCCGACTGTGAGGGCGGGCACAAGCCGGCGTGAGTAGGTTAAATGTTGAGTTTTATAAGGGGACCACGGGGTGACCAGCCCCTCCCCACCCAGTCCTACCCTCCCCACCCAGCCCCTCCCCACCCTCTCCACCCAGCTCCTCCCCACCTTCCCCTCCCCACCCAGCCCCTACCTCCCCACCCTCCCCTCCCCATCCAGCCCCACCCTCCCCACCCAGCCCCTCCCTGCACGACGGACGGACGGACACAATAATCCCCTGTGGGCTGGTGTAACCAGGAGGTTCCTACCAGTAAGAACCACTGCTGTAAAGGTAGTCCTCATGTGCGAGACATCTACCTGAAGGGCAACGAGATACTTCAATACGTAACAGAACAATTCGGTGTCCCACCTGGTAGGGATATGATGATATGCTTCGGATTCCTCCTGGCACTTCCATTTATCTTTGAACTCAACTGTTGGCCAAACATAGTCTTGCAAGACTGAAGCATACCTTGATAATGAATTAGTCTTACCGAAATGAACTGTTTCAGTTATTCCACTTGTATTTTGTTAAACTTGTATTAGATGCTATGTAAAGCTATATAAACTCAATTGCAGCGTAATTAAATATGTAGATGTGAGGTTGGGCAGAGTGGTTAAGATGTCAGAGCAATGACTTTGCACCGCAGATATGTCTCGTTCAAATCCCGGCAGCTTGCTTCGTATTAAACCAAGTTAAGTGTCGTGTGATCGAATAGTCTCAGCTCGGTCATCAATGGCTTGCTGTACGATAAACCCCCCGCCCCCCCACCCCCGTAACAATGCATTTATTCCTGCACTTATTTTAGACACGTTCCAGCTCTAACAGACGGAAACGATCGGTTTTACTGTTGACGACTACGAAAAACAATCGTGTCGGAGCGTGTGGGAGAGTGATTCCCCCTGCCGTGTGGACTAGTGGTCACCTCAATGTATTTCGGACAAAGCCGTAATTATAATATATTTTGGGGGGGACACATGCCCCCCCCGATATTCAAATATGCTCAAAATGTCCCCCCCCTAATATATTGCCATAAAATAGATTTCTGTTTATATGATTGTGGTTATGGTTGTACTTTATTAATCCCTAATCTGTGCCATTATATACAATGAAACAAGAAAAGGTAAAAAATAAAAAACAGAGCAACGTATTAGACATTATTGTAAAAAATAAATAAAAAGTCCATCCTATCCGTTAGTGATTTTTAAAAAATATTTTAGGCAGGAAATGGCAGGAAATAACTTTCAAATTTAGAAGATTTGGTCCCCCCCCCAATTTTGACTCCATGGCTTCGGCCTTGATTTTGGATGTAGCTCTGTAATATCTGCTTCCATCAATCATTTGCATAAACGGAATTTAAAAATAACCAGAGGGGGCATGGGTACCTCCTTTACTGCTGACAAACGTTTGCTTGTTTCCCACGCCACAAGGCATGCAAACCAACACAACATCTAACCAATACATTTCGATTTAAAGCTTTCGTGACTGCAGGGATTCATCTTCTTGGTTCTTTCGGTAAAGTCACGTAGAATGGAAAAAATAAAAGAAATAACCATATATATTATTTTATGATATTATATTATTATTTTATATTCTCATATTATATTATTTTATTATGTTTTATTTTTATTATTTTATTATTTCCTTTCTACGTGACTTTACCGAAAGAACCAAGAAGATCTAACCAATAGTCACAGAGCCCTAACATTGTAAAGTGTGCCCACACAAACAGGGGCCTCGAGCCAGCACTACTTCGACCTAATTACACAACACGTGGGGCCACGCGACCCCACACCATCGCTTCTGTTTCTCGACAGAAGCGAGGCCGCATGAGCTATACTTAGCCGTCACGCCGCCGTCGCAACTCTTGGCATTGAATTATCGCGTACAGGGTGCGACCTATTTATAGACGGACACGCTGCGTGCTTCGCGTTCGGCGGGGAACAGTCCAGGACGCCGTGCAGAGAGTGATTTTAGCACGCCAAGTCCTCCACGTCGTCTCCGTTGTCAATGAACCTGTTCTTAGGTTTATAGGAACATAGGGTACGATGATACAATAGGATAATTATGGACGGGTGGTACCTTACACACTCGTGGTAGCCCCTTGTGGCCCATAAACCACACACCCTTGCCGGATTAGAAATATCGAGTAAGAAATTACGGTAATCCCTGGATACTGCATTCAAATAATAGGAATTAGCGCGAAATTTAACATTGTTTAATTGCCTCTATACATACTAAACTTTTATTTTATTTTACTAGGTAAGGCCCACTGAGCTACATAGCTCTTGTTGATGCGACCTGGGCAGAAATGATAGTTCAAATACTCTAAACGCACGATTGTAAATGTGGAGGGGAAATCCGGAGGATCCGGAGAAAGATTCACGCAAACTCCAAATACACAGCAGCAGGCATCGTCAGGGTCGGGATCGAACCCACGACCTCCTGCATACCAGGCGAGGTAGTTAACATCTCCTAGCCACCGTGATGATGATGAGAGAGAGACGCAAACTCCAAATATACAGCAGCAGGCGTCAGGGTCGTGATCGAACCCACGACCTCCTGCATACCAGGCGAGGTAGTTAACATCTCCTAGCCACCGTGATGACAGAGAGACGCAGACTCCAAATATACAACAGCAGGCGTCAGGGTCGGGATCGAACCCACGACCTCCTGCACACCAGGCGAGGTAGTTAACATCTCCTAGCCACCGTGATGATGATGAGAGAGAGACACGCAAACTCCAAATATACAGCAGCAGGCGTCAGGGTCGAGATCGAACCCACGACCTCCTTCATACCAGGCGAGGTAGTTAACATCTCCTAGCCACCGTGATAATGATGAGAGAGAGACGCAAACTCCAAATATACAGCAGCAGGCATCGTCAGGGTCGGGATCGAACCCACGACCTCCTGCATACCAGGCGAGGTAGTTAACATCCCCTAGCCACCGTGATGATGAGAGAGAGACGCAAACTCCAAATACACAGCAGCAGGCGTCAGGGTCGGGATCGAACCCACGACCTCCTGCATACCAGGCGAGGTAGTTAACATCTCCTAGCCACCGCGACGTCCACCTCTCACCAACCCATAACAGCTCACCCTTTCGCACGCTTCAATCAGCTGTTGAGGCGAAAACAAAGAGGTTCGTTAAGAGAGACGTGGCGTGATGAATTCGCAGCCACTGAGTTGAAACACAAATCTCTCTCGTCGTTCACACGCTGGTGCCGCACGAACTCGCCCTCGGGCACCCACCCACCAACCTCACCCCTCCATCCGACTACCAATTAGCGATGTCGTTGTCGTACGAACAGAACGTGCCAATTTAGTGCTACTTCAGCACCACCGCTGTGTTTAGACAATAATCCGTCAACACATTTACGCGATCTAACCCAACAACAACTTTGTCGCGAAGTGCAGAAATTCACTCTGCCATCTCCCGAGATTCAAAACGTAACGCGATTCGAGGAAGTCTCTGGGACATTTGGTGTTCACAACGATCATACAGCACAAAGGCTTGTCATGAGGTCGCTATGTATCAAAGACGAGTTTTTTTTGTGTGCCAGGAGGCGAGGATGTGGCTGCGTGGCGTTTACTCGATTAAGAATTCGTGATTTCTCAAATGTTGGTACATTTGGAACCATGACGGTTTTAACACGTGGGGTTTTCGCGACCGATATCCACAAATCCAGGTATTTTTTGGGGGGGTTGGATCGCGTAAATATAAATGTGTCGTTAAAGCCGCCACCACCCGACACAGCCAATGAGTAAGGTTTGTTACGTAAACAGAAAATGCCAATTCGTTACTAGTACAGCACACCGGTGTGTTTGAGAGCAAATCGTGGAAATCGTGGATTTGCTCTCCATACTTTGCCCCATTTTTTTATTTACAACAATCTAACCCCCCAACCCCCCCCGCCCCCGTGTATTATGGTTGTACTGACGTGGACACACGGCCTACTCGTTAGCGAATCAGACAGCTGCAACGTGTTCGAGTTTAATCCACCGCACCATTAACCAGGGTGGCCGATGGGTTTGAACCATACGGGCCTCTGCAAAAAGCGTCAAACGATGTCCTCCACATTTGCTTATTCCTCACGAGGACATCATCATCGCTAGAAATCAGTGAGGTAAAAAATGGATCACCTGATAGATGGTAAATCATCGATTATCGGGCGGCATCGAGGGGGGGGGGGGAGCCGGATTTTCAAAAACGCCGTAGAATCACTAAATCACCATTATTTAAAATCTCTTATTTTTGCACATTCTTTTTTGACATTGTTTTAGGTGCTGTTTTTTGTGTTTTAAATTTTACTGTGAGTTTGTCATAAATATACAAAGATAAATATCCTCTCAGTGTTTTAAATTTGTTTACAATCTGAGATTGGCATAAATAAACATACAAATAGACGAAAATAAATATCCTACTTTAAAAAGGGGCTGTATTTACTGTACCGTAAAACTCGAAGACTCTGCATGGGGTGATGCATATACGGTGCAGTATTTTCATTAAGTTGAATGTAGTGTATAATGTAGTGGAAATAACATTTAACACGGAAATCAAGCGTAGCCACTCCTGATTAGTCAAGCACGTGGTGCCGATTAGCCGGACTGGTGAAACAGCCTTTGGAGCGGTTTCGCCGGATCGGCGCGGGACTGCAAACGGATGATAATTATCGATGGTCGACTTTATAATATACACAGCACAGGGGTGGCAAGAGAGATCCCCTGTTGAAGCCAATTGTGTGTATTTTGGAAACCTGGAGCTCTGTGTTGTTCTTTCTTCGCCCCCCCCAGCCCCCCACGATAGAGTTATTCACCTGCACACACACACACGGGGGAGGGTGAGGCTGATGAATTGATGTTTTCTGACGGGGGGTGGGGGGGGGCTCACACATCGACGGTGGGCGCCAGAACTGATCGGTAGGAGGGAGGGGATGAAAATGCTTCAATCCATTATTTACGTTTGTTAAAAAAAAATTCGAGAGACCCCGGGTCAGCTGTGTAAACTGCAAACAGCTGCGGTAGGTTTCACTGTGCTTTGTACTCACAAAGTGCAAGCGTGTGCCGTGCCATTCTCTGTCCACTGCTGCTGCTGCTGCATACACATCTATGCGCCAAGGGCAAACATTCGATATTGACCGCTCGTTCATAATTCCATCCACTGATCTTCTTGCACAAACACGGCACAGGCACACACCCATGATGCCGTCAATCCACTGCTGGATGAGAGACTCCCTCTGTGCCCACGTGGGTTGTGGTAGCACAGCCGTGAACCCCTGATCAGTGCCCTACTTTATTACAGACCAATTCAGACCTCATTGGTCAACCCGTGGCCCTTATAAATCTCAACGTTCCTCCTACAAAGTCCCATCACAAGGGAGAAGCACAAATAGACATCACCACTAGTACACTCACCACTAGTATACTCACCATGACATACATGTCAACCCCTGATCAGTGCCCTACCTTATTACAGACCAATTCAGACCTCATTGGTCAACCCCGTGGCCCTTATAAATCTCAACGTTCCTCCTACAAAGTCCCATCACAAGGAGAGAAACACAAATAGACAAACATGTTCGTTGTTGCCCTTGTTGAAACGGCTGTCCGCCGCACGGACCCCAAAACTCAATTTCCCAGTACAAGAAAACGGGGTACACCGCAGAGGTGGGACAAAGTCATTGTTATGCAAGTCCAAGTCGAGTCGCAAGTCATCAAATTCATGACTCGAGTCTGACTCGAGTCCAAGTCACATGACTCGAGTCCACATCTCATAGGTGGGACAAAGTCATTGTTATGCAAGTCCAAGTCGAGTCGCAAGTCATCAAATTCATGACTCGAGTCTGACTCGAGTCCAAGTCACATGACTCGAGTCCACATCACATAGGTGGGACAAAGTCATTGTTATGCAAGTCCAAGTCGAGTCGCAAGTCATCAAATTCATGACTCGAGTCTGACTCGAGTCCAAGTCACATGACTCGAGTCCACATCTCATAGGTGGGACAAAGTCATTGTTATGCAAGTCCAAGTCGAGTCGCAAGTCATCAAATTCAGGACTCGAGTCTGACTCGAGTCCAAGTCACATGACTCGAGTCCACACCTCTGGTACACCGTATGGGTTGACAGCTATTTTCAGTGCGGGTTGCCGACTCCGGGTTGTACCGTAAACACGCGGGAGCATAGAAGTACAGAACAATAATGTAGAGTATTTTTTTCTTTCTAGATTTGAAGCTTTCGTGACTGCAAGATTCATACTCTTAGTTCTTTCGGTAAAGTCACGTAGGTAAAAAATGAAATTAAAATGAATAAAAATAAAACAATAAAAATCACGACGTTTCGGAGGCAACACAAGCTTCCGTCTTCAGGTGAAACCGTCACAGCAAAATATCTGTACCTTATATAGTGGTTAAGGGGGGAGGAGCCAGGAAGGGCAGCGGGGGAGGAGGAGTTGTGAAGTGGTCAATTACTGCTTTTGTTATACTGCTGCTCTGCTGGCCATCAGCAAAGCCTGAATAGTACAATACTCATGCGAGCAGTTATCCAGGCTGGTTGTTTTTTTCACCTGCTTAGCTTCCACGCTACCTTTATGAAAGCGCCGTGCAACCCGGGGCGATCTAGTGGCACACGTGGACACACACACAGGAGCAGACGTCTCGAATAAAACGCCACATTTTGCTTTGTTTTTATTAAGATGCAAACGTACATTTGTATACAGACACTTGGGAGCTACGGCACAACCAAAAAAAACTGGTATTCAAATGACCGACCATCTAGAATCGTTAATTCCACGGTGTCTCATGCGACCACATGAGCAGAGGTGCAGATGCAAAAGCATCCCCCCATTAACAGGGGGGGGGTATGGAGGGTGTAGGAACGGTTCGATTAGAAAAGAAAGCGATACATTACTATTAATATTTTTTTGCTTTATTTTTCATTTCCTTCACCAAAATTATAATTGATATTGAAATAATATTCTAACTGAACGGGGCTCATTTACCTGAAGTCGTTTTCTCGGCAAAAAGGCTGAGTTTTGGTACGTTTGGTAAGTCACCGAGATCTCAAAACAACAAGCAGCACATTGAATACAAAATAAGAATAATACGTGTGAGTAAATTAGTGTGCAAAACGATCAGTGAGCTGTTCAAAAATGCGTACGAGCAGAAGTCACGTGTGGACCCGCTAAGCGAACTTCTAACGGGTGCATTGTTTTTTTCCTCTCTCTCTCTCGCTCTAAAAGTTTTCTTTAAATCTAAGGTGGCGTTGCTTTTGCCAGCTAACAACAGCCGAACATGATGACAAGCGTGAGGAACATTCAACTAGCAGCCAAATAAATACATAATCGTACAGCAATGCGGTAAAAGGAATATCGTACAATGACAGCGCCCTTTAATCGTCTACTTTCCGTCGAGAAAAAAAATTAATAGGTACACAACACACACAAAAAAAGGTCTTTGGAAAGGCACCTTTGTAAACAATATATACAGACACTTCGTTTGCCAAACATAACATAGCGTAATCTATAGTAAATAATATTGTACTTATATTACTGTGTTTAATATCAATACTTCAAGTTTTTTTTAATGTTTGTTGAGTTGTTTTCGCCCAGAAGTCAACACTGACCCAGCTGTTCACCTAAACTGCCGTTACCTCTACCCCCGTGGCCTCCCGTTACCATTCCTCTTTACAAAGACGCGGCTGTAACTGTTTGCAGGTTCACCACAATGTCAAGGGTTTCTTCACCGTTTAGATCGGGAACGTGGCATCTTTATATATGCCTCTCATGCATCATCATGTCCACTGTAGGGACTCACCATGACATGTACAGATATAGTACTGCTATGAAATACTGGTAGGAACCACCTGGTTCTACCAACCCACAGGGGATTATTGTATCCGTCCGTCGTGCATCCAAAAATGGGAGGGGTGGGGCTGGATGGGGAGGGGCTGGGTGGGGAGGGGCTGGTCACCCCGTGGTGCCCTTATAAAACTCAACATTTAACCTACTCACGCCGGCTTGTGCCCACCCTCAGTAGGCCATATTGGCGGAATACACCATGCCACCGTTGACCCTGGCCATTGACCGAGCAACCCAACGTTCCTATCAGCTCCCTCGGCAGGAATGTGTTATATATTAAAGAAACGGCAACACATTTGGGGATGTTACGGACTTTTAAATCACAATAAACCAAAAATAAAACGTTTCAGCTTTGCTCTTTATGATTAATTCATGCATGAGAGGGATAGGTATTTCCATGACGAGATCTTTACTTGTTTCAGGCATAGGAACCACTTACAAGGCTTTCCTATAGCACAAGTTATCATGGGGGTAGAATGAGGTTTATAACACATTTGTTCATTTAAAATAGTTTCATCTGACACCCTAGGCTTATTGCAATATTGGCTAAGGATATGTACTAAAAAGTGATGGCTGTATTTCTCACATTTGGACCGCGCTTCTGAAAGCCAATGTAATGGAACATTTAATTTAAACAAAAAATTGCAAAAAAAAGATAGCTATTCCAGGAATCGAAAATAAACACAACTTAGCAGTTTTCAATTCACAGAACCCATAAGTAAAAGCAAACATGTGACCTGTGCAAATTACGCAGAGACCAATGGGCGTATAGAGATCGGCATGACCAATTGCCAAAGCTGTGACATAGCTGGACACAAAGACCACCGCCTAAACTTCAGTGCCACCTGCAAACAGTTAACTCTGGACACAGGAGCTGAGTTCCACCCCGTCTAACCACTCCCTTATTGTAATTCGTTTTCTAAGCTGGCTATATCATGTACAAAATACTGTTTGTCATTTTAGTAAGTGTATAACCGTTGTCAACAATCACCTCGGCGCACCTAGGCAGACCTGGGCACACCTGCGATGTTTAATTTATTTTATTTTATGAGAACGTTACAAGAATAAAAAAAAGACCGTTAAAGAAACAATATTTACTTTCACATCTTGATCGCATCTTGACGCATGTTACAAATTTTCTTTGCATGCGATGATGTATCTCAAATTTTTTATATATATAATAAAAACCGTCTTAGCATATGTCACTTGCACTGTGCCACACATCTCTACATTGTGGATGCAGTGTTTTATTTGCAGGCTGTTTTGTTGCCAATTGGCAAAGTGTCCTTATCCTGCTCTACCCCAGGCCGTTTTATTTAGCAAGCTACACACCGTTTTAATCAAACATATGGAGCTGAATTCTTAATAAAAAATACAAAAGATTCTTCCTTTGGAAGTAGAAACTTTTTTCTGTTTCACCCCGGAACAATGGGTAATGTAAAGTAGACGTCTGAACAATTCATTTCTCGTGACATAAAAACGTTGAAATTAAAACGACGTAAAAAAAAAAACACCTGTTTTGTTCAAATTTACTTTTTCATCTACTCATGTTGAAACTTTTATAACACAGACAGAATGAGTTAATGAATCTATAATTAAAAGCTAACACGGCTTTTTTTTGCAGGAGAGTTTAACGACAGATCTTTGAGCACGAACACTGCCAAACAACCACAAGAGGCGATCCAACAAATCACGGCACCATTATCAGCAGCTTGTAAACAATAAACAAATGACCGATGTAATGTAATTCAACTACACTAAACTAAAAATATCTCCTGCAAATACTTTTTTTTTACTTTGTCGTTTTGTTAAATATTTAAGTAGAAGAAGAAACGTGAATAATTTTTCGTGGGCAAGGCGAACAATCTGCCAGGGTTTCAGCCGTCCGTCTTCTTAGCCGGTGCTAGAAATTATTTATCAACGAGAGAGTCACAAATCCACCCCAAGAGTTCTTCTCAAATGAAAAACGAGGCAGTTTTTTCCGTCTCTTTCCCCCCCCACCCCCCCGTGCACAATTACAAATCTCCGCAGATTTTTCGAGTCAGCATAAATGCGGAGAAGCCACGATAGCAAACAAAAGGCACTGTTAAATACAGCTGCGGTTTTGTGAGCAGGAGGCATTTGTTTATCAAAGTCGTTCAGTAATTCTGCTTTTACAAGTTTCCTTTTTTTTTCAGACGGGGGTCGTGGGCTGCTCGGTGGCGGGCACCGAGATTGCAAAGTTTTTGTTGGGCGGGTTGTGGAATTCAGAAGCTCTCGACGAAGCTGCCCGGGAAGAGGCCGGTCTTGCCGTTGCGCTGCAGCGTGCCCTTGTACCACCCGTCGTCCCGCTTGCGATGGACGAAGACCACGTCCCCTTCTCTCAGCTCCAGCTCCACGTCGCTCTGCGGTGGGTACGGGACGACCACGCGGTACCTAGGGACGGCACGGCAAGGGGTCGGGGTTAAGGGAGAGAGCGATGCGTGTTGTTCGGAGGTAGAAATGTACAGGGGGGGTGACGGGGTTGGAAATGGGTTTGAGCAGCAAGGGGATAACACAGGATGGGTTGGTTATGGTGGCGTACCACACGCTGAAATGATTCCAGTGCTTGATTGGTTAAATACAACATTGTGTGTGTGTGCGTACATCCACTTTTTGTTAATCAACTGCCGGGTGAAGGCTTCCCAACATTGCGTGGTTCGTGGGAGGTTCTTTAATAATACTTAGCCACGCTAGTCAGTGCGCGTTGAAGGTGGGAGGGGGGCAAACAAGCTCAATGCCTTTTGGCGTCATCTGGTCCAACACCATGAGAGACTAGGCTCTAAGGAAAGCGGTCTCGGGTGTGGACCAATCAACTTCAAGGACAGTGCATACATTATCAAAGTTATGCTTTTTGTTTGCATTATGACTGCAGGTATTGTGGTCTATGCAAACATGACTCCTCGTAAGAAAGGTGTCAGTTTTGTTGCCAGATAAAAGGGTAAAAAAACAATTATCATATTTTTCTACTGGCAAATGAGGTTCCAATGGTGGAAGCTTGTTTGACAATACTTCGCCACGCTGGTCAGCATGGCCTGCCTTCACAGCGTAGAAGTACCGTACATCAATGGACTTTGCTGCACTACCGTCGGTGGCTAACCACGTAGCCTCACAGCTTCAGAAAAAACTCGATTATGGGTAGAGCGGTCGCCACCCTCCCAAGCACTGTCCAGGCTCACCGCCTGCTTAGATCCCAAGGCCTGACGACATCTGGGTGATTGGCTCGCAGGCACAACTCGAGGCACAACCGACACCTTCGCGTGACATGTTCTGCCTGGTGCGGGGGTGCACACAGGCCGGGTCAACGGCGGCTTGGCAGTCGGAATTTGACGACCAACGATTTTCATAACGGCGTGCGGCCTCCCCCATGGTCTCCCCAGATGGCAATGAACAGACCCCGGTGATGGTAATTCATCATCAGACGTCTGCGGTTTGTGCTCGGGTAAGGGGAGGCATAAAACATAAAACGAATAGAATGCAGAAATTGCAGGGGATGTGCATTGTCAGTTTCTAAAAATGTCCAGAAGTCATCGCGCCAAGTGTAGCCACTGCAGCACTGTACACACGCATCTGCAGGAAATTACTTTGGTGCAGCGGTGCTCTGCTGGGTGCTACAAAATAAAAAAACACATTAAAACAATCAGCTCTGGAAACACTTTCTTGGAAATATTCCTTCGGCTTTGTGTGGGGAGGGCCTCTGAGCCAGCTGTTTGGATGGCTGTTCAAATGCCCAATGGGGGGTTTTAGAGGACGAGGAATCGTTATTTACTTTTAAGCCCGAAAGGCATCGAAACATTTGCAATTCTTGCGATAAAACGTGATTTAGTTATTGTTTGGTTCCGTTTTTTTTTTGGGACCCTGCCACACACGCGCATTAAGGTGACAACTCGGATTTAAAAAAAAGTGAAATATCTCCACTCAACGTTTAAAGGAGCAGGGGACGTACGTATTCTCAACATGAAACCGACACATTGCGCTTCCGAGAAATAGCATTAAGCTGCGAGTGATAATAAAAACACACAAACAGACAAAACAAGAAAAACAGAAGCGGGTGAGACAAGTTTACGATGATGATTTAGCATCTGCTTTGCCATCACTTGACATGAATACAAATCCCACACATTAACACACCCGAGAAACTGAAAACGACCTCCAGTGGTTTGTTGTTAAGATTCGGCCTGATTTATTGCCATTTGGGAAGAACAAACATTTGAAATGTATTTTATAAAGAGCGCTACCCTGGACAGCGGGGCCATTACAGTTGCTACACCGGGCACACACTCATCAATATTGGGGGCATGCTACTCATCAATATTTGGGGCATGCCACTCATCAATATTGGGGGCACCACGATGGCAAGAAGTTAACAACCTCGCCTGCTGCGCAGGAGATGGTGGGTTCGATCCCGACCCTGACGTCCTGCTGTATATTTGGAGTTTGCATTTTCTCAATGTGGTCGCGTGGATTTTCCTCTGGGTCCTCCGGTTTTTCCCCTCCACATTTAGAAACAACGTGCATTTCGAGTGTTCGGCCGCTATACATTTTCACGTGAGAAGCCAATTTGTTGAGATACCATTTGTGGCCAGGTCGCAAATGAAAAAGAGTTCTACGGCTCAGTGGGTCTTATCTGGTAAAAAAAAAAATTACCCTCTCGATGTACGGCCACACTGGGTGGGCAGCCGTGATACAATGGTTAGTGCTGCGCTGTGAATACAGCAGCCCGAGTTCAATTCCCTGCCTGGTGGGTGACAAAGGTGGTAAGGGCGTGGTTCTGACCCGTGGTAGACTCGCTAACAGCACTTGCCCCAAAGGGTCTGTTGAGGCTATACGGGGGGGAACTTTGTCTTGTCTTGTGTATGCACATGTGCGTGTGTGCGTGCGTGTCCAGCCCTTTCAGGAATAAGATGGATGTCAGATATGGTCTCGCGTGGGGTGGGCGGTGGAGTCTATTTCTGGGGAATGACCGTGCTGGTTGCGAAGGCTCTGACCGCAGGATGGATGATGTGTGAACGAAGCGCCAGATGAGAAAACAAAACGGCTACATCTGGGCATGAACACACCAGACGGCAACGATAGCGCTTCCCCTCGCGTCGTGCGTTCACCTCAAAGGGCGAGTGCGCTGCCACTCTTTGAAGAAATAATTTTAAATGCTCTTGTGCATTCTTTCGGTGTTTTATACGCGAACACCTTGACAGTGTCACGAACAACGGGAAAACTAAATATCAATTCCTAACAATTTTCAAGATTTTTTTGGACGTAAATTTCAAACCCCTTGAATTCACTTCCAGTTTTTTTTTCACGTCACAGAATATGAGCGAGTGGGTTTGGCTGGAGGCCCCCTATCGTTAGCTCTTCCTACCCACTATCACCATTGTCAAAGAGAGCAACTGCACTGCTGCCTAGATCGGGGGTCGGGCAACCTGCGGCTCCAGAGCCACGTGCGGTGGCTCTTTAAAGGAGCTGCGTCGTGGAAGTTATTTGTTTAGTATCCACCGGTCTCTCGTGTTCAGCACACGGTGCATTGCGGCTTTTTAAATATCGAGTTATTAATCTGAAAAAAAAAAAGGCCCTTGCTATTTTCTTTGCCGACCCCTGGCCAAGACTGAACCCAGTTTTAGGATTACAAAGTGCGCGCTGCCCTTTGCAGATTTTTCTTTGGGAAAGAGACGATGGAAATATACGTAACGAGTGAAAACGGTGGTATTCATACATTTTTGAAATACATTTCAGGAGATACTAGCGTGTCGTTTACACTGACGTGATAATCACCCACCAAATTATCATGTCACCAGCGTTTCCGACAATTGACGATTAAAAATAAATATTTACCCGCCAAGTGAGCATGCCAATAAAAACAAGTTTTCCTGCAACTCTTTCTTCAGGGCGCTTCCCCCCACCTTGGGGGCCCGGCACAGTTGTAGCCCCCCTCCCCCGCCTTCCTCACCCCCACCCGCCCCCACCATGGAAGAACGCAACGCAAGTAACCCACACACTCTGCGCTTCTCACCGTTCCCGCTGGAGCGGCTTCGTTTCGGGCCTCACGGGCGCCATCGCCGAGCACGGCTGGCGTGGGGGAGGGGCGACCGGCGGGGTAAGCGACCTTCCATGACCTCCGACCTCCGCCGCCGCAGTAGCTCCCATTGCATGGGCTTCGGGCTGCTGGGCATCGTGGGTCGACTGGGGAGGGGGCGGCGAGGCGGAGAGCGGAGGCGAGCGAGACTTGCGCTTGGCCGAAGCGCTGGACAGGATCTTGAGGAAGCTGCTCTTGCGCTCTTTCTGTGAACGGCACGAGAGCGGCGAATGTGAGAACAAATGGTGAGACAAAGGTGTGGCTGTTGGTTGAACGAGTGAGTGGTTTGGTGAGTGAATGCGAGAATGAGCGGGCGAGCGAGCGGCACCTTGTCCTTCTCGCCCTTCTCGGACTTCCCGCCGGCCGTCGCTCCTCCCGAGGCGGCGGAGGCGACGGGCGCAGACGAAACGCCCGAGCCCCCGAGTCCGGCCTGCTCGTCGAGGCTCGCGGCGCTCACGTTGGGCGGGGTGATGGCGGATGCCACGCTCGCCAGGGCGGAGGAGAGCGAGGGGCACGGGCACGGCGGCGCCGGCGGCAGCGCGGTGACCGGCGCCGGGAGCGGCGCGGCCGGCTGGGGCCGTGCCGAGGCCGCCGAGAGGCGCGGGGAGCCGCCCTGGGACTGGATGGGGGGCACAGCCGCCACGGGCTTGTCCGTCGACGATGGAGCTGAACGAACGCACAGGCGGGTATGGGGGGGGGGGGGGTACGCGCGCGTGTCAAAAGACGTGTGCGCCACACGCGTAAAAGAACGCGCGTTGCGCGCAAAACGACACACGGGAAACGCAGTCAGGTGACGTATAGGCAGAGGCGAAACACGCACGCAAAGAGCACACGTATTAGCACCTCCTGTTAGCACGGTTGGCTATGTACGGTACGAAAGAAGTTGAAAATACGTACAAAATCCATACAGATGGGCCAGCAACACAGCTGCTGTACCGCCATCTAGAGGCCACTTCGTAGTCCTGCGTGTTGGTGTTTCACGTACACAATGGAGTCTGTGCGATCGACCAACTTTGGCTCCAAAGTGTTGGTTTTCAGGTGATATTAAAACGTGTTACAAACTCCGTTCATGTTAAAAGTGACGAGTAGAAAACACGGCATCGAGTCCCTCGAAATTGTAACTTCTTCCAACATCTGTGAAATCTAAGGAGCTCCCCATGGCGCCTGACAAGTCCATGGTGGTGGAGACGAATTGTGAGGTGGTGCTCACGAAGTGCATTCCGATTCACGAGGTCCGAAGCTTGATTAACGAGGCTCGGGTTTTAAACTCGGATCAGCGGAAACAGAAGATAGACGTCTAACCTTCGTGCCACCACTTTGCCACGCAAACACAAACACGCACACATGCACGCACTACCCGCCATTATTACTTGTAGGCCTCGGGCTTAATGAGCGGGAGGAGGCGGTTTGGGAAATGTACCACGATGGAGTAAATACTCGACAATTGGACACTTAAACGAGACGGAGCACAGCGCAGGCAAGGCTCACGGCCGCACGTGGCTCCGTTTAACAGCAGGACGAGCATGCCCCCCCAAGCTAGAAGCCACCGAGTACCGTGGGAGATTTCGGTGAAAGTCAGAGCGGCAGCTGTGGGGTTGCAATGCCGGGTCACAGAACGAGCGGCTGATACAAAACATCTGCTTTTGGAACAATTTAAGCTGTTTTACTGCCTACCCGTTAAAGGAATGTCAATGTTTTTTTCCCCCTCCTCCTCCTTGAGACTGGACACGCTTTAATGCGGCAGCCAGCCGAGACATCAAATTGCATTCTACCGAACGCAAATGTTTGATTTATTAATTTTAGGTTTTCAACAGAGCGATGCGGCTTCCCGTCGGAGTTGCCGAGACGCGCGGAACGTCGCGAAAGTCTGCGGCGATGGTGGCTGCTTTTTCTTACGATTTTTCAAATTTTCATTTCCCCCACCGAACCGTAACGCTCATTTGAAAAGCAAAAAGAAGAAAAAGCTATTGAGTGATTGTTAAAAAAATAAAGGCGGTGCAAACACGGTGCCGCATCCTGATTCGAGTGGCGCTTGCGAGCGAGGGGGGTTGTGTGATTGGCAAATTTTATGGAGCGTGTCCAAAATTTATTTTACCCAACTTCCGAGAAAACGGGGACCGGCATTTCACTTTTTCTTTACAATGACAGACTAACATGCCAAATCGCTGCCAGCCTTGAGTTTGAATTCACTTCACGTGACTCACCCGAGAGAATAACAACTCCGATAACTCAATCGGCTAAACAAACCATTTATCCGAATTAAGGACAAATTGGGCTCGCCTGCAAAAGCAGCAGCTCTACACGTGCAAGGGAAAATTGGCGACTTGCAACGCCGATTACGAAATACGTATTAAATGTAAAAATGACGGTTCTTATAATAGCGTAATTCTAATCTTCTTCGTCGTAATATTATTTAAGAATCGAGCCTTCTTTGTCTTGTTCCGTCTCAATTGCTCTAACCATGACAAAAAAGGGGAAGCATGTCCACAGATTTTTCCATACACCGGAAGTAACGTATTCATGTCGTCGTAATGTGACGCATGCATCCGAAGCATCACGAACGATTTTCATCGATAAATTGCTCCACGCCTAACGCCACGTCAACTATCAACACACAAACCATGTATTGCCATGCCGCCACCTGTGCAGTGGACATCCAATCCAACACCACACCCTCCATTGTCATGCCACCCAATGCTGCACAGAAAAGCTACCCATCAAAATACCACACAAGCCGGTGTCGATCGGGTCGTCTGGTATGCCACCCAACAACCCAGCACATGAACCACCCCCACCATTCCACGCCACCCACTACTATGCAATGCAACCCGATGCTACATTACACCCCATGGAATGTAGTACGACCCAACACCACACGAAACCATCCAATCTCAAGCTACTTATCACTCTACCACACCAACACACAAACACAACACCACCCCCACTGCTACACTGCTGCTATACCATGCCACCCAATACACAATTCCAGTCATCCCACGACACACACGAACACGGCATATAACATAACACACCATACCACCGACTACCATCCCTTTGCCACAACGTGCCCCATTGAACCTTTCCTCCTTATCACATCAATAACTGAGGGTTGCGATGGAATAGGCTCATAACCCACGTGTACATACACATTTAAGATAACCCATGCTAACTTCATTGCAATGCTTTATAATCCACTGTTAGCGGTTTGTCCTGTATCATCTGAGAAAAAGAGCTTTATAGCTCATCGGATTCATCCAGTCTTAAATAAAGATTCTGATTCTGATCTCACGCCATCAAAATACCACACAAGTCCATTGCCTTGTTACTCATCACGCCCGCCCCGTCACACCCGCCACCGTCACACCCGCCCCGTCACGCCCGCCACCGTCACACCCGCCACCGTCACACCCGCCCCGTCACGTCACACGCCACCGTCACGCCCGCCCCGTCACGTCACACCCGCCACCGTCACGCCCGCCCCGTCACACCCGCCACCGTCACACCCGCCCCGTCACACCCGCCCCGTCACACCGTCACACCCGCCCCGTCACACCCGCCCCGTCACACCCGCCACCGTCACACCCGCCCCGTCACACCCGCCCCGTCACACCCGCCCCGTCACACCCGCCACCGTCACACCCGCCCCGTCACACCCGCCACCGTCACGCCCGCCCCGTCACGCCCGCCCCGTCACCGTCACGCCAGCCCCGTCACGCCCGCCACCGTCACACCCGCCCCGTCACACCCGCCCCGTCACACCCGCCCCGTCACACCCGCCCCGTCACACCCGCCACCGTCACACCCGCACCACTGTCACACCCGCCCCGTCACACCCGCCCCGTCACACCCGCCCCGTCACGCGATCATGGTACCTGGCCGCACGCCGTTCTGCGCTGGTCCTTGGGCCCCGTGCCTCGCGGCGGTCGCGGGCCCCAGTCGTGGGCTCGTCGGCGGAGCGGCCAGGGGACACGCGGAGAGGCCGCCGCCGTTGCTCGCCTGAGAGGTCGTCACCGTGGCGATGGGGACGGTCACCGTGACAGCCCTGCTGCTGGTGCAGCTGGTGCTGCAGCTCGAGTTGGCGGAGCCGACCGGGGGCGGCAGCTTCTGCTGGGGAACCGGCGGCGCCCTGGGACGAGGAAAGGCGGCACAGTTCCACCCGGGGTCAAGGCTCGGAACGTGCTGATCAGATGGGCTGTGCGGTGCGTGGGAATGGCCAGCGGATGGCGTGAGACTGATTCGTCGCGGCGTGAGAGCAGTGGTGGGTGGGGGAGGGGGCAAGGCAAGTGACCAGGTGGGGATTGGGGGCAACAGCTATGCTCAAAGCATGATTAAAATGATAAGTAACACAAATACTGTGGGAGGAGCAGAACGTTCGTCGCAAGGCACTGTGCGGCATTCGGAAGGTATTGTTGCGATTCTGTAAGGGGACTCTCCCGGTGTGTTTTCGGGTCGTACCGTTCAACGTTTCGCACCACGCGCTGGGAGACCCTCTTCAGAAACTGAACAACGCTCGGTGCAACCCAAAAAATAACAAGTCGGAGAGCCGTACAATTCTCCCGCGAAAAACCTAGGCCATAGTATTTTCCAGCAGGTGCCGTTCAATGCTCGTAAAAGGGGGCAATGCTTATCATGAAAGCTTTATGCAGCCATCACGAGCTTCCAATGGCACGCAGAAACGTGTAAAAAGGCATCCAGCCTTTGCGCATTATGCAACAAGCATCAGCAGTTCTTGAAGAGGTGCCAGTGTTCTATTCGTCTTAGATCACCGTCAAAATAAATGAGCAAATGTGACCGACTGACCGGGCAGCGGTGGATACAGGCAACTTTCGACCGGCTTCGTTCTGATTAGGACTCATCAGTACAGGATAGTCCCTGCTGCAACGTCTGCCTCGGGAAACCACGAACCATTACGGGGCCGAGTGCAATCCTAGAAGGCGACCGACGCCTTGTATGGCCTTAGAAGGCAACGTCCAGCCGCAAAGCAGGGCGAGTACACAACCTACGGATGGCGTTGCGCAACTACGACTGCGGAGCGGGGTGTAAATACGGGGCATTGTGCACATTTTACAAGGCCCAAAGTACAAGACCCAGAAGGAAAAACACACCGTGGAGCCCCTTGCGAGGCACAGCGGAGGACAGCGAGCAGGTGTCTTTGGGGGCCAGGTGGCGCGTGCCTGCGATCCCGGTGTTTCGTGGGAAAGGGTTGGTGGTTCACCGAGATTTAATCAACTCCCCAAGCCCTCTGGACCGCAAGGTAGCCAGAGCGTGGCAGTGTACGGAAGTGGGTTCGTGCAGCAATCTGTGCAGAGCGTTGTGGGCGAGTCTCCCCTCCGCCCCCCTCCCCCCTCCAATGTGTGCGATGGGTTTTGTAACCAGTTACGACGGTCTCCGGCCACGGCTAACGTCGGTGGCGAGTGGATATCTGCACCGGTACTGGGCTCTCCTCTCCGCCCTCTTCGCGAAGCCGCACTGACCAGCGTGCGGTGAGGTGTGTTCAAAGAGAACTTCACAATCAGAATATTTATTCATACTGGGAGGAATCCGATGAGCTATTAAAAGCATTTTTTTCACAGATGTCCAGTAGGGGCCGGTCAGAACGTTACAAACACAAACAATACAAAAGCGCAATAGGAGTGTAAAGTATAGGAAAGGTAGATCGTTTTGCTCCCAAAGCAAAGTCAAACAATCGTCATTAAAGCAAAATTGGTTCAACGTGCGGAAGCAAGACCCATCTTAAACACAGATCCTCAGGACTCAAGGCGAGGCTTCTACCGGCTGAGGGGCTGCACGCTTGTCGCTTGCTGCAGCCCACGAGGCCACCCTTAGAGAACCACGTGACACGATGCGCCCCACCACCCTATAAATTTATCAAAACCTACAAACCACTCCCAAATGACCTCCCCTTCTTCCACGCGTTTTGTCCCACTCATGTGCGACGTCGCCCCCCACCCCACCCCCGCCCCTCTACTGTGGAACTCCTGCCGCAGAATCGGCGCGAATACCGAACGCGCTCGCGCTCGCCACGCGATTCGACGACCGCGCGGAGCACCGGGTCAGCGAACGCGGCGACGCGACGTGGAGCTTACCGATTGACGGGCGCGACGTAGTTCCCCGGGAAGACGCCGGCCGTGCCGGTGCGGAGCGACGATCCCTTGTACCACCCGTCCTGGCAGCGCTCGAGGACGCGATACATCTCGCCCTTGCGCAGCTCCAGCTCGTCGGCCTTCTGCGGCTTGTACGGGTACAGCGCCACGAAGCTGCGGGAGAATGATGACGCAGCGAGCGAGGATGAGCGCGGTTGGCCACGTACGGGTGCGAGAGAAGTTCAACATACATACGTACATTCGTCATAGTCTGCCAAACAAAAAAACACACATGGCCCTGAAAAGTTGATCTGAGCGGGAGACGCCAGGCACCATTTGTCTCTCTTCAGCTCTGACACCGTGAGGTCACAGACTGCTGCCGAGGGCAGATCAGGTGCCCAGGTCGGGCCGGTAAGGCTGCTGTGGGAATCAAGTCTGGCAGATTGAGAGGGGAACCCGGGTCTGCATGCTTCCAAGAGGCCATGAGAACATGACGTGAGTTTCCGCACTGAGCGATGACGGAATTCTATGATCGCTCACGAAGTTACGTAAACACTAAAAGTTTTATTTTATTTGACCAGGTTCAGGCCCATTGAGCTCTATAAGCTTATTTTTCATAAGTGACCTGGCTATCACAAATGATAGCTCAACGAAGTGGATTACCAAGTGGACTTTTATTGCAGACGAATAATCTCACCGCATGTTTCTAAATGTGGAGGGAAAAAATCAGAGCACCCGGAGAAAAAACCACGTAAAGATGGGTAGAACATGCAAAATGCAAGTATACAAACGTCAGGGTTGGGATCGAACCCACGACCTTCTGTATACCAGGTGAGATAGTTAACATCTCGCCACCGTGGCTATCGTTTTTCGGGTGTACCTTCGGCTCAAACTCGGTGAATTCTCAATTCCAGGTGGTTCCCAACTCCTTGGGGGCCAGCGCTGGTAATAAAGTTGTTTTTGTCAGATTAGCTCCATACATTATGAAACTATCTCCCATAAAAATTGCAATTATACCCCTCTCTGTCCGGTTCAAAGTTGGGCATCCAAAGGCGTCTCTTTTCCGTCATGGAATTCTCAAAATAAGCACCGCTTCCGCGTGAAAGATAGAGAGGAGGACACGTGCAGTTTATTGGATGAATGTTGCATTATTAATTGCCGAGCGTGATGGGAATATCGCATGGAGCGCCTTTGATTGCATGTTCAACAGAAGAGGGGGCCATGTCGCCGTGACCTCGGTGCCCTCATTGGGTCACGTCAGTCACCTCTGTGAAGTGCGAACCGCGGCGATGCGTTCTGGAGCCGCCAAGAAAAAATTTGCACGCAATCGAGTGCTTCGCCATCGCTGGAGAGCTGCCAAGTAAAAAAAATACTTAATTATTGACTGGCTTAGCGAAAGATTTGAGAGTATTTTGCTCGGTGTGTCGTACAATGAGCAGCAATTCACGTTTCTGCATGCCCGAAATGATATTCATACTCAGTAATGAATAAACAATGCATTTTTTATAGTGATAAAAGGCTTACTGGGTCAAAAACTGAAATAGATTATTTTTAAATAACAGCAGCGCTCTGAGCGATGGTTTATGGCAAAGGTAAAACGTGTTAAAGTTGCGGGACTGGAAATTCTTGTTTATGCCACTGTTAGCGGAGTGGCTACCACTCGCGTACACAGGCGATCTGTCGGCTATTTTGGCCTACTCTTCCAAGCTGGTCAGATGTCTTAAAAAAGGTGAGAGAGCACCCAAAAACTTTACCACACCAATCGATTAACTCGTGTACCCCATTCACACTTCTGGGTGAACAGAGAGAGGCAGGAGGGGGTTATCTGATAAACTTTACCATAGATTCAACTGCCTTGCCGGGAGAGATCAAATCAAACCGGCGACCTTCAAATCCTAAGTCCAGTGGCGATAACCACAGCATGATCCCTGAAGGCTTACGGGTCACCCACGGAATTGCCGCTGACAACAGAAAATTCGCCGACAGAAGAGAGGTTTCACAGGTCACGGCTACCGATTGCCCCCATCCAGGTTCACTGCACGTCCCGTGACCTGGCGACCATTAGTGCTTCTGTGCAAGACTTCCACCGCAAAGGGGCAGAAGGCACACCCTGAAATCCACACCCCGGATACCAGGGACCACAGTTTGTTTCCATTAAACCCAAAGCAAACATTTCCATTTCTCTTTTGGTAACCGGTTGGCGAGTGCCATCCGTCACACAAATGACACTCTGGGCAAGGCCTTCAAAATAAACCAAGGTGGTCCCCTCCCTCCATGCGGACGCGCGAGCAGGAGGGGGGTGGTTTAAGCGCGAGGAGCATTGAGGACGGGATCGGGAGATGTCCGGGGTAATTGGCTACCCAGGACTTCATAACCAACAAACTGCCTCTGTCACAGAGATCAGGACTTTGATGAGAGAAGGTGAATGGTGTGGATAAAAAAAAAATCACAGGCAGACGATACAAATACACGCCATCAAAGAGTGTGACTGTGGAGTGTTCCAATGAAGCCAACACGGATCACCTTAAATTAATACAATGCGGAATTATCAGCGTTTTGCAGGACACCCCCAACTGATTAACTGCGATGGGGAACGATTTCCAGGTGGCACATCGCGGCTAAGGCACGGCGGTACGAGATTTGGTGCCGCGGTACCACCGAGCGGTGCGGCCGATTGGGCGACGGCGCTGGGCGGTGAGACGTATCGTTCGGGTGTCATGTTGCGGTGAAGACGATGAGGTGGTACCGGATGGGCTGGTACGGTACGTTGTTGGGTCGTTTAGCACGCATTGCATCGGGTCAAATGGAGCATCGCGTGGGAATTCCAAAGCGCGAGGAAAGAAACAGGAAGGAGAGAGTTTTGAGCTGCAGTATACGGTGGAAGAACACAGCTTGGATGAGATGCAACCATCAGTGTTGTTGGGATATGCGGCATGCTGTATTGTTTGATGCTGTCATCAGGTAACGCGTTGTACCGTCAGGTGGCGTGCTGTATTGTTTGGTGCTGCATTGTTTCGTGCTGTATAGGTTGGTGCTGTATAGTTTAGTTTGGTGTTGTATTGTTTGGTGCTGCATTCATAATAATAAAAAAATATTTCACATGTCGAAAAACCCTTAAATAATCGTTCTAGGGCCCTATGCATGGAAAGGTGGAAATAGCTTAATGTCAACCACGGAAAGAAGAAGCGAGAAAGACATTTGAAAATAAACAAAAGGAAAAAAAGCCATTTTGAATAGATACTTTTTTCTGTAAAGTGTCTCAGAAGTCCCCTGACCTCGAAGGGGCAACGAGTTCCAGAGTTTAGGTGCCGCAATTGCGAAGACAAAAACCAGCCTAAGTGTGCTGCATTGTTTGGTGTTGCATTGTTTGGTTCTGCATTGATTGCGGCTTGGCGTGCCGTGACCTCTCCCTGCACCACTCACATCTGGATGAGCGGGTACTGCTGCGGAGGCGGCCTTGACACAGGCACGGCGGGCTCCGTCGTCCCGGCGGCCGACGGCAGCGCAGGACGCGGCAGCGGCATCCCGGGGACCACGGCCGGGGTGGACACCACGGCGGGTAGCGCCTGTCCCTCCTGTGGATGGGCACAGAGGGATGAGGGCACCATCACAACCCGAAAACACGGAGAGAAATGCACGTTTCGCGCTCCCCGTGTTTTTGTTCTCGCTGGGCCACTCCATTACATTACGCGCTCACGTTCGTGCCCCACATACAAGGCCGCCTAAATAGTTGCCGAACCACGACATGGACTCCTACCGTGGTTATCTGCCGGCCACCACCTCATTCGCTGCTTGGCGCAGCCTTGGACAAGGCCAGAGCAATTTGTATATTTTATGTGAGTATGTTGAACTTCTTTCGCACCGAACGTAGCCAACCGTGCTTGCTGAACACACAGGCCCAAAGGCTCAAAATGCCAAACAGCTAGCAACAAACGGCATGACTAAAGGTGTAACGAATAAGAGTTGATTGAGCAAATTTATAACAGCTCGGGGAATATGAACAAAAAAAAAGTCGATGGGAGATAATTCCAAAATCGAGCAGTGCACGGGACGGAGTGGAAAGAGAAGTGCTTTGAGCTGCAGGGTGGTGGTAGAACAGTGTGGATGACACGAAACATTTAATCTTCCACATGTGTCATGCGGTTCCCTTGGATTCCACACAGATTGGTCCGTCTCCATGATGATAGATAGCAAGACACCACGTGTGAGGAGATAACGATGGCAGGCCTGTTCTATTGAACACATCTGAGCAAAACGTTTGGATTTTCCTTGCTACTCAAAAGGCCTTGCAACCCAAGAACACGAGTTTTTTTTCACCTGGAAAATACCTTGAGATGGAACATTCCATTGCGAAGGTGGCCAGAGTGTCGATCGACACACGTTCACTCGTAGCTAACACGCAACGATGATAAGCGTGCACAAATTTTAAAATCTTGTAACTCATACAGTAATGCATCGGATAATGAATATGATGGCCAGTCAACACACGTAATAAATACATCGTCATTATGACGAGGGATGACATTGCACACCCGACTCTGGAATTAGACTGTATGTGAACCAGCAGAGCGGCAGACGGGATTGGAAGTATCCGAGGTAAAAACCCTTTGTGCCAAATTTCATCTCGTGGATTTTTCCCCCACGTCCTCCAGATTTTCCCTCCACATTTACAATCAACATCACGTGTTTCGAGTATTTGGCTGCTATAAATGTCCACATGATGATGATCCACTTCGTTGAGCTATCATTTGTGGCCAGGTCGCTTCTGAAAAAATAGATATATAGCTTAGTGCACCTTACCCAATCAAACACATTTAAAAAAAAATTAAATCCACAACGTGTTTACGTGTGGAGCGTGCCGGTGACCACCATACGAATAAACGTTGCACGTCGCTCGTCTATCGACCACCCCCCCAACCCCATTCCCGGACAACAACAACAACACACACTTTCGAGCGCGTCCCGGAGAGCCATGCAAAGGGGTCTTCTTTCACCTAAGTACCGCAAACCGCCTACGCCTGGCGACCCGTGACAGCAAAAGCACCCTGGGGAAAGGAACGGCGAGCGGTCCCCGTGACCAAACGGGCACACGTATTGTCACTCGACATTTTTCTGCAGCAGCTGGAGGGAGGGGGGCAAAGACAGTGGCCTTCAAGAGGCTTCTCGCGTGAAAAAAAAAAAACCGCTCCCTCGCCGCGGAAACAAAGAGCCTTCGAAAAAGGAGGAGCACTTATGTAGCAGGGAAGGGGTTCGTGAAGTGGACCTTTCACCGTGGCCAACAGTTTTTGTGGCATCCTCGTGAACGTCGCTTCTGACATTCGCAATCGTTGAATTGCCGTCGCACGAAGGTAAAAGAAAAGATAGTTTTCCCGAAATATTTTAACGAAAAATATAATCCACTTTTGTTTTGGGATTACACCGAAACGCTGTCGAGATCATCTGAATATCGTCAAGGAATAACTCCGTCAGATGATCACGTGCTAACGTAACAATACTGGAACAAACGTTCATCACAAAAATTGGAAAATTGATAGCAGACGCATTTCTGCAGGAATACAACTCCTCGCCTTCCGAGGGTCACGACTCTCTCTCTCTCCATCGTTAGCCTCAGCAAAATTGCGTTTTTCTAATTAAAATGTAATTTTCCTTTCAAATTTCATCAGGTTTTTTTTATCCCCCTCCCCCCAATTTCCATCACTCCCACCGCAACCGACACACGGGAGGTGCAAACGGTTCCATTTTTTCTAAACGAGTAAGGAAGCTTCTATTTGCATTTTAGCTGCAGGAAATAAATTGCACCTTCAAAATTGCTACAAATTACAGACCATTATATCGTTCCCCCAGCCGCCTAAGAGAAATGCGCCATCCATCTGCGTTTGGTCTCATTATTTTGAAAAAGTGGCGAAATGTCGACTATCATAATTCCCACTGCATCATTGGCCGTCAAGTCGTGCTTCATCATTCATTAAGCAAATGATACATCTGATCGGACACGCACACATTCATCACGACGGGGGGTATGGCCGTGATTTACATGTGCAGCCGCACCAGCTGTAAGCGCGGCGAGGTCAATTGAGAAACGAGGGCCGCTATACGATACACGCCACACTCTCGATATTCCCCGTAACGTTTGTTTATTTAAACCGTATACTTAGTGTAAGCGCGGGAGTTGTGGCGCAATGGACCATGGGCTGCGTTATCAAAATATGTATCTGTAGTGGAGGAATCCGATGAGCTATGAAGCTCTTTTTCACATGTCCAGTAGCCACAGATTTCCAGGAGTTTTCACAGATGTCCAACAATCCACCTGTGAGTTTGAATCTCCGCCACGGCTAACCATCGGTGGTTAGTGATATCTGAACCGGTGCTAGGCACGCCGCCCCTCCCCCCACCACCAACGCCCCTACCGGCTTCATTAACACGCGCTAACCAGCGAGGGGAAGTATGGTCAAATACCCACCATGAAAAGTACTGTATATAAACCTCATACCTCATGATATTAAGTTACATTAGGAATACTTTTTTCACCAAGTGAGAGCCTGCTTAGACAAGGAGAGTAAATTGTGCTAAAATAAATCTAGCATTGCCCTTGAAGAGTATTCGGTTTTACAACGCCGTCCTTTTTACGTTCACAATTAATTGACAATTCCTCGACCGAGGTATGGGGGGTGGGGGGGGTAAACTACAATAACAGTTGCTCAAAGGCCTGCAAGAATGAGCACTCTCTAAAATGTCTCTGTGATTGATGCAAATGAAGACGGGCGAGCACTGGGGGACCGGCCACCTGTGCGGCGTCTCTCTCGTCTGTCTGGGATAATGAGCGGTCCATGCGCTGTGCAAAGCAGAGGGCTCTCGTTGCCTTTGAAATCACCCCCAACAGCATTAATTTGCACCATCTCTCGCCGACATCAAACACCTACAAAACTAATTTTCTTCCATCACGTAATGGGAGACTTTTCCTCACGACTACTACGACGACAACAACAACAACACGCTACGATATTGCATTCCTCGGCGACTTGTTTTGAGTAAAAACAGATTTAAAAAGACACGCGCGCACGCAAGCACACGCCGGCTTACGGCCCGTGCTCGCTAGGACAAATAAGGACAGGAGGAATGTGGGTTATTCGCCCCATTTTTAAAAGGTACCATCTGTGAAAACAGGAAGCGTCGGGGCAGAAAGGCCCTGCCCGTCATACGGGGCAGGGCTTCAAGCCCAGCGACCGCGCTCGTCGCGAGAAGGCCGCGCGCCGCCGCCAAGACACAAGAGACCGCGTGTCACGTCCCGTGTCGCGTCCCGTGTCGCGTCCCGTGTCGCGTCCCGTGTCGCGTCCCGTGTCGCGTCCCGTGTCGCGTCCCGTGCCCACTAGAGCCGCTAAGCGACTGGAAACATCGCAGCCGCGACCTCCAACGAGGAGTAAGTAACGGAGGGGCGGCCTGGGAAAGTGGACGGCAACGTGCCCTCGTGTTTTCATCATCATCATCATCCGTCAGCCAGGATCAATCCACTGCTGGATGTAGACCTCACACCCAGGCTGTTGCCACCTCTCGCCGTTCTGCGTTGATGTAGTCCAGGACACGTTGCACTCTTTGGGAGCCACGCCGTCGCCATTCTTGCCAAATGGCCATCGTCCCCTCGCAGCGACGCATCCTGCACAAGCCCACTTGCTTTTCCTTACGAACAGCTTGAATGTCTTTAACCTGCGTTTGTTCCCTAATCCACGTGTTCCCCTCATCCTGTTTCTCTCGGGTAATCCCCAGCGTGGCGCCTTTGCATTTTACCGCAGTCAATAGTCAGCCAGTGCAACTGGATGATTCCGCTCAAAATTGACAATGGCACGAGGTAGGGTCAAGCAGCCAATGGGGCTCGTAATGACCGTGTCGGAGTCGATGACCCAACACTGCCGAGTTCCTGAGATCGAATCCGGGCTTCAGCCACCCGTGATTAAACCGGGTTCTCAAGTCAGCAAGTTTGACAGCCTCAACTCACCGCACACAAAAAAACACCTCCACTGCCCGAGAGTTACATGTTAAACACTCGTGGGATGAAAGCCATGCATTGTATCACGTTTAACAGATCGTGGCCGAGCTACCACCAGGTGCTGCCGAAGGGAGGCTTATTGAAGTGGCCCTTGTAACGTTCCTGGGAGATGTCTTCTTCTTGGGGTTGTTCTGACTTCACTAAACCAGGCTCTGCCGAGTGAAAGTATTTAAGGAATTCCAGGAGGAGTGAAGGATTCCAAGATGAAAAACAACGCCTCTGTTTTTAACTCTGGAGAAGCAACTGGGACATGCGGTGCAGTATTTTGCGATTCAATTCGAGGTACATTAAATATTCCCAACGGGACAGAATGAAACGCGGCCGTGAAATCCACACAGTGTCCCAACGTCAGATATTCGCAATGTACGTCATGTAAAAAAATAAATCAAGGCCTCGCTGGAAAGGGCATCTTCAAAAAAAAAACTCAAAGAATGTGCCGCTTTGTTGTTAAATTTATGCATGCGTGGGGTTGAAGCTTCTTGGTTACATAAAAGCGGCAGGACAAAAAAAAATCACCCAAGAGTTACCCCCCTTGTGACATTTAGTCCCTTGAACACAGCGGTGTCGGCGAACTGGGTTACAAACGCTTGTTCGGTTCACCGGACAGACATCTCAGCAGAGAGCCATTGCATCCCGACGACGAAGAAGATATCGGCAACGAGCAAACGGGCTCTTCCGACACGCGATGTTGCACGCTGGCAATTGAAGACGACGAAGCTTCCAGCACGTGGAGCGATAACCTCGGCGTCATTACCGCCGGCGTCGTAGGCTTTTGCACGACCGGGGAAATCCTCCACGGTAGTTGTTGCCTCTCGTGCATAACATCACGGGCAGGTCTTTAATTCCCACTCTGCTCTGGTTATTCTTCTCTTTAAAAACAAAAATGCGTAGCTTCAAGCAAGACTCAAACTGTGGACTCTGTAACCCTAGCCAAAACTGGATTGTCAGACTGGATTATTGGCGAGCGTGCTGACCATTAAGGCCACCCCAACCGCCAGTTTTCACCAATGTCCATCTCCCCTCTCGGGCCAATTAAAGTTGCCAGGTTTGGGCTGGGTGCATTCCCGTGAGCAGCACCTCTGGTTACATAAACAGCAGGTGGGACGAGGACGGCCATGGGGGGGTTTGGGGGGGGGGGTGTTGCGGCTACAAAGTGAAAAGCGCGCAAGGGATGTTTACAAGGTACAGGTGTCCTTTGGAACACACAGCAGCTGGAACCAGCGGGTGGGGTGTTTTTTTGTCTTCTCACAAACTTCAAGCCGAGAGGGCTTTAACGCGAGACGAACAAATTACCAGAAACTCGAGAGAGGGGCGCACAAGAAAGATAAACACGCCGATGGATGGATATGAATCTCCTGTCCAAGCAAGCTTCTACGCGTGATGGGGCGGGCAAGGTGATACAGCGGCAACACTTGATGCATTGTTTCGCCTACGTCCGTGAAGTTTGCTTGTTCTCCCCCTGTTTTGCATCGGTTCTTTTGATCTAGGCATTCCAATTTCCTCCAATAGCTGCACAAAACCAAGTGACTGGTACAGCGATTGGTCAATATTCCCAAATGCTCAAAACTGACCTGCAGATTGCTCGATTGGTATCGCGCAAACAGCGACGTCATGCCCCCTCTGGTGGAAACCTGGACGGACCCTCCTCAAGACAAGTCTTGAGACGGAGGCTTTCCCTGGGGCGAGCCAAGTGTTAGTTAATAATCAAGTGGGGTCTGAGGACTACGGTGAAACGTGCTCAACGACAAATGGAATTGGAGCAGGAATAGTAGGCGAGAGGTGACAGGGTGCTTGAATTAATTTACATTATGCGAAGGTGGAAAGACACGAGGAAATTTCGAAGTCAAATAGATATCCAGACATATATATGGACGGACAGATGGATAAACAAACAGGTAAATAGACAGTGGGGCAGACAGATACACCAAGACAGAGGGTAGACAGATGAGATGACAGATAAAAAAAAATTGGAATAAAATCAAATATTTTATTGTAATAATGTTACCGAAGGAAAAGCAATATCTTGACATTTCAGCCGACTGGCGTGCTGCTTCAGGAAATATTGAAGTTTACACAGAGAGAGAGTGAGAACCTTCAGGAGTCTAGCGGGCTCTGCGATGTTAAGCGACGGACTCGCTATCTCGCAATGAGCGACCAGCTTTTTTCAACATTTTTCACGTACACAAGCAGATTGCCTGCAGTGTAATGAGTTAGTACATCTTATTTATGATGCTGACATCTAAAAAGGCGTGTATGCACCACAAAAATCGCTCTGTTTGCGCAACAACGAAAAAAAATCGCTCGTGGAATTCGCACTGCTTTGTCCACATCCCGAGCCATTATTGTGCAGTAAGGGGCGTGGGCCATGCAAATAATAATAGCAATTTAAATGTATAAAGCGCCCCTTAAACAATCATTCGGAGGGCACTCAATGTCTGGCCCGCCCCTTTCCCTCAGTAGCTCCACCCCCCTGCACCCCCCGCCCCCACCCCCCGCCCCAATCCATAGCAAAAAACCAAATCACAGACAGACTTACAATTGACGTACAGAGAGAAAAGCAGACATACAGGCAGATATTTAGATCGACGGATAGGCAGAGGTCGCAACCGGGTACCCGATACCCGTACCCTACCCGATACCCGGGTACGGGTACCCATTTGCGACCCTGGTGCGGCCGGGTACGGGTAAGGAATCAAAACCCGTTTGCGACCTCTGCGGATAGGCACACAGGGAATGTGGAGGATAGGCAGGCAGACAGACAAAGACAGAGAGATAGGCGGACAGATGAGACTCTAGAGAGACAGACAAAAAGATAGAAATATACACATATATACAGATAGAAACACATGTAGACGGATAAAGACAGACAGGCAGATAGATGCGATTGTAAGAAAGATTGAGCGCCAGATTCATAAGATGTTAGATGGATACACAGACGAACCGACTGATGATAATTTTAGACACACATGCATAGAGGCGACAGGCAAACAAAGACCGCCGGACGGGCAGACGGCACAACAATGAGCATGGAGGCGCGACACCGAGCACATGGCCATGCATACCGTGGGGCCAGACGGAGGAGCCCCCTCTGTGTGGAAGGTGACGGGCGCTACCGTGGTAACTGGGCTAGTGGGGGCGGTTGTCACGATCAGTCCCGTCGTCCCAATGTAAATCTGGGTGGGGGAAACAAAAGTAAAAATGAATAAATGAAATCGTGAAAATCAAGCACACGGACGAGAAGGACTCCGTACAGCTCTGCCACGCGTGTCCGGGTTGTGCCACCACGTGCCGTTTGGCACGATATCCGACGTTTTGTCAAAGCCGTTCTTTTCAATGACGAAAACCCAGTCGTGCTGAAGGACTGGATTTCTTTCTGGTCTATATAATATTGTCAGCATGAAGAGCAACGTATATTTGCATCCCGCTTGGGTAAATACCAAGATAAAGAGGTGGACAATATGCCTCCCATTTCAGTCCAACCATTTTCAGCATCGTCTATAATTTCAGGAGCATTGGTTCAACACAAGCAACCTCCAGAACAGTTGACAGTCTCATCAGTAGAGGAGTAAGGCTTGCTTGAACCGATTCTAGTACATTGCCACATGATTTATATAGGAAAGGCCATGGGATGTGTTGATGGGATGTGTACAAAATAATGTTTTATTTTATGGGGTGGGACAGAAATGGGTAGGTGTATTGTAAGCGTATTTATTTCTTTACCTATATTCTCCACGACGACGCTAACATATTAACAACACTTTCTCTACGCTCGAGATGCCCGCACATTCGCAACTCCCTTCCGCTTACGTACACAACAGCAATACAAATCCACCTTCCTTTATTTCGCTTTCAGGCGGCAACGTGAGTCATGCGCGCCAAACTGAATGGCTTGCTGATGCAGAGAAGGTCACGGCGGGCTCGTTATTATTAGAGCATCGGTCAAACCCACGAACAAACGCGCACATTTAAAAGTCCCCACGGCCGCTTCACGCAGTACGATATATGCGCGCGCGCACGCGCACACACACAAGCCTGGCAGTATTCCCCCCAAAGCTAATCTGGCCAAGAACGAGAGACCGCCAGCCAATGGTGTCTGCCGCACGCCGGTCCTTTACAACGTCGAGCAGTTTCTCACCGATCAGTCTATCAACGGCTCTGGTCACCCAGCGTGCATTCTATGAACACCCACTGACCGTGATATGATGTCCCCCCCCCTCCCCACCCACGGGCACCTTATTATCCTCCGACAAACACGGACAGAGTGGGTGTTATAGAATGCAGGTGTGATGGCAAATTAGTTCTTGCAAGCCAGTGGCGCGCATGCACTCACGTGTAAGCACGCTCACACGTACGTGTGCGCCTATATAAACAGGCCACGAGAGATACTACACTTGCAACGCTTTCAAACCAAGGTTGTTAAGAGCATTGTTACATTAGTTCTGTCCGTTGAATGCACGGGGGCACGATAACCCTTAAGGTGTTCCAATTTGACAAAACTGTCGTGGATAGTTGTGCTGCGGTTCAGGATTTCTTTTAGTCAACTCAAGAGACCAGGATAGTCTCATTTGCAAGCATAATTGGTCTGCATCCGTTTGCCAGTAGGGGCGACGATTGCTGCCATGTGTATCATCCCAACTGGGTAAGGCTGCATTGGGAATTTTTAGAATTTGGCAAATTTGGACTCTACCGCCGAAAACACAGCCGCACGACTCTGGCGATCGACGCCGTGAGAATAATTCGCCGTGAAGCAGACGTCGCCCACTTTGACCGCGAATACACGCGCGGTAACGGGCGGCGGCCGCTGGCTTCGAAACAGCGGCGAACCTCGACAACAAGCGGCATAGCGCGCCTACGGCTGGGCCACCGTCACCGCCCTACCAAAGGAAGTTTGTCGAAATTGATTAGAAGGCTTGCCCAAAAACACGTGTGAAACATAATAAAAAGAAAACAGATGCCAGCACATATTTCTAGATTTGAAGCTTTCGTGACTGCAAGGATTCATATTATTAGGTTTTTTCGGTAAAGTCACGTAGGTAAAAAATTTAAATTAATCAAAGTAAAATAAAAATAAAATATAAATCACGACGTTTCGGAGGCAACACAAGCTTCCGTCTTGATACAGCTATCGTGCTGTGATGGTTCCACCTGAAGACGGAAGCTTGTGTTGCCTCCGAAACATCGTGATTTTTATTTTATTTTTATCAATTTTAATTTTTTACCTACGTGACTTTACCGAAAAAACCTAAGAACAGCACATATTTCTCCGGGCGTCCGTGCCCTGGTGGCAGCGCGCGAGCCTCGCTTCCACCGGCTTCACCTCCCGTTGGGCAACGCCACGCAACGACGTCACCTCGCGGCGTCGCGCGGCGATGTGGGGCGATGTGGGGCGATGTGGGGCGATGTGGGGCGATGTGGGGCGATGTGGGGCGATGTGGGGCGATGTGGGGCGATGTGGGGCGGAATGTCGCTGTGCGTCTCGAAACGTAACGCGATTATCCTGTTCACCTCGTCTCCACCATTACATTCATATGTACCGTTCTTAATTCTTACTATGGTCATCATCATGATGATGGATGATGAAAAAGTAACAAAGCTTTACCCCTGAGAAGGGTCCCTTAACGAATTTTACTGCCAATTAAAATATTCCCGCGCACGTTGGTAAGCATTGCAGAATCCGTTGCGTACGCACGATTTTTCTTCCTTGGTACATTTCTCACTCGTGTACTATGCGCGGGCTCAATGGCCATGGCCAGGAAGGTGAAGTCACCGCTTTATCCACTGCGAGAGTGGTGGAAGGAGCGTTTCAATGTCTGAGCCACGGGCTGCTGGACACAGCACTAAACACGAGCGGAAATATCCCCACACCCCCTCACTCATCCGGGATGGCGTTATGTAAACAAAGCACAGCGGCTAAAGAGCAATGGCTTCGTATTAACCAAAGAGAGACATCTCCAGCTATCCATGTCAAAGCAGATTGCTCGGAGGCATTTGTATCTTTCAGCAGGATCAAGTTTTAAAAAGCTTTTAGCCGGACACATCAAATGCACGCCCCTGCTGCTAGCTTTTAATGTGATAGAAACGCTAGAGCCGTTCACAGATGCAGCCCTGGAATCTGATGGGAAAGTTGTGACCACGGCATGGCACCGCACGCTCGCACGGCCGTGATCGATGCCGTTCACAGTTGGCACGAGGCGCTTTGTGTACCCGCAGGTGGCTGCGTTTTGGAGCAATTGCGCCGTGCCCGCCCGCCCGCCGAATTAAACCCCTCGCGTTCCAAGGCTCAACTGACAAAAGCGATTCTGCTTAACAAATTGCAGACATGCAACTACAACAGCACCGCACAATAAGGACAGAACAAGCGCTACAACGATAAGGTCAATCTAGCGTTCCCTGATAGTGTTGGCGAGGATGAACCAGATATGGGACGTTATCTTATCATTGTTATTGTAACATTTAAAAATAACCCGCCAGGTGGCTCGGCCGGTTGGGTGAGCTGTGCACAAATCAGAATGTTTCGAGTTCAAATCCTCGCCCATCACGCCTCCCATTTGAGAAGAAAATCACTTTTACCCGATGCCTTTTATAGGGCTATTCCTCGCTAGCAAGACGACTTTTACATTTACCGTTCACCAATGATCACCCCCCTCTGCTGCCCATCACTTTGGAACACAAGGGTATACCCCCCCCCCCCCGCCGGCCCATAGCACAGCTGAAATCTTAACTTCCCCGAGTGAAGTCGAATGACTCTTGTCCAGAGGGCACGAAGGCACGGCTAAAAAAAGCCAGCCTTACCTTTGTACTCGGGGCAAAGAAAACAGGCCTTCATCCTCAGCTTCACATGTAACTTTTGACATTCACGTAATCACGTATATCGCGACAGTCATCTCCCAAACAGGGGTGGTACACAAACGATTGTATTCATAAGCTGCTGGTCCTCGCAGTGGACAGAGTAATTTGCCAGATGAATCAATTCCCCCCCGCCCCCCCCCCCCCCCGCGTGTCTTGGTTGTTTGTTTCTCGCGCACTCGAGGTGAAAGCTTCAACCCGAAATCTACAGCTGCGGCGACGTATCAGCGAACTGCAATGTCCCCCTGATGTGCACGAGGAGCCCACACCGGTGATAACAATGTTGTTGACAACCGCTATCGTGGGGCGGTCGCGATGATGGTAGGGTCGCCGCCACCACTGGAGGTACGAACAAAGAACAAACGAGGAATTCTCATGAGAAGAAGACTATCTCACAAGAGCGGGAGAGGTTAGAGCTCCACGTGAAAAGCGTCATCTTGAGTTGTGTATTTATTATTATTCATACACAACTGACAACAGCCAAATCTTTTATTTGCCCTGAAAGATAAACAGATTTCCGAGGGCAGCCACTGATCAAACAGAGGACGATCGTGGGAAAAACCAGGTCAGGTGGCAACCCTAGATGACGATGATGATGTCGACAATTATGACAACAACAATGATGTTGTACGTAACTACAATGGTGATATCCGCAACAAAATGACACCAACAGCAATAACACTGATGACGACAACAACAACAACAACGATAATACCAGTGGTGGAGACAACAATAGTAACGATGATGACAACAACACCCACCCCACCCACCCCACCCACCTGGGAGGGGGCGCTTGACGACAGCCCGTTCCCCGTGGCTGCCGCCACGATGCGCGCCGCCGCGGCCGGGTTGCTGGACGAGATGAGCACGGGCGCGCTGATGTCGCACGAGTGCCGGTGCTGGTGCGCCGCCTGAGCCTGCGCGCCCGCCCCGCTCGCCTTGTTCGACATGGTGAGCGACGTGAACGAGTGGCGCTTCTTGGCGTTCTTGCGTCCGGCGTCGCTCGCCGCGGCCGACGCGACCGAAGAGGTGACGGAGGAGGAGGCGGAGGAGGAAGAGGAGGAGGATGCGGAGGATGCGGAGGAGGTCGACGGCTGAGGCTGGCCCAGCGCTTCGCCCAGCGTGTGGATGTTGGCCGACTCAAGGCCGAGCAGTAGCTTGGCCATGGTGTTAAACTACGGGGGGGGGGGGGGGGCATAGGGGTGGGGGGGGGGGGGCGCGCAGCTCATTAAGCTAATCTTTTTTTTAACGAAACTATTAAACAGGTAAGGCCCACTGAGCTATGTAGCTCTTTTTCAGAAGCGACCTGACCCTCACAGCCAAGTGGCTCGTCACACGGACATTTATAGCAGCAGCCACAACCCCCCCTCTTGCGCAACAATACACCTCCAGCAAGAACTCCACTCTCCATATTGCTGAGGTTTTTAATCTCGTATATATATACTTCTATCCGAGGTCGAAAGCATTGATGCATGAGCCCTGTCCGTCCGTCCGTCTCTCCATAGCGGAGCTGGATCTAAAACTCTTGTGAAGATGAGCAAAAAAATGAGAATGCACCTGCAGGGCAAAGTCGTGCTCCGATTCGGGACGTTACCCCCCCCCCTCTTAAAAGTCGGCCGCGCCGATCAAAGGCTTGGTAGCCAAATCCCAGGGACGGAAAGCAGAGCCAAAAAAAATCCAAATGCACGTTCACTCTCGACGGCGACCCGTCGGCATCCGTACCACTAATTAAACACTTTCCAAGACGAGCACACGTTGGAAAGCAATTACACGCGCAATCGACGCGTAGGCATGATTTCATTACCGGGTTGTTTAAACGTGGACGGGCGGGGGGGGGAAATGCCTGGAAATAGCAGGGGTTTGTCGGCTGTACTCGAAATGTGAATGTTGTTGTGGATTTACTCTCCAACACATCGGTGTGCTGAAGTACTAACTAATTGGCACGTTTTGTTTACGTCACAAACCTTAACAATTGTCTGCGTCGGGTGGTGGCGGCTTTAACGACACATTTACATGTACGGGATCTGAACCAAACAACCTTTATGACTGTTTGTGGGCTGGGGCTATGAGGCAGGGAGGAGGTGCACGCGCAGCACTGGATTCAAGAGTCCATCTGAGCAGTGCTTTGAATGTCATTCACCCTCCGATGGTCTAGATCCTGCACAGCGCCATACAAACGCAATTTGCTGTTCCAGACCAATGCCCTTGCATGCACGCATTTTTCTCCAGGTGCTCTGGCTTTTTTTCCCAGACTGCCGGATAATTATTAAACGAATTGGCCAAACAACCCATTGCACCCCCCCCGCCCGCCCGCGCCCCACTCAGTGAAATGTTCCTGGGTAAATAAAGGGACCAATCAGTGTTACGAGACCACCGTTCAAATTATTTCCTGCTGCAATGGAAGGATTTTGTCCAAGATTTGAATGAGCTGGCGCAGGAGGCTGAATTCAGAACTCGGCGTTGACAATGGTGAAGCACGGGCCGGGCGTTGAAGACGGTCCTGTGGGAGATGTTGGCCGTGAACCAGCGATGGATGCTAAACGGGCCCTGCGGGGTTAATAAAACTTTGCACAAACAACAAGAATGCACGATAAAAATAGTAATCGTCCGATATCACTGCTTACACCTGCACAGGGCTAATTAAGACGCATGTGCCTGTCATAAAAACAAAAGTGGACCGTACCACTTCTACAGGAAGGATGGGGGGGGGGGAGTTCAGTTTCATTTAATTTGCTGGCCCGCCCATGCTGGACATCCGTGAAAAAGAGCTCCATAGCTCATTGGACTCCTCCACCTGCAGTCGAAATAAAGATTCGATTCCGATTGAAATATCCAGCCGGAGCCGGCGTGTAGCGTTGGTCTCGCCTGTGCTTCATTAGGAGTTTACCATACACCGCTTTTCCCCATACACAGTTTTCCACTGGAACATCAGGGCCATGCTACCACCAAAAACCGTTAAACCAAACCGTGAAACTGTAGACTAACGATACACAGGGGTGTGGAGCTGGGGTGGGAGGGGGGGAAGCAGGGCAAGGGACAGAGTTAGTTATTTTCGTCAGTATCCTTGACCGCATGACCCGGGCCGTCGAAACGTTGGTTGTGCGCGCGACACGTCAGCGCCGAGACTCTGGTCCTGCGGTGGAAAACGCACTGCGCGCCTCCTGCGCCGTGTCAGGCTGGATCGGGGAGGACGGTCCCATTGCAGCTAGGTTCTACAGTGCCAGAGAGGCGACGGTATCATTTCTTCGGCTCACTCGTTTGCAAGCGCGGGTGCCCGTCACCTTACCTCCACAAACGAGATCGGGAAGATTCCAATTTTGTCTCCGAGCATCCCCTCGGCCCAGTTCTCATCCACGCGCCGGATGACCGTGAGCACCTCATCCTGGCAGATCACATGCGGTGGAAGAGAAAATGTATTCCGGTCAGCATTGGGATCAATTTGGCCTCTTGTATATTAATGACACTGTCCACGCCAGATACACACTGCCGAGCAGAATAGACTTCTGGATCAGATTCTGAGCAACGACTGTCAGAATGGTGGCCGATAACCCGAGATCCAGCAAGATTTCTAAACTTTGTAGATTACGTGGGGCGATCCATTGATCAATAACCCGCTGATTTCTAATGACCCACCCTTTTACTTTCTGCTCAACGGGGGTTTGAATATTGTGAAAGCAATGACTCCATATCTTACAGAGGAGTGTTTAAATATTTAACTCGTTAATTGAGATTGGTGGGTGACGTGTAGAGGCTTTAAAATAAAAGGTATTTTTTTGTACTCGAATTTCTCCCGATTCTATAAAAGGATCACCACCCTTTAGATTTTATCAGAAACTTGGGCACGTAACTCCCTTCCATCTCTCAGCACACTCAGCATTACATTTAAGTGCGCACGCACCCATTGTCTGCATGCCCAATGAAACCGTTGCGTAGGCCTGCATACAAAAACAAACATTGTGTATATATACACACAGGAGTACAATTAATCAATTACCCCTTGCCCACATGTCAAGCAGATTGGCGAGGAGGCGAGGAAAACCTGCTGTGGCCAAAAACACACACAGAATCGTTAGCTGCTAGTTTTGCCAATAACAAGCGGGGGTAGTCTGGCCAAGTTGGGCTGGTTTTATTACTTACGCCTGGAATCCTGAGCTAGCTCCATTATAAAGCCGCACGGGGCTTTGTCGAAAGCAATGACATGAAGGGGATACCTTGAAACAGCCTTTTGGGTATTTATAAGAGGCTTTTGAAGTGGATGAATCCAACGGAGGATTAATGGGTTGAAACGGTCGGCAGGGTGGCGCACGTGGCAACGCTTGCGCCTCACAGGAAGGAGAAACCGGGTTCGAGTCCTGACTTGGGGCGTCCCTGCGTGGAGTTTGTTTTTACGTCCCTGCCCCCCCCCCTCTGCACGGGTTTCCTCCCATGGGGGGGGGGACAGGCGACATCATCGGTGTCGACGAAACATCGCAACGTAGCAGAACTCTCCTGGAAACATATCCTTCTGGCCGTTCGACTTGCCTGGGTAGATGAATAATAATTATTCTCTAAAACGTCCTCAGCTTAGCCACACACTGGACGTGTGGCTGAACACATTCATTCAGGGTGAAGCGAGAACTGGGGGGGGGGAGGGGGGGTTAGGTGGTGCAAATGTGATTTGTAATACACTACACTGTATAATCTCGATCATAGCGAGGCTGGTGACCTTCTGCAATTACGGCGGAGAGAGGGCGGGTGGAGAGAGCGCGTGAAGAATTAATGTTTTTGCTGCGCTCATCTGCGAGGCGGAGGGACAGAGTGGGTGAGACAGCTGGCCGATGGTAGAACGTTCATCAGTCCCGGGGGGGGTGGAGGGGGGGGGGGAATTACTCTCGTGGGTGACCATTGAAGCGTGCCGACCGGTCAATGGGGTCATCGTGGAAAGGTACGACTGGCGCAGAGAGGAGCAGCGGCATCGTCCAAGTCCCAGGGGTGCGCGTAGTGGTCCATCGCTTACGGAAGAAGATGTCGTTCTCTTCCCAAGGGTCAACGCGCGGCATTGGCGGACGGTGTAGAAATTTTGTACGAACAAAACAAATAATAATAGGCACATCGATAATTTCAAAATAAAACGAAAACAAACTTTGTGCAACGCCGTGAAGGCCCTGAAACTAATTTATGAGACACGCGTGTGTGTGTGTGTGGAAGAAAAGCCAACAAGCAAACCAATAAATGTAAATATTTTCCTGCCTTTCATTGTACGCCGGGTCTTGAAAGTAACGATTTTGCTTAATTTTATTCATTTGGAACTGCGATGCACAGTCCCCGTATTTGGAATACTAATCCCGATTCTCCGCTCCGCAGCATACGAATAGGACCCACACACAAAGGGGCGAGAACCGACACGACGCAGGCAGACGGGACACGGTTTTGATGTTTGCATGCCGGCCGCTATCTTGTTGTTAATAATTCAAGAGGCAGAGTGTTGCAAGGTGAGCCGATGAGATCACCTTTCTCGAGCATCCAACAGGAAGAGAGCAGGCGGTGACTTCACCATCGCCATCGGCCACCACGACGCTAAACACCGCACTGACGATCTAATCTTTATTGCGGGTCACCACGCAGACCTCCAGCCTCGCTTTCCCTTGATGACGTGACCAAAGCCATGCGCAAGGTGAGATAATCGTTTACGAGCTAGCTACACCTGAGCTGACGTCACGCCACCGCTGTAAACAAGCTAATCGCCGACAATAAAACGCTATTCGATACGACGTGCAGTTTGCCAACCTTGGCGGTCACTAAATCAGTGCTACGCAAACTTAAACCGCAAAGTGAATCGCTTCGTTCCACACGCCACCTCTTCAAAGAGTGGCGAATGAGAAAGCTTATCCCGAAAACCGAGCCGTGCGCCGCAGAAATCTATAAAAATGTATTATTAGCGGGGCGTCATCAAGGCATGCCGATCTATAAAGGAAACACACGTGAGACTGGCAGACAATGCAGCGCGCCCAACTTAGCAATGGGACACCAGGCATTCCGTAGAGCCCACTGGCAACACGCGCAACACACAGGGCCGCACACAAAGAACATCGGGGGAGACAAAGGGGGCCCCCTTTTTAATAAAAATGGCAAGCCGTGCGTCAGCAGTGTAATTACTGTGAAACCGGCATGGCCATACAAAGTGCTCCGGGTCTCGGGTTATCATCAGCTGGAGCCAGGAATCCTTTCGGTCGACCGTTTGAAATCTGTGCGCCCATTGTGTTTGGCAGGAAATGCCTCCCCCCCCCTGTCAAAATGGAGCAAATGAAGATTAACCCCCCTGGTTAGCTTGCAGTGGGGGTAAAAGCGTGGCCAGGTCGACGACATCCAAACACGTCTGGTCCACGTGGCCGAGTGGACAGAGCGACCTCTCGAGTTCGCCGTCGCAGGTCGTCCTTCTCGGGAGAAAGTGGCGTGAGAATGCGACGTGGCGAGGCTGCACGTGACAGGACCGATGGTCCGAGCTGCGCCGCAAAGCTTTTCTTACGACTCCATAATGCAACAGCCTCGAGATTGAACACGGATTGCTTTAGAACTGCTTGTTGTGTTTGGTGTATTGTCCTTTCTCCCGCAGCCTCCGATTAGCGAGGCTGGCTGCGTACGGCGCGACAGAAGTTCAACGTACGTACATGCAAACGAGTGAGCCTGGGGGCTTTGGAGCTTAAGCACCTAACACCTTTAATCAACTCACAATTATAAAACCATTTGTATGCTTGAACGGTATATTATACAGGCAAATGGTGTCTGAACCTTAGCCCGTGGGTAGAGTTTCACATAGCGTGAATAACTGGTGGAGTTTGTCAATCTAAGCACTGGGGAAAGAAATGCCGTCTGACTACCGTGGCGCCAGGCACACAATCCCCTAAATTGACCTCAATAGGAGCTTGCTAACTGCATGGCACTGCACTATTCCAACAACGGGCTTTATATGGTATAATATTTATAAGGAAGGAGTCTTGGCACAGCAGTTAGCAGCGCAAAACCCTATAAACCCAGAGACATGAGTTAAATTCCTGGTTGCGACCGATATGTGAACGGGTACTGCCCCCCGCTTCACCAATGACAAGTGTGGACAAGTGCGGCCATTAGAACTGTACATTAAATCCATATTATTATCATCATTATATACCTACACGAGCTGTTATTGCTAGCCCTGCAGTGATCGCTTAAATGTTTGGCAACCGAAAGTAAAAACAAATATTAAAAAAACCGCGAGACAAAGAAGAATGAAAGCTTCATCGCGTGTGATCTGGATTACACACGTGGACTTGATGTGTGTGTTGCCTGGCTGACGTTCCGATCGAGTAAGGCTCCGTCAAGCAACCAGACACACGGGTCTTTGTTTTCCTCTCCGCGAATACATTTCTTCCTGCGTTTTTATAACGACTGTAATTTTTGACTAAATCAATAAAAACACAGAAGGCGAGCGAGCGTTCGGATGGGAGATGCATGCATTCTGTTGTGCAAAGAGCCCCCCCCCCCACCCCGTGAAAACTCAAGAAAATAAAAACGACGCAGGTGGAAAAGCAAAGTGAATAATAACAGCACCGTCAAAAAAACAACCACAACAACGACAGTGGCCAAACAACACAGTCCAATAACAAAGAGCACCCTAGAATAAATAACGCGTTACAATGTTGTATTCGTACGCACGCAGGCGTGCAAGCATTCCCAATGCAAACACGAGGGCTCACGCAACCGTTCATCTCGCCGAAACGTTCCCTTGCTTGTGGGCGATACCAAGCGCCTGCAAAGCGCCGCGGGGGCCTGGAGGCAAAATTCAGTGCGACACCCCGGAAGGGGAAAACAGCCGCCCCCCCCCCGCCCGCCGCAGTGGGGAGGTGTTAACTACCTCGCCTGGTATGCAGGAGCTCGCGGGTTCGAGCTCGATCCCGACGCCCGTGTATTTGGAGTTAACGTGTTTTTCCCCGTGGTCGCGTGGATTCCCCCCCGGGGTCCTCCAGTTTTTCCCCTCCACATTTAGAATCAACGTCACGCGTTCAGGGTATTTGGCTGCTCTGCATTTCCACGTGATGATCAGCCACTTATTACCGAGCTATCATTCGTGTGGCCAGGTCACATTTCTGAAAAAGCTTAAAGACGTTTTTTTTCTTTCTTTTCTAAAGCCTGGGTAATGTTTACGCTGCTGGCGCACCGTGGGGGCGAGTCCCCCCCGTTCCCAGGCATACCAGCCCTGAGTGCGTCCGCCTCCGAGGCCTTTGTCGTGCGTGAGAGTGTCCCCGCGCGCTGCGCCGTGTTTGCACAGCAGCGGCGTCGCGCGACGACGCAAAGCAAGAGCACACACACACAAGCCCCCCCTCACCCTCCATTACCTGCACGATGCCAACATCACCCCTGCCACTCCCGCCACCCCCGCAACCCCCGCCACCACCCCCATCACCCCCGCAACCCCCGCCACCCCCGCCACCACCTCCTCCACGCGGTGCTGGAATCTGGGTTTCGGGTGCCATTTGCTACCTGTCCGTCAGTCGAGGTGAAAGCGTTCGTCCCTTTTTGTGTTTTGTGTACCGACCGAAAGGACCGGCCCCCCCCCTCCCCGCCGAAGAAAATAAACGGCAAGGGTTGAGCGGCTACATGTGGCCATGCCCGACGGGCCACCAAAAGGCACCGCACCCAGAGGCGGTTTGCAACCGCGATTCGTCCGGCCACAGATGCGGCGCACGTTGAGCCTTGCTAGTGAGAATCACCTGTTAACCACGCACGCAAATGATATCGGAGAGAACGAGAACCAGAGGAGAATGAAAATAAGAAGAGGAACAACACAAACGACGCGGGAAAATTAGTCGAAAATAAAATCGATGCTTGAATCGAACAGAGACGTCGAATCTTAACGGTCCATCAAATCGCTGGGAGGGTGAATTTCGCTACGTGTCAGCAGCGCCACTCAAGCAAGTTTCTTAACTTCAACAATTCCACTTTCGAACATTTCACGATATGTATATATATACAGACGTTGTTTAATGGCAAGATCAAGAGGTTATCGCGGCCAGAGCTTCTGTCGCGGCCCACACCTCTGCCAGACTCCGCAGCTGCTGCGCGGTCGACACGCGACCAACCCGATGACAACCTGTAAATGTATCAATTGGAGGAACCAGACATAACGCTGTCATTTTGCTCGTGCAAATTCCCCACATGAACGCCGTGTACGCTGCGATGGTCGTGGAGATGGCCGCAGCTCGGCGGACTAGTCTGTCCAAGGCCCAGTCCATGACACCGGGTAGAGGTGGGCATTAAAGCTTAACTGTGGCCGAAACTCAGTCTCTGCAGCTCGCTCCGAGGTGCAGAGAAAACAGTGAGGTTCATGGGAAGTGGCTGGGGGCGGGGGGGGAGGTGGCAAGGTGGCAGTGCCTGCACAAAGAACTCTCTCTGTATTACATTCAGTGACTTGAACAGGAATTGTAAATTGTTAAGACTGCATTAACTTCGTTCAAACCGTACATAGCCAACTATTCCATTCAGGTGTGTGGGAAGGACAAGCTAAATACAAAAAGCAGTTCTAAAGAAGTGAGTTTTCAATCTAGATTTTCAAATGAATAGCTCCAGTGACTTCCTAATATCGGAATCAAGAACGTTCCAGACGGCCGCAGAAGCGCATCCGAAAGCGCACGATGCGGTAACCGGCTTTGTTCGACGGCCAGCCAAAAGCCGCTGCTACTGCGAGGATGACCGGAGTTCACGCGACGGTTTATGCTCATTTACGAGCTCAGCGAGGTATCGCGGTTCAAGCAAGCGGCCGGTGGGGGTGTCGGAACGGACGCTGAGAAATCCGCAGCTGCTGCCGCGGTCGGAGCGCGTCCCTCCAGATAATAATGTTCAAACGTAATAATTAAAGGACAAGAAACAGCGCAGTAAAAATGTTTCATGTACTGCGGGTGGGCAGCTCGTCGAGAGAGACTCCCCCCCCCCCCCCCCCGTTTGGAGGCAACACCTGCAACTCGGGCCACAAGACGCGACGCGTGACCCACTTAGCTCCTCTGATAAATCGCTGCAATATTTGGCGAGTGTTCAAAATGATAAGTGTGCGCGTGTGTGCGCGTGTGTGCGCGTGTGTGCGCGTGTGTGCGCGTGTGTGCGCGTGTGTGCGCGCGTGCCAGAGTACGCCAATGGTCCTGTTAGTACATTAATAAATGCATGATCGCTAAATCATTCCCCGGCCACCAGAGTTTAATAAATAAATGTAAATAATAACACGTTCCCATCATTTCTTTGCTCCGGCTGTGGCTGCAAATTTACGATTATGTCCCAGACTGCCGCTTTGTGTTTTTTTTTTCATTCGCGACGTCCGTGTATTAGGCGAGTGAAAGGGTCAAGACCATATTCGGCCATTAATGTTCATAATTTCTGTATATAAAATCCGCCTCAAGGAGTAATTGTGTGTCATCCTTCACCGTGATGTACAAGTTTGACTTTCAAAGCGTCAACTGGCAATGTTACGCAACAGGAGAATAAAAAAAAAATCTACAACGAACATTTTGGAAGGAGGAAATAAAAGGAAAACGTATCACAGAGGGATGCTACCGCTGTGGTGGAATAATTCGCACACTGGACCAGAGGTCGCCGGTTCATCCTGCCAGCGCGGCAGTTGAAACGATGGGACTCACTTCTAAAATCCATCCCCGATTCTGTCCAGCCAGCAGCATGAATGCATACCACACAGTTTGTCAATGGGCGAGTCGCATCCAGTGGGGGTGAAGTACGTGTACGCCCACTGGCTTCCGAGGCCAAAATGCCCTCTCGAGAGGGGGACTTCTCCAGAGCTCCTTCTAGGGGAGCACCTTCCGCCAGCGAGCGAGCGAGCGCAAGGCTGCACCTTTACCCTTTACCACGGAGGGCCGGCGACGCACACGTTTCACTTGAAACGAAGCGAGTCAGGCGAGCGGTCGGTGTCACCGGAACGCGTCAACCGCAATGCGTCAACCGCTGACAGTGACGCGCACGAAGAGCGATCGAATCATTTGGTCGCGCAAAGCGGTCACCTTCGGAAATCATGGAGAGGGCACGGGCGGCAGGCGCAACTGCCCAGGGCAGCACGAAGCCAGGCCGTAAATCCTAAAGGACGGCGCGCCTTCAAGGTTATCCCACACCCCCCCCCCCCCCAAAAAAAAAAATCGTGATAACAATAAATTGTAAAGAGCAGCCGCACACTTTCCGTGTCCTCGCCGCCACGAATGAAAGTTGCTGCCTCATCGTCTGCCCGCTCCCCGCCCTCTCCACGTGCGTGCGTGTGTAGTCGCGCCACCGTCATTACCTTGCTGAAGGTGAGGCAGTCCTTGTCCTGCTCCCCGCCCGACACCGCGAAGTCGTACAGCGCCCGGCACTGCGGGGGAGGGGCAGGGCGAGCCTGGGGCTGAGCGGCCCCCACCGTGGGCGTCCCCGGTGGTGCCGGCGTCGCTGCGGGCTGGAGCAGCAGCGGTACGGCCGGCGTTGGCAGCGGCCTCAACACCTGTGTGCACGACGACGGAGACAAAGAACCCCCACAGGGCCCCGTGGAGCCGTAAACAAACTGGTCGGGGAAAGTAAAAAAAAAAATCAAACACATTTTTATTTTCCCAGGTAAGGCCCACTGGGCTATGTAGCTCCATTTCAAAAGCGACACAGCGACAAATGAAAGTTTAACCAAATGGCTTATCTTGTGGGAATTTGTTGCAGCCGAATAATCTGAACGCACGTTGCTAAATGTGGAGGGAAAAACCGGAGGACCCGGAGAAAAATCCACACGACCACGGGTAGAACATGCAAACTCCAAATATACAGCAGCCGCGTCAGGCTTGGAATCGAACCCACGACCTCCTGTATACGAGGCAAGGTAGTTAACATCTCGCCACCGCGGTGCCCAAGTGCTATTAGTAAACACTTCTATAGGACGGCACGCGGAGAGGGGTTCTCAACAATGCCGTACGTGTACGCCGATGCAAGAACGTCACGAACGCGAACAAAGGCAAACACAAAGATCCCCCGTGCAGCATTACAAAACTATGGTTTATTGGGGAAAGTGCAATTAGCGAGCACCTTCGACAGCCGCCACAGCACATGAGCGGGGGGGGGGGGGGGTCTGTGGCCAGTACCATGCTCGATCACCTTCGTCTCCCCAGTGGCGATGTTTACACACTGCACCGGGTACTCATTTGAGGCCGAGTCGACCTCGGGGAGGGCCCAAGACCGGTTCAGGTATTCCTCACCTGAACCGTGAGCGAGAATCGAACTCGAGTCGCCGGGTCCATAGCGAAGCGCACTAACCGCTACACCACCGCTCACACGCACACACGACCACGGACATACTCCCCCCCCCCCTTCCCAACCTCCACTGACCACCAGTGTGGCCAAGCGTGGACCCACACGGCGTGGGGGGAGACCTTCAGCAAAAAGAGCTGTAAAATAACTACGCCATTATTGCCTCGTATATTTTGCATAATTGTATTTCGAGGCCAAAATCATCGCTGATCTTGTTGCTTGAGCGAAGCACGTGGATTCATTCCTCCACCCTCACAAGTCGCCTATTACGGGCGAAACTAATTGAGCACCCCCATTCCATTCCGAGCGATTCAATTAATTGTCGTGAGTTACGGTCGCAATCACAGATTTCGTTGCGTTTTTTTTCTTGCTTCTTTACTTTGTGGCGAGGACGGCGGCGGCAACTAAAAGCTGCCACCAGGGTCACGCGAAGAGCCCATGTGATCTACAACTCGCGAGGATTGAGAAACGTCCATTCTTCCACGTGGAAAGAAACATGGCGCACGCATCGCGAGCTTTCGGATCGATATTAAATCAGCCAATCAATGCATCCTTCTCCCTCACCTTGTTTATAGTTACGTCCCCCCCCGTCACACCGACTCCGACAGGGTCAGCCGACGACATAAAACGTTGTTGCTCGCGAAAAAAAAAAAAGCAGGTCGCAGAAAGTGCATCGCGCCTGCGCGCACACCCCACGCGCGCAGATTTTCCCCAAGAATGGGGGGGGGGGGGGAGGTCAAAGGTGAAACGAAGGCCGTATTTTTGTCGCAACAAAAGGGAAGGTTGTCTGGATAGCTCGACAACGACACGCACGGTCCAAGGTTCACGTCTTTTTTTTTTTACACGCGGGAAACATGTCGCGGTGGCGTCACGCACGGCGCCCTCCGTGACCGAGGCACTTTCCCCGCCAACCCCCACCCCCGCCACCCGCCACCCGCCTTCCCCCCGGCAAACACGATGAAGTGGCTTTCTCCTTTACGCCGCCCCACGTCGAGTGCTTCTCAACAGGAGAGCGGTCGGCCTCCTCTTTTCACTCACTCGAGGTGAATCCCTATCATTCCTCGGCTGGGCGGCAAAAGGGGGCGGCCGTGGTGTTTCTAGAATTGCAACGACATCTAAAGAACGGGCCGGTGGAGTGTGGGGGGGGGCAAGCACGGGAAGTCTTTTTATCCCCCAATGCGTGCACAGGCAGTCAAAACAAAGGGGAGAAAGAACACGGCAGCACACGGCAAGAGCGGCTCGGGACGTGTCTCCCGCTACCCCGAGTGGCTTCCATAAGTTTTAGCCTGGCGGTTGGAGGCTTGGCCGTTCACACCGAAACGTTAGGAATTCCAAGCTTGGCCTCTTTGCAACCCGCGGTCATCTTTCACAGCGGCAACGCACATTTCTTATAAATATATATAAACTGGTTATGAAGGTACAGCATTCCCTCGTTATTCGTGGGGGATACGTTCCGGAAACGCTCGCGAAAAGCAAATTTCGCGGATAATGACATTGGGCCTATGAAAATCCATCCTTTCAATAAATGACCTTAAATACATGGGCATTTTCTCATCACTTTATTGCATCACATTCTCTCTCATGGCTCTATCTCATCACTTTCTTAATCTCTCTCTCTCTCTCGATGCAGTCGTGTAGAGTTCTAGATGCGATTATCGGATCAGCCAAAATCACGGACAGCAAGCTCGTGAATAACGAGGAAATACTGCCTGCAAACGTTTTCTTAAACCAATAATCATTATTATTCGTACCATTCTTATAATTATCTTTATGCGCGCGTTTGTCTCTCGCTGAATCTCTTCTCGCGGAGTGCGCGAAGCTGTCGCGTGACAACTTTTCCCCCTTTTTATCGAACAGCGTGACACGTGGATTATTATAGAGCGAAATTGTGAAAGCAGCACACGCGCTACGATATAAATCCGTGCCACAACTCGAGGGCAAAAACATTCCTACGCGATACAAATCCTACACGCGTAGATTATCTGAGGACAAAGGATATCAGGATGAAATATATATGATCCGTGACCGAAAAAAGGAGATCAGGATACGGTGACGTATTAATGATCTCCGACTGACTATACACGTAACCCCCTAATGGGAAAAACTTACTCAAGAGGTTTTGGCTTTCTTCTTCCAATAACATTGAAACATTCCAAGAATCGCTGCAGTCAAGACGTACGTGCCAGACGGTCAACAATTCATCCGCCAACTTTTAAATGCCAAACAGTTTAAAAATCGCAGAGACGAGGGTGGGAAATTGCAAAAACACGCTCATTATTTTATTTAACGGTAGAGTTACCACGAATGTGAATTCACTTATTCTCTAACAAAGCACAAGCGCATAAAGAATGAACCGTAAACGAGTCCTAACCAACGTTAGCCTAAAAAAATCTTTGCCTGCCACTCATATATAATTTATATACAAGTGCGTGCGTCTCTGTTACAAATTAATGATTTCCCATTTTCCACTCAACCAGAATCAACAGGGTCACAGCACCATTAAGGCGAACGCACACGATCCTCGCTGCAAACCAACCAACACCCAAGCCTCCAGTTCGCCGATACCGATACCGCGGGTTAACTAGGTACATCGTGGGGGTTGGTGGTGCGTGCATGTCCCACTGTGTGTGTGTCCGGGTTGCGGCTACGGGAGTGGCAGTGTAGCGGTTAGCGCGCTGCGCTATAATCCCGGCGACCCGGGTTCGATTCCCGCTCACGGCCAACATCGGTGACGATTATCTGAACCGGTCCCGGGCCTCCCCTAGGTCGACTCAGCCTCAAACGAGTACCTGGTGCGGTGTGTAAACATCGCCACTAGGGAGACAAAGGCGGTCGAGCGTGGTTATGGCCATCCACCCCCTCGTGTACCGTTTTGGCCTTCATAGGTGCTCGCTAACAGCATTTGCCCCGACAGTCTATTGAGGCTATATGGGGGATCTTTGTGTGTGTGTGTCCGGGTTGAGACTACGGGAGTGGGAGTGTAGCGGTTGGCATGCTGCGCTACGAACCCGGCAACCAGAGATCGATTCCCGCTCGTGGTCATCACCAGCAATGATTATCTAAAACCAGTCCTGGGCCTCCGCTTGGTCGACTCAGCCTCAAATGAGTACCTGGTTGCGGTGTGTAAACATCGCCACTGGGGAGACAAATGCGGCGGGGGCATGGTGTTGACAACCCACCCCCTCGTGTGCCGTGCCGGCCTTCATAAGTACAGCACTTGCCCCAACAGTCTGTTAAAGCTATACGGGGGATCTTTGTCTTTGTCTTTTTGTCTGGGCTAAGGTTAGTAAGTTCGGAGTCGGCTGGGTGGCTCAGTGGCCCCAGGGCGCTGAGCTGGAACTGCCGAGGTTCCGGGATAGAATCCAGGCTTCACCTGTCACTGATTAAACAAGGATATGTCGTCAGATGCAGTGAGCCGATAAGCTTGGAACGTTCATCGATGAATGCGCGGATTTCATTTAACGTGGCTACATTCGAGCCGTGATATACAGGGTGTATTGCTTTGAGATCGGGTCCATCTTTTTAAAACACCCTGTATTTCTCCATGAAATAAGTTCGACTCCTGCGCAATAACACATTTCTCCGCAGCAGGCCGTGTGGGAGAGGGCGCCTGTTAGTGCATTAAAAAGGTCACTCGAAGGGATCTTGAAATTGCGGACAAGGTGATTGCACCTGCCGTGGGGCGAGTTCAGATACGGGTTAAGGTAGGCCATTGCTGTTGGTACTATCCAACACGCGTGGCAACATGTATGTATGCATGTAGAATTTATTTCTTGCCAACAGTGCTAATCAGAGGTGCGGGGGGGGGGCAAGGATAACAAACCAAAATACAAAAAGCGGTGAGGAAGAAATGTGTTTGTCAATCTAGATGATGATTTTTCCTAATATCGGAAGGAAAAGTGTTCCCTGACGGCCGCAGAAGCGCGTCCGAAAGCATCGCGGTGACCCGTCCTTGTTCGACGGCGTGCCAAAAGCCGCTGCGCCGCTGCGAGGATTCAAGGCATCGGAGTTTCATTCAACGCATTCGGAGAGAGTCGCGGACGGCATCGCCAGCGCGCAAAAAACCTCCACCAAACGGCAAATGCAGCGGCCCGAGCCCCACCCACCTGCACGTAGCTGGCGGGGAAGAAACCCTGAGCGCCGGCGCTCGTCTCCCCGTGGTACCAGCTGTCGTCGATGCGCCGCCGAAGGAACACCAGGTCCCCCTTGCTGAAGGGCAGGTCGCCCGGCTCCTTGCCCTCGTAGGTGTAGAGCGCCCGGGCGCACGGCACCACGGGCAGGGACTGCTGCACGCCGGGAAGGCACGCGGGCGAGGGGGTCACACGGAGGAGGAGGAGGGTTAGCACGGTTGTCCACGTACGGTTTTGAAAAAAGTTCAACGTACGCACATACAACAGGAGGGTCTGTTACAGGTAACCGCTGCACACTGGGTTACGTTGAAGTTACAAAGTCTAACCTCCCGTCCAGCGGCACGTGTGTGTGTGTGAACAGAAGTGAGGTGATTTAAAGCTTTCGTGACAGCAGGGATTCATATTCTTGGTTCTTTCTACGTGACTTTACCGAAAGAACCAAGAATAAGAAGTGAGGTATTTTTTTTTCATTCTCCCTCCCCCCCCAGTTCTTTCCACGACACGCGATTAATCGAGCGATTCGTCGAAAAGCGAGGGGGGTGGGGGAGCTGTACAGATGGTAGTGTTTAGAACGTAACGGCCTCTAGCAGATCCAGAGTTTAAGTGACCCAATTGGATGCAACATATGTGAGAACTAATTTTTTGTTACACCAGATGGCTGCTTTAGAATGCATTACGAGGATTCTGAAACGTGCAATAAATGCAGGCACCGGGCTTCCCAGGCCGCCAGTTAGTGGTCGTCAATACGGCACTGTTCTTATTTCTCATGAACACGTGAAACCTTGCCAAGCTTGCTCATTCTTCACGACCGTTCAACGCACGCACGGAGATTAATTAAAGCGACTGCCCAAGCCTCCTGGCGTAGCCGCTACGACCGCTGGCGCAACAACCCGCCGGCGTGGTTGAGACAAGGCGGGTTGTGGTTGGAGAGCGGCCACGGCGGGTTTTTTTTTACAACGTTCACCATCGTCTCAAACGGCCACGCAAACACGGTGGCGGTCGAGACCGTAAGAGCGCGGCGTCTAAGTGTGGAAGTATCACTTGACGTTGTTGAGGTCACCGATAACTCGCACGTACATCATCGTCATTATCCAACCCCACCCTGACGTTGAGGGTTTCCCAAAAACAATAAAGGCGACCGCCCCGCGCAAACAATTGTGCTATGCGGGCTGACGTCAGAGAGGACATTGGATCGGCCTTTCATATAAAAAAAAACAACATCGAAAACCGTGGGTGTCCGCAGGAATGTGTGAATGAGGGAGTGTGCTGTGGAAGGCTAGTTGGCGCTGGGCGGGACTCAATGCGACGGCGCGTTTAGAGATCCCCACGCGCGCCGGTCGCGGGCGCGCACTCTCTAAATCAGAGCCGCGCTCTCTTTCGCAACACTCAACAAGCCCGGCAGGGCTCCGCAACGACAACGCTTTGGTTTGACTGCGGGCTCGCCGAACGAAACCGCGAAACCCAATTAAGTTACTAAATACCGTTGCTTAACTCGGCCGTTGCAGGGCGGGCGACACGATTCGCGTCCGCCTCTGACGAACGCGTTGGGTTTCACCCGCGCCCACGCAGACATCAAGTGGTCCCATTCAGAAGTTGTTTGTTTTCTCCGATGTAGTGATTTTCATCTCAGGAACGGCTACGACAGCTACCAAAGCAGGCGGAGTCGAGTGGAAAGAGCGAGAGAGAGAGAAGCAACTTCCCTGGCCGACACGAAGCGTGTACAAACTCTGCTGGGGGCCACGGTGGCTAGGCGGTGGTAACTACCACGCCCGGAATGCACGAGGACTTTGGTTCGATCCCAAGCCTGGCGCCTGTTGTATATTTGGACTTTGCGTGTCTCGCTCTCCATGGTCGTGTGGATTTTTCTCCGGATCCTCCGGTTTTCCCCTCCACATTTAAAAACGTGCATTTAAGGGCACTTGGCTGTTATAAATTCCCACGTGATAAGCCACTGTGTTTAGCGAAAATTTGTGGCCAGTCCACTTTTGAAAAAGAGCTATATAGCTCAATGGGCCTTACCTTGTAAAAGAAAAGAGTTTGTTAATAGTGTAATAGTACAGACAAAGAGTCAGTGGTTTCTTGCTGAACCAGTGATGTATATTCCACATTCCTATGCTGGGAGGAGAGCCTATCTATAGCAACTGTTGACTTCTTCACAAAGTGGTACCTATTTTATAAACCCCAGCAGGATGATGGGCTGAATCAGTCCCTTTCCAAGATTTGAACTCATGACCTTCCAACTGTGAGCTGCCAGCATAAGATTATAATTACACATTTTTTACTATTATCATGTTTCGTGTCTGATTTATTTGTTTTACATTGTGACCTACTCTGCACACATTTGTAAAACCTGTGACTAGACTAATGGAGGGATTGAGTAATTTCACTCTGTGTCCTAGTTGTGCATATGCAGTGGAATCTGGATACACACGTTTTCCTTCCAACAGTGTTACATAAGCACGTGTTACTTACGTCAGAAGTGTGTTTATGCTGCATAAGTTGTGCCGATATTCCGTTTTATTTACGCGTGAAAATTCGGTTTTGTAATTTTAGCAACTCGTATTTAAAATTAATTACGTCCCTCCATTTGAAATGTTTTCATTATATCTGCTTATGTCAATGGGAAACAAGACTAAAGTGAATATGGCGTTGCCGGCCTAGAAGAAACATATTTAATACGCCACGATATTCGTAACTGTTGTGTCAAAATTCAACGACGCATGAATGAAGGTAACAAATTGATCCAACGTGCAGCTTGTGCTTAAATGCCTATAAATTAGTACAGACAAGTCATCTGGTCATCAGTGCACATGATTGGGCTATCATTTCGAGCTAAGTGTTACATTATGAGCAACAGCAGTGCCATCTTTACCCGCTGACACTCACTCTGCCCAAGTGCTTTCCAGCCACGCGGTAATGTAACGCTTAACCGGGGAGAGGGAAACAACGGGCAAAAGATACAAATCTTTTTTTTAATACCCACCGAGAGTAAAACTTTGATTCCACTAGAGCTCACGATGAAACAACAACAGATTTTGTCCAGGTGCCCAGATGCGGTTGCTTCTTCGTGGAGTTACTTTTCCCCATCAAAATTGCAGATTCCCCCCCCCCCCCCCCCCTTGAGTCAACGTGAGCCAAGTAGAATTTGTCCTCTTGAACGAAGCAAGCCGGCTTTCTTCATATCAGGCGCACGTGCGCGGACTCCGTGTGCCACGCACACGGCGGGCGTGAGCGCAGAGGTCGGTGCACGTGCAGGCGCGTGCGTGCGTGAGCACGTGCACGTTCGCACAGAGGCAAAGGTCCCGCGTGTAGACGTTTTACAGACCGCTGTGGCAATGTATCTGTACATTGAACTTCTTTGGTGCTGTACGTAGCCGACCGTGCTAAAGTGGAGGAGGGCGGTGGGGGGAAGGAACAAACTAAACGCAAAAACGTTGCAGTTGACAAACGCCTCATTAAAAATCGGTGCCCGTACTGATACGAGCACAAAACGCACAGCCCCATGCACGCAAGAACTTTCACACGCGATGTTTTTTTAAAGCCGATCGTTCGTTTTTAAACAAAAAGACAGTTTCCTCTCCCCCCCCACCACCCTGGAGCATGCTGGCAGAAAATCCTGTTAGCGAGCACCTACTGGCCCAAACGGCCCACAAAGCGGATGGGTGTGGTGGCCACGCTTGGCCCGACTTGTGGCCTCCCAACAACTCCTCGCTTCCACACGGTGCCAGCTATTGCACTTGGCAGTCTAAGCTGACCAGAGTTTGACGGCTGTGGGGCAAGTTTCAATGCCGCTCGCAACCGATGACTATAACCCCAGGTGTGGCCACGATAATGAAGTGCTTGAATCATCCCGCACGCCCACACGTGCGAACGCACGTACATACCGAAGTGACGCTGAGCAACCCGGGTACACAGAGGCAGGCCTCAGGAGAGTTACAGGCGCACATCTGTTGGTGGAGTCCTGGGCTTGGCAAGCAAAGCCCATTTGAAAAGTCAGTGCTGAGCAAACATGGATGGCATGCGTTTACCCAGCCAGCGAGTCAACAGAGAACCCTTCTGGCCTGCCAAGAAAATATGTCTGCCGACTTTTCTCCCTCTATTCGTGAGCATTTCACTTCCACATAAGGAGCCTCGGCATGCCCATGCCAATACGACGTAGACTGTATAACAGACCGTTTGTAGCTTCAGTGCTGGTCTGTGTTATGCACAAATCGCTTCCAATTGTTGTGCAAATTTGTTGTCAAGCAATTCATTTTTTATGACTACAGGTTTTGCTACAAAATTCATGCAGAAAACGCAGATCCAAGCTAGATAACCTTCCGATAAAACCGTGGATTTTTCGGGAAGTACGGAGGGCAAGGAAAATCCTCGCGATTTAATGAGCGCGGACGTTTAATTCGCTCGAATCCCATGCAAATGTAATTGGTATTCGACTGAAAACAAACGCAAAGCCCCAACCATCCGGCAACATTTTTTTGAATTGCTCGTCGCCTTCTCATAAATGTCAGCAGGACTTTTCCCTGGCGGTTCGGGAGGAACCGCCGCTTCACAGTCGGGCCGATATCTCCCGCAGAGATTTGAGCAGAGGCTCACGACGCGGCACGCTGCGTCACGGCGACTGCGTCGCGGCGACAGAGACGATGCAGCTCCTTCGCGCGGCACCACCAGCAACCCTCGACGCGGACGGGGACTCGGTGTTGTCAATGCCCAGGCTTGAGGATTGGTGTACTTACGCAATTTATACTATTCTACTTATTTCTAAGAGGTTTGCTAACCCCTTTCCTATACTTTGCACCCCTATCGTTTTTTTTTGTATTGTTTGTTGTTGTAACTTTCTAACACCCCTCCCTCCCTACTGGACATCTGTGGGAAACAAAAAAGCGCTTCATAGATTGTGATAATGCACCAAGATATATTTTGTTGTTGTCGGAGTGGTGGCGGTGGAGAGGGGAGGGGAGCGGGGGTGGTTTGTGACGGACAGGAACTAAACTCATGTGAACCGGCTAAGCGCAGTCATTCCGTACGAACGAGCCGACCCAGAAGAGTCAACGTGATACGAACTCGTTGAGCAAAGAAGAACCAAAAAGCAAGCCACACGGTGCCCCTACATGATTTTGACCAACCTTTTTTTCCTCTTATTTCGTTCAACCGAGATGGCTTATTTTCAAGTTTAATTGAATGAATAATTGAGACAGCTTGTGCGGTGTGGATCAAGGGCTCAGTAGACGGGGAGAAAGCGGTCACCTCCGGAATCATCAATGATTCATCGGAACACAGCCGAATATAACCTCCTTGGTGGGCGGGCGTCACGATCAGGGCTCCGTGTTTATTAAATAAATTCTCCATGTCAGGGGAGGTAATCGAGCACACAAAACAGACACGTGCATCCCCGATGACACGAAAGCTTCACATCCGCATTATAGAATGCATAATTGCTTCCAGACACTGCAGCACCAGGAATGTCATTGCACGGTTGAAAAAAAATCAGCGGGACTTTTTTGGACCTCTGCGCTATGATTTTTTTAACAAAAATATGAATTAACTATTTTCATAACCCATCTGGTCAACCCGTCCAGTAGTATTTAGTTTCTGATTAAATAGTTATGGGCATGATTGGACATCAATCAGCTGAATCTCTAGAGTGTACGTGGAGTCCTTCAGCTCGTGGGCCGATGATTCCAACGCTGAGATACATTCAGGGCTCCTCGGTTCACTGAGTAACTGCTTTGTCGTACTTCATTGACCTTGCGGTGATCTATGACAAACGACAGCCCGATACATGCAGAGAACAGAAAAAAGCAGACGCAGGATTTTGCAGAGGAACGTGTAAGTGTGTTTTAACGCTTAAAAACCGGCCTGGTGGCTCAGCATCGGGAACGAGCGAGCGAGCAAGCGGGAGGTCAAATCCTCCATTGGAACCTCATTTGGCAGTAAAAAATATGATAATTGTTTTTTTACCCTTCTGTCTGGCAACAAAACTGACACCTTTTTTTTACAAGGAGTCATGTTTGCATAGACCACAATACCTGCAGTCATAATGCAAACAAAAAACATAACTCTGTATGCACTGTCCTTGAAGTTGATTGGTCCACACCCGAGACAGCTCTCCTTAGAGCCTAGTCTCACATGGTGTTGGACCAGATGACGCTAAAAGGTCAAATCCTGGTTGGGAATCGACAGCCCCATCGTCTCTGTGATGAAAATGCTCCCCCCACTCTGTGGGGTAGTCAACAGTGCTCGTCCCCCCGTGGGTGCTCGACTTGCCAGAAGAATGTGGACTTTCCACCAGTGGCTCAAGGGTGTAAAAGCGAGGTGGGTGAGCACTAACCCTCAATATTCAATTGAGCAAGAGATCAGACTTTTTGTTGTTGTTCAAATGCTGACTCATCATGTTCCTCGCAGCTATCTTTGTGGATACGTATTTCGTATAGCTGTTATCTTTGGCAAGTAGCGATGTGTGCGCGCGTTGATGCACGTACGCATAACCAACCGCATCGCCCGATATGCATAACACCAACTCAAAAGGTTTCAGGAATGAGTAACCGATAAATATGCAACGACCTATTCGAAGGCCTGTTGTACATCCCTCTATTTATGCAGTACCCATGAACTGAACCATTTTTTCGAACAAGTCTATTAATGGCCGTGTTTATAAGCTGGATTATAAAAGATGGGTCACACGCAACTGCTCAATCTTTCCAACTCGAATTTTTCTTTGGCCGCACGTTTAAAACCTTTTTTTTCTTATCTATATTGCTTACATTCACACGATGCCATATACAGGGTTCTTGAGATGCATTTAGTATTGACATTGTTCTTGTTATTACAGCCCTCCCTCAATCATCCACTGCTGGATGAAGGCCTCCCCAACCCTTGCCGCCAGTCTTAGGAATCGTTTGACCATACTTCACCACGCTAGTCGGCGTGGGTTGGGCAAAGATGGGGGCTCCCAGGTCCGCTTCACGTACGACTCGCCACTGAGAAATGAACCAGAATTGCTGGGTTCACAGCGCAACGCTCGAACCACAGGCGTCACCCACCTACACGTGATATAAATTCAAATTATTCTTTCAATTTTAAGATGAACACACTTATTATTATGAAGAGATTTGTGAACCGGACATAGTCACCGCACGGCCAAGGTGAACTGCTGACTGCGCAAAAGCAGCGACGTCCAGCGAAGGAATCTCTTCGGGAGGAATTTTGCCACGCAGAGGGAATTTGACCGTGCTGGGTGAATTGTATTGACTATCGACGCGAGGTATCGTGTGTGCCCTCATTAAGCCGTGTTCAGCCATGACATGCATGAAGCCCTATCCTTGGGGAAGAGGAACGCTTGGTAACCTCTGACATTCGACAGTCAGCGGACTAGACGTCCTTCACGTTTAACGTCCGCTGTACGGGGCAGCGCCCAAGAGCGAATCATCACTCAGGGCGGGGGTTGAGTTCTCCTCTCTCGTTTCACGGCCTTGAGCTGCCGGTGGAAATTCCACGCTCCTTTCGGTAGGATCAAGTCCTGTCACGTAACTTTTACATTATCGTTTTTTTTATTCCTACAAAACGGTGAGCATTTTATCTACCCTATGGAATCGAAGGGCTGAGGCGACCCTTCCCCCAGTCAAGTTGCAAATTCATACCCTTATGATTGCGAGTCAGTTTCTCCCACCACTGTGCATCAATCCAGCCGGATAATCTGAATGCCATTTACATGATGCACGTGCAATGAAGATAACCAAATCATCAGGAATGTACCCCCGATCGCATCAGGCCTTGTGCCTCACCTTCACCCACTTGAAGTGACCAGCGCAGCGAAGTATGCTCAAACAAAACTCAATGGCCAACACAATCATGAGGCTAAAGTCACGTAGAAGGGAAATAATAAAAGAATAAAAATAAAACATTTTATTTGTTTTATTTTTAGTATTTTATTAGTATGTTTTCTTTTTATTATTTCCCTTCTACGTGACTTTACCGAAAGAACCAAGAATATGAATCCCTGCAGTCACGAAAGCTTTAAATCGAAAAATAACGAGGCTGTAATTTATTCTAAACCAATCATTCACGTGGCTGACGAGGTGCGGTGACATTACATGCAAGTGACATTGCATACGCCGACTTGGCTTCTCAAACGATCTGCAGTATTTTAGACAGGTCAGCTTCTGCTCCGCAGATAAACTGACATACCTGCTTGGTAACTTCCGCTCGCGTTCCGTTGCCCGCATGCACGTGCGCACGCTACCACGCGTGCTTGCACAAAACAAAGTCAAAGGTTCCCCCTGTAGCTTTAAACTGGCCGTTGGGTCAAGTGCTTTTAGTGAGCACCTAATAAGGCTGGCATGGCAACAGGAGCGGGCAGTGTGGTCAACACCACACCAGGTACTCCTTTTGAAGCTGAGACGACTTAGGGGAGGGCCCGGGATCAATTCAGATAATCGTTACTGGTGTGAACCGTGAGCGGGAGTCGAACTCGGGTCGCCGTGCAGCTCACTAACCCTTACCCTTCCACGCACGCACGCGCACACGCGCACACACAGGAGCGTGGTCGCACAAAGGGCAAGACGGCCGCAGACGAGGAAATGAGAGAATCCGGCCGCTGACAGCCGGCGACGGCGGCTTCCTAAATAAGCCCCGGCGCTTCGTCGGGGGCCAGGGCGCGCAGGATGTCTGCCCGCGCCCACGGACGGCCGTCACGCGCCAGCCCAGACCGCAACATTGTCTCCGCCGGATTAGCGTCGACTCGCACGCATTCCTGGGGTCGCAGTAGCCCACAGTCGAGACGAGCGTCACGCGCCCACCGCAAAGCCCCACGCGACTCGCATTGTAACACTTCATAGGTAAAAAGGGGGGGGGGGGAGGGGGGAATGTAATGGCAACGTTGATTTAAATCCACGTTTACTCGTTATTTTTATCTTTTAAGAAACATTTTTTTTAGGTCAAAGATGTCACCTATTTAACACGCAGGCTTTCGTGACCAATATCATCCATAATACAGTTTTTTTTGGGTTAGATCGCGTAAATATATGTCGTTAAACCGCCACCACCCGACACAGCCAATTAGTAAGGTTTGTCACGTAAACAGAACGTGCCAATTCGTTACTCGTACAGCACACCGGTGTGTTGGAGAGCAAAGTCACATTTACAATCTGAAACTAGTGATAATTACTGGCCTCTTTATCCACACGTGTCAATCAAACGCCACCGAATCACTCCGAGCTGTAATACTCTTAAAATAAGTAAAATAAATGTTGTGCAGCTATGGGTGACTTAGCTAATATCATCAACTCTACACATCTGAGAGCTCGTTTTAATCACAGGCCACGTGGCCGAAACCTGGATTTCGAATACTGGATCTCAAAGGGGCTGGGTCAGTGCTCACGTTTGCAATTTATCCTGCACAGTATCCATTCCACAGCCCATCCCCCTCCACCTCCGTGGGAGGAGGACCTGCTGCGTTACCGGCGTGGGCCATTCTCTCCAACGAACGAGCTCCATCATAACGACGGCGGCATCGGCTCCGCTCACCTTTAAATCGCAGCAGCCGGACGTGCGGTTGGCGCCGCGTCGCCATCGTTTGTCCGTGTCGCAAAACCGGAGCGGAGAGATGGAGACCTTCGCATCGATCGTCTACGTTTAGCACTCAGCAGAAAATGGGTCCTCTTTCTCCAATACCGATCTCCCCGGCGTCAATAAATATCAACGTGACAAACAATCCCCCGGTGCAACTGCTAAAAAAAAAAAATCTATATCTTTCCTATATATGTCGCGTTACTATATTGTGCCGGATTACACACTTGGAGAGGGTAATAATAAGAATAACGATGTTCAGTCATTTTTCCCAATCGGCTGCCGCATTACAGTTTGTCAAACTGCTGACGGGGGTGGGGGGTGTGGCGATTCTCTGGATTGCCCAGCAAGGGCCAAATCTCGTTTATTAGAACTTCGGGATGCCGCAGGCAAGGGGGGCGGCGTTGCAGTGGTCTGCAATGGCCACAGCCCAATTTGCTCGCGGAGGAAAACGGTGTCCAGCTTGTCACGTCGGCCACAAAAACCCCTCGAACCGGAGGTACGGGTCGTCAGGCTTGCCCAGACGCAAACAGCTCTACAAATATTGGTAACGAAGTCACGGCCACCACGAGATGCACCAATCCACCACCACTTCCGTTTCTACTACAACTACAACCACCACCGCCGCCGCCGCTACCAGCAACGTAGTTTTTTTTGCGGTTTAAGCATCTTCAGGAACTTGGAGCGAAATGCCTGACAAGGTGCCGTACAACAGGATCCTGAAATCACATCGGGAAAAAACGATCCTTTCTCTCGGTCTTCCGCTCGGTCGCCCCACACCGATCCCTTCTCCACAAAACATCCCCCAGCGAGCCTCTAGACAAACAGGGTCAGAGGAACCTTGAGCGCAAGTCGGTGGAACGACACGAAGGTGGAAGTGGAAAGACAAGCTTCAACAGCAGCAGCATGAACATAAAATAATTAACTTCCATTTTATTGTAACGACGCAACGTCCAGTGAAAAATAGAGCTAGATATATATTATCTAACGTTATAATGTAACTACAACACAACACGTACGTAACAATCAATAAACGCACTGGTTAAAAAACGCATTCTCATGCTTCATGATTCGTGCATTGCACAGCGAGTGAAAATTCTTATTTACTGTCCAAACGAGATGGGTTTTAAAAACTTTACTAGGCGATATGTGAATTTACCTAAGAATTTAGCTACAGAGTGTTTTAAGTTCCAACGATGTTGTTTCCTTGCGGTAGGAGCCTCGCTGTCAGAACACACACACATGCGCACACACGATGTCTCGGATACGACATCCAACAGGCTCAGACATGTCTGAAGGTCGCCAGATGCATCCACGGGGCAACCACCGGTGAGAAACTTCCCGGGTCTCAACGACGTAACAGCTTGACACAGACAAAAAACCATCTGCATGAGGAAATCATTTATCTAGACACAGTTTCACTTTCGAGTGCAAATATGAGAGAGCAAGAGAACAAAGTGGCGGTCAAGGCTGGCTCAAAAATCTCTGCCTTAGCCTAGGGCTGGGTGGGGGGGGGTACAGGTGGAGACCTACGCAACCGTGCGCTGTCAAGTCTGTATCGTTCAAAGCGGCCTCAACAACAACTTTACTGCCAATGTAGTATCGGTCGGTCGCTTGGATTCCAGCGAAGCCCGCTGGAGCCACCACAAAAGCTCCCTGTCAATGGCGTCTGGGCCAACAAAGCGGCAACGGCACTGGAGACAATTTTTTTTTATAAGTAAATAAAAATAAAGCCCGGCCGCTCAGAGGCAGAGCGAGCGGCTCGCAAGCAGAAGGCGGTGAAAGTTAATGTTCTCTTTAGGGGAACCCGACTCGGCACGTCATCCCTCCAGGGTTTGTTGGGCAAGTCAACAGTGGGTTGCGCTACGGATGGACGTTTGCCCCCACAAAGAGAAATGTGGAATATTGCATCGCCGTCGCCACGCGCTCAATTGAGGAGGTAAATAATGTTGACTTTGACGAGCATGGTCAACGTATTGCCCGTGCAAGTGGTAAAGCGGACCACGCAGGATTTGATCATCTAGCACGGCTCCGGGAGATTGCATCGCAAACTCTGGATTGGAAGTTTACGTGGGCTAACCATTACCTCACGGCAGAATTATGTGCTGTATATATTAAAAATGATTGAAAGCAATGACAAGGAAGCAGGGGTCAATTAATCATTTGAAAAACTTGAAAAGCACATTAGGGAAAAAAAGTTATCTGCTGATTTTCCAATCGTAAACAGTGTGTGCCCACAGGTGACAATGATTAATGGTGCCACTGAGGAATGTAATGAAGTAGAACTGGCCTGATTGGTCAATTAGAACTACGTAACCCGATAGCTCATACCTGACTATTTTTGCAAGGACATAGGTGCCTTGTTATTGAAGTATATATAGCGAGGGGTATAATTTGAGAATTATTTGGCAAGCCGACAGACTGCTGGGGAAAATTTTGTTCGCGAGCACCTATTGAGGCCAGTACGGCACACGAGAAGATGACGTGGCTGATGTTTACACTCCAGGCCAGGCTGAGTCGACCGAGAGGAAGCCCAGAACCAGCTCAGATATTCGCCACTGATGTCAGCCTTGGCCAGAAACTGAACTTGGGACGCCAGGATCGTAGCGCAGCAATGCTAAACACAACGCCACCGCTCCCCACGCATTGCTGCACACAAAGATCCTCCTTGTAGCCTACACAGGCTGTTGGGGAAAGTGCTGTTAGCCAATACCTATGAACGCAATGGCCAGAAATCGAACTTAGGAGAGAGAGTTCATAGTGTTCTACACTATGAACCTGGTTACCCGAGTTCGATTCCTGGCCACGCGCACACACACACGCACACAAAAACCCGCAATTGAAATGGCCAAATAATCCTTCCCCCTAAGGAACACTCGTTTGTGATGGTGTACAGCTTGAGGGACATTTTCATTCAGACCATCATCTGGGCCACGTCTCTCCGTGGGGCAAGGGTCGAGGCGTTTCCAAGTGCCTTTGGCTTAAAGATTCTCCTCTCCGTCGCTTTCGTTCCGCCAGAATCTCCGCCGTGGCCTCCTGCAGCGCTCGCCTCCCCGGGGAATTCGCGGCAGTCAGCGGGGTATTGCTCTCAGCCGCCGTTATCTTTCGCGGAGACATTTTCACGGACGTTGTGAAATCCGTAAAGTGCACCGAGGCGCAGCAGCTGTGAAGCAATGCTTTAAATTGAATTACCCTGCATTGCTTTTTTTTCCTCTCTTCCCCACAAGGCCGCAAATAAATATTTAAATGCACGTGCACGAGCGCATTCATATAAATGAAATAATTACCAAGAGTCCACTTCGGCAGCACCTAATAAATATTGTACGATAGATTAACAGGGGTTAAGAGTCTACGCCGTTTCAAATAAAAATCAACACAATGCGCAGGATAGTTTTTGCCATGAACCATTTTCCTCAAAAATCGACGTGCACAGCTCAATCATAATTAATAACAATTCACTACGCGCGGTTTTCGTGTCATTCTTACTGCGCAGGGCGATCACGAAGGCGCTGTGTTTCACGGACGGGCGTAGTCTGCCGGCAGAGAGCGATGCTGCTTTGAGCAATCCCAATTTCAGCAACGTGCGGCCATTTCATTTAAACGGCGCGAATTTTGGACCACTGCGTTCGGCAGACAAACGGCCCGCTCATTCCGAACGCCATCAGGGGATCATTAGCGTCCACTGCGAAGCGGGCGGCGCGTATCTGTATTGGTGAGCACGCCCACAGTAATAGCCAGGGCGGTCTGCTGGATTTGAACCACGGACAATCTGCAACAGGCAGCGCCGCGGTTGGGCCGCGCCCCGCAAGGCTTTCAGTACCACGCTAGGCCCGGTGCGCAAACAAGGCAGGGCTAAGCGAGAGAGCCTGGCGAGAATTAAGTGCAACGTCTCCACTCTCGAGTGACACGCAGCGTGGCGTTGCACCCCGCTCACTTCAGCGGCCTCCGTGCAATTAAACTGCAGCGATCGTTAACGCCACCACCCCCCCACCGACAGTGTTCTCTCTCGTGTCCCGCCGCGTTTGGAAGCCATCAGCCGTCAACAAGGTCACCTCCAGATTTCATTATCGCGCGCACTCAGAGGCGCCTCCTCTCGTTCACGCGACGCTCCCTTGGCCACCCCTTCGCACCTCCGCCCCGTACGCTCTCCCGACCCCCGCTGTGGAAAGTCCTCTCGGACCTCGGGGTCATCACTGGTTGCAACGGCTGCAGGGGGTAGCCTAGAGATGGGTCGAACAGAGCGCGCGACCCTGCCTTAGCAGCGGTGCACAAGCACACACTAACGGAGAGGATTGGCTCGCAATCGGAAGGTTTGAGCCTCGAATCCTGGTTGGCCGTTGAACCAGCACACAATCCCACCAGGGTCAGTAACACGTGTACCCAATCCTAAGCAGAAACTTGCCCCTGCCACGGGAATGGGCAATTGCCACCCACTGGCTCAGGGCTGTAAAATCTCGATGAGAAAAGCCTCAAAGTGGCGCACAAATAATAAAATCTCAACACTTCTTTTTTTTCCAGCTAGACTGCCCTAAGGAGGAAACGGTAACCGATAGGAGATGTTTCTCGTGCAGTGCGCCCTCGGTGATAGCAGAGAGAAAGGGCCATTCACATCATCGAGAAGGGCAATTATTGCCCGAAATGTCACCTTTTGTTTAATCTCTACCCTCTTTAGCGGAGGATTGTTGAGTTTCCGTTGTCAGCGCTGGCTCGGAGCGCTCGCCGCCGCTGAGCCGCGCTTTCACGGCGTCAGCGATTTGCCTTCCACGGTCCCGCCTAAGAGAATTCTACGGGGAAATACCAAAGTGAGCAATATACTGTAAAGTTGATATTAAAGACCCCCGTGACGTCATAAGCGAACGGAGTTCGACGTGTGCAGTGGTACCGAAGCCCGAGTCTAAATACAACTGTGAACTTTTAAAATAATACAAAGCGATGTATAAAATCTATTAAATATATTATTTTTCCAAAACCTCGGAACGAATTGACACGCTATATTAAGTAGCAATGAAAAGCAGAAACGGCTGTTTAAAATCCACCTTAAGAGGCAACTTATCGATGCCAGATGTGTTGACTTTTTTTCCCCTTCTCTCCCCTCTCAAGACTATTATGTTACTTTAAGCGACAAATGAACCACCAATTAAAAAAACCCAAAAAATATATAAATAACCGTGCGGCTCTGAGAAGATTAATGTTAACAGGCGTGCCCAGCCTTACAGACATAATCAAACTAACCAGCCAATTTGTGAAAAGGAGGTTTAACTATGGTCCCCGTGTGGCAGTCACCCCGAGTCACCCTTCCAGCTGCAGGTCAAGACGCTCCCACAGTCCCCGCACCCAAAGTGCAGTAACAACAGAGCCAACGCACGGCATTAACCCGACCGGATGGCATTTTTTTGTAGTTCAACTCAACGGCGAGCCTGGTACAGAGCACCGATCACAGAACGAGAAGGGGAGGGGGGGCAAAAAGTCTGATGACAAAATCGCCGAGATCGGTGTGGCCGGGCTTGGTGAAGGAGGGGGTGGAGGATTTGAGCACACTGCCCCACCCACGTGGCAGAGCCTCTCTCTAGCAGAGACGATAACTTACTACAAGGGGAGAAGGGGGGATGGACGAGAAAGAGAGGGAGGCGATGAGTGGGGAGGGGGGGGACCAACCAGATGGTTCAAACGCAACCAACACGGCATGAACCCAACATTTTCCTTCACTCTCTGGACCCTGCGGAGTAAAAGTTTCCCACGCAAAAACTGTTTTGTATTAAATTACACTTTTATTAATTTACCCGAGCATTAAAAACCGGATTAAAATGCTGCAGTTTCATTAAGCTGCGCACAACAAGAAGGCTCTGTTTTTTTTGCTTTGGGGAATCTCGCACATCTCCGTGGGCTGAGCCATTTAGCTCCTACGAGCTGCGCAGACTGGCTGGGCTCACTCGAAGCGTGCACAGCGATCTGCGACAGCTGCAAGCGAGCGTTTCATTGCAGTAATAATCCCGGATTCGTTTCTCGATAAAAAAATTTTTTCAAAGTTGCTGGCAGACCGGAGGCGGCACGTGATTAGTAGCCACCAGCTATGGATGCGGTGTGCCGGGTGCCAAAATATTGTACAGGTCACCGACCCAGATACACAGAACCAGCTGGATTTAAACCCGAGTAGAAACAATATCCAAGATAGACTTACATCGTCGTTCATTTAAATAGAGTCCTACATTGGTGTGTTTGGCCAATTCCACGCATTAGTGTTTAGCGTGACAGAGTATGTATGTTGAACCTCTTTCACACCATACGTAGCCAACCGCGCTAACCGTGGGGAGGACACCAGAGTGCCCGGAGAAAACCCACAACATATGAGAGGGAGGTAACACTCACAGCTCTGCACAAACAGATTCATTGTCGGAGTACCATTTCCTCTGAGCCACCTCTCAGTCCAAGCCTACAACACACCTGGTATTCCCAGCCAGTACTCCCCGATCGAAGCACCAACCAGGCTAAACGCTGCTCAAGATCCGAATCCCTGACGAGTTCGTAGCACATTCAGGGCGATTTTGTTTTGGAGGCAAAGGGAGGACAATGAACTCGTGAACTGTGGTGCTGGAGTTGTGCTCATTACCTCGAGACACACGGCGTTACACTCCGAGGTAAAGAACTAAAAACGCCACTCTGGGAACACGACATACAAAGCCTTTTGCTCGCCCAGTCCCGAGAATTCTCAAGTCGCGTTTTTTTATCGAAACGTTGCAGAATCTTTCCTCGGCCCACAATACGAGGCGACAAAGAGGGGGTTAGAAATTGGACGTGGAGAGCAGCATCTGCCTGCTGGATGATCACGATTGCTTGGCATGCGCAAGGTAAACTTCCGATGCACATTGGGAGGATGTTTTTTTCTTCTTTAATTTGTTTTGTGTGACCAGGAGTTAGTTATAAGGTCATCTCATTTGCTTAATTTTTTTGTACAAATGCAACTTTGGGTTCTCTATTAATACCAGACGGGCACAATTTTTTATTTGAGGATGTAAGGACGTAAGCTAGATCACCCAAAATTGTTTTTTTTATCATCATCAGTAACTGGGTGGCTCTTGTTAAGCTCGGACTGCAGAGCTGCTGGATCCTATCCTTAGGCCATTTCATGGCAAAAGGATATTGCCATTCGTTAATAAGGACGACCATACACTGCTGCATTGTCACATGGGACAAAGTAGAGTTCTCCCAACCCCAGTCTCCCTTGTCAACGAGTTGGGGCACAACTTAATCATCCATGTCATCAAAATTGTGCTTGGAAATACTACACACACACAGACACAACACACATAAGAAAAATGCCACAGACTCAAAATGTAACTCAAATAACGGAGGAGCGCAACAACTGTGCAAAACGTATTGTTTTGGTCGAGACAACGGCCGTTAAATATTCTCAGCCTCTGCACGCGCGCGCACATAACACTACTTCCAGTAAATTTCGAGCATATATAAAGTGGACACATGTGACATCGTCTATACCTAATTTCAATAATTTGCACGACAGTGCATTGCGCGACGCCAATTCATGGGCCTGGCTTCGTTCGGTAAATTCCGCTGGCGTTATCCCTTCGAGTAAATTACATCTGGCACAATTCGGCATGGCACCACCGAGAATCATAGCGCAAATGTAGGATGCAACAACTACCATCCAATATGTAATCGTGTGCCCGAGAGCAAAGTCCAAGGAGATCAAGGTCCGAGCTAAATTTATCCGAGGCGTCGGAGCAGACCCATTTGTCACCGTTTATTCTGGGATGCTTATACAGCCAATTCTCGGCTTGCATAACAATTACGTTCCAAGGAACACCAAAATGACACCGCACTCTCCTCGGCGCTTAACCCACGGCACGGTTGAGAGGTAATAAACTCAACACCTCCGCTACACAGCTCACTGCACGGTGCCAAGAGCGTAGGCTAATTTACCGCTGATTAACAGAAGGGGGAGGGTGTCGGGAGGGGGGGGGTAGAGAACGAAACGAAATCGGGCCGTTATTTACTGCCGTAGGTTCTCACAGTGGGATCGTGTGTGGCCACATGAAGGCATGCCCCTGATGAGAACCCATTTGGCTCGAAACAATGACCGTCTTTGTATTCGTCTTTCCCATGGGAAAATTGTACTTTGACGTGCGCGCTTGCCAGGCATGTCATTTATCACGCTGCATCATTTTTTTTTATTAAATACAATTTGATAGCGTAGCCCTGTACTTTCTCCGGTGACGCATGCGAGCGTACACCGCTTGCCCGGAGCACGCTAATGAGACTATTAATCTTAGTTGGGCAGTTCACGCACATTTTAAAATACTGTATAAGAAGTGTATCCTGGTTACTGTACGTGACTTTAATTAAATTGGTTAATAGTATTTCCATATTGCCCGTTAACTCCAAGTACACCACAATTTGCATTCACAACAAAATAAATAAGAATGATGTGCTTTTACCTTCATATAATTCGCTAGCAACTGCATGATTGTCAAACATGCAATTTCGTGCAAAATTATGAGTGAGTGGTGGCACAGCATTTTCACACGATTGCTCCGTAAGACGCAAATCACATGTCCAATACGGACATCTATTTGCTAAACAAAGCAGCCTCTACTGTACTCAGATTAATCTGAAATACGTTCAAAACTTGATTGATCCGAGAGATCATATAAATCATGTCAATTCCCTGGATTTACCACCAAAAAGTGGCGTCCCGTGGCATCGGCAGACGTGGTGACTGTCGGCACAAATGTCACATTCAATTATTCCAAAGTGTAAACGGATCCGAATATCTGAAAGCCATCCAAATTTTTCCTTGAAAATCTAAAATGTTCGAATCTGAAACTCATCCCCCTGCTCCGTGCATATCTTCAATGTTTCAACAATAGCACACTTTAACAAAAAATATATAAAAATTACTTTATTAGAGAGAGGTAACAAGTAAAGAAAAACCCCAGTAAATGTCATTGCGGTGGCATTAGCAACAAAGTGGCGTAATGAGGCCCTCAAACGGTCCAGCGCGTGAAAGAGGGCCGAGGCGATACGAGCAGCGAGAAGATCACGCCGATTGCATCAGTGTCCATGATCGCAGTGCAATTAACTCCTGGAGGGTTATCCGAGGGTTTAAGGGGTGATTCAACCTTGTAGCTGAAATAGCAGCTTACAATTGGGCACGACGAGAACAACCCCCACGCGTTCACCATAATGTCACCCAGCTCAGCGTTAAGCTGCGTAATGCATTGGGGGCCAATATTTGCCGCTTAGGTTTTGCATTTCAAAGAATTGACCGAGGCGCATCACCCGGCCGATATATAATAATAATAATGATCATTCGTAACGAGCGCAATTTTCACTTGCCCGAAGGTCAGTGACCCCGAGGCGTGGAGACCAGCTCAGGTCCGCTCAGTAAAAGTCAAATGAAAAGATGTTTTTTGACAAGGCGATTAAAAGGGAGGTAAAGAGTCAGCATGCTCCAGGCGGAGCAGGAGCCGACGGCAGAGAAACGACGCATGGCCATCGTGGTCCTGACTCTTGGTGACCCAATATCGGTGGTGGGGTAGATCTTCTTGGTTCTTTCGGTAAAGTCACGTAGAATGGAAATAATAAAATAATAAAAATAAAACATAATTAAATCATTCTCACGACGTTTCGGCCACAACGCAAGCAGCTGGTCTGTGGTAGATGTCGGGCAAGATGTTGCCAAAAAAACACGACGGAAAGAAACATACGCCGTGATACCTCCGTTGGGCCCCGTAAGCGTTCTGTGTGGGAGCCTCTAAACAATTGACGAATGGTGGAAATACACTCACTGCAGAATTGGATATTTAGGTGAATGTAGACAAACACCATTTCTAAAATTGCACTTTGCAGCTCTACATACCGTTGCAAATGTTGTATTTGTCAATAGCAGAGGAGGCAGATGGTGTCTACGCGTGTGCAAACCAATCTGAAATTGTATCATCACTTTCACCTGCAATTCTAAATTTTGGCATTCAGCAGGTGCAATAGATGTACTCCCTACATTTTTAGATTGCTTCAAATTCTACATAAGATACAGACGAACTTCTCTAAATCACGACCCTAATGCAGTACCAGCGACTCCTATTATCCGTGAAATGTGTTTCTTCCTATTGTCCACAATTGCCTGCACTTTCATTTCACGCATCAAAAGAGAAATAAATTCACGGATAACAGGATCCCACTATTTTCATCCTCCACATCACCGCAGGTTAATAAAAGTTCTTTTGCATTGACGGTGCAAACTACAAGCTGCAAATTTGCGTCAAAACTTCAAATGTTCAAAAACCTTGCCATTCAGGTGGCATTAAAGGCCATTTAGCATTTGTACTGTGGGGCAGGAACAAAGTAAGATTTTCCTGTAACGACATTTTTATCGAAGAATTATCAATTGCAGCAATAGTGAGGGGGGGGGGGTTGTAGAGGCCTTCATCCAGCAGTAGAGGTGTTGTCGTCTAGATTGTTTCACACGAATCTGCAGTACGATTCACCGTCCGTGCGGCGTTCCGGAGGTCAGTGGTGGGAGGGCATCGAGCGTTGTGCCACCGCTCGCTCTGCCCAACTTCGAGCTTAACCCTCGGTCCGATTTTGTTTTACGATTTAAATTTGTCCACGCGTTGTGCTTATTAAGTTGCACCTCACGGCATCACGAGACGATCATAATATTTGAAAGCAGCATTAATTCACAAGACTTTTAACGAACAACATCCCAGGCATAAGATTCTGGAAAGCATAAAAATGAGTAGAGTCATATGTGCCGTGCTTATTACCAAATCCAACAGAAACACAAAAGAGTAATTGAAATTCAAAACGGTTTTAAGCACTTAATAAAAAATGCTTAAAGTTTGTTTCACACGAGTAACTTGAACAGTTAATCAATTGTAAATTCAGTTGAATCCGAAGTCATGTACTTTGTTGACAATAATTGCACAGCCTTGCATTAATCCAGGCATATTATTGGCAAAAGCAACAAATCGGTTTCCAATTAGGCTACATAACGCTAAACAAATCTTGCATAGATTTAAAAATAAATTAAAACAAACTGAAACACATTTTGTTGGCCGGGTTCTCGGTATGTGGCGGCGCAGTGTGCTGCGTGCGCTCTCCGCACGCACGGCGTTCCGCCCCACCAATCACCCCACACAAGATTCATTCCACGTGAAAGTTCCCAGAGAAACTAATCGGAAACGAAAACGTTTAAAATCCTCCAAAGTCATTAAGCAGTATCTCTCTCAAGCTGGGGTCCATGCAGCCCACAGTCCACACGGCCCACGATCCACACATTCCACGGTCCAGTCTACACCGTCAACACGTCCCACACGTCCCACACGTCCCACCGCCCACACGTCCCACACAGCCCACGGGCCACACGTCCCACCATCCACACGTCCCACCATCCACACGTCCCACCATCCACACGTCCCACCATCCACACGTCCCACCATCCACACGTCCCACCATCCACACAACCCACGGGCCACACAACCCACGGGCCACACAACCCACGGGCCACACAACCCACGCCGAAAAACGGCAGCAAGAAACGTTACCGCCGCTCGCTAACGTTCCCCTCGCACGCAACGGCCGCGTAGAAAAACCTCTCGGACTGCGCAAGACAAACACGTGATTACGTGCGCTTAAACACAGATTTTTTTTTACTTTGTGCCACGAACAGAGTCGAGGGTTCAAATCCAAGCGCGAACGTCAATCGCGATCTGGCATGAATTCTTTTTAAACAAATTCTCCTGTTCCACTCTTCCCCCCACCCGCCCCCCACCTTCCTTCCTTCCTCGCGTCGTCCTAGTTTCCCACATTTAGGCAAAACTTGGCAGCACTTTTGGGTCATTGGGGGGGGGGGAAGGAAGAAAAAAGACTTTCAATGCCACAGTGAAACTGCGTTCCATTATGCCACAAGCGAGAAAGGATAACAATAACTGCTCTTTAAAACACACACACACACGTACGCGTACAGGCGAGCACGCGCACACACGCAGACACACATCCAATAATGCAACTACACACAAAGAAAAAGATCTCCCATGTAGGCAACACAGACTGTCGGGGTAAGCGCAGTGAGAGGGCACCTATGAAGCCTGGCACTGTGCACAACAGAGCTGGTGTGGCCAGTACTATGCCTGGTCGCCTTTGTCTCCCCAGTGGCAATGTTTACACACCGCACCAGGTACTAATTTGAGGCTGAGTCTACCTAGGGGAGGCCCAGGACCGATTCAGATAATCGTCACTGGTGTTGGCCGTGAGCGGGAATCGAACCCGGGTCGCCAGGTTCATAAGCGCAGCGCGCTAACCATTACACTACCGCTCCCCACGACACACACACTGACATACATTCAGAAACTCAGACACAACTATACACACACCCACACACAGAAATGCACTTCCCCCCGAAGCAGTAAAATTAACAGACACCAGTCCTATTCATGCTTTTACAAGCATTAAAGCTCTGGCCAAAAACCCAATGTGAATTCCTATAACGCTAATTGTTCTATTCACTCAGAGCCAAAAGGAAATGAAAAAAAGGCCCAGGCAGCACACGGACGTAGAGAAGTATGCTTTTTATCAATGGAGTGCAGTCTCGCGTGCGTCAAATCACTCTTAGAAATATGTTTTGGATATAATCCCAACGACGTAACGATCCGCGAAATGAGGTTTTTTTTTTTCAAGAAAAGTAGCACAAACTTACACGACCGGTGACGTTATCAAGACTCTTGCTTTTCAAAGTAAAAATAACGTACGGGTTTGTAGACCAGGCTTGCATCGTGACTAAAATGTGGTTGCAAATGGTTCGCAACACTGGGCTTGCGATCCAGAGTTCACCGGTTCCGATTCGGCTTCCCGGCGTGGCCGTTGAAACAATTGGGGACGTTTCTTCAATCCCCACTCCCCCCAACGCCAATGTCCACCCAGCGGTGTAACTCCGGGTACCACCAGAGTCAATCGATCGGCAGGTTGCGTGCGGTGGGGTGAAGTGTGGGCAACTCCCCGTATTCTAGATTTGAAGCTTTCGTGACTGCAAGGATTCAAACTCTTTGGTTTTTTCTGTAAAGTCATGTAGGTAAAAAATAATAATTTAGTTGTTTTCATTTATTTGATATTTTACCTACGTGACTTTACCGAAAACTCCCCGTATCTTCCAAAAATATATGGCCGGAATGGATGAGTAGGCCAAACACCCTCTAGAGCTCCATCTCCTGGAGGCCCTTCCGCCAGCGATCACACGAGCAAGCAACTGATATATCTGACCATCACATTTACCGCCCACAACCAGCGCAAAATCTGTGCGTGGTGTTACTAGTTTTTTTTAAATAGATGGTGACAAATTCGATTCTTGTTTTTCCATGCGTGCATTCACTCATCTCTAGAGGACACACACGCATTCCCCCACGTTTAATGCAGCTTGCGTTTTATTTTAGTCCAGTAACCCACAGATGTCCACATATACGGCCTTGTCACATATCCACGTTTGCCTCAAGAGCCCGGCGATTTGGATATCCGGAAAATAAAAAAGATATCAGCTTGACGGTCATGCTGGGCACATGACCCCGCAGCAAGGCGAGTTGGAAAGTTCTGCCCCTGAGTGTGGATATGAAGTCACTTGAAGATATTTCAGAAGCAGTTCTGTGATATCTCCTTCAGCAGACCCTTCTCTAACATGTGCCGGTGGGGTGGGGGGGGTGTGGTAAATCACTGCTCTGAAAGAGTTCCGAGTGGATCCTTCACCTCGTAGCAGGAGGCAAAGAGCACAGTCAGAGGGAACGTTGTGGAAAAATAAAAAAATAATACATATTGACGTCTTTTTTCCCCTAATTAAACATTGGAGACATTTACTATTTTTGAAGCAGAGTCTAAAAAAAAATGTCAGCGCAGGGCACACAGAACACACCAACAGCACACAGTTGCAGGCCAATGGAAAGACTCTGCGGCGTTAACAAACGTGTGCGAGCAGGTGTCGTCCCATCCTGCCTTTCTCGCGCGAAGGGATCCTGCCACAGCCGTGCCCCTCTACCATGCCCCCCCCCAACGTCCCACTGACAGCACTTGGTATTTGCAAACCAAGCGAAAGCTTAGGGACCCAAGTAGCTCAAGAGGGGGGGGGGGGGGCACAGATTCATGATAAAATACTCTTCTCCTCCCACCCAGCTTAAATACGCTGCCATGCTTAGCAGTGTTCATTGGAGTGCTGTCTTTCCGACAGCTCTGTTTCTTCACCTGAAGACGGCTGCTTGTGTTGTGGTCGAAACGTCGTGAGAATTTTATTTTATTATGTTTAAAATTTATTATTTTATTATTTCCCATTAAATATCAGCCCAAAATAAAATCCTACTAAACATACCAAACAAATTAACACAAATGGACCAGTGATATATATATCTCAACTCTATCTCGTCTGCATCGCTCCACTAATCTCACTAAATCTATATTCATCTTATTTTCTCTTGTCTCGTTACATCTGTATCTCTTGCCGACACTTCTGTAATTTTACTTGAGTTTATGAATTAGCAGTGGGAGTAAAACATGATTTCTACTTAGGGCTCCCCAATGTGCCAGCACCACGACTGCTCATGCCACTTTGCACTCCCAAAGTTGCCCCCAGGTTGTGGCGAATGCGTTGAAAGGGTAGGGTAATGCAGAGGTGCATTTCGCTGTTGAAGGTACTGTATTGGGCCTACACTTTCACGCTGGGCTGGCCAGTCGCCCTGGAAGAAGCCAGAAGTACCCACACTTTACGCCATCACAAGCGATCCGCCGATCAACGAACCATGGGTCCTCCCATTTACACTGAACTTGTGGGTGGAGGACAGAGTCCGCGGGATTCAAGAAACTTTCCCCATCGTTTCAAACTGCCGTGCCGTGGAGATTGAATCGAAACCCCGTGACCTCGGGCATTGCGAGTCCGGTACGCCGGCCACTACACGCCGGATGCAACGCTACACGTTTTAGCCGGAGTGTGGAGAATGCAGAAGGGGTTATAACCTGACGATTCCTCCAACATTTTAGTAGGGATGCTCATAGCGAGCTACGCCGTGCGAGAAAGAAAGTCACCGATGGGGCTTGCGGCAGATTTGGCCTTGACGCCGCACGCGCAATGCATTGCGGGGAGACCTCAGAGGTGCTGAGGCGAAGGGTGAAGAGTGATGAGTGGGGTAATGTAATCGGGGTGGGGGAAGTGGGAGCCAGACCCATAGCGTTGGGGGTGGTGAGGAAGACTGGCGCTGGAGGGGGTTAACCCCCCCCCTTCCTCACCCCCCCATCAATATGTCTCAGCCCGTGTGCGAGATGCATGAGATATGCAGTACACGAGTCAGTGACAGTTGTACACGAGTCAGTGACAGTTGGAGGGGGGGCTTGGGCAATATTGTAAATGTTGTGGATTTACTCTGCAACAAACCGGTGGGCTGAAGTAGTAACTAATTGGCGCTTTTTGTTTACGTGACGAACCTTACCGGTCGACTGTGTCGGGTGGTGGCGGGTTAACGACACATTCATAATTACGCGATCGAACCCAAAAGATCTTGATTATGAATGCTAAAGAGAAGCTCAATTAAGCGATGGGCATCGTGGCCTTTCCCTCTGATACACAGGGGTGCGAAAGCCAGAGCATAATCCGTGGTAGACAAAAGTGGACCGTATCAATTATGGAGTCTTTTTAGTGTTTAACGTTATTTTTTTCTTAAAGCAAAAAATTGTGCTCACCCCACTACAAAATAAATAGTACCTCCTTCCCGTATTTGTCTCTCTACGTTAAATGATAAAGTTTAATATTCTTGGTTCTTTCGGTAACGTCACGTAGAAGGGAAATAAAAATAAAAAAAATTTGCATTTTATTATTTCCCTTCTACGTGACTTTACCGAAAGAACCAAGAATATGAATCCCTGCAGTCACGAAAGCTGTAAATAAAAAATATAAGGTTTTTGTTTACACACAACCTGCACGGCCTTTTGGAAGTGAATATTATCAGCAACATTACTGCAATACGAGCAAACTACACTGGTGTTTACATTCAGCGTCTCGTCAGCAGAGTCAGACTTGCTTGTTGAACCTCTGCTGGTCATCCTACGTGGCTGGTAGGTGCAGAGAGAGCTGTACCACAGGAAGGTGTCTCTTACCGGAGCTGTGCTCACCCATCTGCGATGCTGCACCAGTATGAGATTATTATTCTACTAGTTTACCCAGCAAAGCCTCACCGAGCCCGATGACTCTTCTTCAGAAGGATCATAACAAGCATTGGCGATGATCGCTCGCGTATGATCCCAAATGACTAATTCGCGGGTTTTATCTTTCTAATTTGGCAAAGTTTGACGACGGCGCCGGCACGCAACGGCCTAACTCTTGCGAATGACGTCACAGGATCTAGAACGTCCACCGTGAAGCAGAAAGCGCACGAATATTTGCGGTTAATTCCCACCGCACTAATAACCAGGGCGGTCGCTGGAGTCGAACCGGCGTCCAACGCGCTCTCGCTGGGCCATGTCGCCCTCAGTGCTGTTTCTTCACTAATGTTCAGAGGGAGGGCCCACTTTCGCCAATAAGACATCATCAACGCGAGGGCCGCCACACATTTGAAACCATTGGGGTTTGACAGGAGCACGACGACGACGATTGATGGGGGGTGTTTTCACCATTTGTGTCTTGTCGCGGGCTGCACGTCACGAGCCGGACTCAAGGCCACCAGGGGCCGCCAGTGGCCCGCGGGCCTTGCAATGAACGACACTGCCTTGAAACCCCTCGCAGTATACGATGACCATGAAACTGGAAGCAAGGTGCCACCCGTTCAGGCCCCCATTAAAGCCATCTCTGTCTTGCAAAGTACCCTGCAGGGCTCAGACACGCCTGGGAAAGCTGGGACGGCCAAACGGTTATTAAGTCTCATTTCCCAGAACGGAGATTTGAGGCATCACCCTGGTTTCCTGGGGTGCTGAGCCTCTCTCACCGCCTTGGAAACCGAGACGAATTACCACCTTAAACACCCAGCCTGCCCCAAAATTGTGTTAATTGAAATGTTCTATCACATTATTTATACATTATATATTTAAAATGCAATTAATAGTATTATTCTTTTGCATGTGTACAGTCTGGAAAGTACCCACATGGCAAATTTCAAGTTTGTTGCATGTCGGGAAGTACGCTAAACATTTTGAACAGACACAGATACTCACAACTATGCCTTTTATATATATGGAGATAAACAATGAAAACTAAACAATTATTTTTTACCAGGCAAGGCCCACGATTTCATACTATTTTCATACACTGCAATGTCATGCATAATGTGGTACAGGCAATGGTGCACAACGGTATAGTATAGGAAACCAAGTTCTGTTTTAAAATCATCAAAGATCTGTAAGAGAGTGCCAAATTAAGGCACGCAATAACACAATGACAAAACCAATGCCGAATTCACTCGGCAAAGCCCCCAATATCGAAGCCGACTTGGGACCGTTTAAAAACGTTACCAAATAAATGAACCATGACCCTGCACTCTCAATTAATTTTATTTTTTGCCAATGTCAGGAACTTGGGCCAAAGAGGAAATAAAAGGAGATTAATGTTGGTGCCGAAGCCACTTTAAACGGTGTGACGAGCTTTGGTTGCCTCATAATCGGCTTCCGATGGATCACACACCCGCCTCTCCTCCTTGCAAAAAAAACCAGGTGATAGTAAAGTGTAGCCGGGAGCCATGTGCCATGAGCAGTGATAAAGCACAATGGATTTATTCGGTTGGCGGCAAGAGTTGCACATCCAGTGTTTCCAATGGCCAAGTTAGGGTTTGCAAATACATCATCGCACGACGATCGTATAAAGGGGCGAGATTATTCCGTGACCCATTTTTTTTTGCGTGCATGAACAACTGGACACGAACATTATTGCAAACATATTCTGTAGAGAAATAATTATTCAAATCCAATCTGTTCTGTAAACGGTGAGAGAGAAAGAAAGCCCACCACTGCAGGAAAATGCATGCATGCTGTGAACAAAAATACATTAACAACATGCAAAGGTGTGGTCACAGACAGCAGGAAGGCAACCACTCCAATCATGCCTTGCATGCATGGCACGTGACCACCACATGTGCACGGAGTCCGCTCGCACTTGGCTAAAAAGAGCTGAACGTGGCAGTATTCATGTTTGGGCCGCGCACTCAAAGAGTGGAAAACGTTGTTCGTTCCATCAGGCGGCAATGAGACGCAGAGACAACGGGAGACCGGTTTCGTGTTCATTAGGACTCATCGCTGCAGTACAGCCATTAATATTTACTACTGCCTTGCAACTCCTGGAGCCCATATGTGGCGAGGGCCTAACACCGACAATAATTCAAATCCAACACTTTCTTTTAAACGATTAAACCCCCCATATAAAACAGGAAGATAAGTGCCAGCTGGAAAAATTAATATTTTTTTGGAAAGAAGTTTTAAAAACAGAATAACATATATAGCCTTAACAGCAAAACAAACTACGGAATTTTGCACAAATATTGGTCAAAGCATTTAAGGAGATCATACGCGGTAAACTATAAATAAAGCACAGTGGATTTATCGCACAACTTGTGATACCGTAATTGGATTTACTAAAGCCTTCATTGGGCCCGACAGCCATTCTCCTCTGTATTTTGTACACTTCAGAAGTGCTTTCACAAACATTTAGGAAGGTGTTTATTTTTCTAACGTCTTTGTTCATGGGGTTTTTTTTTTGCCTTTTGTTTGGCGCCATCCTTTGTCGCTAGAATAAAATCCCTCGGCTATAAAAGTGTCAAAGGCCCCCCCCCCCACATCCATCCCAACCCCGGGGGTCTTAACGTGAAGTATTTCATGTACCCCCCCCCTCTCTCACTCTCACCGACCACCCCTCTCCTCTTTTTCTCATCTGTCTTTCTGCACGGTTACAAAAAAAAAAGGCAAGGGGATGTTGAAATGGGGGCCAAGGAATGGAATAAAAGGAGCCGCTAGGAAAACTAATCAGGCATGCTTGGGCAGCAGTGAAAACACCTCGGGTCAAAGGTGAACCCCAAAAGGACTCCGCTAGCACCAGACCTCGGCTGTGTCGTGGGGGAGCAGTCGCGCGTTTGTGGGATGCAGCACATAAAGGGCATTTTTTTTTATTCTCCCCCCCTGCCCTGCCCACACTATGGCCATTTGTGTTTCTCTCTCCCAAGGAGAACGAAAATAAACCCGCACAAGTCTCCCATTGCCTCCCCTCGGTGTGTTCGTTCAAAACAAAATTACATCTCTATAAGTCCAAGTGATTGTCTGCCCAAATTAGCATTATTACCGAGGCAGTGCTCATCTCTCTGTCTGGTGGTGGACATTCCACAATCATATGGCGGGGGCCAGTAATGTTACCATGGGACTAAACTACTGTTGATTTCCCATGATGCGGCACTCATTTTTATCGACACCCGAGGCACGATGGGGCTTAGTTAATCCCCAACCAGGATCTGAACTTGCAACGTTCCCATCGCGAGTGGCTGTTTCTACCACAGAGCTACCTGGCCGGCTTGACAACGAGCAGCTTTTAACATTCAACAGTTACCATACAACATCTTGTTTTGGTTATCTTGCCCGTACTTTGTTTCCTTGTGTTTTGTTACAAGTACAGTATGGTATTGCTGTCTTGTCTAACATGTTTTTTCCTGGGAAACCTTGAAATAAGACGACTTCAAAAAATATATATTACTCCTGAATGCACTTATTATCATTTACAGCCCTTTGTCAATCCACTGCTGGATGAAAGCCCTCGCACATCGTATATATATCACCGGGGGTTGTTTGATCGTACTTCAGCAGACTGGTCAGTGCGCGTTGTAAACAGATGGAGAGATGACCAGGACTGGTTCAAATAATACTCGCCAAATGGGGTTTAGCTGTGGCCAGGAAGCAGACGCAGCTGGTTCACCAGATTCGCAGTTCAGTGTGCTCACCGTATACAGTACACTTACACATATACCAATATGGCAATGAACGATTATGATCATTAACTATATACAAATGTGGATGTGTTGAGCATAAATGCAGGAAGTGTGTTCATGCTTTCGCATCATAAGTAATTTTCTTTAAATAGTATGAAAACCATAACCGTATATGAAAACTGGAGGCTTTGATTTTGTGGTGTATTCAACTGAACACTACTGCCAGACAAAGGTAATTGTTCTGTTGTCTTTAAGTTGGGAGCAGATGCAGAGTGGTTAGTAGGCTGCGCTATGCACCCAGCAAACTGAGTTTGATTCCCAGCCACTGGTAACATCTGTGGCAAGTGATATATGAACTGGTCTTTATTTCCCCGCCCCCCCGAGGTCTATTCAGCCTCAAATGATGTGTTTAATCATCAGCACTAAGGAGACAAAGGTGACAAACAGGGCCGGATTATAAACTCATTCATAATGGGTGAAACGCAATACTGTAGCACGATGATAAATCCTATCGGTAATTTGTCCATTAAAGCATCACTCTGTATTACGACTACACTCGTTATGGGCCAGAATTTAAATGTCGAGATCGTTTGACAGTCGAATAGCTTTGACTTTAAACTTTCGTGACTGCAGGAATTAAGATTCTATGGTTCTTTCGGTAAAGTCACGTAGATAGAAGAAAAAATTGCAATAAAATAGTAAAAATAAAGTGAATAAAAATCATACAAAAGGAAAAATATCACGACGTTTCGATCGCAACACATTTTTTTCTCCTGATGACGATTGCTTGTGTTGCGATAGAAACGTCGTGATATTTTTATTGTGTATTATTTTTATTTACTTTATTTTCATTTTTTTTATTTTATTGTTATAATTTTTTCTATCTACGTGACTTAACCGAAAGAACCATACAATATGAAGTCGAATAGCTTAAAAAAAAACAGATACCTCACATTTCAAAACCTAGACTGAAATAACCAGGGAGAATAAAATTGCAGTGTTAGGCATCAGACATGGATGGTAGAAGCACAGAAAAAGCTAGGCCATTGAAAACTATACAGAGGGGTCCCCAACACAAAAACAACCTGGGGCTCCCATCAAACTTATCCCAGCCCTTGGAGGCAGAGCGTGGTGGTGGTGATGGCCAGACCCACTCCCCTCGTGTGCTGTGCCAGCATGAGCAAGTGCTTGCCAACAGCACTTCCTCCAAAAGTCTGTTAAACTTCACACACGGTCTTGAAAAAAACACTCAAGTGCTTCCATGTGGCTAATGTTTAGGGCTAAATAAAGGTTTCTCATGTCCGCTCATTAGCAATTTAATTTATTTCTTAAAAAAAAAACACTTCGTGGTATGGCTGATGTTGATGTAGAACAGCAACTGTAACCGCAACACAAATACAAAGGATAACAGCGACACACTCGACAATTGCCTGGCTCAACCACTTCAGTGTGAGCGGGAATCGAACTCGGGGCACCGGGTTCATAAGGCAGTAACACGCGAACTGTGGCGCCGCTTCTCCCCATCCACACCACGCAGCAGCAGCAGCAGCCAAGTCCTTGCCGCTTGGTGCACTCACACGAACGGCCTATTCTTGTCGAGGCTTTAAGGCAAGGCTCACTGTATTGGCATTACGGGACTACAGGGACCTCACGCAGTATTGTATAATAGAGGATGCTGTTGAGGCTGCCACAGTGATGTAACGGTTAGCACACTGGGCTTACAATCCAGAAGACGTCGTTCAATTCCCTCGCCCGGCGCAGAAGTTGAAATTACTGGCAAGTCTCTTAAAGCGCCCCCCACACACCTGCCCTCCCACCACCACGCTCTATCCACCCACCACTATAATGAGTAGCACAGTCAGTTGTGCAGCAAGTTGCGTGTAGTGGGGTGAAGCGTGGGTACTTCAACTTCTTCCAAGACATCTGGCCAACATAGAATATAGTACGTGACAATGTAATCACGAGGAGCTCTCCTCGAGTGGAGACCCTTCTGCTGCAAGTGGCATGAGCAGGCACTTGCAAGAGCTGTGCCTTTTTGTCTTTTCCCAACTCAGTAATAACACAACGAGCCAAGGGTAGGGTTTCTGGCAGCGTGTTATTTTAGGGACCCGCATCCCGGCGTTTCAATTTGGGAAGGACACCTTCGGGATTTTCCAAGATCCTCGTAACGTTACAGCCCTCCCGCCTGCATTCCCAGCATCTCCCGAGAGAGAGAGAGATGCGGTCCCATGGGGGTCGAACGCGGGGGGGGGGGGGGGAACAGGCATTAAAGTGCACATCACCTCATGGGGGTCGGTCGTGCTCCCGCAAACATCTTCCCACATTTCGCCTGTGGGGCCCCGTACTCCCTTTGTGCCCCTCCTGGATCCACGCCTGATGCTGCCGTCAAAGTGTCACTTCGCTCGGATCAAACGAGGGCCAAACAACAGCTGTAGCGACAGCCTCCCTTTCCCCGCCTTGAATGCCGCTGCTGTGCAGGGCACAAGAGGCCAACTAATTCACGCCACGTACCGTGTTAAAGGACGCTCGAGCGACAGTTTAAGCTGCCAATTTCGTTCGCTCTTCCGATTTCCTTCTGCTTTTCGGTCTCCGTCTATTCTTCTATACTTTCATTCCAGTTTCTTTCTCCTCGTTCCCCTGTGTTCCAGATCACAACTAGGCAGCTCGATTGTCACGTGGTTAAGCTGGTGGTTTAGTCGTCGCGTACCTTGGTTCTGTGCATTTCTAGATTTGGGGAGTTGAACATAGAGATTTTTTTTTGTATTCTCAAAAGCAGTATTTTTATTACTACACGGTACTTAGCAGCAACCATTGCAACTTTGCAATGGTTGCAGCGGAGTTATAAATAACGTAGGCTGGTAAATAATTCCCCCCTAAGCGCCTCCCTGCAGTGAACAAATAGTGTGTGTGTGGATTCCAGGGAACTTGTTGCTAGCCTTCCTTTAACGCTAATTAGCACAGAAGCCAATCAGCAAAGGCTTTCCTCCGAGTGATCAAACCGATGGCCTGGGGTGAGCGGCAGGGGTTGGCAGAGGTCAGTGGCTGATGGAAGTGCATTTGCGATCCTTACCCGGCCAGCGAGCAATGCTGCCATGGTGCAGCAATTATAATCACACTGGAATATCAATCCAGAAGGTCGCCGGTTCGATTTCATCTCCCGGGAATGACATTTGCACCAACAGGCACGAGTTCCTTAAATCCTTCCACCTCCGTCCAGCCAGCAGCTTAAAATGGGCACATTCACAGCGATTCGATTGACAGGTTGCGACGTGGCAGGGTAAGTTGTGAGTTTATTCCCACCTTTTCCCACGCGTCTGGCGAGCATGGAGAAGGAAGCCAAATACCCTCCGGAGAAGCTGTCCCTAGAGCTCACTCGAGTGGAGGGCCCTTACTCCAGAGTGATTGGCGTGAGCGAGAAATCGCAGGGCAAAGTCAGCTTTACCCGGCCAGTTGGGGTACCAATAGGAGAGAAACGTACAGCAAAAATCTCTGCGAATCAGATAAATCATCTCGGAAAGAGCCCCTGCCTTTATACTTCCACTGAAACAGCTCAAAGAGCTGCCAACAAGGCTGACTCAGTGCGTGGTAATGGAGTGGCCAGGTCACTTTAGAGAGTGCAAAGGTCAGAGCCATATCACGGGATCAGGATCTGCGGCATGTGCTGGAAAGTCTGCGATCCTAAGAAGCTCACACAGGGCTGGCGACATTTGTTATTTGTGGCGGTGGTATTCAGCAATTGAGATAGAATATGGAATAATTATGATAATCAAAACAGTTGAATTTTCAATGCATAACCCATTAATCTCTCACCAGTTGAATTAGGCTTTCTGGTAATGGCTTTGAGAGGTTCATGCATAATTACTGTACTTTTATAGGCCCATTTCATTGGCACACAGTGCTTCAAAACACTGCTGTCGCAGGCTCAGCAACAAAAGCAATCAATTGGAGCCAAGTCCGTAATACTAACATCAAAATAGAGTCGCTTATTCTTTCACGTTATCTAAAACATCAAGCATAAAAAGTAGAGGTTCACAGTGTGCATATAATATTTACAAAATACTAAAACTCAATTCAATAGCATTTACAATATGCAAACCCATTATTACGTGCGTAGTAAATTTTCCAATGTAATTTTAACTCCTTTTATCCGCCATGAAAATCACTGTCATGCGGCACGAGCTGATAATTTTATTCGCTTATCCGTGGGGGAACATTTTTTCCGGATCATCTTATAATATGAAGCCACTCAAACAGTGCAGGATGAGAAGAACCATTGATAACCATGGATAATAGGAGCGTTTACAGATCCTACAGCTCCAGCGAATAATAGACACTGCGGGTAAATAGGGTTGCGGATAAGAGGAGTTCTACAGTGCTGTGTTTAAGGGACAGAAAGCAACATTGGCTGCACAGCATGAACTTGTCCCAAGGTTATGGAACGGGCCGGGCGATTTGGTGAGCGCCTAACGGCGGCCAAGGCACAACAAACATTTACAAAAAAATCACCCGAATCAGAATGTATTTATACTGGAAGAATCCAATGAGCTATACATTTCTTTTTCACAGATGTCCAGTAGTTTTCACATATGTCCAAAGATGCTCTGTACAATAGAGGCAAATCGTGTTTATAAAATATAAACTCAAGCTGAGGTTAGAAATGTACAGATTTACATTCATTCATATTAAATGTGTTTATTTACAAATTCTCTGTTCCAAAACATAGCATGTATCATATTTGCGTCTTGCTTGACATCCTACTCCCATACATTTTTACGACAGAATTGCTCTTTTCATAAAATATGACCAAAAATTTGCTGACGGTAACAAATTGAAATCCATTAAAAATGCATCTATGGGGCGAGACAAAAATCATAAAAGGCCTCACCCTATACCTTACTCACGAGTGCCTTATTTAAACCAATGCTCACATTATATCCCAAGATGCTTTTGCGAGAGGCGCGGGCGATTTGGTAAGCCTACTGGAGGCCAAGGCAAAACAAACATTTCCAAAAGCCTTTATAGGAGGGGGGGGGGGGCAGCGACCACCACTTGCAGTGCGGCACATTTTCAGATGCCGCTCGCGTCTGTGTGTGCGCGCGCTTTGAATTACAGCACAATTAGACGCCACCCCCCCCCCCCCGAAGGTAATGCACTTCAAGGGCTCACATTTCCCCAAAGCCAAGAGAAACAACCGCCGTATCGCACGCCCGCCGAAATTCACGACGAACGCATTCACCGGGATTGAGAAATGAATCCTTTAAGAAGCAGTTAAATATTAATGCCTCACTTGCGAGCATTGCGCTCGTAATACACCGTAGCTCCAAAGCAATGTTGCATGTCACGGTATGTACTGTAATGACCAATTGTATGCTTTGCTTCAACTCTAAAATTACAATGGGCACAACAGCAGATTCATTTGTGCCCGTTCTATGACGTTCTTAAAACGATTAAAAAAAGAGGACTCTCTTATTTAAGTACAGCTTAAGAATATCTGCTCTCTGCACTCGATATTTGTAATATTAACTTCATACAATTTTACAATATTCTCTCTGCAAGTTCAACATACGTGCATAGCAAGACAAGCAAGATAAATGTGCCCAGCTTTTAAGCTCTAACGACACTTAAATCATATTTCTGAGCAGTTCTACACATTGGGCAACTTCACTAAAGATTTCCCAATGATCATCATAATACATTTGGGGGAGTAATGTTGAAGGTAATTATATATGATTTAAGCAACTCTGACTAATTGATTAAATAAGTCAATGGGTTGACACACGCACGACACTTCATGCACCAACCTCCAGCATATGGTTTCCCAATTCGCCAAATCGTCCGAGCACGTTCGACACAGTTGGCGGTACTTTGAGAATTTCTCCCTCTGAGAAAGGTGGACTCATTATGAACACTATCTGAATTGCGGTCTTAATCGATTGATATATATACGATTCCAACGTTAAAAAGCCTCTTCACGATTTTACTCGTGGTTACCCACATCTTCGACGTGTCTAAAACACACGTACAAAATTGTGGAACTGCCCTTCTTAGGATTCCTCAGAAAAAAAAAAGAACCTTGTGCCTGCTGCTTTCAATAACACGAGGGGGACATCAACGTACAAACAACAGCAACCACCAAACCACTCATCCTAAAATAATCCCAGCGTGCCGTGATACAGAGATTAACAGAACCGTGCGAATCCTAACGATCCACAGCAGTGTTCACGGGACCTCACCATGTTACGATTGGGTGGAACCTCACGACGTGCCACGACATCGCATGACACGCTCACAGAGGCAGCGTGCAAAACCGACACGCTGGCTGTGCGGTGGCTTGCGCGCCGTGCCAACAGCGTATCATTTGCTCGTTCAGCTCCGTTTTGCACAGCCCAATGCCTCGACCGGTCCGCAATTGTTCAGCATCGCCGTTTGCCCGCGCTCAAATGAGGTTGGTTTTGGGCAAAACAGCCCGGGGGTTCTCACGGCTAGGCGCAGTTGCACAAAACCTGTCACCGTGGTCTAGGTGATCGCGATACAAACCTACAATAGCAACCTCTTACCCTTGGATTCTTTCAAACAGACGCACAGAGGTATGCAGATGACTAAGTTAAACCAAGGGCCACTGCCCAAATCCCACAAGGGTGACATCAGCTTCATCACTTAATCATCAAAAAGAAGAATCACGTTACACCCACACGGCTCGTTTAATTTCACAGTTTAGTCTCGTGTTGCACGAGTGGAACGCAGAATTGTCGTAATAAAGGCGGCCTAAGGAATAGTTTTAAACAAGTATGAATAGGAATGGGGTGGAGTTGGCAGGGAAGTAGTTATTGGTGCGCTGCACTATAAACCCGGCTGGCTGAGTTTGATTCCTGGCCATGGCTAATACTGGCAGCGAGTGATATTAGACATAGTCCTGCCCCCCCTACTCCCCAGATGAGCTGCACTGTCCAGCATGGTGAAGTATGGTCAAATAACCCCCATGACCTGACAAGCTATGGGCAGGCCTTCATCCAGAAGTGGATTAACAAAGAGCTGTAAATCATTATTATTCATAGATTAAGAATAATCCGAATCATAATGTATTTATACTGGAGGGATCCAATGAGCTATAAAACTGGTTTTCACAGATGTCCAGTAGTTTTCACATATGTTCAAAGATGCTTTGTACAGCATAGGCAAATCGTGTTTCTAAAATATAAACTGAAGCTGAGGTTAGAAATGTACATAATAACATTCATTCATTTTAAATGTGTTTATTTATGAATTATCTGTTCCAAAACATAGCATGTATCATATTTGCGTCTTGCCTTACCATCAATATTTACACCAACAGAATTGCTCTTTTCATAAAATGATTAAAAATTTGCCGAAGGCAACAAATTTAAATCCATGAAAGATGCATCTATGGGGCGAGACAAATAAGGCCTCACGCTCCCTAAACCTTATTCACGAGTGCCTTATTCATACCAGCGCTCACATTACATCCTAAGATGCTTGTGCAAGATTTAATCAGCCAATTGTGCCGCACGTGAGTTTTTCTTTTGTGTACCCAGCCAGCCGCATTCCTGCTACGACTGTCTCCGTTGCTCGCCGTCTGGCTCGCCGTCTGGCTCACCGCCCTTCCCACAAACACTCCCAAGGAAAGGTTTTGGGGTTGGGGGATGAGTGTTGTCTGCCGCGTGTCCTGTGGGGGTGTCTGGGACGTGTGTACGGGCCCCGAGTCTGTGTTGCGTTTCTGTCCTGGCAACACAAACACATGGCGTGCGCCAAACGAAACAACCCAACCCCGACAGTTGTGCGAGAGACCCCCCTAAATCACGCTGGGTGTCACAACGAACATGCGGGGGCACACACACACACGGCATCGGGAGAAGCAATAGAAATCAACGGAAACACTCGCAAGCAACGGGGAAAAGCAATGACGTTAAGAAAATAATAATACAAAAATAATGCCATTTAAACTGATGTGGATTTACAAATCATGGCATTGATAGAAAGCATTTTTCCAAGGTTTCAGTTAATAAGACTCCTCTTATCCGCAACCATATTATCCATGACTCCTATTATCCGTGGGAACTTAACTCTTATCATCCGTGCCCCAATTCTTCCCATTATTCACAATTATCAGAGGTTAATCCCACCCCGTTTTGCAAAACAGATTCCCATTGTCCATAACTGTTTCATAGATAAGTGGAAGGTGCATGGCAAATTCATAATATTATCCGTGCATCTCAACCAGCTCATTTTCCGTGGCATGGCGCTTCAGGAAATTGTCATGAATTCCTATTATTTGTAAATATTTTCAGATAAGTGGAGTTCATTGGAAAAAACTAATTTCCCATAATCGCGTGCAATTTTGTTTTGCGGATAGGTGGAGTATATTTGCAGCCAATGTTGTGGATAATGGGACAGGCAATGCTCATCTCCACGCACCCCGTGGATATGAGAAGTTCTGCCGTTATTTGCAAACACAGAAGAACCCCTGTAATCCGCACTGTTCTTGTCCATTAATCCCAAAAATGTGCGGCACCAACGCAGTCCGCGAAAACGTATCCAAGACTCGTGCGGCTAAAAAAAACAAAAAGCGTCTCCTCCACAATTTTCCACAGAGAAGTTAATCACAGAGGAGTAGAAGTTTTTTTATCGCAGCGCATCACGGATGAAAGAATCCCCAAATAACATCTCCCCACAATAACACGATTAGCGGAGATTTACCGTACAGTGTAACGGTTCTGCAGATTTTCATTGACCTGTAAAATGCCTTTAAAGCATAGCGCTAAGATTACAGTGCAGAAAACACGTAGAATTAGACTTACATGCGCACTCTACTGTACAAGACTGCCACTTCTTAGTGCATTCATGCATGTAACAAAGTCTCATTAATGCATATTAATCAACGCATGATTAATTTGCGCTTTAATAATGAGCGCATTAGCACCACGGGAAATTTGTAAAACTAGTATCCGTCTGGAAAACGCATTGCACCGCAAAATGCGTTTTATATTATCCAAGTCTAATGCATTTTAATCATTTATTGTCCATCAGGAGAGAACAATCTTTACATTGTGATCTTTAGCTAAGTCACGGATGCCATCCATGCGGCCAAGTTATGGGCAAACTTTGCAATGAGCGTTTGTACAGAAAAGTGATGTTCAGTCATTCAACCAACTTTCCACATCACAACTGTCAAGTGGAGCCACCAGATTCATTGCCAATTCAACCAAGTGTTGCATAAGAAACTGAAAATATTCGGTTAACTACACTTGCCAAACGGGGAAAAACCCTCCCCAACCCCCTGTGCATCTCACAATTCACTCAATTTTCATGATTCCGAACCACAATTCTACGTGTGTTTTTTATACTATAGTGGTGAGTGCAGCAGCTTCTAGTGGTTGGAAGGGTCAAACAACCAATTATATAGACACAATTGCAGGAAATTCGTCAATAACAGTCACTAAGATAAATATGTATACGGCATACAATATAATGAAATATAACGCACAACGATCCTTCTGCAAAGCAGATATCACTCAGAAGAAGAACCGTTGACTTAATAATTGCCCATTACAGCACTGTATATATAGTATTGAGCTGTTACTGGTAGGAACCTCCTGGTTATACCAGCCCACAGGGGATTATTGTGCCCGTCGTGCAGGGAGGGGTGAGTGGGGAGGGGCTGGGTGGGGAGGGTGGGGCTGGGTGGGGGGGCTGGGTGGGGAGGCTGGGTGGGGAGGCGATGCCCTTATAAAACTCAACGTTTAACCTACTCACGCCGGCTTGTGCCCGCCCTCACAGTCGGCCATATTTGCGGAATACACCACGCCGCCGTTGACCCTGGCCATTGACCGAGCAACCCAACGTTCCTACCAGCTCCCTCCGCAGGAATGTGTTATTTGCTCTCATGCACCTCTGGCAACACTATACTGTACTATCATAAAATGTAATGTGTTCCATTACAGTAGCTGCAACATAGACGGTGGGGGAGGAACAAACCCCATTGGTTGTTAAACACGATTCCATACATGTATCGTGAGCAAGAAGAATCGATGTATCAACGCATCGTTACACCCATACTAAATGCACAATGGTAAAAAAACAACCCCGAGCATTGAATAATCCTTCGCCGAGTGCGTACAGTGGGAGGCACACTTCCACCTAACCACCGTATTGATGATGCGATGTGAATGCATCGCCCAAACGGTTTCTGAGTAATAGTCATCACCGTGCCATCATCCAAACCCACGTGGGAAAAAGACTCGCGTATAATGAATTATTCCTTTTCTTTTCTTCTCACCGATGCATCCCAACCAGCCTGCCTATACCCACAACAGAGACACATTCCATGTGACTGCAGGAGACCTAGACACATTCCTGTCTGTGCGGCAGTAACTTGACCCACATATTCCATGAAATGCATCGCCTTTCTTACACAATAACGCTTGTTACGGAGCGTTTAATCAAATTTTACTTTGAACAAAAACATCTACACTATAATTTGTCCATAGTATGTATAAAGTATAATACAGTACTACTCTTACGTGACTTTATCGAAAGAAACAAAGAGTAATTTCTGCAGCCACGAAAGCTCCAAATCAAGTTTATAGTAGTTCTGTACTGTCTATAATAACTGGCCTGGTGGCTCAGAGGTGGAGCGAGCGGCTCGCAATCAGGTCACGGGTTCAAATCCTGGTTGGGGGTCGGTCCAGCCAACATCATCCTTCCACCATCGATAAAATTAGTAGAATCACTTCACGGGGAAATCAACAGCAGTTGTAGTATGGAGAGACTCGCCCCCGCCATAGGAATGTGGAATTATCACCATCTGCACGTGACAAGCACGACCTCAATGTTCATTTGAGTAAGAGAATCACTTTGACAGGATATTATGAATAGTACGTGTTGCACTGTGTATGTGCGTTATGGTTTCTTGTGAAGAACCATTTTGTTTCAAGATGGCCGAACCACATGGGAGGAACACATTTCTCTAACAAATGGATTCCACACTAGAGCTGTATAAGGCATAATTACAAGGCGATGCTGGGCACTTAATGGAAATACGTAGGGTCGTGTAAAATAAAACCCACGCGCCACCACAAAACCTCAACAAGCAGCCAATACCGTGCGGCATCTTTCTAAATTACACGGTCAACTGTGTGGCATTACACAATGCAGCATCATATCAAATGTTAAAGGGACCTCGCCGGGCGGGGCCTTTTTGTTTTTATAAACACGCAGTGTGTAATAGGTCATAATATATGCTTCTGCTGCTTTTCAGGGGTGACAAGGTACTTCAGAGGGCGTTAATATTGTATGGGTTCAGAGCTCTCTTGGCAACTCCCTCAACTATGGTGGTGGTGGGGGGGGGGAAGCCCGATACGCAGATACTGAAGGGGGTGAGAACATTGGACACGATGTGGGGTTATTCGTCCTGGCAGGGGGGGGGTCAAAATTGCACAAGTGTAGAAATTTGGGGTGACCACATGGATTCGTGGAAATCTTTTTTATTAAGTGCTCCAATAGCATGATGGCATACGGACACTACCTAGGAGACCCCATCAATCTTCAGGCAAAGGAAATGTTTCACTTTTTCCTTCGCCCATTCATCCTTCCATTCCACCCTTGACGCTTCCCCACGAGGTTTCTCCGGCCGTGGATGAAACGTGGCCGAACACCTGCCACGTAATTTTTTGTTCCGGTCTCTTTAATTCCCGCCCTCCCCCCACCACCACCACCATTGTCACGGAGCTAAAAAAAACCCACAAGCCCCAAAGAATCGTTTTGTAATTGGAAACGGATTGCTTGTCAGGTACAGGATGGATTAATTGATTTGGATGCGTTGCTATGCTGGCCTAAATCCTGTGAGCAAAGCAAAAAAAATAATCTGAAATTGGCTTGGCTCTCTCCACCCCAACCTCGTTTCCCATGTGCGATATTTTAAGAAGACCCCCCCCCTCGTGGGTTTCCTCCGTAACAATCGGTGGGGGTTCGGATTACCGAGGCGCTCTGGGAAGGATTACGGCGTCAGGATCACTTTAGGTTTGAGAGGGGGTCAGCAACGGAACGGGACTCGGAATAAAACCAGCAAGAAGAGAGTTGGGTCGGAATTCGATGGGTAATTATGGAAGGGCCATGCAGACATTTTGAACCGTGTGTTCGTGATTATGCACGCGGTTATAGCTGCAATGGGCACATGCTGCCCAAGCGCAGAGGGTGGCTTTTTTTAGACTACTCATTTAATACTGACATCGAATTTCGGATTGACTTCATACAAAAAAAACACACAAGTTTGGTGATATGCAGACATTAAATATACAACGTACACTGCTAAATAATTTTCTTAAGACGTTAAACTATTTCCTCCTTTACACATAGATGCACAATGCACTACAGTCCAGTCTATGCTCTGGTGAAATAAAATAAAAATAAACCTAACAGATGGACAGTGTAACATTAAACACAGTAAAATAAACACAGCAGACACCAGGGACGTTAAAAAAATTTAGATCTAAAACGCACAGCCGTTTGATCTATATACTAATAACCGGCTGCAAATTAACAAAAAGCACCCCAACGCACGAACTGAACGCACACGTGAATTCTAAGCGCCGACAGACGTGCGGGCTTGGCTAACGACGACGTGGAAGGCGGCCCCGGCTGTGAGGGCTCCTCGTTGCGAGAGCGCCACAACAACAACAAAAAACCCGGCGTCAGGCTTGCACAGAGACCGATGACACGACAGGAGGGGTGGGTGGTGTGAGGCTCTCCCTCCGCACTCCTCCGCCGTGCCATCAGCGCTCACGACGTCTCGTTCGCGTCTCGTCTCGGCACCAGCGATCGCTCCCGTCATCACCAGCAGCAGCAGCCGACGCCGCCAGGATGTAAAACGGCTGCATTGTCTTGTGGTGGTTGGTTGGGGGACGGAGGGAAGCCCCGAGACCCGCATTCCAATTAAGGATGATTCGGGCAGCGGGGATTGGACGAAATGCGCACGCTTCTCCCCTACTGAGAGAGACATTTAATTCATTTGTTTCTGCCCAGAGAGAGCAGGAGCGAGCCAAAGACGCGGGATTTCGTTTTCAAAGACTGTGGTGCGCTTGCAAAATTAATAACAAAAACCGTGAGCGTTATTATTTTTTGGTCAACAAAGTCTTCCGCGATCCAATTAAATGCGAGCTGCCGCCGAGGTGCACGGAGATACGTTTTAAGACCTCGACGCAACAACAACAAAAACAATAAATGTACCGTGCATGTGCTCTTAATTTACTCCAATATGATTAAATCGCACAAGAGCTGACGTGGGGGCATTACCTGCCCAAACGACACTACGTGGCGCAGTGCAGCGGTGAAAACAGAGCAGCAGAGTGCCAAATAATCTCATCCAAAATAACCTGGAATTATTCATCGTCAGAGCAGTCTTGTGATTAATATTTCAATGGGGGGCTGGGGGGAGGAAGGATATAGGTGCAACCCTGAAATCGCTGGCTTCACAGCACTGCTGGCGGAAGGGCTGACATTTTTAAGGTATTTTTTTGGTGGCTAGTCTCCCATGCTGGCTAGACATCGTGGAAGAGGTGGGATTACCCACACTTTACCTCACCATATGCAACCTACCGATCGACTAACTGCAATTAACCCCATTTGTACAGCTGGATGGACATGGTGGTGGGGGAGGATTAAATAACAACAACAAAAAAAATCACCCTTTGTTTCAATTTCCATGACACAAGATGGAACCGGTGACCCCTGGATGGCAAGTCCAGTCTGCTGACCATTTACACCATGGCGGCAAGAACGCCTGTTGGGTGTAAAATGCGGCGATTAATACATCAGGCAGTGGAGCGGCTGAGAATCTGATCCCGGACACTTTCCACCATGAATCGTGTTGCAAGGTTTGTGACAACAGAAGCGAGGGGAGGGCATCACCGCGTTTTGCGCTCTTAATGTTCATGTCGTGACGCTTCCCCCACGTATTGTTGGTAACAGGAATAAAAAGAGGCTCCTTTCCCGTCAGCCTGAAGCACAGAAATAGAACACAGTCCGTGTCGCTGTCTGGCACTGCCGCCCGTGTTTATTGCTTCTTGTTTTGGAGCAGAGTGTTTCGGCACACAATTAAAAAAAATACTAGTTATAGTAAAAGATTTTTACCCTTTCAACTGGTACAAAAACTGACACCTTTATACAAGGCATCATGTTTGCAATAACCACAACACAAGCAGTCAAAATGCAAACAAAAAGAAACAACTCTGATGATGATAATGATATGCACTGTCCTTGAAGTTGATTGGTCCCCACCCGAGACAGCTTTTCTTAGATCCTACTCTCCATTGGTGTTGGACCAGATGACGCCAAAAGGCGTACGGAAATACTAGTTATCACGTCAGTATCTCACCCACGAGGCTCTGTGAGAGCAAGCATAAATGGTCAAATCCCCCGTGTACTGTTATCGAGCACCTATTAAGGCCGGCACGGCACACGAGGGGTGGCTAGCCAGCACTATGCCCGACCTCCTGTCACACCAGTGCTGATGTTTAATACAATACATCAGGTACTCATTTGTCTGAACCAAGGGGAGACACAGTCACTCATGTTGGCTATGAACAGGTTTGTTGCGCAGAGTATCACCACTACGCTACCGCCTCCCCTTGTAAGCAAAGAAACACACCTATATACGTAAAGCACATACCAATGAATGGTGTATGCTGTACTTGTGTGATACAGCAGTCTATTTCCACATACAATACACGTTGTTACATCCAAGTTTGTTCATAACGTGTAGAAGGTACGCTATTGTTTGTGAGAAAAAACAATCTGCAAACCTTAATAGATGTGCACAAGCCAGATTTGAAGACAAATAATAAGTTATGGTATTTCTAACAAGACAGCTTTTGTGCGTATTCCAGGCATGTGTCTGTGTAAAAAAAGCATAGGTCACAAAAGTCATTTTATCACACATGTGCTGGAACTTCAGACAGAAGTTTCCCAGAAATGTGTATGTGTGTTTTTTTTACATTTCAAAGGAATTGCTGATAATCACAGGTATAGAGAGTTTAGATATGTGCACAGAAACCGTTTTATTACAAAGCAGTGTTTGGACAACTTGAGCATGTGGTTTTTCCGATCGCATTAATTTACATGGCTTAGAAAGCGGCATGTTGCTTGTATTGCCACGCCAGTCAGTGCGCCTATGTCAACGCTTGCATGCTAATGTGAATATCTAAATTGAATATACAGATGTTGACATGCCAGCCTGTTGAGCAGATTTTTTTACATTAAGGTAAAACCTGTAATTCTGTGCTCGTTATACAACCTACAGATGGATTTGCGTAAAACAAAACATTAAGGCATTTTTCCCATTCATTACTTGCATGCCCTTCTAGATGATGTGCTTATTCCAGCATGCCCTGTACATCCTAACAATACCAAATCATATACAGTAACGTTGATGGTTTAAAATAAATTGTCAATCAACTCCGGCATGAATGCCACTCCATGCTGTCTCATCCATGGGGTTTTTGTATGAATTCTAGATTTGAAGCTTTCGTGACTGCAAGGATTCATACTCTTAGGTTGTTTCGGTAAAGTCACGTAGGTAAAAAAAAAAATTTGTATGGCCATACTTCACCAAGCTGGTCACTGCGCACCGCTGAAGTGTTCGCCATGAATGGAAATCGAGCGGAGGTCGCACGGTTCGTTGCACAAAACGCGCGAACTGCTGCGCCAATGCTCAAGGAAGAAAATGCACAGAAATCGACCAAACAGACGCAAATAAACGTGGACCTTTCACAGCGAGAGGTATGCAGGCTCCGCCGTAAAAGAGCTTACAAACACTCTGTGTGTGCTACAGTGCAGCATCTTAATGATGGGATTCTCAACATGGCTGTAAGCATGGCCGGGAGGACTGACTTACAGGCATCACACTGGCAGCATCAGGTAATGATCCCAGCTGTCCTCACGCCCTGGCATCCCCGTTTTATTATTTCCTTACATTTAAATAGATGCACCGAGGCAATGGCTCATGAGCTGGTGCCACCCCACCACCTGTGTTCCATTCCCATCCATGGCCAACATCGATTGCGTAAGCAGGTTTTGGGGCCCCCACTTCCACCAACCCGCACTGACCAGCGTGGTGAAGTATGGTCAAACAAACCCCACGGCTGACACGGCGTGGAGATGACTTCATCCGGCGGCAGATTGACAGGGCTATACTGTAGACATCATCATCACCGTCGATTATTTGATCGATATCCTGTGACGTTTACAAGAGTTCTCCTTAAACGCTATTACTGTGTAGTAATGGTGATCTTTAACGATTAAGACGTACATTCACTTCCACGATGTAAATTAGTGTGCATGTTCTTGAGTAAATAGACAGGTAGAGAGGTGTTGTATAGGACCTCTGGACGGCTCATCAAGTCAAACATTGAGACAGTTTTATTGGAGCCCATCAACAGGCCAGCCAAAGCACAGTCTGACAGCTCAGTGGGTCTTACACACGATTCATCCAGCAAAATTACGTTCAACACGAGCACTGTACAACATCCCTCTGAGATCCCCAGGAATGCTTTGCAATGTCTACAAAAAAACCAAAGCATGCTTGAGAAGATTAAAGAAACGCAAAAAAATGAAAATAGAAAAATATTACGTTGTAGATAACAGACGGCTGGCACACATGGGCAAAGTGTTTGTTTCTTTAATGCTCTCCAATCAAGGTTAGAGGTGCTAATGCACCAGCTTTGTCCATCCATCTGTCTGCACATTGCATGGGGTCAAAATAAAACTAGTTATGATCCAATGCGAAACGCAACTTTAGAATAAATCTGCATTGCCGATTGAAAACCAGTCAAACTGCTGATCTGCCCCTACTAGGCATATGTGAAAAAGAGCTTCATTGCTCATCGTATTCCTCCAGCCTAAATATTTTCATTCCGACCAAAGGGCTGCCCAAAATATGGAGACACAAACCAGTGCCCAAATCATTATGCGCATTTTCAAATATGCATACACGGTTGACCCATCGGTTTCAATATTGCTCATTGCAGTACAGTCAACATTTCCGAGGACAGACACGTCAGAAAGTGTTATATGTAATGCACGCGAATGCACGATTTTTCTTGTAAATCCTCACACAACGGCAACTCAACGATGCCTCTCCACGCCCCTTGATGGTGGTGCCATGTGCCCACGTCGCCACGGTGGTAGGCCGGTGGTACTGGGGACACCCTCCGCTCAGCTATTTTTGAAACACTGCTAATGACAGCCGACGGTCTCGAGCTTGGCAATGAAATATACAGCAGCAAAGCGTGGCTGCCCTCCGACTGACCTCCGTTTCAACAGATGTGCAAAGCATTCGGGGCCGCCACCTGTCCTGCTTTTTCCAGGACGTCCCCTTTTTGAGGTAGCCATCCTGCGAATCATGCAAGTCTTCCATGGGAATTAAAAGTCCTGGTTCTTTGTCAGTTGTGTAATAATATTCTTCGTATTCAAGACAACGCATTTACATGTGGTTCGTTCTCTCCTGCATTATTTTGACACTCTTTGTCTCGTGGTAGATCCTGTTTTTGTTTTGATCTCAGAGGTAGTAAACCCAAACAAGTACGCCGAGTAGCCAAATGTTATTTGGCAGAGAGAAACTACAGTTCAAACACTGCAATTTGAGAAGAAATAGAGATACAGTTTGGTCTTCTCAACAGTTCTTTTCCCCGAAGGCACCATTATAATTTTCAAGGTGAAGCCTCTTCGCTTGAACATCACACATGCGCACCTAACGATATGCCTTGCTTTGTAGAAGGTCAAAGTTTCTCCCTTGTCCTTTCAAGCGTTGGGCAGCACTGCCTGTGGAGAGAGGCCACTAAGCCAACGGTGGAAAATTTAACATTCACACTGCGGACACAGGCATACCCATAATAGAGTACAGCACAGCCTCTGTTGACTTCGCAACCCCAGTGCCACAGTATACACGAGGTGGTGGGGCTCAATGTATCTGCCACTGACAGATGATGGGAGCCCAGTTTACCACGGCTGGGATTAAGACTCATCGTTTCATAATCACGAGCTTTCCGCTCCACTGAGCTCTGTGCAGCTTTGTCCAGCGAGGCAAAGCTCATTGATAAAGCTCATTTGAAATTCTTCAAGCGATAATGCTGTGTAAATATTTTTACAAGTACAGCACTGTGCAGGCTTTATACAATAAGTGTTTTCACAGCAGCGGAATGTGCATTACATCCCTGGTCACCAGTAACAGCTATAACCAAACGTCTTCACCGCATTTCAGTTGAGGTTCTTTGTTTTTGAAACTCAACAACGTAACAGTTATTGGATTTTAAGATTGCATGTACCTGTTCTAACCTGTGCGTATCGTTACATCCGCTCCCAACATGTTCTTACGTATCTGTGGAGGATCATCAAAATGCTCTTGTGGTCACGTACGCCATTACGTTCTGTACTGTAATGTACGGCCTTTGTCCAGTCTCATAATTCATTCCACGAGTTGGGCCTAAAGTTAAACAGGCCGAGTACGTGCCCTCTATGATCGCTGCAATGATGCTCCCCCGACCTCTTTTACACATCCGTACACGATGTAACAAGTAAAACTGTTCAACAAAGTTGCTCGGGCTTTCACGGTGCAGGTAAGACAATTCGTGACATGCTCGCCCCCAGCTGTCACTAGAAATTATACGCAAGACGACGGCAAAAAAAAAAGTGGCCTCGTAAAAAATAAAACTCTTCCTTACGCCTTACCGTGGGGATTGGTCTATGGTGAACTATTGGTGCCTATCCAAAATCAGCAACTGTCTCAAACGAAATTTGAACGGATTACATTGGCAGTGGCCTTACAAACACGACATTTGAAAACATCACCGCATTTTCAATTAAATCAGTCGAACAACAGACACATGTATACAGTACTGTGCTGCGTAATGTTAAAATGATTGGACATTGGCTCCGTGTCTGCTGTGATGAATCATTGCTGTTTACGATTGCCTTGTTTACACAGAAAAAATGTACAGGTTTCCCCTCGCTTTATGCGGCTTTGGTTGGTGCAATTACACGGATATGCGGCTTACCTATTTCTACACAAAATTTGCTATTATACGCAGTTCACTAATATGCGGCTATGTGGTCAGACATCGGACATTGGTTCTGTACCCTATGCGCTACTTGACAGGTAGCTGTCTGGTGCGGTGCATTGTGGGGGTTGGGCGACTGGATTCGTTTTATGCGATTTTGCGGAGTGTGCCCTTTTTTTGGAACGCATCTACCATATAAAATGAGAGAAAACTGTACCATATATAGCCCCGCATGTCAATGCATTTCTGGAAGAGATCCTTGCCATGCTGTGCAGGCTGAGGGTTGTTTTGCCATACTTAACCATGCTGGTCAGTGTGGGTTGAAGGTAGAGCGGGGAGTAGTACAGAACAATGGCGTTTTCTATAATGTCCCTTATACTGCTCACAATTCCAACTACACTCGTTTATTGTGCATGGAGGTCACCCATGCTTAACAGGTATATACCGGTATGCCTCCTTTCTCTCCCCTGTGACGCATAACCCACTGTTTTGTAAAGTATCTTGAGATGTGGTTGCATTTGAAAACGATAGAAACCCGAACCGCATTACATTCCTGTTTATTAAAAACGTCAGCCGTATTTTCCCCGTCAAGAGACAGCGCAAATAACAAACCTGGCGATTGTTTGAATGAAACAACATGTCCGAAAAATCCGAGACACGGGTGCTGGTTACGGGTTAAAACACCACCGCAGACGCTCGCAAAATAACAAAAGCATAGTAATTGACCGAGCTGTGCACGACTCAGAATACCTTGAAAGCGCCGGCAGGAGGAGGGTGAATAGGTTAAGTGACCTGTGACCACAGGCAACACCACATCCTTTTGCAGCCTCTGCCACTCCACTATCAAGCAAAAGGAAGGAGTTTCTTAAGCCCATGTTATCCAGCCAACGTTGGATGAAGGCCACTCAATGCAGTGGCAGTCATGTAGATTGTTTGACCATACTTCACCATGCTGGTCAATGGAGGTCAGTGATTGGAAGCCACAGGCAGGACCGGTTCAGATATCACTCGCCATCGATGTTATCTGTTTCTGGGAAACGAACTCAGGGCGACCTCTGTAACAAATGCTTTTATTCAGCAATGGCTCTGCATTTCCTCTTCCAAAATGGTTACTTGTTTCTTTTCTGCACAGCATGCATCGCCTCGCCAGACGATGGGCTTCAAACACATACGCAGCAGACTTGGCAGCGGGCTGGAATTGCAAATACTGCAGTGCACCGTGCTATCAAATGGAATCCTTTGTGTGAAAATTAAAGGCTTACTTCCATGCAAATAATCAGCACGTAGACATACGTGAAATAAGCATCTCGCTCACAGCACTGGATTTGTTGCACACTATACGAAGCAATAGTTCGCAATGCGAGCAACCGCGTTTCACATTTGCGAATGAAACGGTTGGGTGACATGCAACGGTGTCATGAGGTTATCCCTCAAGGCCTGGGGTCAGCTATTGCCGACTCAGAGCGACGGTAAATACGACATGATAGGGAAATGGAGGGAATTCTTTTTTACCGATGAGAACTCCTTACAGAATTAAATGTAATTGGAAAGTAGGATGCATTCAATGCAGGCATGTGGCATGACGAACGAGGATTAACAGCTCAATTGCAATTATCCCAGCCACAACGATACCCCTGGAGGACTGAAGAGGGAAGTCGCTCTCCAAAACCAGTTTGCAGCGGCATTCCAGGCCGACCGTGCACCCCTGGCAGCAGACTTCGCTGCCAGACGTGAATGCTTTCTTTCTCACGCACCCATGTGCCTGCTGGCAGCGAGACTCACGCACGCACGCACTGCGAATCACACTCATTAAGGAGTTGCGTTTTTCATTTGTTCGCTCACCACTTTGCTTCAGGTGGCAAAAACCACACACTTCGAGCCGCGCTGCGATGTGGGTATAAATATCCAGCGCCCCGGCACGGGCACACCAAGTGCAAATTCTTGGCATCGCACCCAAATGCCATTGGACTAAGGTGTGTGGTGCGTGCAGAGTTTAGGAATGCAGCAGTACAATAAAAGGGAATTAAAAGCTCGTGGTATTTGAAAAACATAATCCCGCAGCACGATATACCTCCCTGCGAGTGCCAATTATCTGGTGCCAGCTTAGACATTTCAGAGGGCTCGTTTTTTCCAGCCTTAATGATTTCAAACCCTTCTTGCACTCTACTGGCCTCTGAATGAAGGGCCTGTTAGCAGTCACTCCATGCTGCGGAACCAGCAGTCGTTATCAATCTTTGTCGCATTGCAAGATGCTGCGCTAATCTCCCTACCAATGCACGCATGAGACCGGGCAATTGAAAATTAAAGCTTCGTGGTACTCTGGTTGGTTTTTATCTCCCCCGCATGAACTATGCTCGCAATACATGCTTCAAATCATGTGAATAAGAACTTGTTTTTGTAGATTCCTACGTGTGTTGTATTCGAATTCTCATATCTCCCTATCACCAACACATGCTGACAAGTGACAAGCGTGGTTAAATATGGCCAAACAAACCCTACGTTCGACATGGTATGGGGGAGGCCTTCCGGCAAACAGTGGATTGACAGAGATGAACATTTTAATTTCGTTTTACGTTGTGATGGGTTCATCATGAGGGTCCCTGCAGCTTTTAGGGGCTAATACATTCACCAAAAAAATAACCAATTATTTAATCGAAGCACAACCTGAACAAAGGTGCATCACTGAATTGCCCCAAGAGGGGGGCGGTGTGGTATTTAATCACTCCTCCCCCCTACTTGATAGGCTGCCAGGTGATTCTACAGGTGTGACAGTTTTACACCAGCAGGCTGACGTTAGCCTGCGAGCGAAAAACATCGTTGTCAGGGTGTTGGTCTGAAAACACGAGGGGTGCATTGGCCTTGAAGCCAGCTACCTTTTCAACTTAAGTGTCTTTTTAAAAAGAAAATTCTGGGAATCTGCAAAAACCGTTAATGTTTTCATCCATAAAGCTTGCTCAGTGCTCTTCTCTGTCATATGTTCTACATTGTTAAAGACACCCACTTCTACATTAACTGACAAAGGGGGAAAATGTGCATCATTATGTCACTCGGTACCCACAGTCACACCGACTTACCAAGGGATCATGGCCCACAAAATAAGGGCCACTGCCATTCACTACTCAGTAATCTTTACCTGCATTCTCATTTTGGCTCGCATTGCTTCAACAGCAGAAGAAATGATCCAGCTACCACTGTGTGAAGGCCTCAAACTCGCACGACTCTATATTATATGAACACTCGTCATCCCAGCATGCTTATATGAATACCAGGTGTGTAACGACACATTGATTCATCAAATAAAATTGATTCAGACACTCAACACACGTGTTGAATTGTGCGTGTGATCATTTGCAACGAATGCAAAAATGACTCTTGTTACTCAAATTCTTAAGTATCAAATTAAACCATACAAATATGACAGAATGAAATTTAAATAATGTAAGAGGCGGTAAATTACAAGACAAAAACTGCAAATCATGAAGCTGCTGGTGGGGGGAGTAAATTGTTTACATGTCTGTTGAATATTAAAGATGCAGAATCTATGAAGCCATTCAAAATGATTAATGCAACTGCTGTAGCCATTACTGCCTGCTTCAGTAGTTGATTGAAATAGATATAGCAATTTAAGAGCATTGACTCAAATGAACATAGGTAGATGAAAAATATCTGTTATCTTTTGGCCAAGAAAATATCCTTGGCATCAATGCTTGACGACTATATCTGCTCCTGAACATGTAGGCAACGTGGCATATAATTATGACACACAATATGCATGTATTCACACAAGGACTTACCTTTATCATATCAAACATCGTTGTGTATCAATGTCAGTTGGACTTTTTCCAAGATAAAGCAATGCATGTTCTGTACGAACAAGTTTTGTTCTGTCCTTACACGCGAGGGGAATAACATGTAGCATGCAACTTTCATGTTTTTCTTTTAAAATATTTGGGTGATATCTTTTTTTATTTAAGTAACTGGTTTGAGCTTAAAGCAGAATTCCAATCTATATTGTAATATTTGTGTGAAAAAAGCAATAATTCATGAAATATAATTGACATGAATTATTACAAGTGCTGTACATTTTTTTTTTAAATACTGTATTTTCAAACCAATGTGTTCAATATGGTTCATTCAAATGGTGTTGCGTCCCCCTTAGAATTTCTGATTTCACCACAGATGACAGCATACTATGCACGATTTGCACCATGGCGCACAGGTAACAGGATCTCCCCACAATTCTCATTGTATTCAGGTCAATGTAAACCAAAGGCAACAATTAACCACGTGAAATGCATTCTTATTTCACTCGTAACTTCTCCCCTTCGTTCACATATTTATTGACATCGCGAGGATACCAATGCACAATTAATGTTCCACAGCAAAATTGAGTTGTTTTACAATGATGTATTCGTTAACAACTTGTAAAAAAATAACTCTACTGGACATCTGTGAAAAAGATACCTAAAGCGCATTGGATTCCTCCAGTATTCATACAGATTCTGAAGTTGGCAGACCCCAATTTTAATCAAACAGAACACAAACGGCTTATGTTAGCTTGTGTAGAGCAAATAAACTAATCCAGGCTATTGGGAAGGCTCATATTATACACTCAGCAACATTTAAACCTGACACTTAAAACTCAAAAACATTGAATGGGCTTAAGTCTCTGGTGTCATACATTCAATCTCCACCAGAAAACTCAGCGTGGCAGTCTGCGCGTGACGTCACACACGATCTTGCCACGTCACACAGCAGGTTTCATGAGTCCATTACAAAGCCTAGCTGTTCACAGCACCCTTTAATTTTCATGAATGCTTCTTTTCAAGCCGAGTGTTGCTGCTGGCAGAATTAGACATGCCACATGCCAGTCTAATGACCTGCAGAGAGAGCTTGTTCGTATGGAGCCATTATGCGGGCAGCAATCGGCACTTCTGATTACATCACCAGCCACTCAAGCAAACGGCTTTGCCATTGATGCCGCATGTTGAACCAAACAACTTAACTGGAATAAAATCTTCTTTCAAATGACATAACCGAGATAATAACTTCCCAGAGCACACGCAATGGGCTCATAATGAGAAGTGCATATCGTCAAATATATCACGCTGTGAAATGTATAATTTGCAGCAGATTATTGCGAGATTAACAAAACGCCCTTTACGTGTTAAATTGTTAATTAAACTAGAAGAGGCACAGTAATTGTAATTGTTCCTACATCCTGATATTGAAAGGACATCAGGATTGTGAAACACAAGTGGCAGTAAAGTGCCACTTGTATATGTTGGAGGTTCCAGCTGTGATGGTGCAGTGTTAGGTGTGGCCATTTGAGTTAATTTCAAGATAAGACAGTGAATCCTGGAAGTTGCATTAATTTGATTAGCCACATTTGACTTGGGCAGTCAGGAAAATCTGAGCTGACACGTTGGAATAATCGGACTTTGGTTTGGGTTAATCTCTGAAAAAACACCATCATGCTTGCACATAATTATTTCCACCAGTCTTAATGGAAAAGCTCCCAATACACCAATATAGTGCATGCCGCTGATGATGCAGCAGACTGTATATTGTATATTGAAATCGCAAACACAATTACTGTGCGCTGAATACCTTATGTTTAAATGTAATCCTGGATGCATCACCTTAATACACTAGTCTGTCCCATGCCGGTATATGCGATAATTAAATCGCACAAATTTTCATGCTACGCTTCACCGCCAATTAAATATGGCCATTGGGTCAGACGTGCCCAAATATAGGCAGTCATAAAGCACATTTCGCACCTCGTAGCACTAATCAACATTTATTTGTATCACAGAATATGTAATAAGTGTTCAATCCTTTGTCCATCCAATGTGAGATGTAGATCTCCACCATGCCGTGCCAGTCATTGGGGGTTATTTGCCCATGGTTGACCTTATTTGTCATTGTTGGTTAAAGGAGTGGGAACTGGACTACATCAGATACCACTCCCCACTGACCAGGAATCAAACTCGTGTCCCCACAAGTTCTTCCCCACAGTATACATTTCACAGCATGTACTCACAGGCTCTGGGGATATCTGCCGTACACTCATTGAACGTCGTACATTATTGTTCAAACATGAAATATTGACACCATTTAAGCACTGGACAATATTAAGGGGGGTTGGCTGGTGGAGCATTTTGAGCTTGGTTTGTGTATTTTTTGGGAGGAAAAAGTGTTTGGGTTTTGGGCAGAGGAACTCCTCTGGCAGTGCAGTATCATTAAGTTTAGTGGAGGGATGTTGAGAGGTTGATGACATTACTGGGTGAATAGTTCTACTTGCTTGGGCCAGTGTGCTAAGACGATAGTCATATGTAACAGTATTCATTAATCGTAACCAATAGCAAGTTTCGTATGCAGTCAATCAGATTTTTAGTGTCACACTGCACTGGAGACAAATTCCTTGGTTCAAGGATTATGGATATTTGAAAATGTTTATCACAATAGTTAAAGCAATTCAATCAAACTCAGCACACTTTTTTGGAGCCCAAATTAAAATTTTGCTTCAAATTTGTATTTGTTTCACGAAATGTGTGCCAAATTTGAGCTTGCCAGACCTTGTAGAGCATCATCATCATGGTCTGCTTAACTCAGTCATGGTTGTCTGTGTTAAACGAGCCGTTATCAGATGTTTTCTACGTTAAATATATAATGGGAATGGTTGGAATAGACGGTAAATTCAGTGGAAAACTTCAGGGTCAACAGCCGTTACAGTATTAACATGGATTTAAAAAGGCGGAAGGCACTAGGGACACACACGTGTTGGCGATCATTCACAGATGATAAACACACCATGGGTACAGTCTGCAATCAACAATACAATGCATGCATACACACACAACAAATCGCCCTTTTCCACCATTTGGCGGGTGCCTGGCTAGGTGCACCTCGAGGCCACGTGAAGTGTCGAAGGCTCGCGGACAGGCGGGTGGTTTCGAAGCGACCGATCCTTGGCCGTTAATGGGTTGACCGACTTAAGATCGAGTCAACACAACACAGGAAGACGACGACGCATACGGTAGTGACACGCACGGCTCAACTCCGGCTCACCTTGTTGGCAGCAGAGGCGGCACTTCTGCTGAGGGTCTGGGCCGGCAAAGCCCCATTGCTGGAAGACGGTGTTCCTGCCACCATGGCTGCTGCTGCCAAACGGGCTGCCCTGTTCACCCTGGCCGGCACCACAGCAGCAACTCCGGGCTGACCCGGCGAGATGTGGGGGCCGTGACCTCCACGCGTGATCCCATCGAGGAGACGAAGCAGGAGGATGTTGGAGGGAAGGTCGTCGACGGCGGAGCGCACCAGGGTCCGACACTCTGGACACCGAAGCTCACCCTGCCGGGACGAGACGATGCTCTGCAGGCACCGCTTGCAGAAGGTGTGTTGACAAGGCAGCACCTTGGCCGTGGAGTCGAGTCGCTCCAGACACACTGGGCACTCCAGAAGGTCCAGCAGAGATGACTCGTCCATGGCTGCGCTTTCGTGGGCGACCTGTGAATATTTGGCTGAGAATTCGCTTATTGTCCTTCTCGTGCCACGACGGCAAATGTCACGGAGAGGTCAACTTCGTCCATGACGATCTTCGCCTTTCTTTTGTCCACCCCCTGACTCATGGAATCGCTCGTTCACCCATCGCTTCGACGACGACAAAAGGGGCCTCCTCCTCTTCCTCTGCCGTGTGTGGAGGGCAAAATCTGTCTACACAACTAAACCCGATCAGCTCGAATCGCAGCCGTGGAGGGGGCGAGGAGGAGGAGTAGGGTGGTTGAGGAACGCCACCTCAATGTCAGAGCCATTCTCTCCGGCCAACTCAAATGCACAAAGGCCCCCTCCTCCTACCCAGAATCTCCAGGAGACGAATTGAGAAGACGGCACGAGAGACAACAAGGCGCAGTTCGAGGTGGGGGGGGAGGAGGGCACAAACAACGATCAGCTCTGTTGGTGGCAACACTGTTGTTGATGTAGAATGTGTTACAATGAAGTGACGTTCTTCTTATTCTTCACGGCGACGGCATACGAATCGGAATTGAAACTATCCTAGCGACAATTCCTACATACATTTGGTGGGGGGGTTCAATTGTCGCCAATTGTTACATCAATTTCCTTTTTTGTATCAACATGCAATCTGTTACTCGGCCTGCTACTTCGGTCGTCGATTCAAAGAGTTCTGCGACACCGAACGGCTTTAAACGACGGGCACAGCCGCGGCACAGCGAGAGAATTCCTCTGGTAAGCCTCTCCTCGTTTAAAACAACAATCGTCGACAACAACAAAATCAAGTGAATAAACGAGACAAAGTTGTGCCGGGAGCCGCTTAAGCGTCGCCGGTTACCAAACCTCGTTAATCTTCCGGCAGTAGCAGCAGCAGTAGAAGAGACGGCGACCATCAATAGATACGAGCTTCAGGACGTGCGTAGCCTCGGCTGCATGGCGACTGCACAGCACAGCTGACGAGCCGGAGCCGGAGGAGGAAGACGACGGCGATGATGGTGATGATGATGGTGGTGATGGTTGATAATTCTTCTCTCCCTGCTCGCCGCGGCTGATCGGAGTGTGTAGAACGTAGACAATGGGGGTGGTGGAGGAGGAGGGAGCGGGGTTTGGTTGGTTTGGTGGTGGTGGCGGCGTTGAGAAGTGGAGCGGGAGGAGACGTGACGGCTTTTTATTTATTCTTCTCTACACGGCGTGTCCGGAAGCCACGGGGTTTGCTTCTCTACTCCACGACGGACGAGCGCAGAACGCCGCTCTCCACAACCTCCTCCTCCTCCATGAGCCGTAAGGCCGATCCCCCTTCCTCCGGCTGGCTGGCTGCCCGTGGCTTTCTCCGCCCGCACGGGGGCGTGTTGATGATGGGTGGGTGGCCTCCGTGGGAGGCTGGGTTTTGAACACGGACTTACTGTATTGGTGGTGGTGGGGTAGGGCTCTCTGGTGGTGGGATTGAGATGGGTGGATTGAGGTGGGTGGATTGAGGTGGTGGGATTGAGGTGGGTGGGTGGATTGAGTTTGGTGGGTGGATTGAGGTTGGTGGGTGGATTGAGTTTAGTGGTGGGATTGAGGTGGGTGGATTGAGGTGGGTGGGTGGATTGAGTCTGGTGGGTGGATTGAGGTGGGTGGATTGAGTTTGGTGGGTGGATTGAGGTGGGTGGATTGAGGTGGGTGGATTGAGTTTGGTGGTGGGATTGAGGTGGGTGGATTGAGGTGGGTGGGTGGATTGAGTTTGGTGGGTGGATTGAGGTGGGTGAGTGGATTGAGGTGGGTGGGTGGATTGAGTTTGGTGGGTGGATTGAGTTTGGTGTGTGGATCGAGGTGGGTGGGTGGATCGAGGTGGGTGGGTGGATCGAGGTGGGTGGGTGGATCGAGGTGGGTGGGTGGATCGAGGTGGGTGGGTGGATCGAGGTGGGTGGGTGGATCGAGGTGGGTGGGTGGATCGAGGTGGGTGGGTGGATCGAGGTGGGTGGGTGGATCGAGGTGGGTGGGTGGATCGAGGTGGGTGGGTGGATCGAGGTTGGTGGGTGGCTCGAGGTTGGTGGCTTTTCTGGTTTACCGCATATGCCCCTTACCTACAACTATGGTTCTCTCATGAGATTTTTTTGAAAAGTCACCCCGGGGGGGTTACCTGCATAAAGCGAGTCGGTGTTTGACCGGGAAGAAGCAGTGTGGTTTGTCTCTCTGTTTGGCCGTGGGTTTATTTTATTTTGGGGAAAGGTTGAAACTCGCATTTTGTGTCCGCCCTGGTTTTAAGCATGCATGTGTGATTTTTTGTTTTTTTTGGCACCCACCCGTCGACTCGTGGCCGTGGTTCTTGAGAGCAGAGGGCTCCTCCAACTGGTCGAATGCGAGGCTTGCAAGGAATTAAAGCCGAACATGAACCGAAAATCGAATTCCAGTATATTTATTGTGTAAAGTGTAAACAAACATTTGTATATATTGTAGAGAGACAGATATGTGACGGATACGTATTGTTTGCTTGTCTGTTGAATTTTAAACTCACTGGTCTGAACAATGAAGCTTGGTTTCTCACTTGGATGTGGATATACCTGGACTGCAGTTACATTTACAGGGATACATACTTTAAAAACAATACATGCCCCTTAAAGTGAAACAAAAATATGGCAGCGTAAATAGCGAACGTGGTAAGTTTTAGTTTGCTGTGCTTGTGCACTGCTGTCATTTGTCTAATTTGAACAATTAAAACAGAGATGTTGGCCTTTGTGAACTTGCAATGGCTTGTAAGTTACAGTCGTGTGACTCACGTTTTAAAAATGGGATTCCCGTATTTTTTCTACCAGTGCTCCAGACCAGACTTCATTCCTGACCTAGTCATCACTCACTGCTCGTCATTTATTGGAAACATCTGAACAGTTGTGACATTGTCTATAGGCCTATTTAAACCCCTTGAAATACTGTATGTGCTTTACATTTGTCCACACCTCACTATATAGTGCTTGATTTCAGGATGGAAAATGGAAATACTCCGTAATATTTAAACATTTTACAGCAAAATGTTGTGGAGATAAGTACATTTATTGAAGTAACAACGTTTAATCGTTTTACACGATACATTGCTTTAACTTTGCATATTTACATTTCTGAACAGGGTTAAATAAAATATAAGGTGTTTACTGTAATTTTCTACACCATATTGATGATTCCTTATTCTTTTGCAGGTCACCGTATTTATTTTCATATGCTTCAGTGCCATACTTTTGTTTTTGATTTCAGAAAACGCGATTGTGTTTTTTTTTACTTTACCCCCAATCGTTAGTGCACTGTCTGTTATAATGCTAGTTCATTATGTATTGTGGTGACGTCTATTCATAATTTTCTGTGTAGGGATTTTAATGTTGTTTAGAATCATTTAAAGTCATGCCATATCCTGAACCACAGTGTTGTGTTAACTGTGTTGTTGTTGTTTTGCAG